>NW_027476167.1:0-638931 GCF_051020955.1 Megalopta genalis
TGACATTAGATGTCGTTCTAAATGCTTAATCCCTACGTAAAAGCGTTATTTAAGCAAGAATATCGTACTTTGAAGAAAATCTAATGATAGGATATTTCAGAAAATTGAAAAAACCGAAAAATCACAAGAGTAAAGTGCCATTTTCTGACATTAGATTTCGTTCTACATACTTAATTATAATGTAAAATCGTTCGTTAAATAGGAATTTCGTATTTAAAAAAATCTAATGATAGGTTTTTTCAGAAAATTGAAAAAACCGAAAAATCACTAGAGTAAAGTGCCATGGTCTGACATTAGATTTCGTTCTAAATGCTTAATCCCTATGTAAAAGCGTTATTTAAGCAACAAGATCGTACTGTGAAAAATCTAATAATAGGTTTTTTCAGAAAATTGAAACAACCGTAAAATCACAAGAGTAACGTGCCATTTTCTGACATTAGATTTACTTCTATATGCTTAATGCCTATGTAAAAACGTTATTTAAGCAAGAATGTCGTATTTTGAAGAAAATCTAATGATAGGTTTTTTCAGAAAATTGAAAAAACCGTAAAGTCACAAGAGTAAAGTGCCATTTTCTGACATTAGATTTCGTTCTAGGTGCTTAGTCCCTATGTAAAACCGTTATTTAACCAAGAATATCGTATTTTGAAGAAAATCGAATGATAGGATATTGCAGAAAATTGAAAAAACCGAAAAATCACAAGAGTAAAGTGCCATTTCCTGACATTACATTTCGTTCTACATACCTAATTCTAATGTAAAATCGTTATCTAAGCAAGAATATCGTATTTTGAAGAAAATCGAATGATAGGATATTGCAGAAAATTGAAAAAACCGAAAAATCACAAGAGTAAAGTGCCATTTCCTGACATTAGATTTCGTTCTAAATGCTTAGTCCCTATGTAAAACCGTTATTTAAGCAAGAATATCGTATTTTGAAGAAAATCGAATGATAGGATATTGCAGAAAATTGAAAAAATGATGTTGAACAAATGAACAGATGAACAAATGAACAACTGAAAAAAAATGAACAACTGAACAAATGAACAAATGAACAAATTAACCAATGTACAAATAAACAAATGAACAAATGAACAAATGAACAAATGAACAAATGAACAAATGAACAAATGAACAAATGAACAAATGAACAAATGAACAAATGAACAAATGAACAAATGAACAAATGAACAAATGAACAAATGAACAAATGAACAAATGAACAAATGAACAAATGAACAAATGAACAAATGAACAAATGAACAAATGAACAAATGAACATATGAACAAATGAACAAATGAACAAATGAACAAATGAACAAATGAACAAATGAACAAATGAACAAATGAACAAATGAACAAATGAACAAATGAACAAATGAACAAATGAACAAATGAACAAATGAACAAATGAACAAATGAACAAATGAACAAATGAACAAATGAACAAATGAACAAATGAACAAATGAACAAATGAACAAATGAACAAATGAACAAATGAACAAATGAACAAATGAACAAATGAACAAATGAACAAATGAACAAATGAACAAATGAACAAATGAACAAATGAACAAATGAACAAATGAACAAATGAACAAATGAACAAATGAACAAATGAACAAATGAACAAATGAACAAATGAACAAATGAACAAATGAACAAATGAACAAATGAACAAATGAACAAATGAACAAATGAACAAATGAACAAATGAAC
The DNA here is from genome assembly GCF_051020955.1 of Megalopta genalis. Classification (NCBI taxonomy): domain Eukaryota; kingdom Metazoa; phylum Arthropoda; class Insecta; order Hymenoptera; family Halictidae; genus Megalopta; species Megalopta genalis. Next base: position 1,721 of record NW_027476167.1, read on the forward strand.
AAATGAACAAATGAACAAATGAACAAATGAACAAATGAACAAATGAACAAATGAACAAATGAACAAATGAACAAATGAACAAATGAACAAATGAACAAATGAACAAATGAACAAATGAACAAATGAACAAATGAACAAATGAACAAATGAACAAATGAACAAATGAACAAATGAACAAATGAACAAATGAACAAATGAACAAATGAACAAATGAACAAATGAACAAATGAACAAATGAACAAATGAACAAATGAACAAATGAACAAATGAACAAATGAACAAATGAACAAATGAACAAATGAACAAATGAACAAATGAACAAATGAACAAATGAACAAATGAACAAATGAACAAATGAACAAATGAACAAATGAACAAATGAACAAATGAACAAATGAACAAATGAACAAATGAACAAATGAAAAAAATGAACAAATGAAAAAAATGAACAAATGAACAAAAGAGCAAAAGAGCAAAAGAGCAAAAGAGCAAAAGAGCAAAAGAGCAAAAGAGCAAAAGAGCAAAAGAGCAAAAGAGCAAAAGAGCAAAAGAGCAAAAGAGCAAAAGAGCAAAAGAGCAAAAGAGCAAAAGAGCAAAAGAGCAAAAGAGCAAAAGAGCAAAAGAGCAAAAGAGCAAAAGAGCAAAAGAGCAAAAGAGCAAAAGAGCAAAAGAGCAAAAGAGCAAAAGAGCAAAAGAGCAAAAGAGCAAAAGAGCAAAAGAGCAAAAGAGCAAAAGAGCAAAAGAGCAAAAGAGCAAAAGAGCAAAAGAGCAAAAGAGCAAAAGAGCAAAAGAGCAAAAGAGCAAAAGAACAAGAGAACAAGAGAACAAGAGAACAAGAGAACAAGAGAACAAGAGAACAAGAGAACAAGAGAACAAGAGAACAAGAGAACAAGAGAACAAGAGAACAAGAGAACAAGAGAACAAGAGAACAAGAGAACAAGAGAACAAGAGAACAAGAGAACAAGAGAACAAGAGAACAAGAGAACAAGAGAACAAGAGAACAAGAGAACAAGAGAACAAAAGAACAAAAGAACAAAAGAACAAAAGAACAAAAGAACAAAAGAACAAAAGAACAAAAGAACAAAAGAACAAAAGAACAAAAGAACAAAAGAACAAAAGAACAAAAGAACAAAAGAACAAAAGAACAAAAGAACAAAAGAACAAAAGAACAAAAGAACAAAAGAACAAAAGAACAAAAGAACAAAAGAACAAAAGAACAAAAGAACAAAAGAACAAAAGAACAAAAGAACAAAAGAACAAAAGAACAAAAGAACAAAAGAACAAAAGAACAAAAGAACAAAAGAACAAAAGAACAAAAGAACAAAAGAACAAAAGAACAAAAGAACAAAAGAACAAAAGAACAAAAGAACAAAAGAACAAAAGAACAAAAGAACAAAAGAACAAAAGAACAAAAGAACAAAAGAACAAAAGAACAAAAGAACAAAAGAACAAAAGAACAAAAGAACAAAAGAACAAAAGAACAAAAGAACAAAAGAACAAAAGAACAAAAGAACAAAAGAACAAAAGAACAAAAGAACAAAAGAACAAAAGAACAAAAGAACAAAAGAACAAAAGAACAAAAGAACAAAAGAACAAAAGAACAAAAGAACAAAAGAACAAAAGAACAAAAGAACAAAAGAACAAAAGAACAAAAGAACAAAAGAACAAAAGAACAAAAGAACAAAAGAACAAAAGAACAAAAGAACAAAAGAACAAAAGAACAAAAGAACAAAAGAACAAAAGAACAAAAGAACAAAAGAACAAAAGAACAAAAGAACAAAAGAACAAAAGAACAAAAGAACAAAAGAACAAAAGAACAAAAGAACAAAAGAACAAAAGAACAAAAGAACAAAAGAACAAAAGAACAAAAGAACAAAAGAACAAAAGAACAAAAGAACAAAAGAACAAAAGAACAAAAGAACAAAAGAACAAAAGAACAAAAGAACAAAAGAACAAAAGAACAAAAGAACAAAAGAACAAAAGAACAAAAGAACAAAAGAACAAAAGAACAAAAGAACAAAAGAACAAAAGAACAAAAGAACAAAAGAACAAAAGAACAAAAGAACAAAGGAACAAGTGAACAAGTGAACAAATGAACAAATGAACAAATGAACAAATGAACAAACGAACAAACGAACAAACGAACAAATGAACCAATGAGCGAATAGACAAATGAACGAATGAACAAATAAACAAATAAACAAATTAACAAGTTGACAAATGAAGAAATGAACAAATAAACAAATTAACCATTGTGTTCCGGCCGAATCGCGGACCGCGGGTCAACGCAGGTTCGACTTTCGATGTACGCCGTCTCGCCGTTTTTGTCGAATAAACTGCGAGGCGGCAAGACAATAACACGATCGACGTGCGTTGGCCCGACCGTCAAACGCTCGCCTCGGCCTAAATGTATACGCGGTGTTTTTGCCTTAGGAGGCAATGACCGGCCTTCGACGCCTGACGATGCTTCTCCTTGAACATCGGCCAGGTGTCTATATATACTGCCGCAAATTTGATAACGGGGGATTCTCCAAGATATCGTTATCGTTAATAGTCAAGTTTTATTTAGCGCCCCTTGCGCCTATACGAAGCCGTGCTTCAATTTTATAGTTCATACGAAGCCATGCTTCAAATCTTATACGTCGAACGGAGCCGTGCTCCAAAGATTGTAAACCGAAGGACTGTGGAGTCCGAATCAATAAATCCTGTCGTCTCCTCACGACTTCCGGCGGTTTAATTCTGTGCCGTGCGCAACATTTCTGGTCCTTCGAGCCGCATCTGGAGACGACACAGGAGAGATAATCCATCTCCATCAGCAGCGTCGATCACGCAGTCGATCAACGCATACGAGTCCGCTATAAGAACTGCTGGTCAAAATGGAGCAACTTATTAAGGAGCAAGAGCTCACCATCGGGGGACTTTGCCGGATCCTGCCCAATTTCAAGCGCCTGGGAAAGGCGAAATTCACAGAAGCCGCCGCCGAAGAGCGCCTTCGCCGCCTGCGGACCGAGTGGGACGCGTGCCGACGCCTCCACCTCCAGTTGGAGCTGAATGCCACTGCTGAAGAACGGGAAACCCGCGAGTACTTCAAGCAGGGGTATTTCGATCGGGCCGAAGCAGAGTTCGAGCAGGCGAGTGATTTTTTCGTTGAACTGATCGCTTCATTTAGGAGTGGGGCGTCTGCGCTGGCTGACGCGAGCCAGACAAGGGAGTCCGAGTCCCGTAGCGCGCCCGTGGCGCAGCTACCGTGACTCCCATTGCCAAGGTTCGCCGGCTGCTACACGGAGTGTCCGAGCTTCTCGTACCAATTTGAGTCGCTGGTCGTGAAGAACCGGACTCTTCACGACGTCCAGCGACTACAGTACTTCAAGTGTGCTTTAGAGGGGGAAGCAGCGTCCGAGATTGCTGACTACTCCGTGACAGCGGCGAACTTTGGCATCGCGTGGGCGGCCTTGGTCAGGTGGTATGACCGGAAGCGACTGGTCGTCAGTGCGCTCCTGTCGAGCTTCCTGACCCTTGCGCCGCCCACCCGCGATCGCGACGGCAGCGGTCTCGCCTTGCTGCGTCGTCGCACTAACGAGGCGTTGGCCCAGCTGCGAAATTTGGGGCGGCCGGTGGACCACTGGGACGACCTGCTGGTCCACCTAACGGTGGAAAAACTCGATCCGAAGTCGAGAGAGGCGTGGATCCACGAAATCCGCGCCGCCGTTGATCCACCCACGTACGCCAGTCTCGACGAGTTCCTGGAGCATCGGGCCGGGTCCTTCGCGGAGCTTAGGATGGCTCCCGAGCCCTCGGCTACCTCCGCGGAGCGTAGGCCGGCCCGACCTCCACCACCGGTACGCTCCCACGCGATGGCGACGACGACGGCGAGCCGTTGCCGGAAGTGCGGCGACAACCACCCGCTGTTCCGGTGCCCTGCGTTCAGGGGTATGGCGCTCAACCTGCGCCGGGATTTCGTTAGGGCGCGCGGTTGCTGCTTCAACTGCCTCCGTTCGGGACACCCCGCGACATCGTGTCCCTCCGCGTCGCGCTGCTCCGTTTGTAACGGCTCGCACCACACCCTGATTCACCAGGATTCCGGGGTTGGTGGCGGGCCAGAGTCAACCGCGGTAGAACCCGGGCGGGAAGCAGCGACGAATATCTCCGCATCGTCCGTGGTCAACAACTGCGTCGCACACTGGATCGGGAGCAGGGCCGTACTGCTCGTGACCGCTCTAGTATTGGTAGAGACACGCGACGGGGGGGTAAGGCCGGTGAGAGCCTTGCTGGACCAGGGATCGGAGGCGACCTTCGTCTCCGAATCCCTCGTCCAGGCCCTCCGCATTCCTAAGCGGCCCGCGGCTATCACCGTGACGGGTGCGGGGGACGCGCCGGTGGGTCGCGTTACTTCGCGGGTCGATCTGGTCTTACAGTTGACCGGGCGCGGGAACGCTCCTATGCCGCTTTCCGCGTTCGTCCTCCGGAGACTTACCGGGTACGCGCCCAAGACGACCGTCGACATTCGCGTTTACCCGCATCTGCAGGACCTCGTTTTAGCGGACCCTGATCCGCGCGACTTTAGATCTCCCAGTAGATCTCTTAATCGGGGCCGATCGTTACGGTGATGTGATCGGTCCCGGCCTGCGCCGCGGAACACCTGGTCAGCCAATCGCGCAGGATACTGTATTCGGTTGGGTCGTCTCGGGCGCCGCGTCGACACCCGCGAACGATCGCGATCCCTCCGTGGCGTCCCTGCACTGTCGCGCGGAGGAGAAGTTGGAGCGGCAATTGCGATTGTTCTGGGAGCTCGAGGAGGCGAGTCCCAAATCTGTCCTTTCCCCTGACGAGTCGAGGTGCGAGGAACATTTCGTCAACACCGTCTCACAGCGGGCGGACGGACGATACGTGGTTCGGTTGCCCCTGCGTACCGAACCACCCCTCGCTCTCGGCTCGTCAAAGGGCCGTGCCCTAGCCATGCTGCGTGGAGTCGAGCGGCGACTCAGGGGCGACAGTCAGTTGGAGACCGCGTACCGGGACTTTCTGGCCGAATATGAGGCTCTCGAGCACATGGAGGAGGCCCCTCAGGCACCGCGGGATGGCGCGGTGTTCCTTCCGCACCACCCAGTGGTCAAGCGGAATGTGGACGGAGCTCCGCGCGTCCGCGTTGTTTTCAACGCCTCTAGCCTCACTTCCAACGGACTGTCGCTCAACGATCACTTACTGACGGGGCCGAAGTTGCAGCGAGACATCTTCTGGGTACTGTTGCGCTGGCGAGACCCGCGATTCGCCCTCAAAGCCGACATCGAGAAGATGTTTCGGCAGATCCGCGTGCACGAGGAGGACGCGGATCTGCAGCGGATTTTATGGCGGCGTGGGCCCGACCAAGAGCCTCGCGAATTCCGGCTCACCACCGTCACATACGGAACGGCCTGCGCCCCATACCTAGCTCAGCGCGTCTTACTGCGTCTCGCCGAGGACGAGGGAGCGCACTTCCCTCGTGCGCGTGCGATAATGCGCTCGAATTTCTATGTGGATGACGTTCTCTTCGGCGCTGACGGGATGGAGGAAACCATAGCCTGCCGTGACGAGCTCACACGCCTCCTAGGACGTGGGGGCTTCAGGTTAGGAAAATGGGCAGCCAACACCCCTCTGGTGTTGGCGAATAGCCAGAAGTCGACGGCGGTGGACCTCACGGGGGCTGCCCAACAGCACCATCCCGTGTTGGGGGTGGATTGGAGTCCGGACTCCGACTCCTTCGGGTTCACCGTCGTCACAGACTCCGCTCCGTCGATTACGAAGAGAGCGGTGTTATCGGTGATCGCGCGCTTGTACGACCCGCTGGGCTGGGCGGCACCGGCAGTAATCAGAAAAAAAATATTGCTGCAGGAGTTATGGTTGGGGGTGCGGATTGGGACGCTCCGCTCCCGGACTAGCTCAACCAGACGTGGTGCGATCTCGTCGCCGAGTTACCGCTCTTAAGCGCCGCACGTGTGCCACGCTGGTGTGGCACCTTTCAATCCCCGCGCGGGGGGGGGGGAGCGATACGAGTTGCATGGTTTCGCGGACGCGTCTTCGCGCGCGTATGGTGCGGTGGTGTACCTGCTAGCGCGACCGTTCCCGAGCGAACCCTCGGGAACCCAGGTGACCCTCGTCGCCTCGCAAAACAGGGTTGCTCCCGTCAGGACCGTCAGAATTCCGCGTTTGGAGTTTTGCGCGGCGGCTCTCTTGGCCGAACTATTGCGACGCGTCGCCGGCGAGATCCTCGAAGATCGCCTAGAGACCCACGCGTGGACCGATTCACGCTTGGTGCTCGCGTGGTTGGCCCGGACTCCCTCCACGTGGACCGTCTTTGTGGCCAATCGCGTGGGCCGCGTTCATGAACTATTACCGGGCACGCCGTGGCGTCACGTGCCCACACGCGACAATCCCGCGGATTGTGCGCCCCGAGGACTGCTCGCCGGCGAGTTGGTCAACCACCCCCTGTGGTGGACGGGACCCCGGTGGCTATCGGGGCCGCGGTCCGGCTGGCCACAGCCGTCGTGCGAAGCTCCCCCGAGCATAGATCAGGAGCTACGCGGCCAGACGGCTCGCGTAAGTGGCGAGAAGGAGACCCCCCTGGCTCCCCTCCCGTCCAGCGTTTCGTCCTGGGCGAGGCTCCTGCGCGTCACCGCAAACTGCTGCCGGTTTGTCGCGGCCCTTCGTCGAAGGTGGAATAGTCCCTCGGATTGCGAGACGCCGATGCGGCGGGCGAGGATCTTGTGGCTCCGTTGGCTGCAGGGTGGCGCCTTCGCATCGGAGATACGCGCCGTCTGAAAATCCCAATTCGTCGGGCGATCGTCGCCCTTGCGGCGGTTGAGCCCATTTCTCGACGAGGCAGGATTGCTCCGCGTGGGGGGACGTCTAGACAACTCGTCCCGCGCGTACGACGAGAAACACCCCATCCTCCTCCCGAAGCACCCAGTGGTGGATTTGCTGGTGGAGGCTGTGCACCTCACAGCCCTCCACAGTGGACCCCAGCTCACTTTGAGCGTGCTGAGGAGGACGTATTGGCTTCTGGGGGCCCGAGACATGGTCAGAAGAGTGACCTGGAGGTGCGTAGCTTGCGCAAGGCATCGCGCATCTCCAGCGTCCCAACTCATGGGCACGTTGCCCTTATCGCGGGTAAACCCTTCGCGGCCCTTCTCGCACGTGGGCGTCGACTATGCGGGCCCCCTCTGGACCCGCATGGGGAAGGGCCGGTGTTATCGGGCCCAGAAGTCATACATCGAGGTGTTCGTGTGCTTCGCGACCCGCGCGATCCACCTCGAGCTGGTGAGCGACTGCACCACGGCGGGCTTCTTGGCTGCACTGCGGAGGTTCGTCTCCCGTCGGGGTAGGCCCTCTGCCATTTATTCCGATAACGGAACGAACTTCCGCGGGGCCGCACGGGAGCTCGCAGCGATGGTTCGGGCGGTCCGCGACTCAGCCGAGGTATCGGCCTTTCTCGGAGAGGCCGAGATCGTGTGGCATTTCTCCCCACCCGGAGCCCCGCATTTCGGCGGTTTATGGGAGACGGGGGTTAAGGCAGTAAAACGCCACTTAGCACGGGTGGTTGGCCAGCACACCCTCACCTTTGAGGATATGTGCACCCTGTTGTGCACCGTCGAGGCATGCCTTAATTCCCGCCCCCTCACACCGATGTCAAGCGATTAAGTCTTGAGTGATTTAACGTGCGGCACCTGCCCAAAGGCTTATCCACACGGCCCCCATGGGCGCGGAATTGAGATACGCTCAATAAGCGCGCTCCCGCATGCCAAGCCATGCAGGAGCTACCAGTTACTACGAGGACGCGGACTCTCGTCAGCAGACAACTGGTGGTGTCGAGCCCTTTCTATGCTCTACCGGCTCAGCAGGTCGGTTCCCGAGCTGAATACCGCAGCTCACCCGTCGAGGCCCCCAACAACTTAAGGGTGGGACAGAACGAGGAAGGAGGGAAGAGGTAAGGAGAGGAAGGGAAGGAGCCTCTGGCCAACTTTAGCCGTTTACCACTGCCCCCTCGATGGACCTACCCACTGCTGGCCCGAGGTATCCCGGGCCAGATGGCCGGGACCTCGTGGGCACGCCGACACCCGAGGTACCAGTATTTAGAAGGCCGACTGGTAGGACCTGTCGTAGCAAAGCTACTACCATGTTTGGAGACACCGCATCTCCAGCACTGGTCGGCTAGCGCTTCGGGATCGTGTAGTCGCTACTCTACAACGCCTAGCACTTAGGAATCAGCAGAATAGGACCCGGCAAGCCGTATCCTACCCGCCTTTCTGCCTGTGTTCAGCGCCCTGCGCCTGTCAAGCGATCCGACGGACTACGCGGCCCTTACACCAAGGCATTTCTTGACGGGAGCCCCCTTGCTAACGCTTCCGGGAGAACGTTCGCCGGACACCGCCGCCTCCCCCTTGTCCCGTTGGCAAGGGGTCGAATCCATGCGTGCCAGTTTTTGGAACCAATGGAACCGCGAGTATCTCCACACGCTGCAGGAGCGCAGCAAATGGTGGCGTGCCGAGAGGAACCTGCAGGTGGGAGATCTCGTGGTTCTTCGCGACGCGAATTGCCCACCGGCGTGTTGGTGTCTCGCACGCGTGGAGACGCTGCACCCCGGTGAGGACGGCCGAGTTCGAGTCGTAACCATCCGCAACGCCGGCGGATGTTACACTCGGCCGATCACGCAGCTCGTGCGCTTGCCGGTGGACATGCCCGCTGGACCCTCCTCAGGACCGGAGCAGTAGCGAGGGAAGGCGAGCGTACATGGCGGGCGGAGCGAGCTCGCCATTAGTTATTAAGATCAGCGGAGCTGAAGCGGGCGGTATGTTCCGGCCGAATCGCGGACCGCGGGTCAACGCACGTTCGACTTTCGATGTACGCCGTCTCGCCGTTTTTGTCGAATAAACGGCGAGGCGGCAAGACAATAACACGATCGACGTGCGTTGGCCCGACCGTCAAACGCTCGCCTCGGCCTAAATGTATACGCGGTGTTTCTGCCTTAGGAGGCAATGACCGGCCTTCGACGCCTGACGATGCTTCTCCTTGAACATCGGCAAGGTGTCTATATATACTGCCGCAAATTTGATAACGGGGGATTCTCCAAGATATCGTTATCGTTAATAGTCAAGTTTTATTTAGCGCCCCTTGCGCCTATACGAAGCCGTGCTTCAATTTTATAGTTCATACGAAGCCATGCTTCAAATCTTATACGTCGAACGGAGCCGTGCTCCAAAGATTGTAAACCGAAGGACTGTGGAGTCCGAATCAATAAATCCTGTCGTCTCCTCACGACTTCCGGCGGTTTAATTCTGTGCCGTGCGCAACAAATTGAATAAAATGAAGAAATAAAGAATTGAAGAAATGAACAACTGAACAAATGAACAAATGAACAAACGAACAAACGAACAAATGAACAAATGAACACATAAACAAATGAACAAATGAAGAAATAAACAAATGAACAAATGAAGAATTGAACAAATGAACAAATGAACAAATGAACAAATGAACAAATGAACAAATGAACAAATGAACAAATGAACAAATGAACAAATGAACAAATGAACAAATGAACAAATGAACAAATGAACAAATGAACAAATGACCAAATGAACAAATGAACTAATGAACAAATGAACAATTGAACAAATGAACAAATGAACAAATGAACAAATGAACAAACGGACAAATGTACAAATGAACAAGTGAACAAATGAACAAATGAACAAATGAAAAAATGAGCGAATAAACAATTGAACGAATGAACAAACGAACAAATGAACAAATGAACAAATGAACAAATGAACAAATGAACAAATGAACAAATGAACAAATGAACAAATGAACAAATGAACAAATGAACAAATGAACAAATGAACAAATGAACAAATGAACAAATGAACAAATGAACAAATGAACAAATGAACAAATGAACAAATGAACAAATGAACAAATGAACAAATGAACGAATGAACAAATGAACAAATGAACGAATGAACGAATGAACAAATGAACAAATGAACAAATGAACAAATGAACAAAAGTACAAATGAACAAATGGTCAAATTTACAAATGAACAACTAAACATTAGCAATAGTATATTTATATGGGTAATAACAACAAAAGACTTGATTAATTAATCAAATGTTTGTTGTAATATGTGCCTTTTCTGCAGGATCTTGCTATTCCTGCTGCCCTACAACACATTCTCATCTAGGCCTTGTAAACACAACACGTCAGAAATGTACCGACACCTACAAAAACATATTTCAAGTGTCTTAGAGATGTTTCGAAACAGACGCCTTTAAATAATCTTGTTTCGGGCGTCGTTTCAACGTCTGAAATAAGATGACTTAAAGAAGTCTATTTGAGCTCGTAAGACTTAAAATGGACGAAAAATGGATGTCTATAAGACGTCTTATGCTTATTGGGATATACATAGATTACACGTGTCGCGAGCGTAGGTAACCGAACCGATTCTAGATGCGCGTATTAGACGCTAGGGAACCAGACCAATCGAAAATACACGTATAGAGTGCAAGGTAGTCGGACAGAGAGGAAATGCGCTTATAGAGAACTGGACTGGCAAAGCGAGCTGTTCGCTCCCTACCGAATTTTATATCTACAATTTTACGAATTGCTTGCTAGTTGCGTCGTTCCTCTGCAGTTTAGAAAAATGTAACACTGGGGTTCGCGTCGGTGAAGGTGGAAAAAAAGCGTCATTTTTCCCAATATATAAACTTTATTCAAACTCTATCTTAACTTATCGGTGGATGAATTAACAATTAAAATCTATTATTATAAACAAATATTTCGGTGAGATTTCGAGGTCTAAACAACACAATTAAATTAATCTGTAATCGAAAATAACAAACTCAAATAATCTTTAAAAAATTAATCTTTAAAAAATTAACAAAAATAAATTATCCTCTTCTATATAACAAAATTAACATATTATTGTGGGAGTAAGCTCTTCCTTGTAGGTATCGTTAATAGCCTGTTCCATTTGCATCATCAAATCGCTTAGTTAACATCACGTGATTGCATTTCCCGTTTTTAACATGATGGATCCTTTCAAACAGTGGAGAAGTCGATGTTAAATGATCGGAATATTTTCAAATTTGGCTAAAATTATCGCCATATTTCGAGCATTGTATGTATATAAGAGCGAGCTCGTGGATTATAAAATTAACTGCTCCTTTAACCAATTGTTTTGGCAAAGATTGCTACGGCCTGCATGTTTGCTGTGCTTCTTCAATTTCACGTTTTCGAACTATAAAAGGAATTACATTAGTTACTTGTACCACTTCTTCTATGTTCTTGCTATTTCTCGGGCTATCAAGATATTCCTCTAGCTGTCACACTAACTCCTCTTTTATCTAGAAGATCCCAGAGAGCTTGTTGCTATTTTTACAATCTCCTTTGCTCTTACTCTGATTACTAGTACATTTCCGGGTTTTTCTCTTAGGATCATTTTGTTGTGAACTATCCCAATCTTGTCTTTGGCCCGTTTCTACTAGATATGCTAATCAGATAAATGGCTTAGATTGGTTATTTTACCTTCTACACCAATATTCTGCTCAACTAAGAAAGCAATGTAACACGCGATGAATGACCGTCTTTGATTGGTGGAGAAGACCACACCAAAAAAGGTATATAAGCAGGCGATTTTCAGTTGCCGGTCTCTCAGTTGATTTTGGTCGCTCAGTCAGTTCGTACATATACCTTCTCTCAAATAAAAGTAAAAATAAAGCTTTTTAAGAAAAAGAATTAATATCATATTTATTTGAGAAATAATCCAAGCCTTAATCCCAATACCGATATTTGAACTGATGTTTGGTATCGTGTAATAAGGTTGCAAATCGAGCAGACCCAATTCGTAATCGGCATTGTTGAGATCTATAGGCGGGAAGTACTTGGACGATAACACGCTACTTCTTCCCGATAACGTGAACGTGTATGACATTCTTGCGACGGACTATATTAGAGTTCCTCGCAGAAATTTCACACACAATTGCCCGCACACGCTTTCGTTGTAACTTTGATAAATCTTGTGATTGTACGTGATGGTCGGAAATAATGAATCAATTCGATCGGTGGTCGAAGATCTCCAAAACTATCGAAGTAACTGACTCGCGAATCATGCTTTATATACGCCACCCAGTGCGTTCCTGAACCATGACCGCCATCCAGATTCACTATTCCTCATTCGTTTACCCATATTTGTTTCGGCAATTCATCGCGCATGAAAACTCCGCGAAAATGCGATAATCTTTCCTTTCTTTTGACTTTTTTTTTCTTCTTCATTCCTTTTCCACGTTTGTACGGCGCGAGATACACTCCGCGACCATCCATAGCGCGATTGTGTCGTCGCGCTTCTTCCAATTATTTCTTCGCAGCTTTCGCATCGTTTATTGTTTTGATCACCCCAGCGCAGCGCCATCTGTCAACGCTTCCAAAGCTCCCAAAGCGGGTAATAACAGCGATAGAAAACCGCCTCGTTTGGTGATAGGTAGAATTCTTTCGATACTGTTTCTACCTTCTTTCTTTTTCCTTTGACTGTTCGTCGGTCCTCCTCCTCCTTCTTCTTTTTCTTCAGACCCATACCTAATCTTATCAGAGCTGTTTTTACCAGTCTGTAACGGTATAGAGAGCTGTTTTTACCAGTGTGTAACGGTATACAGAGCTGTTTTTACCAGTCTGTAAATGGTATATGGAGCTGTTATGCCAAGGTTTGTTTTATTTTTCTGTTGATTATGAAAAAAGAAAAAATGTACGTACGTCAGTTTACATGGAGATGCGCTCTATCATTGGAATACGGGCAGACTGATATCTACAGTTTCGTACGACAGTCCTTGAATGTCCGGGTTCCGACCTGCCGCACGTTCGACGATCACGATGTGATAATTCGGAAACACGGATCATTGCTACCGAGTAGTATACGGTGCGTGATAAGCGGCCCGTGAGGATGTGGTAAAACGAACGTTATGATTAGTTTGTTGGAGAGTCTGAATTGGCTGCGATTCGCAAACGTGTCCGTGTATTCGAAATCGCTGCGTCAACCAAAGTATCAATACTTGAGCAACTTGCTCTCGTCCGTGGGGGATGTAGGTTATTTTGTCTACTCGGACAACGCGGACGTGATTCTCCCGGCAGATGTTCGGCCGAATTCAATATTTATCTTTGACGACGTTACTTGCGACGAACAGGATGTCATGAGAGAATATTTCGCGATAGGCAGACATTCGCACGTCGATTGTTTCTATTTGTCGCAATCGTACGCGAGAATACCCAAACATTTGATTCACGACAATGCGAATCTAGTGATTCTATTCAATCAAGATGTCACGAATTATGTGAATACAGATATGTCGTTCGAAACTTTCAACGCACTTTGTACGAGATGTTGGCGAAACAAGTACGGATTCCTTGTAATCGACAAAGACAGCCCTGCGAATCGTGATCGTTATAGGCCCGGTTTAACGAATTCGCCGTGCTGTGATCGGGGCTCATTTGGACTGCAAGAGTCGTTGAAGTCCCATCGTACCGCCCGATATGCGTCGGTCTAAGGAAAACCGGCGAATCGCGATCGCCAAAGAAATAGCCAAGACCAGTGACGTCATACGTAAAAAGATTTTAGCTCTGAAGGTTGGGAAAATGAATACGGAGTCGAACATTGAGACGAATTTACGCCCGATCGAGGAGCCGTTGAAACAGTTGGTTCAAAATACAGCTACGGAAGCGAACGATAATATGCCGATCGCGGATCGGCCGTTGGATCCGTAAACGCAGTCGCTATTCTCTATGAAGAAAGTAGAGAGAAAATGGAACAAGAAGAAGAAGAGGAAGCATGACGAAGCAGCTTTAACGCCAAGGATGCATTTGAAGAAGAAAAAGAAAATATATTCCCCTGTCCTTACCAACGATGACATCGGGTATGTGTTGTACGACGACGACGATGACGACGACGACAGTGGCAACAGTGACCTTAACGAGGCGAGTGGCAATAAGGCGCTCGAACCGATACCTACGATACTTTCGGAGCAACAGGAGAAAGCTTTCGAATCGTCTCCAACGGCCACAGCATCGTTGGAATCATCGGTGCGAAACATTTTGAAAAGTCCTGAAACGCACCGCGATGAATACGAACATTTATTCAACAATCTTGGACCTTTAGCGAGCAAATACTTCCGCAATTTCTTTAGCGGACCACCGAAAAATTTGGACAACGTGTACGGAGTGTATTTTCACAATGACAAACTGATGCTTGGAAACACCACGTTTGATGTTGAAAGCAATGACGATATCGTTATCAATGAAATTAGGTACGGGGGAACTCCAGGTCACTACGAATTGATATTCAAAAGAATACCCGACGAGAACCTGTACACCGAGGTCGATAAGGATATTTACAGAAACATTCTCATCACTACGCGCGCGTATCAGCGAGGTAACCAGATAATGGGGAATAAGGGTTACAAGTACAAAACTATCATGGGACCGATGTTTTCGACGTTGCGCGGAATGGGTATACAATTTCCAACGATGATGCGTGTAACCAACAATCCGATCGATTACGTGCATTGGGGCGATCCGAACGAGCTGGCGGATCGTTTGAAATTGCTGATGGCATCGAAAAATGCCGGGCCCAATGGTCACGACAACGAAATAATATCCGTAATCGAAGAACTTCGAAGAAGTCGGATTGATTATAAATTAAATCGTTCGATACTCGTTACTGCAGTAATGAATGAAATGCCTGTTGATAAATTTAACAGGTGGTTCGATAGAACGAGCATTCCTTGGAATTGCTGCGAAACCAATCAAACGATATCTGTGGACGAAAATTGGAACGATAGATTTACAAATATTGAGTTGAGACTCGACCACGTTTGTCAACAAATACATCATATTAAACAACAACAACAACAAGAGCTGCTCGAAACATAGATGAGGAAGATAATGATTGAACCGAGAAATGAGAAAAATGTTGCGCTATTGGCAGCGTCAGCAACCGAAGAAACCTCGGTAGCATAAAGTTAAACGAAGAATTCGTTCATCTGTCGTTTTGAAGCGACCGCGAACCCGATAAAGCAAGAGAGAGAGGTGTCAGTGGTAATCATGGGTGATGAGAACGTAAAGTTGGTGAACGAACTGCATGCTCCGGCGAGGCGTTTCTTCCCGCGCAGGCGAGTGATCGTGCGAGGACTCGACGATCTTGTAAGGGCCTCAATACATTCTCATGTTACATACAGACACTACGTCATCCGGAAGATAACCCACCTAAGATCCTGCACATGGCCCCATCGCCGAATATTCTGGAAGCTCCAACCCCTGACAAAGACCGATATAAATACCAGTCTCCAACGCCCCAAACCTCAGTCTTGACGAATCCTCCACCAGCTACGGAACTATTGTACTCGGTATAAACTATTGTAAATCGTATAAAGCTTTTATTATTTGTAATAAAGAGTTAGAGAATTGGGCAACGGCTCAACTCATTCTTTTTTTTTATACTTCTTGGTATCGTTTTACGTAACAGTCTCTGGCAAGCCGACTTCGTCGAGGTTCAACGATATGCTAGAGATAATAGAGGACATCGATACATTCTCACGATAATCGATAATAAATCGATCTAATAAACAAATCCTTTACGTCTCTTAAGGCGATTATTTATTATTAAATCAGCTTTGCAAATCATTCGTTGAATACTGTTCGGACATGGAATTATTTAAATTAAAATATCATTTACGAATTTTGTTAATCTTCACTGTACACCTTGCATAAAAATTTCATATGGTACACATGAGGTGTCATGCACACCAGAAAATTAAAACGGCTGTCACGGTTAAACTACATATTATTTCGGATCCGAAAAATTAGTAAATATTCTACAGACGTTCTAAAATAAAGATGAACAGCACTTTTTTTAAAACTATCACTTTTACATAGTAAAAAAAAATCCGGGAAGTTCACGCTTCGTGACTTGTTCAGTACTTCGAACGCGGCTCGAGTCCGTCCGGACCTTCTGTCACAGTCTCGTGCTGCGGGCTCTCGAACTTCGTGTCGTCACCTCCCATTGGTCAGTGTTTTTCGTTAATAACTCGTAAACAAAGCTGCAGATTGCATTTTCGCGAAGGAAAAAGTTACTTAGTATGACCTCAGCTACCCCACATTTCCGTATTGCAAGACATTTTTGGGACACCCTGTATAATAAATACATATTTAAATATATATTTACGCGTCTTATTATAATATATATTAATATCTATATAAAATATAAATCACAGGATTATTAAATTTATTAATATATATTTTTAATAGATCAACTATAAATTTAGAAATATTATCTGTCCTCATAGATATATTTAAATGGATCCATTAAACAAATAATTAATATTTAATAAATATCTTTATATATTCATAGATTAATTAACAATTCTACTTCAAAAGAAGTAATCTAAATTTATAAATCTTTACATCTTAACATTATTCTTAAATATAATTAACTTATGATATACTATTAATTATTTAATAACATACAAATATTTAACCAATAAACAACTACTCCAGGTATATCTTCAATTTTTCTTGCAAAAGTTACGAGGCATCCTATTCTATTCTATTCTATTCTATCATCTATTCTATTCATCCTATCCAATTTCTCCAAATCCTATCTTGATTACTAGGTAGCCATCCGTGCTGAAAGAAGCATCGGCTGGTCCACGCAATCTCCCTTATAAAAAATCCCAATCGCATCGAACCTGTGACCACGCAAAGCTGCCTGGCCCTCGACTTGTAACATAGCAAATGCTCCTGCGTGGTTGCATGCATAGCACTCCTATTATCTCTTTTTACAATTCGCACGTCCAATAATTACATTTCATTTACCCCCGTCCCTGACGCATCTCAAGCAACTGTAACCAACAAACTGCAGATCTTGTACACTCTCTCTGCTCAACAGAACACTCAACGTTGAAGTTCTTCACGTTATCTAGAGCAACAACCACTACAGGAGCTACAAGCTCAACAAAGTACAACAATCATAACAACGAACTCCTCTTTCCCTCCCTTCCTCCCAACTCCAATAATCTTGAAACCTACTAATTCTCGAGCCTTAACAAATAGTTAACTCCGACTCTCAGCACTTTTCCACGTACAATCCTAATCCAACTTGACTTGACCCCATCACACCCAAAGCAATAAATGATAATACACCACTACTCACTCAATCCAACACCCCCACTTCCTTGTGAAGCAGGACAACATTCCCACGTCCCCGACGCCTAATCTAATCGCACCGGATACGCTATTATAAACACTTACATGTATAAAAACGCGTGGACCTCCGAATAAAGCAGTCATTGACGAGTTCGATTCCAACCAAGCCACATCTCGTTCGTCTCATTAAAACCTTCATTATTCGCTCCGTGTTCTGAGCGTTACTTTTGGTATTTTCTACGGAAATACTTAATTACTTTCGTTCAGACAAGATCTTTCGCGAACTTCAAGTAATAATTCTAAGTTTCGCGATTATTTGAACTTAACCTTCTTCATACGAATCGGTGAATTCGCCTGTACGATAGAAGAGTATAAAGGAGCATATGTCATTTCTTCGAGATCTGATACGGTCCCGTGACATATAATTGGCGATCCTGCCAGGATCCAATCAATTCAAGAGGAGGAAACAGCCTACGGTGCGATCTACGGAACAATTACCGCTGGGACTACGTGTGCCACACTCACTCTGGACGATTGGAACGAGTTATTCAAAGGTAAGGAGTTCACGATATATCGGAACCCTCATCCAATTCTATCCTCAGACGACGAACTATATCACACCACAATGAGCAACCCAAGAGCAAGCTCACCCACGTCAAGCTTGACGAATACCTTAGAATCCATAATGGCTCAATTAAAACGTATCCAAGATACGCAAACTCAAATACAAGGAGCTCTACGGACACTGCAGGAGAGAATCGAAACCACCGATCGAACATTCGAAGTGCAAACGAGCGAATTTCGACGAGCATTCGCCTCGCTAGGAATCAACGCACTTTCTGATGGAGCAGCCGTCACCGAAGACGATGACGAAGAATATCGCGAGGTACGACCATCCGTACCGTTACCAAAGAACGGACCAGCAACCCAGCAAGAACAAAGCACGTTGAGCAGAGCTAACGAAATAGTTCGCACCATCAAGATCCTACGAGGTAAGGACGACATGGGAGTGGAAGAATTTATCAAACAGGTAAAGTTCGCCCGTACCACCTGTAGTGAACCAGTCATCCTGCTAATACTCATTTTGGCGGAAATAATTACCGAAAATGCAGAACGATGTATTCGATACCACAATATCGGAACATACGAAGAATTGTACCAAGCTTTAAGAACACAGGTGTCTACACCAGTTACCACCAACGGCTGCCGCAACAAACTGCTTTCCACCAGACAAGGATTCGGAGAATCAGTAACGCAGTACAGTCTAAGATTCCGAGAAGCACTGAGCGAACTTCTCTATGCAGTTCAAGCGAAGCATTCTAACGCCACCGCGCGACGCATTGCTATCGCAGAAGAAGAAGAAGAAGCAATCCGCACGTACACTATGAATCTTCAAGAAAAGATCGGAACTATGGTCATAGCGGCCAACCCAAAAACGTTAACCGAAGCACAATCAAAAGCAACCGACATCGAACTTTGGACTCATTAACCGCCCACCTCAACCGACTAGACATATCCCACGACCAAACTTTACCCTGAACAGACAATCGGAAAGATTAGACCAACCACGTACACTTACCTGCGACTTTTGCAAACGAAACGGACATACCAAAGACAACTGCTTTCAGTACAAAAATTTTCAGCAGCGACAGAACGGAAAAATTCCACCACGCGTGAATCACCTAAACGAAGTAACACAGACCGACACGGTGACAGAAACAAAACAGTACGACGAGATACAGCAAGAATACACTACACACAAGGAAAATTACGACACATACAATGCGAACGAGACACTACAGGAAGAATACGACGATTTTTACTCGACACTGGAGCAGGAGTAAACCTCATAAAAGAACGCGACGCTCCAACAAAACTAAAACTTAAAGAAACCAAATATATTCAACTAGGACGAGATAAACATTCTATCCATTACATGACGCACGTTCCCTTCCTACAAATCAAACACCCTTTCCTAATAATACCGAACGACTTCCCACTAATAGAAGACGGAATATTCGGACTGCCATTCCTCGAAAAATATCAGTTCAAAATTACTAACGAATCTCTAACATTAAACGGCACTACCATAAAATTACAGGAAACACCCGAGGAAATAGAGGTACAGCCAGGCAAACATGTACACCACATCAAAATTGTTGACGATCATCCTTGCCGCGTATTGTTCATCAACACTGGTAAGCAACCTTTGACCACGTCTACTATCGAATCAAAAGCTTCAAACTCTAATCGAATACCTCAACTTATCGATAAATTACGGCTTAACCATACCGATAAAAATTACCGCGACACGATCGAAAAAATTATAGCAACATATAACAAAGTTTTTACCTTAGACTCAGATCCCTTACCCTATGCCTTCCTTACCCAACATGAGATCACTCTAAAAAATCCTCGGCCCATTAACATCAAATCCTACAGACCACCAGAATGCCATAAAACAGAAATCAACCGACAGATTCAGGAAATGTTAGACAAAAATATCATAGAACCGACAGACTCCCCTTTTAACTCTCCGATATGGGTAGTTCCCAAGAAACCAGACGCATCAGGCAAAAAGAAATGGAGAATAGTAATCGACTTTTGCAAGCTAAACGAACAAACCGAACAAGACGCATATCCTCTATCCAACGCCGACGAAATAATTCAGCACCTTGGTAATGCAAAATTCTTTTCCGCACTCGATCTATCCGCTGAATTCCACCAAATTCTTATAAACCCCGACTCGAAAAAGTATACCGCCTTTTCTACATCCGAAGGACATTTCCATTACAATCGTATGCCATTCGGTCTAAAAACGCACCCGCAACCTTCCAACGAATGATGGACACTGCTTTACGTGGACTAATAGACAAACACTGCTTCGTATACATGGACGATATTATTATTTTCGGACAAACCATTGAAGAACACAATAAGAATCTAGCCATCGTATTTCAAAGACTGCAAGACTTAGGACTGAAATTACAGATTGACAAATGCGAATTTCTAAAACCAGAACTCGAATATTTAGGACACATAGTAACTGCAGACGGAGTAAAGCCAAACCCCAATAAAATCAAAGCTATCAAAGATTTCCCTCAACCCACGACACCTACACAAGTAAAAGCTTTCCTCGGACTAACCGGATACTACAGAAAATATATTAGAAACTTCGCAAAAATCTCCAAACCCCTCACGATCCTAACGAAAAAGAGTGAACCATTTAGATGGACAATTGATCAGGAAACGGCATTCAAAGACCTCAAACAAAAATTGTGCCCAGCACCAATCATCAAATATCCCGATTTTTCCAAACCTTTCACCTTAACCACAGACGCCAGTAACGAAGGCATAGAAGCCGTCTTGTCCCAAGACAACCTACCTTGTAATTTCATATCCCGAACACTCAATCCGACCGAACGAAACTACTCAACAACGGAAAAAGAACTCCTAGCGATCGTATGGGCGACAAAACGTTTACGACAATATTTATTAGGGAGAAAATTTATTATCCAAACAGACCATCAGGCTTTAGACTGGCTAAAAAACGTAAAGGACCCCTCTTCTAGACTCATGAGATGGAGATTGAGACTCGAAGAGTATGACTTTGAAATAGAATATAAAAAACGCAAAGAAAACGTGGTCGCCGATGCTCTATCGCACTACCCAATATATCCCGTAACCATTAAATCCAACATCCCAGTAAAATTAAACGTAAAGGTCAAAAACCCAGATAATTCCCCAGAAACAATTAACGACATGTTACCCGACATCCTATACGATCTTTATAACGATTGGAAACTTAATCCTACACCGTCCCCTTTATGCTTAAAACCTAATCGAAAATCCTATACCCAACTATCGCCTACATTATTTGGAACGTATAACGAAAAAACATGGGGCTTAGCAGATTACACTTGATAATGCTCATGGAGGACAAAATAGAAAACAAAACCATTGATACAATTAAACGAGAACATACTTGGCCCAGCCTAGAAACCGATGTTCAAAATTACATAAAACATTGCGATACCTTTTCTTTTTTTTTATCGTGGGGGAAATCTGCTGGCCAGACACCCCTGCCCCGCCCGGGGGGGGGGCGGGACAGGGGTAGTGCGAGGTTTGACAGGCTAAAACCCCCACGGCGGCCTAGGGCGCAGGCGATTACTGGGGGAGCCACGGGAACTCTTAACGAACACAACCGCGGCTCCCCCTCGCCTGGCCGGCCACCAGGATGGAATGGCGGTGGCCGGCCGCGTCTCGGGGGGAGATTTATCCTCCCCCATGAATAATCTTGGTTCGGCGGTGCGGGGGGCCGCTCCCCGCACCGCCTCGTCACGACGGCCGCTTTTCAATGAGGGTGCCCAGGGCCCCCGCCCTAGGCACGACGGCCGTCGGGGGCGACGATGTTCGTCGCCCCACTCCCGGTATAAGGAGGACATCTTCGGTTGGCGGGCGGCGGGCAATTAAACCAGCATAATCTGGTACACCCGCCGCCCGCCTATTCTCAGCTGCTCGGGGGGGGGGGGGGCTCTAGGCGTGGGCGCACACGCCGCACCCCCCGCTCACGGCGACCCCGCTCGGCAGCCTCCTTCTGCAACATTACCTGTTCGCAGAAGGCGATGGCTGCCGCCCATTTTCTCGGGCTCTCCAGCATTGCCCCAACTAAGCTGGCGAGAGCGAGGTCGCGACCAACTTCCCATCTTAGGACTCGGCGCAGCTCTGAAAAGGCGGGGCATACCTCCAGTGTATGCTGCGCCGAGTCCTCCTCCGCGCCACAGTGGTGGCACACCGTCGTCGCTTCCCGACCGATGCGACACAGGTAGACACCGAAGCAGCCATGCCCGGTGAACACCTGCGTCGCACGGTAGGAGAGCCTGCCAAACCGCCTCTCCCGCCACGAGGTGAAGTGCGGCGGGAGAGCCCCAGGGACGCGCTCACCGGTATGGGAACAAAACTCCGCATGCCATCTGGCGAGCGCAAGTCCCCGGGCCTGGAGCACGAAGCACTGGACCGCCTCCTGTTCCAGCGGGTCCCCCCGAGCCCGGCCAGCGATGCATATGCGCCTATAAATATGGGCGCGCATCGCCGCCTGCAGCTCGAAGGAAATTTCTCCCGCCAGAGCAAGCGCCGCCACGGTAGACGCGGTGCGGTAGCCTCATATGAGGCGAAGGGCCATCTGCCTCTGAAGCCGGCGCAACAACAGTGTGTTGCGCCGGTTTGCCCTCACGAACGGCGCCCAAATCGGGGCGCCGTATAAGGTCATGGACCGCACCACGCCCAGGTATAGGCGGCGCACCATATCGCCCGGTCCACCGAGATTGGGCAACAGGCGGCCTAGCGCAGCCGCCGCCCTCTCAACCCGGGGGACGAGGCGGCCGAAATGCGCTCCGAACCTCCAGTGGCTGTCGAGGATCAGTCCGAGATACTTGATCTCAGACTTCACCTCGACGCAGGCTTCTCCAACCCGGATCCACGATCCGGCCGGTGGCCGCGACCGAGGCCGTCCATACCAGACGGCCTCGGCCTCCTCCGGGACCATCTTCAGCCCCAGATCGCGGATCCTCGCAACGACGGCTACCACCGCAACCTCCGCTCGTCGGATGGTCCTCTCGAAGGTGTCCCCGACGGTGACCACCAGCGTGTCGTCTCCATAGCAGACCAGGGTGGCACTGTCGGGCAGGGAGGCTTTCTCCAGGATCGCGTTATACCCCAGGTCCCACAGGAGTGGTCCTAGCACGGACCCCTGTGGGACCCCGCAGTCCACCTCCCTCCGAATCATCCCGTACGGGCCCGGGTATTCTACCCACCTGTCCCGCAGGTAGGCCCCGATCACCAGCCCCAGATAGGGAGGCACCTGGTGCTCAACCAGGGCCTCCCTAATGGCGGACCAGGGCAGGGTGTTGAAGGCATTGACGATGTCAATGGACACCGCCAAGCACACCCCGCCCTGTGCCACGGCATTGTTCGAGAGGGACTTAAGACGATCGATTGCGTCGATCGTCGACCGTCCCTCCCGAAAGCCGAACTGACAGTCCGCCAGATCGAGGCTATCGCGGGACAGGTGCCTGGCGAGGCGGGCGGCAATGATCTTCTCAAAGATCTTGCCCACCTCGTCCAGGAGACAAATGGGCCGGTACGCGGAGGGAGAATCCGCAGGCCTCCCATCCTTCCTTAAGAGGACCATCCGACTTCTCCTCCAGAGGTCCGGGATCACCCCGGACCTCAGGAGCCCGGAGTAGAGGCTTCTTAGCCTCTCGCCCAGGAAGCTCATGGTAAGCAACCAGACCCGGCCGGGGATACCGTCCGGCCCCGGGGCAGTATTCTTGCCCCGGAGCCATTTGAGGACCCCGGCCATTTCCTCCGTCGCGACCTCCAGATCCGGGGACCACTCCTCTTCCCCTGGCTCAGGATCGGGCCGGGACGCCTCCCCGTTAACGGGAAATAAGGCGCCCACGACCCGTCCGAGCATCCCCGGATCCAGGCTCTTCGACAGAGGGGGCGCCCAGGGACGTAACCGTCCCATCGCCATTTTGTATGGGCGCCTCCACGGATCTGGGTTTAGAGTACCTAGGAGGTCGCGCCAGGCCTGGCTTTTTGCCTGCCTGATGGCCAGCTGCAGGGCGACCACCTTCTCCCAGTATCGCCCATACAGCTGGATAGCCAGCTCCACGTCGGAACGTCGTCGTCGACGGGCGCGGACGTACTGGCGTCGCGCTCGGACGCACTCTGTGGGCAAATCCGCTATCGCGCGCGACCACCAGTACACCGCCTTCCTCGGGAAGACCATGGCCCGGGGCATGGCGACGTCGCAAATCGACGTCATTGCGCCCCGGAACCAATGGGCCTCCCTTATCCCGTCGACTGGCCCGGCCGGTGTTGCCGGCCAGGCCACGACGTGCGCTGCCGCCATCAGAGCGTCCTGGTCGAGGCGCTTCTGCGCCCACCGCAGCTGAGGCGATCCCTCATCAGCGGGGCGACGTCGGGGCGTCGATGGGGCGGCGGAGGTGCCGAGAACAATGTACCTGTGGTCGGACAGCGTCTCGACCTCCTTCGCCACCCACCACCCCGCAATACGGCGCGCGGCTGTGGGCGTTGCCCATGAAAGGTCAACGATGGACCCCCCATTGCGCCGCACGCACGTATGGACCGAGCTCGAGTTTAAAAGACGGAGCTCGAGTCCCGCCGCCCAATCAAGCACCTCCCGGCCCCTCGGGTCTGTCCTGGGGGAACCCCAAGCTGAAGACTTGGAGTTGAAGTCCCCCAGGACCAGCACAGGACGTGGCTGGCAGCGGGAGACGCATCTCCCTACTACGTCCAGATACTGATCAAATTCCTCGAGGGACCATCTCGGAGCTGCGTAGATCGCCACAACCGCGGTGCCGCCCCAGTCAACGGCCAGGTATCCCCGGCCGCGCTCGATAACGGAGCACGCCGGGGACCCCGGCCGGCATGCCCATATTATAACGGCGGAGCCGCTCAGGTCCCCCATCCAATGTGGATGGTCGGGAATCCTGTACGGCTCCGCCGCTACGGCCAACCCGGCACCCCGCTCGACCATGAATTGCACAAGAAGGTCCTGTGCCCTGGCCGAGCGGTTCAGGTTGGCCTGTATTATAGGGCCCTTGGGCCCCATTATGGGCAGGCCTCAACATCCATCGCCGCCGCGAGAGCGGTGACGTCTGGGGTCTCTTTGGCCCCATCCGCCCCCGCGGGCGCGACGATGGCACCTTTAGGTGCCTCCTTCGGTTTGTTGGCCACGGTGGCCGCTACCTTAGCCACCGTGGTCTTTCTCCCCCTGCTCCCTCTGCCGCGTCTCGCGCTGGCAGGGCACGCCCGGCTACCGAGGCGGTGACCGGCTGGCTTGTCTACGCCCGCACAAAGCGGGCAATTTGGCTTTGCCATACAGTCGGTCACTTTGTGGTCCCGACTGCCGCACCCAAAGCAGCAGTCGGAACGATCCTCGGCCGCAGTGCACCGCTGCCTAGTGTGGCCCAGGCCAAGGCAGCGATAGCACTGCAAGGGCCGGGCGCTGAGGGCCTCCACCGTCGCCCGAGTCCAGCCCACCGTGATTTTGCCCGCGACCGCAACTTTGCGTGCGGCCGCAGCAGGGCACTGGACCCACAGGGTGCCCAAACCAGAGGGGGAAGACCGGATTTCGCTGGTCCTCACATCCCCCTGGTCGCACCCTCCCACACGGGCGACAGCTGTGGCAACCTCCGCCGGCGTGGTCGAGTCGACCAGGCCGCGAACCCTAAGGTCGGCCTTCTTTATTGGGCGCTCGACCTTCACGCCGGTTCCCGCCAGCGCGTCCGCCATCTTTGCGGCAAGGGCAGTGGCCTTTGCAGCCCCATCTGCTCCGGGGACCTCCAAAATAATCCCCCCCGTCACGGCCCTCCTGGGCTTCAATGAGGCGATGCCAATCTCTGCCAGATCCACTTTGGACCTGACAGTGGTCATCGCCTCAGCGTAGGTCATCGCCCCGCCGGCCGGTACCGTTATCGGTACCGTACGGCAGCCGTACGGGGCGGACGCGGCGGCAGGGGAGCCCTCCCGGGGGCAGCCGGTGCCACCCGCTTGGCCGCCCTCCCTGTCGGAGCAGCCTTGCCTTGGCAGCCCCTCGCGGATTTTACCGCGGCAGCCGCCCTTTTGGCCTTCCGGCCAAACACCTTGGACCACACCTCAGGCACTGGAGGCGTGGTGGAAGGCGTCGCATCAGCAGGGGCGGCCCGAGGTTGAGTGGGCTGTGCCTGGGCAGCCCTAGCGGCCACAGCCCCTCCCTTATTGCCACCCTTTTTCCCCGCTCTTCTGTCCATCAGCAGAGGGGGGGGCGGATGGCACAGGTGCCACCGATCGCAGGTCCCGCACCCGCGGAATCAGCTCCCTCCTGAACGATGCCAGCTTGGCATCGATCAAGGAGCCGATCTGCGCCAGCAAGTCTGCTGGCACAGCCGCGGGTGGGGGCGAAGACCCTCCTCGCCCAGGGGACTGGGGTCCCCGAGCGCCGATAACCGGCAGCAGCCCTGTGCCCCCCCCCCCCAGGGTGCAGCGGCGGAGGCATCCCGGCAACAGCCGGCCCCACCTCCACCGCTTGACGGAGTCGGGCGACCGCGGCCCGCAGCTCCGCCATCTGCTCCCTCAGCAGAGCATTTTCGGCCTCCAACAGCCGGGTAGCGTTGGGAGCTGACCTGATCGCCAGCTCCGCAACGCCCACCCGGCTGCTCAGTGCCGCCGCCCGCAGGGATCGGACCGCGCTGGCCTTTAGCCACATCGTCGCGGCAGAAATCCTGGCGACGTCGCCCAGGCTCTCCATCACCGCCGCCGCTACGTCTCGCGTCGGGCGGTTGACCTCCACTTCGTCTGGAAGCGGGTCGCCCGATCTCGCGGGCTTCGGCCCCGGAGCAACCAGGTCAAAGATGCCCGCGATGAGGCTTTTGTCGGCCTCAGCCTGCTTGCGTTTGGCCTCATGGAGGCCAACGCATGCCCTGGTCGTTGGTGGCCGGTCTCGTTTCCTCGTAGAGGTGCCCGGGACGCTCTGCGTCGAGTGGTGGGAGGAGACAGAAAAGTCCGACTCCTCCCCCCCATCGCAATCGCCAAGGCCCGCCGCAGGCCTCTTTGTGCCGCGTGTTGTCGAATGCCTCCGCGACACCGGCACTATACATCTTTTGAGGCGCACGATAGGCCCGCGCACCTCCCCCTGACGCTCGTTTCCCCCCTCCCCGGTTATTTGTGAAAAAGAATTCATAATTGGTCCCACGAGTGTGGTCGGAAAGAAGGTCACCCCGGGCAGAGCCGCCATACCCGGGGAAGGCTAATACACCCGGGGGGTCGCCAGGTACCCCGGGGTTGTCCGCTAACAATTGGTGCACCCACCAACCATAGCTGGCGCTTACTCCATTTACGCCCTCTTTCTCCGCGCAACACTGCTTGGGGCTAGGGATTTTTTAGAGAGGTTGTCATCCTCGCGGCCCGGCCGGCTAAGGCAAGACCCCCGTTCCTGTAAAACATGACCACAGGTTTACGGTATGTGTCCGACTTTAGTAGGCCCCTCACCTCAAGCCACTCCAGCTAGGTAGCACCTGCCAGGGAATAAATTCCCCGCTGGCACAGCCTTGAGGATCATTAGGGCACGAAGCCCCCCCACCACGACAAGGTAGCGGACACGGGGGGGACATTGCGATACCTGTCAACGCAACAAGCTCTCGTGTATTAGACCTAGGGAAGAAACTATTATAACAGGCACCCCCCTGAATCCCAACAACAAGATAGCAATGGACTTAATCGGACCCCTCCCACTAACGAATACAGGAAACCAATTTATCCTCTCAATCCAAGACTACCTTACTAAATGCCTAATGCTAATCCCTGTACAAAACCAGAGAACAGAATCTATTATAGATAAACTGATATCCCATTATATTTACATCTTCTCCTCACCGAAACACATCCTCACTGATCAAGGGCAAAACTTTGTTAGTAAACTCATGGAACAATTCGAGAAAATATTCAAAATTCAGCATATTAAAACAACCAGTTTTAACCTGCAAAGCAATGGAGCTCTCGAAAGAATTCACGGCACGGTCAAAGATCTACTGCGGACCAGTATTGACGAAACACGGACCGATTAAGATGAATACCTCAATCTAATTTCAATGGCATTTAATACCTCTGTTCACTCAACCACAGGATACACACCCTTCGAGCTAACATTCGGCCGAAAAGCCAATCTACCCGCCTCGATCGCGTTAACACCCGCCCTATCCCATAACAAATTATTTAAACTTTGGAAGCAACGGCATAACGACTATCTTAATTACGCAAAAATCAATATCGAAGCCAATAAGAAACGCTACAAACAAGACCAAGTCCGAAAGATCCGAATCCAAAGTTTATATAATATCGACGACTTAGTCCTCTTACACAACGACCACAAGCGAAACAAACTATCCCCAGAATTCCTAGGCCCTTACAAAATACTCGAGGTGCGAAAAACTAATTACCTCATACAAATCTCAGACAATAAAACCCTACTAACACATGGAAACCGATTAAAACCTTACCATTTACCTTCCAGGCTAAAACCCGCGGATTAGAAATCACCAACCTCAATCACTCACAAATCATAGACGAAAATATAGAAACGATCTACATGTACCATAATGAGATAAAGATTAACATGATTATTAACCTATCCGACATTAGCAGCGACCTAGACAAAGCAAATCAACTCATGACCGAAATAAAAAATACATGCAAAGTTTGTGACAATATCAACACGGCTTACCTCATAGAAAAAGTGCGCAAGTTAAGTAACCTTAACTTAAGTAACCTTTTACACCTACGCACCAAGCGAGGAATTTTGAACATAATAGGCTCAGCTTCCAAAGCATTTTTTGGAACTCTCGACGAAGATGATTTAATCCTAATAAATCAAAACATTGACAAATTATTCGACGAAAACACAAAACTTTCCAAGATCATACAGAATCAGACTGCTATGTTCAGAACCGTCCTCAATAGTCAAGCACTCCCACACTTTATACAGCGATACGAAGAATTCACTCGCAGCCGAAATTGTAGTTACAGACATTAGGGAAAACATCGACAACTTACAAGAAACAATCACTCTAGGAAAACACGGCATTATACGACGAGAAATTATTGACTCAGTACAATTTATGGACGCTTACGAGAAAATCTTAAAAACACATTCAATTATGTCACATATATCACCTAAATTGCATAATTTCCAAACATTGATCGACATCAGCCAACTCAACATCTGTATAATTAACCGCCAAATTGTCTATTCGGTTATTATACCCATATTAGAAGAGAATGAATGGACACATGCCAAATTGTACACCATCCCTTACAAAAAGGGATCCACCTTCGTGGCACCCCTGCTTAAGCACGAACACTTACTAAAATCGCGAGGGCAATTCATTCCAGTTGACATCACTTACCTAGACCACTACTGTAGATCCACCAGCCTCGCGAAAATCTGTAAACGTACACAACCCGCACAACACACTAATGCTTTAGAATGCGCAAATTATAACGAATGTACGCTAACCCTCTTCAAAATCCACGAACTTACGTTTTTACCGATGTACGCGCCTAACACATACATTGTCATACCGGAACACACGATCACGATTACCTCACTTTGTAACAGCGAAAAACAATTTGTAATTGACCAACCTGTCAAGATCACCAGCAACGAAGATTGTACCCTTTCAAACAATAATAATGTGATGAAACTTGGAGGTACTACGCATTCAGCCAATATAACAATTAGAAATTATATGCTTGGAACGGATTTGACCAATTATTGTTCACGAGTAACATGTAATATGTAATATACACTATATTTCTGAACATTTCGGGACCCAAAGTTTCGGGTTCTGATCCAAACTCAAAGAAAATTCTCGACCCGACTCTAACCTGAAATCTCAGATCCCTGCTTACCTCTAGTGTACAGTAAAGTGAACATTTTGACACTATATACAGGGTGTCCCAAAATTATGTTACTTGCGGAAAATGGAGGGTTCCTGAAGTAAAATTCGCCCCAGGAGTTCACCCGCATTGACTTATTTAATTATATCATCAAAAATAATTTATTTATGATTATAGAGAAATAAGATTTTTGAATATTCTAACAATTTAAATTACTGTCCCAAATAAAATATGTTTTTAATAATTGATGACGTTCGTCAAATTCGAAATTGTCAAGTTTACTGAGAAAGATATTGTCATTCCGAAACTAGTCTCGAACGCATCTCCGAAACTCGATCAAGCCCAAATTATGCAAATGACTTCATTTCACATAAAAACAATGTTACCGAGAAGGATTTTTTGAAATTGGAATGTTACGACCCAAAATATTGCGAGGAATGTATTGCACTGTTATATAAACAATATAAACATTTACCATTTCTGTCTTTTTTAAAAACGTTTACAAAACCTCCAATAAGAATGAAAAATTTCTTTCCTGACCGAGTCTTTTCTGTACTTCAACCTAAACCAATGCAGTGTATCACAATCAGTGTAGGTTCGAAATACACAGCGTTCGTACTCAAACACATAATATACAATGCGATTCCATTTCACAAGAAGAACTGCGATAAATACTGTCCGATATAAATCACAGACCTGTTTAAACCAATAACACTACTATGAAAAACCTCAGAAATAAGTTTATTAATTGCATTAACTCTGTAATACTATAAATGCTTGAGTTTGCTCGAAAAGATTCGACGCACCTACTTTTTAACTTTGCAGCTTACTTAATAGACAACAACAAGGTTTTGTCCTCGCAAAAGTTGCTACAACTAGACAATCTGCATTATCAATTTCATCGAATGAATGTACCAACTTGATCATTTTAAACATGGATTTTTATAAATCTTGAGTATTTGATTTAATCGTGTCAGAATAGGAAGCAGACAGTAAATTGATCAACGAACTCAAGAAAGCAGTATCTCTAGTGGCAGTAGGATTTCAATGTAGAAATCAATCCTCTGAAGCTGTATTGCTTGTTATCCAAATATGGATGCAAGTTTTTAATTAATGGAAGGCAACAGCATATAATGACGAGTAAATAAAAATTACCGATCCAGATTTCAATGACTCTTGGTACCATTACTGCACAATTTGATTCATAGATAATATACACGGCTTCGCAGAAACACTTCCGGTCCTGTTCACCCCGAGAAGTAAATATTTCAGACTGTTAACCAAATTCAGGAAAGTTTGGTATGAAAGATCCAAAAGCAATTCTCAAAGCCTTGCTTCAAAAGTACGTCGAAATTCAGATCAATGTAGTCTTACTTTTCTTGTTGGTTACTTCCGCAATAGTCATCTGGTTATCTGCTGAACACTGACGTGAATCTTGACATGAAAACTGCATCACTCAACTTCCATGTTGACCCAATCGGTTTTTGTTGACGGCAAAAACTGTAAATCATCAAGCAAGCAAATTCCTGCTTTCTGTATTTCCACTTCAATATTTACTAGGAATCGTGCATTCTTGCTATTTTTCATTATGTGATTAATATTTGTTGCCAGTATACCAAGAATGTATCCACTGCGCGTTACTTTTCTAGTTATGTACACTATTTGAAATTTTGTAACCCTGAATTAATCAGCAATTATTCTGAAATACTTTGGAAATTGAAGTCGATAGTTGTGAAGTTTACTTATCATTCTTTGAAAATGGCTATATTTGCCTGTAATTAATACTTAGGTAAGTATCGTTGTCGTATCCAACCATAGTTGCCTTCGACTAATGAAACCAACGACTACTGTTACACTGCTTTTCTTCCTCCATATTATAACCATTTCAGGAAAACATTTCGTTATTTCCGGTGCGTAGAGTACAAGAAATGTTCTGCAAACTACCAAGAATGCATAGCTCTGCAGTAATAAAAAATGGAGTATTCTCAATGTTCCATTTAATGCAACTCTTCATTTGTGGTGAAATTACCAACGACCCAACTATAAATTTTCCAATACAGATTCAGTAGACTGAAGAAAATGGCCCCGTATCTCCAAAATCAAATCGATCAATTTTAGATCGCCAGTCCATTACCTCCTCTTTACTGGTATCACTTGGATCGATGCATAAGAACTCTAGCGCGACGTTAGTTTTTTTACATTAAGTCGAGCTCAGCTGTTCGAGTTCGACGCCCGTCCAGGTAGACAACCCGTAGTAAACACTTCAAACAGTCTTTTTTTGCAGCGTCGCAATGTATTTATCATCTTCCAATAATCCCAATATCAAATCCGTTACCTATTTTTCGTTGTTTCCCATGCAGCGCTCTTCGTTAGGTCAACGAAATAAATAGGCCCTCACACCGCTAACGTGGCATTAGTTATCAACTACTGTTACGTAGATACATATAGTTGCGCTAGTATATATAACTCTAAGTTCTCTGCTCTTGCAGTCCAGTGTCTGTATACTTTTGTGCTTGCAGCCTAGCTTCGCTATAATCAATTGCACTTGCAAATTTCGCTACAGCTTTGTAATCATAAATTGATCGCTTGATCGTATAAATTCGTGACCTTCATGATACATCAATAGATTTTATCATTCTATTGTATATTATGCTGCTCTGTACAAATCTTATTGGTTAAAATATATTTAGTGTTATTACACTAGCGTTCTTTACTATACAGTCCACTATCCAATTCATCCTTCCAACACTACTAGAGTTCCCAACGAAAAGATATATTTGCAACATAAACTCTTATAAGAATAACGAACTAGTAATTTTGAAAATTGTCGAACATTTAACTTATTTTTGCACTTTATGAGCCTTCCTGAGTACCACATATTTCCAAAACTTCATACTCCGGTTACGTAAATACATACAACTGTAAGATGTAGATGGTTCATTCTATTATATATTTCACATAGAACATTATTATGATTCAGATTTTGATAATGCTCTACATTGATGTTTAAACCCACGATTTAAAAAAGTTATGAAAAGAGTGATGTCAATTTTGCAGGTTGTCTTCGCTGTAGTAAGCATCAAAGTAGTATAATAATACTTTACTATCCATACTTTAATTATGCATGATTCGTACTCAAGCCGCTATATGCACTATTCAGATTTGACGAGGAGATGACTATAAACTGTGCGGACACGTTGCTCGCAAAAGTTTTCTCGTGAGCTTTAAACTATACGTTAGTAGGAGTTACCGTCTTCGTTTGAACGGTTCAAACAGATATATGTATAATTTCCTTATAGTACAATACTGTGTATAGTACAAACAGAATTAAGTCTCATTACGAATAATTTCTTTCACGAACCATCACTGAACGCGACATCGGGTCGACACATTCGATGGAAGAAATAGAAAAGCTCGTCTCGATGACCATATTATACGACATATGTCCAAAATGATCTATTGGAATCAAAATATACTCCATAAATACTGCAGAATTCATTTGAATTGATAGAATTAAGAATTAACTTTCCTACCTCGATTATAATGATATAAAAAAATGATCACGTTTTCAGTTAGCATTTATGCATTACTATCCTACAAATGTAAGTTTTATAAATAACGCTAAATATTTATTAATAAAAATAAGATCAAAATAAATAAAACTAATTCAAACAAACACTATATGGTACTATAATATAGTATATAGAGTATTTTCCCGAAACTACAGAGTTTCGTAATTAGAGAATTATTGTAATATCATTAAAGAAATTTTTTTCACCAATTTTTAAAATACACCTGTGAGATTTATTATGTATACAACATTATTTAGAATACCAAAATTATGAAATTCTTTTTCGAAAATCATCGGTTGGTGCGAAATTGGTTTAGTCAAGTGTATCGACTGAGCACTGGCCAGAAAAGCATAGGACTACATATTTCCAGACTTGTGGTCAGGAGATTAACCGAATCAATTAAACCAGTTTGTTTCGCACTTATCCGGCTCGAGGGACCAGAATGTGTCGCAGATCCGGCTCGAAGGACCAAAATGTGTGTGCGAAGCGAGTCGAGCTTTTTCGACCCGCGATTGCGTTCGCTCGTTAGCGAATTTATGCCGCGGATGAGGATTCTACGGAATGCCTCGTGATCTGGTTCGAAGTATCAATGTTACGGTTGATACTGAGCCAAATTGCAATCTCCCACTGTTCCGTTGGTGGTTACTGCCCGATCGGCCGCGTCGTGGTCGTGAAGATTGACGAAGTGCCCGAATGATTCTGTCCGATTGACTCCGGATGAACGACTCGAACGATTCGAACGACTCCGTGTGAACTCGAGAGAGTGTCCGATTCACTGACTGCCCGAATGCACGACCCCGTATCACCGACTGTAATGTACTCGAGAGCTAGAGCTAGAGCGAGAGAGAGAGAGAGCGCGCGTGTGAGTGTTCGCGCCCCGACTGGTCGCGTTGTTTTATGCAGGTTACCCCCACTTGAGATTCCTGAAGGAACCTCACCTCCACGCCGGGATGCACTGATTGGTTTTTCTCGAATATTACGATTTCTTAATCAGTGTCCTCTAAACGTTTTGTCACCACCCTCTCGTATCGTCCTACACGGGCCTTGTCTAGGAGAGGCGGGTGTCGCGTAGTTGCGTGGTCGGGAGGTCCCCTGGGGCCTGAGATATCATCCCAGCGACGGTTGGGACTAAACTTTCCCAAGACCCGTTAAAATTCTTAAGTTTTATGACGGGGTTGTTTTCCGGGCCTTTCGGGTCTACGACGCCTCGCGGTCATTAAAAAGACGGAAGACACTGCACAGATGATCGGCAGATGGAAAAAAGGTTTCCGTCTCTTTAGATGAACCTCGCTTGTCCGCGCCATAAACCTTCGCGAAAGCGGTCTACGGGAGGTCCTACGGAACGGAACAAGTTTATTACAAAAGATAAAAGGGAACATTTTCTATTATTCCAAACATGACTAGACATATAAGTCAACATAATAAAAAACAGAGAGAATGTGAATGTGATTGTTATTATTGGGTATGGGCCTTGAGAAATGAAAGAAAGTGAGGAGAGTTCGTCGGAGCGTGTGCAGTTTCAAATGTTATTCTTTTGATTAGAATACGTAATTTCTGTTCACAATTTCGTTACTGTGAAAAATCATATCTTGCGGTTCTTCTTGAAGTTCTTTCGTTTCTTCATTTACGTTTCTTCTTTCTTCCTCCTGAGAGCCTAATAAAAATTGTGTGACATGTATCGGGGTGCATCGTTCTCCTATAATCGTACTTATAATGTCTAGTTAATCATGTTCAAGCTTTCTCGTGTCTGATTGAATGGAATGAGCATTTTTATATAATAATCCTAATAGTAAGGAATTTAAAATTAGTTAATGACAGTGTAAGACGAGGCTTGAAGTTTATCACGGAATGTAATAGCTTATTATATATAACGAAAAATGAATATAATAAACAATTTATTTTATAAGTATTAGAAGATTATCGGTGACGTCATCCAGATGCTAGCAAATCAATCTGAATAAAAGCCGTATATTGACCAGTATGTAACATTTTATAAGATATTTCAATTAATTTTATTATAACGTATAATTTTAAATTAAGTCACGATAATATTATATACATGTAAGATTACATTTTCATTATAAAAAATATTTAGTACCGCCTCTAAAACAGTGGTACACATTTATATTAAAATTAACGTACATAATAGAAATTTCAAATCTTTGAACCCGATGCGACACGGGTTACCGTTATCCAGTCGCTTTGAAATTTTACGTACATTATTTTTTCACCCTCAGAAATCATTTTTGTTGTTACATAGCATATTATAAACCAAAAAAAATCAATCATAAAAAATGTTTACCTTGAATGAATATCTAATAAGAAAATACGTACAACTATAAAAATCCTCCACGGTATGATACTTCTTAAAACATTCCGGCAGAAGCTACTTTACCTTCCGCGCATTCTCACTTCGTTTCGCTTCGAATTTTATGTTTATGTATGAGCTTGGAGTCGAAGAGGTGTTTCAACTGATCTAGATTTTCCACGCATTTTGTAATCCGGTAATTCGACAATTTGTAAAATTGCTTCTGCTATATTTATACCGTAATCAACATAAGTCTCCCTTTTTCAACTGTGAATAGCTTTATGCATAATGTAGGTATTGAACAGAGCCATATCTGACATGCAAAAGAAAAGTTTTCGGTATCCTTCGATGACTTTTTTCATGATTCGGAAACAGGCAAACAACTGATCTTGATGATCAACTGCACCCATAACCTTGTTATATTCCAGGATACATTTAGGCTTCATTACTTTCTGTAATTCTTTGTTTGATTACTCGACCATCTCTGCAGTTTCGTGTTTCATTGATATCATATACACGTCGCGCTTGTCCTTCCACCTCACAGCTATCAAATTATTGCAACATCTTCATATACATTCGCCTTTCTTCAAAATATGCTTTTGATTGGCGTTTGGCATATTTTTCCTGTTCTTGATTTGGTGAAGAGTACCAGTTATCCAGAGACAAAGTATATTCCTTGTTTATTATAAATTTTGACAGCTCTATCACAACGTTCTCTAACGCACTATCATTTCGATCAATTTTGTACTGGCCAGTATATATTTTAAATCCGTGACAGAAACCGGTACTTGCCTCGTACAATTTGTAAATTTTTAATACAAATCAGGCTCTTTTGGTTGGATTGAATTGTTTGTACGCTAAACGCTCTTTATATTTCATTAAGGATTCGTCTATACTGACATATTCATTGGGTGTGTAAATTTCTTTAAATTTTTCATTCCAAAGGTTGATGATAGCTTTTATCTTTAGAAGTCGGTGATTACTATCAGCAGTTTCATTATCAGAGAAATGTAAAAATCTCGAAATTTGCCGAAATCTCTTAAAAGGCATCGTTTGTCTAAATATTGGCGTTTCTACTACAGCTCTTCTAGTTCAATACAGTTAAATATTTGATTTTTTTCACTTGACCCATCAAAATTCACAGTGCATAATGGGCCTTTATTTCATCTAAGATAACAGGATACCAAGTGTCGTCCACATGCCGTCTTTTCGCTCGTCGTGAATTGTCTGATGTGCGAAGCGATTTGTTTTCATGGTCAGCATTTCCCGAAACTTGTCATCAAATGTAATAAAAAATAGGTCTAACATTGTTGGATTCTCGCTTAAATTATTTAAAATAGACGCTTTTATTCCATGATGTTCAGAATACTTCCAAACTATTGATGTGTTTTTTACTTTCTGGCAAATCCATGATTGTCGTACCTTTCTCTTCACTACTTCCAACTATAATCATACGCCTTACACGCTTTGTGATTGGCGCAAACACGTTACTATCACTGGATTCGTTATCATTGCTTTTATCTAACACTTTTGTATTTTGCATTTTGTAGGGATTTCTTACATTTTAATAACTAAACTGCTTTGTAACAACAATTATAAGAATCGCGACTAACTCTCGTGGCATACTGATAGGAACTAACATTCATTTACTATCTGTTCGCGAGCCTGGCTCGTGATATTCATTTTTGATAAGCGATGGTAATATACAACGAATTTGTACAAGAAAACTGTTGTGAAAAAGACCAAGAATCTTTTTTCAGGT
This sequence comes from Megalopta genalis, assembly GCF_051020955.1. NCBI lineage: Eukaryota > Metazoa > Arthropoda > Insecta > Hymenoptera > Halictidae > Megalopta > Megalopta genalis. The sequence goes on from NW_027476167.1 coordinate 39,046, forward strand.
TTAACGTCGCATCGACCTTCATGTCATTAGCGACGGTTTATTGTCCTGTTTCTTGTTTTTATTTCCTGGTAGATGTTGGTTTCCTTTAGGAATTTTACGACGGGTAGTATCATGTATTTTTGTCTTGATATTTCGTATTTTCTGCATTCGAAAAGGATGTGGTTGGTCGACATAGTTTGGTTGCACGTGTTGCAAAAGGGTGGTTCTATTCGTTTGTGTATATGCGCGATGTTTCCAAATGGAATTAAGTTGAACGAAGTCGCTGGTTGTTTTTATGTACACTTTAATATTACAGTACAGCTATGGTCTTAGCGATGCGTTATTTGCGTTCTATCTGCGTTCTTAGAGTTCTAACAGTTCTGACTAACGTTCTAGGTGCCCTTCCGCTTGTCACCTCAGTTTTTTTGTTGATTGATGGATGGTAGGTTTTGGTGGAGGAAATGAAGCGTTTTTGATTGGAGATGGGTGTGTCGGAAGGAACTTGAAATGAGGAGTGGGAAACTGTTCGAAAGTTCGGGTTGTAATTTTTCCGTTTTGTGAAATATGGAATTTATGAGTCGTGTTGTCCGTTCGTCGGGTCGAAGGGTATTTTCGTTCGGATGCATTTTTTACTGTCGCAGGTATATTGCATAATTGCTCAAGGGATGGCTAGGGACGTTCGACCTTCGGTGTTGCCGTCGCAACAGTTTGATTATTATTTTTTTAATGTTATTGGAGCAGGGATCTTGAAATTTAAGTCGCTAATTTTATTGGGTTGATATGACTTCCTTCTGATGTTATAGATAGCGGTCTCTTATTCTCCTCTTTGTTTGTGTTGAATTCTTCTGTCTCTATTTCCATTGTATTTGTCCTGCCTTCTTGATATTCGACAATACGTTGACCGATATGAATATATCATTGATGATTGATACGTTAATGCGGGGGGAAGGGATTTATATTTAGATCGGTTTGGGAACCGTTTTCGTTCGTGTTTGTATTGTTAGGACATTGCTTATAGCTTCATTGATTACAATTGAAGCAGATCTGTTTCTCTGAAGTGGTGAATATTCAGAGACTTGTTATAAACAAGTTCGTAGACTTGTCTTCTTCTGAAACTTAATATGTGTGCAAAATCTGGGTCTGTGATTACTGCTTTCAAGTACAGTGACTCGCATTAATATTCGGACACGATATTATTAGAAAAATTATTACTCTCTTTTATTATTTATGATAGTATTATTGAATCAATAGCTTTCTCATATAATAAAGCACTTCTTATAGTAAGTAAAAACATAAATTTTGTTTACTTATTGCGCATATTCTTTTGTATACTAAGCAAATCTGTTTGTCAGTAGAGGCAAAAATTCTGTGTAGGGTATCGTCAAAATTAATTAAGAATGTGCTTGGAAATTTGTTCAGGAGGTCGATATCGACGTATACTTGACGTCTGAAGCTGCACAAATTCAGGGTCAGATGTCTTTGCTCTCAGGTCGGTTATTCTAGAGCAGAGTTTGATGTTATTGGTTCTAAATGCATTTTCAATTACTGAATTTGGGATGATCGATGCTACATTTGACAGCTCGATACGTTGGGTCGGCGATATCATAGGACGGATTTCAATATTTGTGTTCCTGATGGTAATTGATTTGAATTTTGCTGTTATGTTGCTGACAGTTTCTTTGTTATCTAGGTATGTGCATACCCTACCGTTTGAAATTCTCGATATGTATTTGATAGATCTGGGGCCTATTATCTTTCCTATGGCTAATGCATAGTCCCTGACGGTAATACCATCTACAGCATGCAGTATTATGGCTTGGTCCTTGGTTGGGGCGTATTCTCGTTTGGCATTTTCGTAGGAGGTGACTGATATAGTGTTTTGTTGTTGGCTCGGTTTCTTGGACTATTAGGCAGTTGGGAAGGATTCCTGTAGTCAGGATCTCATCCCAGATCTGGTCGCTCTACATTTGTATCATGATACTGTAGGAAATGAATTGGCAAATTTATTATTCTGAGTCGAAGTTTTAAATTGTTTATTTCACAAAGGCTCGGCTCGAATAAACATCGTAATGTATTAAACAATCTTCTTATCGATCGCATCCCACAGCTAACACGATTCATTCTACAGTTCGGCCAATCCTGAACTATAGAGTAACCATCCATGGTCACCAAAGAATCCCAACTTTATTTCCAAGAGTTAGATCTTAAAAAATATACAATTCATATTACACAAAACGTAAATAAGAAATATTAAAAATAAGTCTTACGAAATGCAACAAATACCCATACATTCACATACAAACTTAAACTTATTCACAATGCGGTATCGTTTCAGTTTTCGAACAATCTGACACAATGTTTCATTTCAAACTCTGTCAAATTTCGAATCACTTCTTCAGATCTTGTCGATCTACAAGCAAACAGTCTAAAGAATTTGGTAAATCCATCCACTACTGCCAAAACATATTTAAAACCTTTTCCACACTTCTCCGTAATAATCCACATGAATTGTCTGAAATGGTAGGTCACCTTTAGGTAAACTATGCAAGAACCTCTCCTCTACCACTAATTAGCTAAAATTCAATACATTTCAAACAATTGTTAACATATTGTTTAATCTTTTGTCGCATTTGCGGAAACCAGTATATTTGTCTTATGTCATCGATGACTTTGTCAATACCTACATGCCCCAAATTGTCATGAGCCTAATAATTTATATATATTTATATATTATTTAATTTATATATATTTATATATATTTATATAATTGTCATTAGCCTAATAATATTATTTTCTAAACACGCGGGTACGTAAAATAACAATTTATCATTATTAATTTTTCTATTTTCCTATAAACTAACCGTCCCTTAATTCATAATGTTTTTCCTCGCTTGTTTCCAATCTGTTTCTTAATCCACGAATCGTATGGTCTTGATATTATTTAATTGACAATGTCTCTTCTAAAGTATTAGGTTCCAATACTGCGTCAAGATATCTTAGCATCGAACGTCCCGCTGAAATGTCGGGTCGCACATTGTTGCTTTTAATCCTGAGCTCCTTAAAACGGTGGTACACGCAAACGTTCTTGAGTAATATCCTATCACTAAGCTTGTTCGACCACGGACCGTAAGTCCACAATGTTGAATCCTTCGGTGATGATGGATCGTGCACGTGATTTCTTCTGCATCCCTGCCTCGATGATGAAATGCTTTCTGACAATGAATATGGGTTTGAGATTTTTCGGGCATTTCTTGCATAATCTTCATTTCGTCGACTCCTGCGTTGCGCATCATTTTTGTTCCTACAGCTTGTTTACTTCTGAAAAAGTACAAACATGTAAAATATATAAACATGTGCTAGAAAAGAACTATGTATTGCGTAGCAGTTTTTAAAAAATGCGGATCTATCAGGGACGGTGGTGGATTGTTGTTATACTAATTGACCGCGAACTAATTCGTAGCACACGATCCATTTTTGTATTCGATTGGATTTCACACCTCGTACCCAATTCATAATCGATTCGATTTCATCAAAATTCAATTCATGGCCGATATAGGTGTACTCTATTATTATCACTTTTCTTTTACTCATTATATCATTACCAAGTGTATTCAGAGTTAATAGTACATATATTTATTAAAAGGACAACCAATAGTAGTAGTAGTAGTAATAGTTGTAATCTAAAATTGTTGAAAAAGTAACTGTAGTCTCGGACAAAAATTAATTTATAGTTTACTTGGGACTGAAGTTCGAAATTATCAGATTTCATTGCGCTGGTGTCTTAAGCGCGCACAGGCGGTAATATAAACTGTAACTTATAAATACACAGCGCGATACACACATTATCGCCGGTGGTCGCTCAGTCGTTCGTGCATAACGTACATATATCTTCTTTAAAATAAAAATTATAATAAAAGTTTTAGTAAAACTTTGTACAGTTTACTTTGTACGTTGTACAGTTTATTTGATAAATAATCCAAGCCATAATCCCAATAAAAATAAATAATTAAGTAATGAATTTTTAAAAACAAAGTTACAATTTTCTTCCTCTGTCATAATTCTTCGTCATCCTTATTATACAATAAATAATCATCTTTTCAAAAAATTTGTGTCTCCTCCTCTAACATAACCCTGCTTCATCCCTTCCATGTGTTATTCATTTCTGTTCGGGGCTGGAACTATCCCAGAATGGGAGACTGTTAGTCGGAATGGTTGAACCTAAATAAACGATTAAATACATGTAAACACGTCGAGTCTTTATTACAGAATCGCAGACGCGATCAACAAATAAATGGTTTTCAGTATACTTGATGAGAAAAATTCTCGGTCTACGTGGATGGCACAAGGTGGAAAAAAACAATTGGTCCCAAATGGTAGTCGCTACTTTAGCATAAACGAAGTACATATAGGGGAGGGGGAGGATACTGGCCTAATTATTGGCACACGTGTATTGTGCTGTGATCAGCGAATTATGCCGAATCGCGACGTCGCTATTGTCACGAGGAAATTATCCGCGTATATTTTTAAAAATAAAAATACCGCACTTAAATAGGAACTTCGATTTAATTTATAAGACGGTTTTATTCAGTAATTTACGTATATTAGCCGTGGCGTAATAGTACAGAGCTGATAAGTAAGGTAAGGAATGTATTATGCTTGATTACCAATGAACGACTGTTTTATTACTCTTTTATACCTTTTGTTATTGTGGCGTACGTGATCGAATGCATGTATAATTATAACGGCGTATATGGTAGCGCAGGTCAAAGGGATCGGATGTCCGAAAGATAGGCTGATCGAATGCGTCTCAGGTGGTCTCGCCTGGCACTCTACCCGAACGAATTTTCCTGCGTCATGAACCGAATTCCCGAATATCATGCATTATGTCGGGTGTTCTGCCTAGGAGCCTGTAAAATCCCGGAGTTGGCCTCATTTTCCAGCTTAACCACCGGTCAAAACGGGGACAACGTCAAAGCATTTTTGTTTCATATTTAAAGTGCCTTATCATTTCGTCCACACAAAATTTCACTTTTTTGCATAAATAACAAATGAATCGAACGATTTATTTCATTTCTTCATGTATTACGTCAAAAATACTACCATATTGTGACGTGTATTCATTTTCCATGTATATGAACAAATAGGTGTTCATGCTCAGAAATATTGAGGTTCCTTATCATTTTGTCCGCCAGAGTATTTGTAGGATTGGGATGGGCGTATTCGAAGTATAACTTTAATGACGAAATAATTTAATAAAAATGTAAAAATGTAAAGATATAAAAATGGTACAATGGTCATGTGTACATTCACGATCGAAACTGATACATATCTGCGGTGTCTCCGCGATCTTCTTTTATTTCTTTCTGGACACGTTCCTGGAATGCTGGAGAATGATCGCGACGTTCTGTTTCTTTCGGTTCAATATTTCGGAAGCTCTCGATCCTCCGGGATGCTTCGTTGCAGCATCGGTATCGCCGGTCTCGTTAGCCAATATCAGCCGATTACGATGCATCTGAAACAATAGTGTAAGAATGCCCGTAAGGATGCCAAATGAAAGGTAACGTAACGACCTTTGAGGTCCATTTATACAAACGTCACCGCGGGTACATCGTAAAACTCACACCAACAGATCAGTACGGTCCACAGACATGGCCTCACCGTAAGACGGCCGGGCTGACGGAAAAGTGTTGTTCTGATCTACATCTGACCGTTACCAGACCGGATGACGAGGTCCTAACCTCGCTATTAAACTAAAAGAAGAATGGATTCTACTCAGCTACATCGGAAGCTAGGCTAATCCTCACGACTTGTTTTTATAGTTGTTGACAATCGACGACTATAATTCCGTATCGGTACACGGCTGGCGACGTTTTCATCAGCGAAGTTTGCTGTACACGTGAAAATAGTAAAAGAATAAAGTCATTTCCAGGCTTATAAACATCAGGGAAGATATTTCTCACCTAATCCATGACATCTGAAAGCAGACAGTTCGAATGGATATTTGATCGCCGACCGTGTGTCGCTGCAAGGCATTCCTGTTTCTTATAAGTTTCTTGATAAACTATTTTTCGCTTGTAGACATTTAAATTACAGACAGGCTGTGGATATTATTTCTCACAAACCAGGTATGTATTGTGAAAGGGATGACTGATATGCTATTTTTGAATGTATTACTTTACGAATGGAATGGAGCCGTTCTTCATTGAATAAGAATTTCATTGGCAGAAGTTGACGTTCCCATTACGACAGTTCTAGGTACTAAGTATTTTTTTACAATAGCAGTTAATGGTTGCTGTATCATATGATTCTAGATAACTCATATTTAACAGACAGTTATTTTTATATTTTTAGGTCAATAACTCGCAGGGTACCTTATCACTTTAACAGCTATCCTAACAGCTACCTGCGATGAATGCTCAGTCAAGTGTTTCAGTGCATTGTATAATAATTGAATGTAGAGCTCGAAATGTCGACTAAAAAGTCGCTTATATGTTAAGTGGCCACGACATTTTGAAGTCGGAAACGATTGTCCTCGTTACTGCAACATGGCTACTTTGGGGTACTGCCGATCTTACGATAATTTCTTGTGTTTATTCTCAATTGATCTAATATATTCAAGATATAACAGAATGCTTCAGGAAACATAGTGTCACAGAACGAAAACCATTTTATTTGACTAGTTCCCTTCACCTGTAATTTTCACAACCGAATCAAAAGTTTAACATCCTAAGATTTATGAAATGCGGAAACTAACTTCTTAAATTTCTAATAATGGTTTGATGTCATTTTACCCTATGAATCAGGTTGCAAATAAAGACGAAAAAGATACAAAAATCATGCTTTCCAAAACAAAAGAATAAACTATTATATCTATAAAACTCGACAAAATTACAGAAAAATAATAAATAATCCACTGCCTAGATATATTTGCGTCTTGTTTTAAGTTTTCATATCTTTTTTTATGTGTGCGTTGTGATTACAGAGCCCTCTTATGACAAACTGCGTATTGCATTTAACGTTAATTTCTTGGTCTGTGAAATGTGTGGACACTGCACGTAATTTTCTTTCCTTTTTTAAAATAATATTGCAAGTACTGAAACATGTATAATAAGTTATGATACCTAAAGCTCATACAATTTTCGAAGTTTAGTATTTACCTAGAACTGATTGCATCAAATTAGATCTAACTAGATCAGTGCACAGAAATCGACACACGGTAACTAGATGAGTGATCAGAAATTGGCACATGGTAATTAGAAAAGGCTCAGTTACTGACACATAGTAATTAACTTTTCATTTTTTAAGAGCGCAGTAATTCGATCGAAAACTGATTTTTATATTAGATTTTGTTAATTATTTTGTGTTCTTTATATATTTTGGTTATCATAAAATTTGTATTTATATTATATAATAGACATCAATGTTAGAGGTGTGCGAGTACGGATCAGGACGGGATCTTGAAACTTTCGGGTTTTCCGAAAATGTTTAGGACTTCTTAAAATACTGGGAGCGCGTCTTTTTTTTAATACGGTCCTAGTTAAAGATTTTTTATTTCCATTGTTGCAGTTTATTTTGCAAAATTTTATATTTTTTAACAAACCAGAAAAGTAAGATATGTATAGTTTGATTTAAAATCCTCTACGTATGACAGTATGTAATAGAGCTTGGTTCTCTCGATTGCAACGATATTTCCAATTGTTGAAAACATCTTTTCGCTAGTCAATTTTGTACTAGGTACGGCGATGTGTCGTTTTGTAATAATTGGTAGCATAGGAAATCGAATGTTTTCAGGAATCTTGAATATTGTCGTCCCGATCTCGTCCCGACCCGATACACATCTTCTCATCCCGTTCCAAGCATCGGGTTTCGGGAAATCCCGAGTTCACGCACACCTCTAATCAACATATATTTTAAATATTTTAGGAATTGCGATATGGGTTAAAAAAACCATTTAATTTGTCGAAAACTTAGGACGATACTTTAATGAACACAGTAAATAACCCACTTACCTTAGTAAATAAATATAGAAAAGAAAGAATATTGCACCGAGTGGCAGACCAAAAAAATTAACAGTACAAAAACATGAAATTCTTAGGATTATTAAAAAGAAGCCAGATATAAGTGCGTCTGAGATTGTATCAAAAGTTCAGGAACGAAATAAAAATCAAATGCATACAAGAACGATTCAAATTACATTGGGCAGGATTTAAAAGCAAAATTGTGAGGAAGCAACCGTACATCAGTGAAGTGAATAAAACAAAGAGAGTGGAATTTGCGAAGCAAATCTCTCTCTGAGTCGGACAATTAGTGTTTATAGACGAAATAAAATGGGTAAACACTTGAATTTTGACATATGAAAAGAAAATTAGCAAAAAAGTGCGGGTTAATTAGGAATGGGAATGACATACTATTTTTAATGGGATAACGATTCGAAACTTGCGGCTGATATGGTACGTCAATGACTTTTATGTAATACTATATGACTCCTATCGAGATCCATCCATGTAAATCAGGGATTGAAATTATCGAGCATGCAGCATTGTTAGTAGGCGTAGCCTCGCGCTACACTTGCGTCTACTTGAACATACTCGAACGACAGTGCTCGACAAGACATTCTGCAAGTCAGACGTTTGTTTCATGTCACCACACTTCTATATATGTATTTGTTGTTTGTAAGGAATTTATATGTTACGACCAACCTATTCACGAAATGCCTACGCAAGGAGTGAGGACAAGCGACGCATGTGCGAGAGTCCCGCACAGCGACGTGGCGCGTCTAGCGGGTGAAAAAGTTATAATGTTCAAAATTATTAATGTTATTAATGTTTCAAAATTATAACGTAATTGTATAGCTTTGGAAGTTGAGTTGAGAAAGTTGAGGAACCAACCTACAGTGGATTTTCCTTAGATGGAAAAGTACTTGAGCGATTTATGGAATGCTTTTTAGAAATTGCGGTCTTTCGCGGACAATTCATCAAATCCTTATCGGTTAAGGATAAGGATCTGGCGAACATTTGAATTTCTCAAGGAATTATAATTACAAAGTAATTCAATTACAATGTAATTCGAAATTGAGATCGCCATTTAATTAAAATACAAGGTGATTTGTAATTCAATAGGAGTATAATTACAAAATACTAAGTATTTCAATTACATTAATTACGAATTACAATGTACTTAATAAATAAATTAAAATATTATTAATAACTACGACGTAATTATTATTTATTAGACACGGTGTACTGCATGAATAATAAATACTTAACAATTAAATGATAATTAATAAGTAACAATTGAAATCGTATTCGTAATTAATAAACAAATTTTATTATTTCAAATAATTTGTTTATATCTATATAAATAATAAGTAATTATTTTTCTCTTTCATTTAAACTTTCAAACAACAAATAATTATACATACATATATATTATATTGTATTTCAATTACACTCGTGATTAAAATAATTCGTAATTGAATCAACATTCTAAATACATTCGAGAGGCCAATCATTCCCACGTTATCGCGACTGTGAACACTCTCCACTCATACAGGATTGTATACGCCTATCTTGAAATGTGATTGGTTTCTTGAAAATTCGTTCAATTCCTTCTTGAGTGGTACCACTTATTACGTTTGCATAGGTCATTTTGCTTAGAACACGTAATTTTTGTTTGCATAAGTGCATGGTAGTTCTAGGTAGTTTTTCACTTACTACTGAGGGGGGTTGGGGGCTCCCCTTGACATGCCGAAAAAATTCAAAGTCGAACGAGTCACATGGATCGTAATCTAATCCGGGCTTGAATATGGGACAACAGGTACAAAATACATAATGCAAAGATGAAACATCCTTCTTTTTGTTTATTTTTAAATAAAATTTGCATAAATGTGTTTGTAAGATTTTTCTGATTAAAGTAAGAACAAACATAGTATGTATAAATCGGCTCATCTCAATACTAATTTTTTACCTTAAATTACAAAAACAAAAATGTTTATGTTGTCGTTTTATTGGTTGGAATAAAAAAAATTAAGTAAATATTAATATGAAAAGTATATTTATGTTTTTTATAAAATTTGTAATTTTAGAAGATATAATCTTACAAAAATTATATTGTATTTGATCTTAATTTATAATCACAAAAACCTCACAATTACAGTGGGAAAAATCTTACAATTACCGTTAAGAAAAAATAAGAAATAAAAAAGTGTCGTATTACATAATAATTATATCCATCCTTTATTTGCTGTCTACTTTTGCGTTTGTCGAAGTTGTATTAATATTTTTATTAATAATAAGGTAAAATAACTGGAAAATGATTAAATTAATCGATTAATCATAAACACGTCATTCGCTGCAAACCGAGCCGCATTAGAGAGCAGACGAAAAATACGTCGACGTAGTATACAGTGATTAAACCTAAAAATTTTTAACTTCTTAACAACAGATTGCTAACCTCAAAAAATATGTAATTAAATATAATTACTTAAAACAGTTTCAAAGTTTTGTTCACACTTACCAACTGATGAACGATGGCATTTTTAAATTTTGAGAAAGATTTGATCCATTTTGTATAACAGGCCATATGTTAGAGAATTTTTTCAGATTTTTCGATCGTAAAATGTGATCACAAAAAAATAGAGAACGAAAAAACAAAACGGAAAGTTGCAAATTTTTCGGAAATGACAAATCTTGTCTTCGCCATTTTAATTCTATCGGAGGATATTGCTGAAAGCAGCAATCTCTGATGTTGTCAGCAATCTTTGCCAGATTTTTTGTGGGGGTGAAACAATGTTATAAAAAATAAAAACCAAACTTTCGATTATTTAACTAGGAACACGAAATTCAAGATATGAAACTATGATATGCGTGATATACAAAATCTTCGTTATGATTACAACGTCGTTGGTTGATGGAGCGAGCGAGATACGAGTCTTTTGAACGTTGTACGAGCGCTGATGAGGCTAATTTTGTTCATAAGTATTGCTCTTTCTCAATTTTTTTCAAAATTGAGTTCTTAATGTTTTAAATATATTTCGGATAAAGATATAGGCAAAAGTAATTTTTGAGCATTTTATATTCCATCGTTTACCCGAATGTATATACTTTTTATTACAGTTTTATCTCACATTCTTTATATTAAATAGATACATGTGACCCCCATTAATATTCGGACACGATATTATTAGAAAAATTATTGCTCCCTTTTATTGTTTATGGTAGTATTATTGAATCGTTTCCTCATATAATGAAGCACTTCTTAAAGTAAGTAGAAAAATAAATTTTGTTTATTTATTGCACATGTTCTTTTGTATAATAAGCGATAAACAAGATTGTGACAGAATTTAACGTCGCAAAAATATTCGGACACAACATCTTAGATGCCAGAGTAAAATATTGTATTACATTGACGACGCCGCTAACACATATTGTTTATAAATAAATAAAAATTCGTTGTAAGAACTCGGTACCACAGAAATTATTGGTGATATCAGACGCTTTACTTGTGAAAATGGAATGAAAAGGAAGAAATACGTCTTTTGAAATCCGACAATTGGTTATTTATCACAAGGGAATGGGATCTTTTAACAATAAAGCAGAATTAATGGAAACAATCACGAAAATATGATCAGAAATTCCGACTGAATTTATGCCACACAGATGCAATGCAGTCCTCAAATCCAAGGGTTATCCAACATCTTATTAGACTGTTATGTGAAAACTACAGTCAATGATACATCGCTGTTTTTCATTAAAAGTGATTATATAACTTAAGCGGCGTATGTTTCTGTGCATTCATAGGTACCGAACAATTCTATCAGAAGCTTATACTATTTCTTTCGTCCTTTCCTAATTCGATGGCATCTCGATGTTGCGGGCCATCCTTGTCCTGCTCGCCTCTAGCGTACACATGTTCGTATCTATTGTCTCGAGTCGTCTGTAAGTCATTCCTCTGACGGCTTGATTCTTATCGTCGGAGACCCTAAACGAGAAAGCCACTTGAAGGTGCCATAAAATAGTATTCCCTGCAATTGCTGTCAAGGACGGAAGGACTGTCCTGAAACTATACTTATCGTAAACGAGAATTTCGAAGCATTGCACAGCATATGGTGTATCTCGACGTATTTCGTTTCTTTTTTATGAAACCATTTCTAAATAAACCATAGACCTTTCCTAATATATTAAAGAATTTTGTCAGCTTCTTCTTTGAAGAAAATTGTGGTTCAAAATAATGAGGAAGAAAAATAATTGATATGTTTCTTTTTCGCAGGAATAGAGAAAAGACTGTTCCTCAATACATAATCTATTGCAATCAGTGTTTTAAATTTTTCAGATTTTCTGGTAGGGTTTGATCGTATATTTATTAGTCTACTTGGACTAAATGATATTAACGAAACTAAGGGAATCGTGAAAATAATATAAAATTTCGAGTTACTGCAGTAGCTGTGTCTGTGTGTGCAATGTAATTTAAGTTATAATTTTTTCCATAATTTAAATATTTAATCTTTTTAACTTACTTCTAATAAACGAATTTTATTATGTCTGATGGTGCATTATTTTTTTATACAATATTAATCGATCTCGTAGTAATATGACTGAACTTTTGGATCGATTAAATATATGTACTACTCGATTAAAAACATCTAGCATTTAACATTTTCAACTATTTCATCATAAATACTGTACGATATTTTTGCAGTATAATTTATGCTGAAATTCATTTGCATCTTGTAATTGCGAAACAAATGACAACCTAGCAGAGTTGTACATTATTTAGATAATAAATTATAGAAACGTTACGAACAAAAGATACTTCTTCATCTTTATGCAATATTGGAGGGTCCTAATAAAATAAGTATCTTTATTCGACGTGTTTGAAATAAATAATTTTATTAGTCGATAATTTGTCCGACAAATAAAAATGTCACTTAATTATCAACACGTAACTACATTGTTCCAGAATAAAAACAAATCAATATTCATAGAATCGTTTTTCAAATAAAGATAGGAAAGTGTCGAATATGTGGATGCTTGGTCTCAAGTCTCCGATTATATGCTTCCTAGTTTTCATTTCGGGATAATACAGTATCTAACAAAAAGATAGCATACTTTAAAACTAATGTAATTTTTATTTATGTAACATTACAACTAAAATACTGTTTCTATATAAATTTGCAAAATACCACTATAAACATAGTCAAATGAAATAAAATTGCATTTCGCAAGTGTAAACAATTTTATTTGAAAAAAGAGAATTTTTATGGAAATACAGTCGGACAAAATGTTAGCACACTTAACTAAAAGTTATGTATGTCAATAAATCAAGGAATAATATTGAGTGCCTAATGTTTTGTGGCTCCATCTTTCCACATTTATTAACAGTCGTCATTATCTACGAAGTTTCTTTATTAGTTTTTTACTCTAATTGCTTCTTATCATCTTAAATACATTTTTGTCATTCGGCAATGTTTTCTCGTTATCTGCCATTTGCATAATGCATGGTTATGACTTTCGCAACAATTTTCAACGATGTGACCTTGCTGATCAATCTACGAGAAAAAAATTCGCGGCATCACCCTGTTGAAAAATATGTACAGGATATTCCTGAAACTATCTACAAGCAGGCACCGGGTTATTCTTCATAAAAAAGAAATAAAAATGATATAGAGTGACTTCTTTTTTCTTTAGGATTTCGTTTTCGAGAAAACCAAGTTTTAAACCTTGCTTTGTACATACGCTTGTCCGGCTATAAGCGATGTACATCGCTTAGCAAATTTTCAATCTCGATTTTCTCGAAAACTAAATCCTAAACAAAAAAATATTATTCTACACTTTTTTCATGTTTTTTTTATTCGGAATTACATGGTGCCGCAACATAATTCTTAGTGAAATATGGCATCATTTTTTTCTAAGTAAAATTGTTTAAACTGGCGTAACGTAATTTTATTTCATTTGTGTATGTTCATAACAGTAATTTAAATATCTGTATAGTATTAGAATCTTGGTTATTACCTTAAATAAATCTAAATTACGTTAATTTTAAAGTGTACTATCTATATTCGTCCGGCACTGTAGCCCGTTGAGTTTCTTCTTCTTTGAGCTTCTTCACATGTCGCGAAGTAAAGATATTTTTCTACCAGAAAGTATCAGTGCATGTTCCGGCCGAATCGCGGACCGCGGGTCAACGCACGTTCGACTTTCGATGTACGCCGTCTCGCCGTTTTTGTCGAATAAAAGGCGAGGCGGCGAGACAATAACACGATCGACGTGCGTTGGCCCGACCGTCAAATGCTCGCCTCGGCCTAATTGTATACGCGGCGTTTTTGCCTTAGGAGGCAATGACCGGCCTTCGACACCTGACGATGCGTCTCCTTGAGCATCGTCCAGGTGTCTATATATACTGCCGCAAATGTGATAACAGGGATTCTCCGAGATATCGTGAATAGTCAAGTTTAATTTAGCGCCCCTTGCGCCTATACGAAGCTGTGCTTCAATTTCATAGTTCTTTCGAAGCCGTGCTTCAAATCATACGTCGAACGGAGCCGTGCTCCAAAGATTGTAAACCAAAGGACTGTGGAGTCCGAATCAATAAATCGTGTATCGTCTCCTCACGAATTCCGGCGCTTTAATTTTGTGCCGTGCGCAACAGTGCACATTTCATTTTACATCCATTTCCAATACATACATTTTTTATTCAAAGCGTATTTATTCGTGGCGTTGAATATAATTTTCATCTTTTATCTTTATCTTCATACGAAGGCTACGAATAGATTTACGGATAACTTTTGCCAGAATTTTGAAGATTCAAACTTTTACAATCTTGAATATACCTTCATAAAGCAGGGATTGAAAACAATTATGACATCAGTTTCAGTTCTGGAAAGAATTATGGAGAATCCAAAAATTCTCATCAAACAGTTTCCATTGTTTAATGATGGAAATAAACAAAAATCAATACCGCGTATCCAATTAAATAATGATATTTTATTCGAAGTATGCACACGTGCTATTTTATGTCCTTTATATCCGTTTATGTAACTGCGACAAGCTGACTAGAACGCGCTGTTTGACCGATCAACTGAAACAAAAATCTCAACGCACACAAAATAACTGCCGAGGAGCGGCGATGTCTCTGGACGCCAAGGAGAACTGTGATAGTTGAATGCCGACATTTAAAACCGATATTATGTATATAGGTCCATAACTGTTAATTTTCAGTTCTCTATGATAGCCAGATAGGATTAGTGTGTCACTTACTGTGCCCATTAAAGTGGCGTCCGAAATTTTCGATAAATTATATGGCTTTCTTTATCTATGGTGTACTTCGTAAAAAACATTTAAAATATATATTGATGTCTTTTACATAAATACGAATTTTATTATAATTGAAATATATAGGGAACACAAAATATTTAACAAAATATAAATAGTAGTTTTCGATCGAGTTACTGTGCCTTGTAAGAATGAAAAGTTTACTACTGCGTGCTATTTACTGAGCCTTTTCTAGTTATCATCTGCACACTCATCTAATTACTATGTGTCAATCTCTGTGCACTGATCTATTCACTGTAAAGAGTGCTAGGTAAATACTAAACTTCGAAAATTTTATGAGCTTTGGGTATCATAATTTATTACACATGTTCAGTACAATCACGTATAGCGTATACACATTTCACGGACAAAAAAAGTAATCTTAAATGTAACACGTAGTTTGCTATAAGAGGGCTCAGTCTAGACTGTTTTTCTGCAATTTGGTAGAGTTTCTTGAATATAATAATTTATTTTTTTGTTTTGGAAAGCATGATTTTTGTATTTTTTTATCTTTATTTGCAAAGTGATTCGTAAGTTTTTTAACAAAATCAGGAAAGAAGGAAATTCTGCGGCTGGAAGAAAAACACTGCATGTCACATATTTTCACTTTCGAGATGTTTGTCCTTTAAAGTTCTGGCCACCAATTCCTTTCTTGGTTTTCCATTTATTGAGCTCATCGTATTTGCATAAACTGAAATTTCTTGAAATTGTAACATGTTGTGGTATTCTCTACAGTCACTGAATTATGCCGCGAGATCTAGGACGCTCGGAGCGTGGGCTGAGTCGAATGGTGGCGGCCCTGAGCAACGGCGGGTGCGCGTAGGGTTTGTGCGTCGTGCCGAGCCGTGAGTCTGGGGAGTGGGGAATGCCTCGCTTCTGGCTGAGGAAGCGATCTGCCGAGAACGAGGATCATTGTCGCGTAGACCGTAGCATTGGGTGTTTGAAAGAAATAATTGTAACTCTGATAATTCGAGCCGAGATTAATTCATACGGAATGAAGGAAGATAGCCGCTAAAGACCATAGGGCAGCAGGCGAAATAATAAAGGACAGTGCTGGCAACAACTGGCAGCGACCGTTCTAAAGATATGTCAAGACTAGTGACCGGCCGGGAGCCGCATTCGTAACTGGGAATTTCTGATCGGTTTTTCGGTAAGTCTCATTATCAGTAAGAATTTCTTCATTTACATTTCGATGGCTCGGACACCTTCTCTCGGCTGGCCTAATTATTCGCCAGTGCGAATTATTACACGCACATGCGTTACGCATATGGCGTCTCGAGGAAGCTTGCGAAACTGGAAGCACTTGTTTTCCACGTGGGAAATCGGTTCTTGCGGATATATGGCGTCGCGGCCATATATACCATTTTAGGTAGAATATCACTGTGACACGATCTTAGGGACTATTTGCGACCGTCTCGAATATTTTATAGCGACTCCTATTAATATTCGGACTACTTTTAAAACGCCATAACTTGCTTAGAACTGGACTGAACAACTTGAATTTTGTTATTGTTTAGAATGATTAAAGAAAATAATATATGACGAAATATATATAACGAAGATTTAAGAAATGCATTTCGTACATCTCGGTAATTTATATGCATGTTGAAAATTTCAGCGGAATCGGTTGACTTTGGTATAAGCGGTAAACAATTAAAGATCGCAAAAATCGCAGTTTTGTCCTGATTTTTAATATTTCTGTCCAATAATTGTGAGAAAGTTGCTGTTTTAAAATTTGTTTAATGCTCGTAACTATGACCTTGCGTTAACTGATTTCGATGAAATTTTCGGCATGCATGTAACTTATCGAGATCTACTATACGTATTTTTTTTAATTTTCGTTATAGACTTAGAAAAGTTAAAAAACGAGAGTTTTTTAGTTTGTAACTGGTAGGTTTATTTTAAGTGCTCACCTTTTCCCACCTCTTTATACACTGCGTTCCACTCTCTTTTCTTACGATGTTTCTCATATATTTTCTTTGCAATATGTAAGCTTATTTTCTAATAAAATGTCGCTTTATGGGCATGTCTTGTATTTATTTCTTTATTTCTAGATATCTGAAACTGTTTCTTAAATTGTTTAACGTAAGTATTGTATAACATACTGTGTAGCGTACCTGATTATACATTCACTTCAGGTTGATCCTCTATAACTTGAGATATTATTTTATTGTCGTTAAGAATATGAAATCCTTTATCATTTCCATATTTTTAATCACATTTTCTATATCGCACTCTACGCAGTGCGAAATGCACCTTGCGACATTATACATATAACTTTGTGATTACGGTTTGTTCGCTATCTGATCTTTCATGCAAAGATGAATTACTTTCACCCACTTTTAGAAGCTGTTATTCATTTTTATTCCTCTATTCATGTTTGCTGCATCATCTTCTTTGCATTTTAATATGTTATCTTTATAATTTTTTTATGATATATACAGTAAATCTACCAATGTTATATTTACGAGACAAGGAATTAATTGTTTCTGAAGCGTCTATTAATTTCAAATTTTTCTTCAATACAAAGCACCACTCTTTTTCTCTTTTCGTTTGATTTGTGTGAAGACGTAATGAGAATATAGTTTCTGGACGAATCACATAGATACAAGTAACTGAATTAAATCATTACTTATCTTACATTCTATGCAGGAAGACTATGCTAGAATTTCTAACTAAGAAACAAAAACAGTGTTTTGTATAATGGGTATGTCGCGTAGACTGGAGTTGGATAAGAGGAGCATCGTTCCTGACATCCAATTGTTGGTAACGGGTTACTATGTTGGATAAACATAGTCCAGATAAACGGTGTTTTACTAGTTCTTGTACTAGTTCTTCTATCATTAGTATTTATTTAAGATCGATGTCGTTTTTAAATCTCTATTTTATACGATTTTATGATTTGTTTATAGTATGTTTTTTTTTGTTGCAACTTGAATGTCCGAATTATATATAATATATATTATATATTATCAAATATTTCAAGATTTAATGAAAAGTATTTATTTAATATAATGTTTTACAAGTACTGTATAAATAAGGATTCGGACCTTATTTAAGGTCCTATGCATATAAACTGTGAATCGTTTAATAGAGTTCGATGATGTACCTGCGCTGATGTCTGTTTTTGAGTTGAAGTAAATTACCTCTCAGATGTTACACCAACAGAACTTTTATGATTTTCATTATTTTTATCGGTTTCTTTGCTTTTGTTACATGCTCCACTGCCATTAGCTTTATCTGTTTTTTCTGCTTCTTCTTCAACGCTACTACTATTGTCAATAACTATTATCTTGTCATTATTAAAGGGTTTTACCGGTCTATTAGCGAATAATGTTTGCATCTATAAAATAGCATGCGATTATTCAATCTGTCAAATGTAATAGTATATTATCATTTTTAAATGAGTTTGTTTGCAAGTATACATATACTTCTGTCTTTTCTTTTTGTGCTTCCTCCTTTCTCTTATCACAATAATTTTTAATTTCTTTCCTGATATTTCCAATATCTGCAGTTGTTCCACTAGTTTCCAAACATGGCACAAGTTCTTTTATTTCACGGCTATATGTAAAGAATTAATAGTAACAATACAATCGAGCTTATAATGGCAAATCAATATTTTGAAATATTACATTGTATATGCTTTACCTGTGTAGGTTATTAAAAGCGTTAGTCTTATTTTTGTTAACAAATTTACCTAATGCTTTATTTAGATCATTCACTGTTAGTATTGTTCATAGGTTTTTATTTTCATCCAAACTGAAGTGTCTTTTTAGTTTTGCTTGTATATGGTTTCCACAAAACCTTAATTCTCCTAATTAAAAAACCAAACAAATTTTACCTTCGAGCACCTTGTAGAATATCGCAATCTTTGTTTACCTCAGTATAGCCCATAATGTCAGCCGTATCCTGGAGTTAATCACTAATACCGTCAAAATCAAACGACGATCGCTTCGTACCGGAACTTCTTGTTTTACAGAATATTTGATAATATTTATTTGACAGCACACACTTAAAAAAGTCACGAAGATAATTATATGTATGTATTCGTGTCTGTGTATGTACAACGATGTTGTTGTGATCTAAAGTATTTATTTAAATATAATGTTTTACTATATAAACAAGGATTCGGACCTGAACAAACTAATTTGGATCGTTGGTTTCCAAACAATTCTTTGCAAATATTATCTTTCATTTCTTTTTTAATTTATACTTTTTTAATTATAATCCTATTCTACTGTTATTATTATTATCATTATGTATATGTATTTTTAAGACTATTATATTCTTACAATAAGTGGTCTAATTTCCTCCCTATCCGCCTATCTTATCCGTTATGTTTTTGTCCGTGATTACTTATCCAACCCTTTTTCTCGACACTGTTTCCTCTGGTTCGGTTTGGATTTCTTGGTTTTTGGTCTTTTCGACCCTGGTCTGGGTAGCTCTTCCCGTGCATGTTTTTCTTTATCCCGATTTGAAATTTTTAGAAAAATACATCTTCCTGTCATGGTTATGTTAAATATGTTATGTTAAATTATGTTCAATTAAATAATCTTAGCAGATCTCCGTTTGCGTAAATGCCTCAGTGAACATTCTGGTAATAAATGTTGGTTGTTCAAACTACTACGTTCAATTGGCTCTAACTATTTATGACGATGATTTATGGATTATATGTGTTTTTCTTTTTATATATGTGTGTGTGTTGCTGTTAACGGTCATGAGTGACCACACTGAGTGACCACATCAATGGCCTTGCAAATTTTTAATTGCTGTAATGTCTCTAGTTACATTTCGAAATATATATTCTTCGATGCATTCTCGGCATCGACTAGCGTTTGATGTTTCCAGGATTACAGAACCATATCCTTCACAATGACAGTCTGCCTCACTTATGTGGTTTCCTGCGATGGTATGCCAGCAGCCTTCAGGAAATAATTCTCTTTCTTCTGCTGCCACTCGAGACCAACATTTTTCACACAATTTCTATTTTTCAGCTTCAAACACGAGTTGCATTTTCCTTATACATTGGCATATTAAGAGATCCTCGTGCACCTCTGGATAACACTGTCCGACACGATTTTTGGGTTCCTATAGCCACTATGAAATTCTTGTATAGCTTCACTCCCTGAACAAGAATCCGGAAACCGAATTCCTCCATCACCCTCAGTTTTTTAAATAAACGAACTTTTGTAAAAACCCAAAATTTTCGACAAAAATGAGGTATTGCATGGAAAGTACAAACGTTAGAAAGTTCTAATTGGTGTTAAAAGATAAAGGAGAGCTTCCCGAATATAGTGGCATGCAATTTATTAATTGTTTCTTCGTTAAATATATATTTAAATATTTATTTAATTATATGGCGTAGAAGCCAAAATTATACTAGTGTTAGAATACTTTCGTTACCAACTCCAAATACTCTGGTGTGATTTTTTGTGTGAAATATATCACAGTTTGGTGATTGTTATCCACAGAAATATGTAAAAAAGAAACAGAACATTGAAGTACTAAAAAAAATTCAAATATTATTTACGAAAAGTGGGTGCCCCATTGGATCCCTCCATCGGTGTTGATTACCCATAGCCTCGGCCCTGTCGGACAGAGAGAAGCGAGCAGCGAAGCACATGGCGGCAAAATATCGTGTACATGTTGCCGACGAACATTTTCTCGATCTACTCAAAGTGTACATCGTTCCGACACTTCTATCGGGCGGTTTCTTCTTCAGAAATGTCTACAGAATCCGATCCTGGGTAGAGTTTTCGTGCTGAACAAAGAGCTTTTCGTAAAAATACAAAAATATTGTGCAGAAACTGCGCACGTCGACACTTTTTTAAACTTTGACATTAATTTATCGCTGTTTAGGACCAGAAACAATTAATAAATTGCATGCCACTATATTCGGGAAGCTCTCCTTTATCTTTTAACACCAATTAGAACTTTCTAACGTTTGTACTTTCCATGCAATACCTCATTTTTGTCGAAAATTTTGGGTTTTTACAAAAGTTCGTTTATTTAAAAAACTGAGGATGATGGAGCAATTCGGTTTTCGGATTCTTGTTCAGGGAGTGAAGCTCTACAAGAATTTCATAGTGACTATAGGAACCCAGAAAAAAAGTTTGATTTTGTCGGGCAGTGTAATCAGCGGGATTTACTTCATCCTGAAAGTGATTCCAATTTTTAATTTGTGTCGGACGAACTATCGAAGACGAAGGAGTGTTTTAATTTATTCTGATGTTTCGCGATTAGGTGTCCGGTCGCATCTGTTTTTAAGATTGCATTATTTATATCCGACATCTACTATCTCGTATGGCCCGATGTAACGTGGATCGAATTTACTTGTTTCAGATTCTTTTTACACATGGACGTATTACTCCACCATAAGCTATGTCGGATTAGCTCACTTATCGTAATATAGCTTGTTACGTAATCAAATAAGATCCAAAAGTCGGCCTATTCTTTTCTGAGGGGAACGCACTACTGGCTGTTTCGTGGTTTTCCCGAAGATTAATTCGTAGGGTGTGAAATTCGTAGCTTCGTGAACGGAGGTATTTATATGAAATCATGGCAAATGGTAAGTAGAGGTCCCATTCTTCATATGACTCGATGTGTTGTTTTAGATATTCTGTTAATACAATATATGGCTCCTTTTTAACGATCCATCTCGGCAACATGTAGCATTAGTTTCCCAAGAAACTAATGCTTACATCTATCAAAATGGATTTTGCTGTCCCACGTATTGCAATGAAATGACTCGCGGACGCGTCAGCTATTATCATGGCTTTAATATCTGATAAAGCAACTGCTAACCAATACTTTTTTAAATTGTCTCGCATAGTTAAAATGTAGCGATCTCCATTGATTGTTTTTGGAAGTAGTCCAAATGTGTCGATGGCAAGTTCGTCAAAAGGTTCCAGAGATATTGATATTTTTCTTTTAACCCTTTCGGTACGGAGGACCTGGCCGCGGTTATACATTCGTGGAACGAGGAAGTTTTCCGCGAGAGTGGTTGCACTGTCCGACAGCGTAAGTCGCGAAAACATGTTTTGCGGCATTCATAGAAATCTCGAGCGTGATTGACACTAAACTTTTCATTCGGACCGCGACATCGGTGACTGACGCGGAATTTAACGTGTTTGAAAAACATTTCTAAAATGTTTATACTGCTTTGTCGTAACTTAAACCAATCCTCGGCAGAAAACCGATTTCGACGGAATCTTATCTCGCGGGTCAGACGTAAGGACAGACAAAACAGGCATGGCGCTTAACGTTTTAAAATCATATCTTTTTCTTTACAGTACATTAATTAAAGTAAATGACATTGATATAAATAATATGGCCCAATATCACAAAATTAAAATAAAGAACAAAACTAATAGTGTAACATAATAAATAATAAAACTAATAGTGAAATATAATCAACGACAAAATTAATAGTGTAACTTGGTGTGATAGTTTTCGAAACAAGGGGAAACGCGCAAGCCCACATTACATTGTTCGCACTGATACTTGGATTCACGTCTCACACCACCGACTGATATATCGAAGGAAAATGTCCCCCTGTGAGCCTTGTGGGATAATTACTTCTTGACTTGCTGCACCGATGATATTCATGATTCTTGTGTGTTATTTTTCTAATATTTCCTTAATCAACTGAAGGTGAAATTTCGCCATTGAGATTTGTTTTTTTGTGGTGTGCTTATATAGGCAGTATGCGTTCCACACGCAAATGTCGATCAAGTGGAAAAAGAGAGTATTTGCGATACCACTTTAAACTTTTGCGAGTTGCATCGATAGTAATTATCACCATATCTGATTTATCGATTGTACCCATTGAAGAGTTATAATCTATTACGCATTTGGGCTTTAGAATAATTTCATTTTTTCTTGACTTCTTAGGTACTTCTGCAAATTCTGCAGTATGGATAGTGTGAAAAGCATATCAAATTTCTTTCTATCAAACCATTTCATTGCAAACAGATTTTCAGATGAGCGGAACACTGCCTCTTCTTTTTTCAATTTATCAGTTATTTTAAGCATCTCTTTCCGTCTTCTTTGCACAGTGCCACAAGCGTTCGTACTTTTTTCGTGGAGTAGGTTGAACAATATGGGACTGGAAAACCAGTTGTCCAGATAAATAGTATGGCCTTTGTTTAGAAAAGGTTGCAAAAGCGACATTACAATGTTCCCTGGCTTTCCAATATATTGATATTCGGTAGTTACAGTAGCACTAGCCCCACAATAAATGATTATATCTTGGATATAATCCGTCTTGCAGTCACAAAGTAGGAATGATTTTATATCAAACCTACTCCTTTTCGAGGGAATATATTGTTTAAATGAGAGACGGCCTTTGTAGAGGAGTAGACTTTCGTCTATACATAACCGCTGGTATGGCTGAAATGCATTGATAAAAAGATGTTCGTAGCATTTCCACTACTTCATTTATTTTGTGTAAACGATCGGCAGTGTGGCCGACTATGTTCGTAAAATGCAACATTTTCAATAATGAAAAGTAGCGATCTCTACTCATAATTTTACTGAAAATATCGCTTCGGAGAATCTTATCTTTAGACCAATATTCATTTAAGGATAACTTTTTGGTTCGCGTCATTAATAACGACGCAGCAATAAAACAATATAATTCATCCACTTCCATCCCTTCTGAAGCGTTCAAGTGATCTCTTTTGAGCTGTCGACACCGGTAATAGTTTGTTTTTTCCACAATAAATTTAACTAAATCTTTAGAAAAAAGCAGTCTGAAGCAATCCAAAATTCTCGACGAACGATTTAAATTGTTCCCTACTACTCCCGAAGGATGTGGCGTAAAATCATGAATTTTTGGACTAAGCTTCTTTGATGTCCATTTGATGCTAGAAGGAGTATCAATTCGTACTTCAGGCTCTTCTGCTTCTTCAGATACCGAGGTGCTAAGTACACGTGCTCGATTGTTCCCCGTTTTGCGAAATGCTAAATTATATTGATTTTCTTCATCAGAATCTCTTTTGGAATCAATGATTTCCTTTATTCATTGTTCTCCTTTCAAGCGTTTTACACTCATCCTGAAGGGAACTAAATTCAAATTGTAAGTTATACATTAAAAAAATTAACGATATAAGCAAACATTCCAATTTGTTTTTCGTAGCTTATCTATATATTATAAAACATATATAATTAAGGCACGCTATTGACTGTTACTAATTATATATTATAATGGAACGATTAGAACAGCCGGGAATTTTAAACACAGGATAGTAAAGTAATGTGTACTATAGAGAGTAATCATACCCACATAACTTTCCGTTGGTGCTGTTCACGGTGCCCACATAAAGTGCCCACATAACTTTCCGTGGATGCCGCCAATAGGCGGCGGTAGTACCGAAAGGGTTAATTGATTTAAGGTTTCCGTTACACCCTTGTGACCTGCGATTAATCTACTGCAAGCTTCTTCTATTAATTTTCATCGAATTTCATCTGCTGGTGTGACAATGTTATTCGTGTTCGTAGGTTGTGGCAAAACTGGGCTAATATCTGGTTCGTCTCCATCAGTTGAACTGCTGTTCTCCTGGGATTTAGATTCGCAATCAGGTATAGACTAAGTTATACTTGGTTTACTGATCTTGGCAGGTGAGATTATTGGTAGATGTAATGGCGTAGATGAGGCTCCTGGGAGATTGTAGATGTGTGGTGTTTGCATCATTGTTTCTTCTAATCTTGGCTTCGCCGTTATCACAGTTTCATCTATTGAATTGCGTTTGCAAAAGATGCTTGGGTCGTCGATTTGGTTATTTGGCTATTTGGGCGTTTGGCTCTCATCGAGAGTGTGGGTTGTGGATGTCTTAAATGAATTTAACACTGTCTTAAATTCCCACGTTTTCGACGTTATGTTCGACGTTCTTTTCCTGTGGCTGAATAATTATTCTTGAGCGAATTTAAAGTACGTGAAAGATAAGCTATGAAAAATATGTCAGGAATGTTCTTCGTATGTCACACTTCCAGTGAGCATTTTCTATGACTTCAATCAACTTTCTACTTAACATTATTAAAACCCCAGAGTAACCATGAGAAGAAAATAAAATAAAACATTTGTCTACAAACTCCTATTAAAATTTGGACGAAACACGCAATAGAAATTACAAAAATATTAGTTTGCATAATTGCCTAAGTATTCTCCATGTTTTTTATTATGTTGACTTATATGACTAGACATTTTCGGAATAATAGAGAATGTTACCTTTCATCTTTTGTAATACACTGGTTTATATACACTTGACTAAACCAATTTCACACTAACCGATGATTTTCGAAAAAGGATTTCATAATTTTGGTATTTTAAATAATGTTGTACACATAATAAATCATCTCATAGGTGTACTTTAAAAGTAGCTGAAAAAATTCTTTTTAATGATAATATAATAATTTAAATCTCTCTCTGTAGTTTCGGGAAAATACTCTTTATATTATACTATGTTGTAATACCACATAGTGTTTGTTTTAATTAGTTTTATTTAATCTGATCTTATTTTTGTTAATAAATATTTAGCGTTATTTATGAAACTTACATTTGTAGGATAGTAATGCATAAATGCGAGCTGAAAACGTGATCATTTTTTTATATCATTATACTCGAGGTAGGAAAGTTAATTCTTAATTCTATCAATTCAAATGAATTCTGCAGTATTTATGAAGTATTTTTTGTTTCCAATAGATCATTTTGGACATATGTTGCACAATGTAGTCATCCAGACGAGTTTTTCTATTTTTTCGATCGGATGTACAATTTACACATTTTTGTCCCGATGTCGCGTTCAGTGATGGTTCGTGAAATAAATTATTCGTAATAAGACTTAATTCTGTTTGTACTATGCACAGTATTGAACTATAAGAATTATACATATATCTGTTTGAACTGTTCAAACGAACACGGTAACATACAGTGTATTTGTATGTATGATAATAAGTTTGCTCGAAAAAATTTGAACGCAAATTGTTATATTAAGTTTAATGTACAATTCATAACTCCTACTATCGTATAGTTTAAAGCTAACGAGAAGGCTTTTGCGACGAACATGCCCGCACTGTTTATAGTCATCTCCTCGTCAAATCTGAATAGTGCATATAGCGGCATGAGTACGAATCATGCATAATTAAAGTGTGGATAGTAAAGTATTATTATACTACTTTCATGCTTACTATAGCGAAGACAACCTGCAAAATTGACATCACTTTTTTCATCACTTTTTTAAATCGTGGGTTTAAACATCAATGTAGAGTATTATCAGAATCTGAATCATAATGTTTTATGTGAAATATTATATAATAGAATGAACCATCTACATCTCACAGTTGTATGTATTTACGTAACCGGAGGATGAAGTTTTGGAAATATGTAGTACCCGGGAAGGCTCATAAAGTGCAGAAATAAGTTAAATGTTCGACAATTTCCAAAATTACTAGTTTGTTATTCTTCTCAAATTTCCAAATATGTTGCAAATGTATCTTTTCGTTGGGAAGGATGAATTGGAGGAAGAATTGGAAGGATGAATTGGATAGTGGACTGGATGGTAAAAAACGCTGGTGTAATAACGCTAAATATGTTTTAACCAATAAGATTCGTCCAGAGGAGGTTATAGATGATATACAATAGAATGATGAAATGTGATGATGTGTCGTGAAGGTCATGAATGATACGATTAAGCGATCAATTTATGGCTATAAAGCTGTATCGAAATTTGCAAGCGCAATCGATTGTAGCGAAGCTAGGCTGCAAGCGCAAAAGTATTACAAGCGTAATGTGAATTGCGCGCACAAGAGCAGAGAAGAATTACAAGCGTAACTATATGTATCTACGTAACAGTAGCTGATAACTGAGATGACAAATGAAAACTAGCCACGGTCGCGGTGTGAGGGCCTATTTATTTCGTTGTGAATATTGAAAACTAAGCAGCACTGAATGATCGTTACAGTGCACGAGGGCAATGTCCTAACGAACAACGTTACATGGGAAACGACGGAAAATAAATAATGGTCGCGCTAGAATTCTTATGCATCGATCCAAGTGATACCAGTAAAGAGAAGGTAATCGACTGGCGATCTAAAATTGATCGATTTGATTTTAGACACACGGGGCTATTTGTTTCAGCGTACTGGATCTGTATTGGAAAATTTATAGTTGGGTCGGGTTGTTGCTTGACAAATTTCCAATATTCGGAATCAGCAACGGAATCGCCAACATCTAATTTCACCACAAATGAAGAGTTGCATTAAATGGAACATTCAGATTGAGAATACTCCATTTTTTATTACTGCAGAGCTGCGCATTCTTGGTAGTTTGCAGGAGATTTCTTGTACTCTATGCGCCCGAAATAACTAAATGTGTTTCTGTAATGGTTATAATATATGGAGGAAGAAAAGCAGTACAACACCCACTCTTATGTTATTCATCGAAACCAAATTATTCGAAATGCATTAATGACACTACTGCAGCTTGGTTTCAGTAGTCGAAGACAACTATGGCTGGGCTATTAATTATCTCATATCTTTCGATATTAATTATAGGTAAATATAGCCATTTTCAAAGCATGGTCACAACTATCAACCTCAATTTCCAAAGTATTTCGAAATTTGGTTCCAAAATTTCAAATAGTGTGATATACATAACCAGAAATGTAGCCTGCAGTGGATACATTCTCAATAAACCGGCAACAAATATTAATCACATAATGAAAAATACCAAGATTGCACGATTCCTACTAAACATTCAAGTGGAAATATAGAAAGCAGGAATTTGTTTGCTTGAAGATTTACGGCTTTAATCGTCAGCAAAAACCGATTGGATCAATATGGTGATTGAGTGATGCAGTTTTCATGCCAAGATTCACGTCAGTGTTCAGCAGATATCTCGAAGACTGGTTCTTCTGCTTGAGACTTTGTATGGCGCGATTGCGGAAGTAATCAACAAGAAAAGGAAGACTACATTGATCTGAATTTCGATGTACTTTTGGAGCAAGGATTTCAGATTTGATATTGGATCTTTCATACCGAACTTTCCTGGATTTGGTTAACAGTCTGAAACATTTACTTCTCGGGGTGAACAGGATCGGAAGTGATTGTGCGAAGTCGTGTATATTATCTATGAATCAAATTGTGCAGTAATGGCACTAAAAGTCATGTAGAAGCAAACTTGAAATCTGAATCGGTAATTTTTATTTACACGTCATTATTTGCTGTTGCTTTCCATTAGTTAAAAACTTGCAACCATATTTGGATAACAAGCAATACAGCTTCAGAGGATTGATTGCCTTGCTACTTATTTCTACATTCAAATCCTACTGCCACTAGAGATATTGCTTTCTTGAGTACGTTGATCAATTTACTGTCTGCTTCCGATTCTGACACGATTAAATCAAATACTCTAGATTTATAAAAATCCATGTTTATATGATCAATTTGGAATATTCATTCGATGAAATTGATAATGCAGATTTTCTAGTTGTAGCAAATTTTGCGAGGATATAACCTTGTTGTTGTCTATTAAGTAAGCTGCAAAGTTAAAAAGTAGGTATGTCGAATCTTTTCGAGCAAACTCAAGCATTTATAGTATTACAGAGTTAATGCAATTAATAAACTTATTTCTGAGGTTTTTCATAGTAGTGTTATTGGTTTAAACAGGTCTGTGATTTATATCGGACAGTATTTATCGCAGTTATTCTTGTGAAATGAAATCGCGTTGTATATTATGTGCTTGAATACGAACGCTGTGTATTTCGAACCTGCAATTTGGTACTATCACTGATTGTGAGACACTGCATTGGTTTAGGTTGAAGTACGGAAAAGACTCGGTCAGGAAAGTAATTTTTCATTCTTATTGGAGGTTTTTTGTAAATGTTTTTAAAAAAGACAGAGATGGTAAATGTTTATTGTTTACATAACAGTGCAATAGATTTCTCGCAATATTTTGGGTCGTAACATTCCAATTTCAAAAAATCCTTCTCGCTAACATTGTTTCTATGTGAAATGAAGTTATTTGCATAATTTGGGCTTGATCGAGTTTCGGAAATGCGTTCGAGACTAGTTTCGGAATGACAATATTTTTTAAGTAATTTTAACATTTTCGAATTTTGTGAACCTCATAGATTATTTAAAACATTATATTTTATTTAGGACAGTAATTTAAATAGTTAGAATATTCAAAAATCTTATTTCTCTTTAATCAAAAATAATAAATTATCTTTGATATAATTAATCAAGTTAATGCGAATGAAC
Source organism: Megalopta genalis (assembly GCF_051020955.1). Classification (NCBI taxonomy): domain Eukaryota; kingdom Metazoa; phylum Arthropoda; class Insecta; order Hymenoptera; family Halictidae; genus Megalopta; species Megalopta genalis. The sequence continues at coordinate 68,592 of NW_027476167.1, forward strand.
TCCTGGGGCGAATTTTACTTCTCTATTATATCGTATTCTATAGATGCTATCTTTATCGTTGCTATATAGGATGCTCTTTTCTACTGGTACGTTTCGAAATGTGGTACTGATGTTTTCATGACACTCAACAACTATCTGCTACCATCACGGAAGTTGTCGAGTCGTCTCATCGGATACAGATAACGGCTTTGATTGTGGTAGGCTTCAGCGAGGTTCGTCGTGATTTGGTAGAATGACATCATCCATTGGTTCGTTGAATTCCAAGAAATTTCTGAGAATATACCTTGTCTTGGTACTGGAATTTTAAAGTCTAATGAACATTCGTTGATACGTAATACATATGTGGCATTATTGTTAATTGTACCATTATTTGTTAATTAAATTTAGATCTTACATGTGCAATTTTCAATTTGTTAGTGTGTACTATACGTAGATTACCTCCAATTAGTATTTCTATTTGGCAAGATTTCTACAACTTTGTGTGGACCACTATATTGGCTACAAAATTTTCCTATTTTAGACTCTTTCATAAGTTAAATTAAATCTAATGGTTCATAAACTTCTTTAATTTGCAAATTTGAATTTTGTCGTCGTTTTCTATTTAACATTTCACCATAATTTTTAGGACTAGAATTTATTATATCGTTCGTCGATAATTGTTCGACAGGGATTTCAGGTTGTGACGGTGCTTCAAGAAGCACGAAGCTCAAGAGCTTCGGGAGTTGGGATGCGTAGATTATCTTCTCTTTGAGCAAGGACGTTTCTTCTATCCTTGTCCTTTTTCGTACTGGATCGAATATCGGCGAGATCTCTGACGAGACAGAAGATGCTTACCATTTTCCTAATAACGGGTTGTATCTTGAATATCCATCGTTCGTTGTCTCTAGGTCCATGTAGTCGTCGATGAGAAGGATGAGGGGGTTATCGCCCCTGATAATACAAACACGGATCAGCCCCGCTCGGAATTAACCCGAATGCTCTCAACTCCTCATCCAAGCGACAATGCCAGCTACGACCAGCTTGTTTTAAACCGTATAAAGCTTTTCGCAATAGGCAAACCTTAGCTCCATTTCTTAAATTTCGCTTCATTTCGATAGCTTTCGTTTTTATACTATAATCGCCACTCTCGGTTTCGGCTAAAATATCTAGGGCCTTATCGACGCAACGGGGAACTTCTATAAGAATTTCTTCTTCTAGTTTGCCGTTCAAGTAGGCTGACGTCACATCTATTTGATGGATTTTCATATTATATTCAGCTGCAAGAGCAGCCACAATTCTAATTGATTGTAAACGTGCAACCGGAGCGAAAGTTTCGTTAAAGTCGACCCCGTAACATTGCGAAAATCCACGCGCTACTATTCTGGCCTTCCGACGGTCGATTTTACCGTTAGGCTCGTATTTATTGCATAGGACGACACGATTTCCTACCACTTTTGTGTTCTTTGGACGATCGACGACTTCGCATGTATTATTTTTTAGTATTTTAGTCGTTGGGGGTGTTCGGATAAATAATTGTTGCGTGCGGTGTAACTACTAACTTTATTAGACAAATCGCGCAGAGTCACTTCGGGCAGCGTATCGTCGTAGTAAGAGTAACGGCGTTGCGTGTACCACAAGCTTACAAGTCTTTTTCCGTCCGAGATATATCAGGGCGAGCGTCTAACTACCGCTCTTTTTATACTAGTATGTTTGCCTCCGGCAGGGGCTCTGGACACCTCCTGATTGGTTGACCCGCGAATGGGTTTTCCCAATCAGCGTTGTTCATTTCCTTCTCACCGCCTTGTCCCTTACGCCCTGAGCGCGTCCTGTTTTGGGACCGCGTGGTGATCGGAGTGGGTGCGTTTTTTGTGATGTAACGGCCGGGGTTTTCCTCAGGGCTGTTGCGCTCGGACGTCCGGCGTTCGGGTCCGTTTTGCGTGCCCTTCGGAATTTCCGGTTATTTATGACGGTCTCGTTGACTATCGAGAATTAGGTAAAAAACTCGACTGACTTATTGCCATCTGGGCAGAAAACAGCTCACTCAAAAATAGCCTTTTCGAAGGAGGGCCATAAATACGCTAGTCGTTTGCACGAGAAATAAATCTTTTTTATGTGCGCCGACTGGTCGCTACAGTATCGATCCTAATTCGATGGCAATGGCCTGGTGCCATTCATCTGCGTCCGGACCTGCGATGGCGTGCTCTAGAGGGACTTCGGTCATAAAAGTCTGTTCGACCGCGGTACTTGCTACCTGCACCGTATTATATTCTTTCCGGGGTCTACCCCTCATGCCCGTAAGTATTTTTCTCGGTCTCCCTCTACCTCTCCGAGACGGTTCGTCTCCGCGACTGCCACCATCCGCGTTTAATTCATTCGCGCTATCGCTCGATTCATCTGTATCGCCCCCGTTCTCAATATTATCGTTTTGATAATCTTGAGAAGACAGATCGACATCGAAAGTTAATGGTTCGCTATTGTGTTCGTCGCGGCCTAAATCATTTTGCGGGATATTTTCGGAGGGAACGTTCTTTACGGCAGACTTTTGAATGTCGTTCGCGCTGAAATTTTCGAGGAACCTCACATCGCGCGCGATTTCTACCCGTTTTGCATCCTTATTCCATATTCGATATCCCTTCGAACATTCGGAATACCTGACGAAAGTCCCCTTTCGCGAACGTGGTTCAAACCTCCCTTTATTCGGATCGTTATTTAGAAAATAGACGTCGCATCCGAAATCGCGAAAGTGTTTAACAACGGGCAGCTTCCCGTAAAGCCTCTCAAAAGGAGATTTTCTGGCTATAGCTCTTGACGGACATCGATTACGAATATGATTCGCCGTCGATACCGCTTCTGCCCAAAAAGATCGCGGTAGACCGGATTGCGCGATTAGACATCTCGCCGTTTCTACTATTGTCCGATTCTTCCACTCGCCTACCCCGTTTTGCTGTGGATTGTATGCGACCGATAACCTACGTTTAATCACGTTATCGCTTAAGAACTTATCAAACCGCGAATTTATATACTCCATCCCATTATCCGATTGTAGGAATTTAATCTTGCGACCGGTCTGATTTTATATATAGTTCTTGAATTCTCGGAACGCATCAAATACTTGGTCCTTTGACCTTATAAACCGAACTTCGCACCACCTAGAATAATCGTCAATGAACGTGACGAAATATCTGTTACCTGCGTGTGAGTGCGTTCGCATGGGGCTGCAGACATCGCTGTGAATTATTTCTAAGACTTCCGTCGCACGCTTCGATTGTTCCGGAAACGGTGTTCGCGTCATCTTATTTTCGATACAAATTTCGCAACACAATGTCCGTTTAAAATCTTCAACGTTGCCACTCGGTATGATGCACTTCCGCCTCGCTTCCAGTAGATCCTGTTGATTTAAATGTCCAAGCCGCGCCTGTGCCATATCTCGAGCTCGTTGTTCCGTTGCGACTTCGCTGCGTCCTCGTCTGCTGCCATGGCCCTGTGTGTGGACCCCTTTTGCGTCACGTAATATAGGCCATTTTTACGAATGGCCGTCAACTTGTTATTGCCTTTCTCATCGATGACTTTGGCTTGATCTTTTGTGAAAAGCACTCTGTATCCACGATCCGTTATTTTCCCGACCGATAACAGGTTTGTTCTTAGGTCCGGTACGTGCAGAGCGTCTTCTAGCGTCAAGTTCTTTTCTGAACCCCTTTCATCGATAACTACGCGCAAAGTTCCACTCGCGTTAATGTTTGTCGACGCATTGTTCGCAAGATTTAATTTTCCATGCAGCCTTTTGTCGATATATTCGAAGCTATTTAGATCCTTGCACAGGTGAGACGTGCTGCCACTGTCCAAGCACCACTGTCCGTCGCTCACCCCGTTATTCACTCGTGTTATTTCGCATTTTTGCCCGAATTCCGACGTTGTGTAGAAGGAGATATCGCTGCTAGCACCTTTAGCCGAGTGTCTCGTGTTTCTACCCTTAGGGCACTCGGATGCTATATGGCCGAATTTCCGACATCGAAAACATTTCGGTTTTGAGCGGTCGTCATCGGTATTTTCCGCAGCTCTGTTATAATTATTTTTCCCATAATTTGGTCTTACACGTCTTCCGGCAACCATAGCGTTAGGCACCGTGTCACACGATTCATTTTTGCGTGCGTCGCTTTCTTCGATGATCTTAATTCGAAGAGTATCGGGAGGTGGCAACTCATCACGCGACTCAATTGCACAGCGTAAAATTTCGAAACTCTGTGGCAAACTATACAGCAACAAAATTGCCAGCAAATCTGCGTTGATATCCATGTCCATTTCGGGTAGTTTGTCGACAGCATCAAAGAATTTCCTGAGGTGTTCGCGAACATCTTCGCCCTCGTTCATGCGCGTAGCTTTACGCGCAGGCCCCCGTGATTGGTAGATCTGCTCGAGTTTCCGCCATACCTCGTTCGTTGTTCTACAATCCTTTATTTGTTTTAAGTCCGACGGATTGATCGACAGTATTATATCAGATTTTGTCTTTTTTTTTTTTTTGAAAAAGTAAGTTTATTTTTCTCATTTCAATCATAATATACAGAGAATAATCCTACTTAAAAATACTTTTAACATTAATAATAAAAATTTTGATAGCTATTAGTTATCAACTTGGATAAACTCTATAGCTAGCTATGGTAATATGATATGTTTTAGGCACGTTATTAGGGCGAGAGATTTATATGCTATCAGTCTTGTATCGTTAGTTGTTACTAAAAGAAAAGGAACAGTCTTAAAAAAACTTTTACCATCTATCTTAAATATGTCTTATGCTAATTAAAACATAAATAAATAAGGCTATAGGGTTCGGAGGATCTATTTACAAGGGAACTTAAAACTAATGTTGCTGTTAAGCATTTTGCGCTATTTAAGGATTGTATACAGGTCTTAAGACAATCACTGATAATAACTAATGACCTTTGTTTTTCCGGAACTTAGTCTATTTTTCCACTTTTTACGGGTTCTTCTGCGGAGTTCGTCAATGTGCCTGGCGTCGTTAGCTAGCCAGGAGTAATCTTTGTTTAGTCTATCCCTGTCCATTTTGTCCTTGATAGAGAGTGCTGTTGAGTAGTTGGATTGTTCTCGTATGTATTTGTTGTCGTCTGGATTGATTTTCTTATTAGCGGAGTGTCTATTCCTATGATAGATTATGGGTAAGTTATGTTGATCTTGGATTATTCCATTATGGTCACAGAAGAGGAACAGCTCTGGGGGTATGTAACTTGAGCTTAACTTGTTGGGGGTCGTCTCTTCTTCCGTTTTCATTGTGTCTATTATTATTTGATTTTTGGTGTGGCCAATCCTGCTGAAGTAATTTCGGGTGAGTTTTAAGTTGAAGCAGTCTATTCTTGGTATATCAGCTTTTGTGTATATTTTAATGTTACTGATTCTTTTGGTGTAATTTGATTCAGCTGTTCTATATCGGCCGAGGCATGTTCTTAAGCATGATCTTTCAAATCTTCTTATTTTTTCTATAATTGTTGGCTCGGTGTTCCAGAATATGGGTGCGGCATACGTTAATATGGGTCTAACTAATAGCTGGTAGCAAATAAGTTTGGCTTTGGTGGAAAGATTTTTGTTGTAGAAAAGTCTAGAGTTAGCTTTGAAGGTTCTTCTGGCTTTGTCCAGTTGCGTAATGTGGTGTTTGTTCAGTCTTAGTAGATGATCCAGTTGTACTCCGAGATATTTTACTAGCTTTTTTGGGGGGATTTCAACAGTTTCGTTAGTGTGAATGTTTTTAGCTGTGATTGTTGCTTTTTCTATCTTTACTACGTTTGAGTATTTGATTTGTTTTACCGGTCTGCGGAAGAATATTAGCTCACTTTTGGTGGGATTAATTTTCAAGTTCCAGTTTTTATAGTAGTCAGTGATGTGGTTTAATGTCATTTGTCGTGAGTTTTTGATTTGTCCTACGTCCGTGTCAGCTTTGTAGATTATTAAGTCGTCCGCGTAGGCAATCGAGTGTAGTCTGTCTACGGTGTTGAGTCCGAATTCGTTTATAACTTCGCTATTATAAATGTTGAAGTGTATTGGTGATGTTACTGTTCCTTGTTGTAGGTCTTCTGAGATTTTGAATGTAGTGGTAGACATTTTCGTTCCGTCCCATATGCGGAACGTTTTTCCTTTGGTCATATTTGCTATTAGTAGGATTAGTCCTGCTGGAAATTGGTATTTGTCTAGTTTATGAATTAGCCCATTATGCCAAACTGAATCGAATGCTTTTTCAAGGTCTAGCAATATTGCCCCCACTGTCAGTCCGTTGTGTAGGTAATTGTTGAGGTCAGAAGTTAATTTGTGAATTGCGTGTGTGGTAGAAAGTTTATTCTTAAATCCGAATTGGTTATCTGGTATAATATTGTGTTCAAAAATTTTACTAATGTTCGTAGTGAGACTAATGGATCTGTAGCTTTGTGGCTCTTCTGGGTTTTTACCTTTTTTTAGTATCGGTATAGGATTTTAGCTTGTTTCCATCTGTTTGAGTAATAGGCGTGGTTAATTGCATTATTAAAGAGTATCGTGTATTCTATTATGATGGTTGTCGGTAGATTTTTGATGGCAATTGATGGGTTGTTGTCCAGTCCTGACGAAGTCTTATTATTTAGCTTTTTGATAATTTCGCTTACTTCACTGCAAGAAATGAAATGATTGGTTTCTTTATCCAGGTGTACTGGCCTGTATGCTGGGTTAGCGTCTGTGAATGTTGTAAAAGTTGCCTTTGTATCTGTCATTCTTTTTGCTATTTTGCTGTATTTGTCTGTTGTTTCGTCTGTCAGTCTTTTGGTGGTTGTATTGGTGTTAGTGTATCTTGGTGAATTTATTCTTTCCAGATACTTTCCTATTATCTCGAGTTTAGTAATCGGATCTGTAATGTAAAGTTCGTTGTTGGCGGTCCTGTCTGGTAAACTTTTCGCTACTTCTTTGTTAAATTCGTTTTTGTTAATATCAAGTCTGAGGTTTTCGATGCTAATGTGTTTTTGTGGTCTCAGTATCCTGTTAATGGTCGGGAAAAATTCATTGGCGTTCTTGAAGTTTATATTTTTAATGATGGAGGCCCAGTATGCGGTTGCAGCTTTAGAGATTTCAATGTGGAGGTTTTTATTGAGTATTTTTATTGTCCGTTTAATTCTGTTCGTCTCTTGTCTGCTGTGCTTGCTCGAGCTTTCGTACCTGATGAAATACAACCTTGATATTAGGCATGACTTTGCCGCGTGTAGTTTTTTAGTGTTATTGCTAATGTATTTTTGATAATAATTTTTATTGCTAGGTTTATTTGTTGGGACTATTTCTTTAATTGTTTTTGTGATAAGCAGTTCGAGGTAGCTGATACCTTCGTCTATTTCATTTATCGCGAGATTCCTATTATCCGGTAGTTTATTTTTTAGGTGCTTATCGGCCCGTTTGGCGAATTTTCGCCAATTAGTTTTTTTATAGTTGAATGAGTGGGGTTTATGAGGAGTTGGTGTTATTCCTTGGGACAGTGTGGTTGGTTCTATTGCGAATGTTAGTGCATTATGATCGCTATCGTATGGGTTTGTCCTTATTTTGTTGTTGTTGAGGTTCAGTATTTCTAATCTGCTGTCTGTTATGCAGTAATCCAGGAAAGAGTTTGCTTTGGTGTACGTAGGGTTGGCAGCTGCGTAGATTGTTGTTTTATGTGATATACTGTTGTCGACCTCCCATTGTAGTAATCGTCTGCCCCTGTCATTCGTGTTTGAATCACCCCATTGTGTATTTCTGGCGTTTATGTCGCCGGCTATGATGAAGAAACTGTTTTCGTTGTCCAGATGAAAGTCTTTGTAAAGTTGTTCGAACTCGATTATGAATGTGTTTTTTGTGGATTGTGGGGCGTATATGCTGAAGATGAGTAATGTTTTTTTTGAGTTTACTATTATTTTTATCACTGCGTATTCTATGATTCTATTTTTCTTTGAGTTTGGGACCATGGTGTAATTGATGTTGTTTTTTATAACTATTGCAGTACCTCCGCCTCTCGAGTTTGGAGCTCTGTCTGTCCTAATTATGTCGTAGTTGTTTAATTTCAGTTTGTGTTTGTTGTTAAGTTTGGCTTCTGAGATCAGTATAATGTCGTGTTTGTAAGCTTCAATATATTTTTGTAAGTCTAGCCTTTTCTTAATTGTGCACAGTGAATTTACATTTATCGCTGATATTTTGATTGGGTTGCTGGTGGTTGTGTGAGCCATTACTCGATTGACCATTGTGCTAAGTAATCGATTCTCAGTGTATTTTGGGTGATTTTATTATTGAAATCGACTAGTTGCTCTTTGATTTCGTCTAAGCTACTTATGAATATATCAAGTATTTGGCTTATATTTATGTTGTTGTGGTTATTATTGTCCGTTACTTGAAATTGTGTTCTTTCGTTGCTGTTGGTCAGCATTCTTGGGGTGGTGGGGGGGGGGGGGGTGAGCCTACCGTTTCTGGTGTGTGTTTCGGGTTGTGCCATATGTTGTGTGTATGGAATTCTATTGTTTTTTGTGATGTTTGCGTATGAAATACTGGGGTCAATTTGTCTGTGAATTTTTTGTGTTTTTTCGAAAGCTTTTCTGTTTTTGTTTTCGTGTTCTTGCTTCTTCATGTTCATTATCATAGACATATATGGGCAGCCCAGGTAAGAGGCCGGGTGCCCATTTTCCCCGCAGTTAGCGCATTTTAGCACGTTTTTATTACCTGATTTCTCGATGTTGCATTTTCCCGGTTTATGGCTTTGTGCGCATTTGACGCACCTGTACCCCATGTTGCAGTTAGAGCTGGCGTGACCTACTCTTTGGCAGTTTTTGCATTGGAAAATTTTAGGCTTTCTATGCCTTTCCCATCTTATTGATTGGCTTAGCAGTTTTTTGATTTTGGGTAGCTCCGGATGATTGCTATTTTTGTCTATTTGCACTATAAAATGGTATTTATTGCTATTTGTGCGGTCAAATTGTAGTTTGTTAATTTTGGTTATGCTTATGTTATTGATTGTGAGTTCTTCTAATGCAGCCATTACCTCAGCTTCATTGAAACCCCCTCGAATGCCCTTAAGGACGAATGATTTGTTTTTAAGATGGCTTGGGGTGAAGGAGTGGAATTGGAGGTTATTTTCCTTCAGGATTTCCATGCTTTTAAAGTGAGCAGACTCATCACTGGCGTTGAGCCTCACAGTATCTTCGTCTAGTTGTTTTACCATAAATGACTCTGTGTTAAGTTTATTTTCTGAAATCAATGCTATTATAGTTTTTATCTTTGATTTTGTTATATATATATTGGTGGCATTCTGCCCTTCCCTTTTGGTGTGGTGACATTTTCGGGAGTCCCCTGCGTTTCTTTGTTCTCAGCGCACTCTGCCGCGAGGAGATTGTAAAGGGTGTCCCAAAATTCACGCAAGAAATAATTTTGATAGAAAAAACACAGGTTTATAATTAAAAATTGTAAATTTTTTATTGATTTATATAGTATACAGTGTAGGGTTATGTATGGAATAGCATATCGGGTAAATGGCCTCCACGACTTTGCTGGCACATACGCACTCTTTTGTTGAAATTTTCCATGATTGTTTTACATAAATGTGGCTGAATTTCGTTGATACAGCGCTCAATTTCCTGCTTCAAGGCGTGGGTGGTCGTGGACTTGTTGACATAAACCTTAGACTTCAAAAAAACCCAAAGAAAAAGATCCAACGGCGTTAAATCGCATGATCTGGGCGGCCAATTCTGATCACCAAAACGGGAAATTACACGACCAGGAAATGACTCATGCAGTAATTGAATTGTTTCTCGGGCTGTATGGCATGTGGCACCGTCTTGTTGAAACCACATGCCGTCCACATCCATGTCTTGCAATTTTGGCACAAAAAACTGGATTATCATGTCGCGATAGCGAGCACCATTAACCGTTATTGTCTGACCAGCTGCATTTTCGAAGAAGAATGGTCCGATGATGCCTCCAACCCAAAATCCGCACCAAACAGTGACACGTTGTGGATGCATTTGTTTCTCAACAATCACTTGTGGATTTTCTGAACCCCAAATGCGACAATTTTGTCGATTAACAAAGCCATCCAGATGAAAATGAGCCTCATCGCTGAAGATGATTTTGTTCGAAAAATCAGCATCCACTTTTTGTTGTTCCATAATCCATTCAACGAACTCTCTTCGCTGTGCGTGGTCAGTAGGCTTCAGTTCTTGAGTCAATTGAACTTTGTAAGCATGAAGATGCAATTCTTGACCACGGCGCCGAATTGATGTTCCTGGACTCTCAGCAACACTCTCTCGAACTGCTTCAATGTTTTGTGTTGAACGACTTGTTGAAGGACGGCCAGACTGTTTAACCCTTTCGCGGCGGAGCGCTCTGAAATGAGTTGCGCTCTAAGCAGCCGATGCCAGATCGACCGCGCGGACAAAATACGCGAGTCGTTCCGAACGCGGTGTGCGGAGCTGATTTTGCTGGTCATTTCTCTAACGCGGCTGGCCGGCACGCCGATCAAACAATAATATTAATAATAATAACAATTTTAGTAATGTTTAACAATCTTTAATAATCTTAGATAATTTTTAATAATATTCCTTTGTGTGGTACAATCTAAAGCAGGGTTCAATGCATAAACCAACTTTACAGTCTTTACATTCAAATCGTGTTTCGGTTCGCTTTTTGTGTTTGCTGCAAACCACACATTTCCGCCGACCGTTCTACCGCTTTCCTGTGGGATTGATATATTTGGATGGAAAATGTGTTTGAACCAAACGTAACAGATTATCTTTGGATGCAGTTTGGCCTCCAGACTTATTGTTACATATATTTTTATTTGAATATTTGAGTAGAATTTCTCGAATGAGACGTAAATGAAATTTCGCAAATGTTATATTCTTTTTTGACGTAATTTTGTAAAGTATGTAAGTATTGTAAATCGAAAGGTCCACCATATGGAAAAATAGTTTCTTATAGCATTTTAGAGTTTTACGAATAGTATTAATGGAATTTAAAATCATATCCGTTTTATCAACTGCTCCCATAACGCGATTATAGTCTACTACGACAGTTGGTTTTAGAATTGGTCTTCCCGTTTTAATATCATTTCTTTTTGTTTCTGTATACTCAGCAGAATGATAACTTGATAACATTAGCACTCTCTTCTCTTTTGTCCATCCATTTTAGTGCTAATAATTTATCCGTAGATTGAAATGCAACTTCGCCTTTGCATAATTTATTGGATATATTAGGCATTCCACGTCTGGTTTTCTTCACGGTTCCAAATGCATGTGTCCTATTGTGATGTAAGAGAGAAAATAATGCCGGGCTTGAATACCAGTTATCGGTGACCAAAACATGACCCTTATTTAGATACGGTTCCATCAACGTCATGACAATATTTCCTGATTTTCAAATTTGTGCTAAATTATTGTTTGTTATATTCGTGCGCGCTCAACAATAGACAATAAAATCTTGGATATATCCAGTATAACAGTCACAAATAACATACGACTTGATGCCAAATCTGTTTCGTTTCGAAGGTATATACTGCTTGAAGAAACATCGTCCTTTGAAAAGCAGCAAGCTTTCGTCGATGCATAAATATTTGTACGGCTAAAATGCTCGTGAAAAAGAATTTCGCAGTCTGTCGATGATGCTCCGAAGTTTTATTAGCACGTCTTGATTTGTTGTTTCATTGTTATCATGAAAGTGCAGCATTTGCAATAGAGATTTATACCTGTCTTTTGTCATTATTCTTGGAAAACTTTCCGTTCGTAATAACTCGTCGGTTGACCAATATTCTTCTATTGATACTTTTCTTACTCTTGACATTAACATCGACAGAGCAAAAAATCGATACATTTCGGTAACTGTTGTATTTTTCCATGCCAACAATCGTGAGTGCCTACTGCGTACAGTTTTCGTAGTATAATAAGCATTGCTTTCTCTTACAATATGTTCAACCATATTTTCGGAAAGCCAAATTTTGTGCGCTCCAAAGAAATTGCCGCGGATCGATGTCTGGTAATTCCTCAATGTTCTCAGAATCCGAATCCGAACTACTTGGCAGTAGGCGCTTTTTATTATATGCATTTGGAATTCTACCTTTGTATCCAATTTCTCCAAACATTTCAGACAGGTCAGAATCCGATGAAAATTCCATATCATCGTAGCTCATATTCGTCGTCCATTTGTCCATGATTAGGGCAAAATTTGTGGATAATTATATTTGATTATGTAAAAAAAACCTTTGCACAAGAAGCGTATGCTGCCAGCACGTCAAAAATAAACGACTTAATGGACATTATTGGGCAGTTGTTGATAACAAATGAACGGTGCCTTCGTTCGAAGAGAGCGGCTCCGGATGGACACCATCTGGCGCTGTTCATTCGCAGCGGGTAAATTTGCCTGAGCGCCATCAGGCGCTGTTCTCTGAGAACAGGCGCTGTTCGCCGCGAAAGGGTTAAATCTGGGGCCGAAGTTGACGCCTAGGTATCTGACGGTCTTCTTCATTGCTATTGATCCATTCCCGATCTTGATCGTGGGAGGGCGTCTGATGTCAAGTAATCCCTTGAGAAGGATCATTTCCGTTTTAGAGTCCGACAGATGCAGCTTGTGTTGCTTGCACCAGTCGGCTATGATCTTCGTGGTAGCATTGCCTCTGACCTCGAGTTCCCTCCTGGAGTCGCCTGGGATCAGGACCAGGAGGTCGTCGGCATATGCTATGGTAATTATGTTGCAGCGAGCCAGAGTGTTTAGAAGACCGTCAAACACCAGGTTCCAAAACCTCGGACCCAGGACTGAGCCCTGCGGGCAATCCTTTGTCACCCCTTTTTCTGCAATGTTATTATTGTTCTTGATCTGCACAGACCTCCCCGAGAGATAACTCTGGATAAGCCTGTACAGATTCGCCGGACAGTTGCGCTTCTTCAGGTTGTCCAGGGTTGAGGGCAACCAGACATTGTCGAATGCGCCAGCTATGTCGAATAGTATTCCAATCACGTATCTCTCTCGGCTTTGTGAAGTGATCCGCCTGACTCTCACAATTGCTTCCTCCGTGGATCTGGCTGGACGGAAGCCGAATTGCTGGTCAGAGGTATGTGGGTGATTCTCAAAGATGCCTTTTAGTCTTCCTGCTATTAGCCTCTCCAGAACCTTGCTAAGGACCGGGAGGAGGCATACAGACCTGTAGGATTTGGGGTTGGCGGGGTCCTTTTCTTCGTTCTTCAGAAGAACTTTGACATCCCCCCGCTTCCACCTTACCGGAAATGTCGCCGATGAGAGACACGTGTTGTACATATGTGTGATTTCGGCGTGTAGTATGGGCCAGGCCCTTTGTACTACTTCCGGTTCCATTGCGTCAATGCCTGGGGCCTTCCCCCTTTTCAGTTTCCGGATGGTCGTGTCGATCTCTGAAATGGTGAATGGAGTGGTGTCAGTAGTGTTGGGCGATTCTGAGACGGTGGACCGAAGTCGCCTGTGCTGTTGCGACTCAGTGCTCGTTTCATCGTCAGGTACGAGGCTGCTCAGAAGCAGTGCAGCAGTGTCCTGCCATGTCCCCCCCCGTGTCCGCTACCTTGTCGTGGTGGGGAGGCTTCGTGCCCTAATGATCCTCAAGGCTGTGCCAGCGGGGAATTTATTCCCTGGCAGGTTCTACCTAGCTGGAGTGGCTTGAGGTGAGGGGCCTACTAAAGTCGGACACATACCGTAAACCTGTGGTCATGTTTTACAGGAACGGGGGTCTTGCCTTAACCGGCCGGGCCGCGAGGATGACAACCTCTCTAAAAAATCCCTAGCCCCAAGCAGTGTTGCGCGGTGAAGAGGGCGTAGCTGGAGTAAGCGCCAGCTATGGTTGGTGGGTGCACCAATCGTTAGCGGACAACCCCGGGGTACCTGGCGACCCCCCGGGTGTATTAGCCTTCCCCGGGTATGGCGGCTCTGCCCGGGGTGACCTTCTTTCCGACCACACTAGTGGGACCAATTATGGATTCTTTTTCACAAATAACTGGGGAGGGGGGAAACGAGCGTGAGGGGGATGTGCGCGGGCCTATCGTGCGCCTCAAAAGATGTATAGTGCCGGTGTCGCGGAGGCATTCGACAACACGCGGCACAAAGAGGCCTGCGGCGGGCCTTGACGATTGCGATGAGGGGGAGGAGTCGGACTTCTCTGTCTCCTCCCACCACTCGATGCAGAGCGTCCCGGGCACCTCTACGAGGAAACGAGACCGGCCACCAACGACCAGGGCATGCGTTGGCCTCCATGAGGCCAAACGCAAGCAGGCTGAGGCCGACAAAAGCCTCATCGCGGGCATCTTTGACCCGGTTGCTCCGGGGCCGAAGCCCGCGAGATCGGGCGACCCGCTTCCAGACGAAGTGGAGGTCGCTGCGGATTTCCGCAACCGCCCGACGCGAGACGTAGCGGCGGCGGTGATGTAGAGCCTGGGCGACGTCGCCAGGATTTCTGCCGCGACGATGGGGCTAAAGGCCAGCGCGGTCCGATCCCTGCGGGCGGCGGCACTGAGCAGCCGGGTGGGCGTTGCGGAGCTGGCGATCAGGTCAGCTCCCAACGCTACCCGGCTGTTGGAGGCCGAAAATGCTCTGCTGAGGGAGCAGATGGCAGAGCTGCGGGCCGAGGTCGCCCGACTCCGTCAAGCGGTGGAGGTGGGGCCGGCTGTTGTCGGGATGCCTCCGCCGCTGCCCCCTGGGGGGGGGGGGCACAGGGCTGCTGCCGGTTATCGGCGCTCGGGGGCCCCAGTCCCCTGGGCAAGGAGGGTCCTCGCCCCCACCCGCGGCTGTGCCAGCAGACTTGCTGGCGCAGATCGGCTCCTTGATCGATGCCAATCTGGCATCGTTCAGGAGGGAGATGATTCCGCGGGTGCGGGACCCGCGATCGGTGGCACCTGTGCCATCCGCCCCCCCCCCTCTGCTGATGGACAAAAGAGCGGGGAAAAAGGGTGGCAATAAGGGAGGGGCTGTGGCCGCTAGGGAGGCCCAGGCACAGCCCACTCAACCTCGGACCGCCCCTGCTGATGCGACGCCTTCCACCACGCCTCCAGTGCCTGAGGTGTGGTCCAAGGTGGTTGGCCGGAAGGCCAAAAGGGCGGCTGCCGCTGTAAAATCCGCGGCAGCTACCAAGGCTGCTCCGACAGGGAGGGCGGCCAAGCGGGTGGCACCGGCTGCCCCCGGGAGGGCTCCCCTGCCGCCGCATCCGCCCCGTACGGCTGCCGTCACGACAACGGTACCGGCCGGCGGGGCGATAACCTACGCTGAGGCGATGACCACTGTCAGGTCCAAAGTGGACCTGGCAGAGATTGGCATCGCCTCATTGAAGCCCAGGAGGGTCGTGACGGGGGGGATTATTTTGGAGGTCCCCGGAGCAGATGGGGCTGCAAAGGCCACTGCCCTTGCCGCAAAGATGGTCGAGCGCCCAATAAAGAAGGCCGACCTTAGGGTTCGCGGCCTGGTCGACTCGACCACGCCGGCGGAGGTTGCCACAGCTGTCGCCCGTGTGGGAGGGTGCGACCAGAGGGATGTGAGGACCAGCGAAATCCGGTCTTCCCCCTCTGGTTTGGGCACCCTGTGGGTCCAGTGCCCTGCTGCAGCCGCACGCAAAGTTGCGGTCGCGGGCAAAATCACGGTGGGCTGGACTCTGGCGACGGTGGAGGCCCTCAGCGCCCGGCCCTTGCAGTGCTATCGCTGCCTTGGCCTGGGCCACACTAGGCAGCGATGCACTGCGGCCGAGGATCGTTCCGACTGCCGCCTTGGGTGCGGCAGTCGGGACCACAAAGTGACCGGCTGTATGGCAAAGCCAAATTGCCCGCTTTGTGCGGGCGTAGGCAAGCCAGCCGGTCACCGCCTCGGTAGCCGGGCGTGCCCTGCCAGCGCGAGACGCGGCAGAGGGTGTTGCGTCCAGAGACAAGGGCCATAAAAAGGTCCCACCATTGGGGAAACCCTCTCAGGCCCCAACAAGGGTCAAGGCAGACACCCTCCTCCAAGGGGTGATTCGTGCCTTGACCAATAATAAACAATCTACCTCCATCCACGGGTGCTCTTCCACGACTTTCCAGCGTTGGAAGAGCATTCTTCCACCAGCGCTCGCAGACAGTACAACACAAAAAATAAAGTTCTCTAAGACTACTAGAGACCCTTCCACGTCATTAATTTGCCGTAGGAAGCGCGAATCGAGCGTACAATAGTTCGGTCGCGCATGTACGTTAGGCGACTAACCGAACGTACGGACAAAACAGAGGGAGCAGGGGGAGAAAGACCACGGTGGCTAAGGTAGCGGCCACCGTGGCCAACAAGCCGAAGGAGGCACCAAAAGGTGCCATCGTCGCGCCCGCAGAGGCGGATGGGGCCAAAGAGACCCCAGACGTCACCGCTCCCGCGGCGGCGATGGATGTTGAGGCCTGCCCATAATGGGGCCCAAGGGCCCTATAATACAGGCCAACCTGAACCGCTCGGCCAGGGCACAGGACCTTCTTGTGCAATTCATGGTCGAGCGGGGTGCCGGGTTGGCCGTAGCGGCGGAGCCGTACAGGATTCCCGACCATCCACATTGGATGGGGGACCTGAGCTGCTCCGCCGTTATAATATGGGCAGGCCGGCCGGGGTCCCCGGCGTGCTCCGTTATCGAGCGCGGCCGGGGATACCTGGCCGTTGACTGGGGCGGCACCGCGGTTGTGGCGATCTACGCACCTCCGAGATGGTCCCTCGAGGAATTTGTGCAGTATCTGGACGTGGTAGGGAGATGCGTCTCCCGCTGCCAGCCACGTCCTGTGCTGGTCCTGGGGGACTTCAACTCCAAGTCTTCAGCTTGGGGTTCCCCCAGGACAGACCCAAGGGGCCGGGAGGTGCTTGATTGGGCGGCGGGACTCGAGCTCCGTCTTCTAAACACGGACTCGGTCCATACGTGCGTGCGGTATAACGGGGGGTCCATCGTTGACCTGTCATGGGCAACGCCCCCGGCCGCGCGCCGTATTACGGGGTGGAGGGTGGCGGAGAAGGACGAGACGCTGTCCGACCACAGGTACATTGTTCTCGGCCTATCCGCCGCCCCATCGACGCCCCGACGTCGCCCCGCTGATGAGGGATCGCCTCAGCCGCGGCGGGCGCTGAAGCGCCTCGACCAGGCCGGCAACACCGGCCGGGCCAGTCGACGGGACAAGGGAGGTCCATTGGTTCCGGGGCGCATCGACGTCGATTTGCGACGTCGCCATGCCCCGAGCCAGGGTCTTCCCGAGGAAGGCGGTATACTGGTGGTCGCGCGCGATAGCGGATTTGCGCACAGAGTGCGTCCGAGCGCGACGCCAGTACGCCCGCGCCCGTCGACGACGACGTTCCGACGTGAAGCTGGCTATACAGCTGTATGGGCGATACAGGGAGAAGGTGGTTGCCCTACAGCTGGCCATCAGGCAGGCAAAAAGCCAGGCCTGTGCGCTTCAGCGCCCGCCGCGGCTGAGGCGATCCCTCATCAGCGGGGCGACGTCGGGGCGTCGATGGGGCGGCGGAGAGGCCGAGAACAATGTACCTGTGGTCGGACAGCGTCTCGACCTCCTCCGCCACCCTCCACCCCGTAATACGGCGCGCGGCCGGGGGCGTTGCCCATGACAGGTCAACGATGGACCCCCCGTTATACCGCACGCACGTATGGACCGAGCCCGTGTTTAGAAGACGGAGCTCGAGTCCCGCCGCCCAAGGTACTCTAAACCGAGATCCGTGGGGGCGCCCATACAAAATGGCGATGGGACGGTTACGTCCCTGGGCGCCCCCTCTGACGGAGAGCCTGGATCCGGGGATGCTCGGACGGGTCGTGGGCGCCTTATTTCCCGTTAACGGGGAGGCGTCCCGGCCCGATCCTGAGCCAGGGGAAGAGGAGTGGTCCCCGGATCTGGTGGTCGCGCCGGAGGAAATGGCCGGGGTGATCAAATGGCTCCGGGGCACGAATACTGCCTCGGGGCCGGACGGTATCCCCGGCCGGGTCTGGTTGCTTGCCATGAGCGTCCTGGGCGAGAGGCTGAGAAGCCTCTACTCCGGGCTCCTGAGATCCGGGGTGTTCCCGGACCTCTGGAGGAGAAGTCGGATGGTCCTCTTAAGGAAGGATGGGAGGCCTGCGGATTCTCCCTCCGCGTACCGGCCCATTTGTCTCCTGGACGAGGTGGGCAAGATCTTTGAGAAGATCATTGCCGCCCGCCTCGCCAGGCACCTGTCCCGCGATGGCCCCGATCTGGCGGACTGCCAGTTCGGCTTCCGGGAGGGACGGTCGGTCCCTCTCGGACAATGCGGTGGTACGGGGCGGGGTGTGCTTGGCGGTGTCCATTGACATCGTCAATGCCTTCAACACCCTGCCCTGGTCCACCATTAGGGAGGCCCTGGTCGAGCATCAGGTGCCTCCCTATCTGAGGCGGGTGATCGGGGCCTACCTGCGGGACAGGTGGGTAGAATACCCGGGCCGGTACGGGATGATTCGGAGGGAGGTGGACTGCGGGGTCCCACAGGGGTCCGTGCTAGGACCACTCCTATGGGACCAGGGGTATAACGCGGTTCTGGAGAAGGCCTCCCTGCCCGACGGTGCCACCCTGGTCTGCTATGCAGACGACACGCTGGTGGTCACCGTCGGGGACACCTTCGAGAGGACCATCCGACGAGCGGAGGTTGCGGTGGCATCTAGTGTGAATCCGGTCACCGCGAGGGTGACGCGGATATGTTACCTCGCTCTTACGGGCATACACAGCTAAGCGGCCATCTACCCCCAGTCCAACCACTGTCAAGGAGAAGGGCCAAGGAAAAATCCGCACGTGCCATTGAGCCGTTTGCAATGGACGAGTTCTTTAGCCGCTAGCGAAATTCTGGTTTTACCCTCCTTTCGCTAGCGCCCACGGGGAACCACGGGGAGGCGAACTCGTGAAGCGACGCCTCGCGTCCACTAAGCGAAGACCTAGGAGGAAGGATGGGAGTTGGGAGGGATGGGTAGGGGTTTGGGGTTGTTGTTGATGGGGACGTGAATCGTCCCCTTCCGGGTCCTTTAGCCAAAGGGCTTTCCTACAGAAGTCGGAGAAGACCTGGAATGCCTCTGGAGACGACACGAAGTGTTGTGCCGCTTCCGGCCATTTCCAGTCTCCGGCTGGTACTACCTCGCGGAGGGCTTCTCTTTGCGGGTCGAAATTAGGACAGTCGAGGAGGAAGTGATCGACCGTGTCTGATCCGTGACCACACGCGCACTCCTCACCGTCGGAAACTCCGTACGCGCGTAGGCGCGCCTGGAAGTTTCCGTGGCCGGTGAGGACTTGCGTGGTGTAGTGGTTCGGTTTCGTCCACTTGGCCGCCACTCTCTCCTCTATGTTTTTGAAGAAGACGTAGGTGGTGCGGCCCTTGTGGGAAAAATTCCACATGGATTGCCACACCTTGTACGCCTCGACCGCTAACCTATGTTTTGCATCGTCGGCCCCCGCCGGAACGACGATGCTGCCTAGTCTGGCGTCTTTACCTTTACGCGTCTCGTACAAGGCTTTGGTTTGCCTGAGCTTAACGTCAATGGGTATAGCACCGGCCACCCCGCACATGCTGTCCCACGATGCCCGGCGATATGCGCCGGTCATCGCGATGAGAGCACGGCGCTGTGCAGCTCTCAGCACCTTGAGCTCCCCCTCCGTGCACCGGTCGGCCCACCCGGCGGCAGCGTACGTTGCCACCGGGATGAAAACCCCACGGTACACGGCGGAGAGCGCCCCGAAGCGGAGCCCCCATTCACGCCTTGCCATTCTACCCAGCTTCGCGAAGAGCGAGCCGACCTTGTCACTTATATAGTTGCAGTGGGTTCGAACACCCATGCCCCTATCAAAGTGGACACCGAGGTACTTGACGAAGGGTTTGAATTTCAAGGACTTATTTCCGATCCGAATGGTCGGTGGCCTTTTGACTAAATCTAACTTGGAAGCGCGGACTGCCGTGCATTTTCGGTCTGGGCGCGATCCTCCCCGTCGGCCTATCCTATCTCTCTCGATATATCCGCTGCGCAGGACAATCGCCTCGGATTTATTTTCGTAGATCTCTAACTTTGCTAATCTGCACCAACCTAGGATCAGGTCAACAACTCGTTGACCCTCGATCTCTAGGTCTCTACGGCAGTTTCCGCCCACGAGCACGATGAGGTCGTCCGCGTAGGCGACGAATCTATTCTCAACTGAGGCCTCGAGAGACCTCAGGAGATCGTCGAACATCAGGTTCCAGCACGCCGGGCTGAGGACGGAGCCTTGTGGGCACCCCCTCGTCGCGCGCTTGGAGACTCTTTCCGTTCCGACGGTGAAACTGACTTTGCGGTCCTCGAAGTAGTTGGAGACCACTTCGAAGACGTTGCGCGGGCAGTCTCGGTCCCTAAGGGTCTTCAAAACTAAGGGCCACCAGACGTTGTCGAAGGCTCCGGAAATGTCGAATAGCATCGCTATCACATGCCGATGCTCCATGGCATCAACCATGCGGCGCAGCTCGACAGTTGCATCTTCAGTCGACTTTCCGCGCATGAAGCCGTACTGTCTGCTGGAGATGCGTCCCGTTGCCATCGCCGTCTGTTCGAGTCGGCTCTTAAGGAGCTTCTCGAAGGTTTTCCCTACGACGGAGAGGAGACAGATCGGTCGGTAGGACTTTGGGTCCTTCACGTCCTTTCCCTCTCCCTTCAGGAGCACTCTGAGGGAGCCCTCCTTCCTGGTGGGGGGAAAGACGCCCCAACGAAGGCACCCGTTGAATAGACGAACTAGCTGTCCTAACATTACTTTCGCGGCGGCCTTCAGCGCTCGGACCTCGATGAGGTCCGGTCCTGGTGCCTTGTCATTTCCGAATGTGCGGATCGCATCCACGACCTCGTCCGGTGAAAACGGAGAGGCGTCGGCTGTGTTTGGCGCGATTCGCACGTTCTCCCTAATCGCTCGCTGCGCGGGCGTGTCGTCTTCCGGCCGGTCGTCCGGGACGTGTGCTTCCAGAAGTTTGTTGGCTGTCTCTATCGCACTCGTGGTATTGTCGTTGACTCGCCGGAGGGTGCTGAGCACCCTCTCGACACGGAGCTTGTTCGCTTGCAGCTTGTACACGAAGCCCCAAGGCTCCGTGTTCCCGTACGACGATACAAAGTTTCGCCAACTCTCGAGTTTCGCCCTCTTCACCTCTCTGCTGTAGTTCCGCAACGAAGTGCGGTACTCCAGCAGTTTTTGGAGGCGTGAGGACTCATCTCTTTCCTTCTGGAAGGCACGTCTCTGTCGGTAGACAGCCTTCTTCATGACCGTAAGCCCTTTCGTCCAACACGGATTGGACTTCCTGAACCTACGCTTTCTCGGAATTGACGCGGTGCAGGCATTTTTAATGATGTCTGTGAGCGTTTCTGCCTTTCCTATTGTTTCCTCCGCTGACTCCAGGCTCAGGACTTCGAGCCTCGATCGTGAAAGATCGGACAGGGCCACCGAGAACCGCTCCCAATCCGCTCGACGAGTGTCAAACCGAGAGTTCGCTGCTCCTTGATTTCCCGTCGCGGCTCTAGGTGCCCGCAGCCGGATGTCGATGGCGTTATGATCGCTAGTCGTCCATTCGCTTCTTATCCTCCATTCTTTAATATAGGGGGCCATGGAGGGGGATGCCAAGGTAACGTCGATGTATGACGATCCTTTTGGCGTCCAGAAGGTGGGTGGTTGACTAGCGTCGTTAGCTAAACGCGGAAACTAATCTTTTTAACTGCGCTCCCCTCTCGTCTGTGCTGTGCGGGCTCCAGAGCAAGGATTGCGCGTTCGCGTCGACAGAAATTATTACTCTCTTCCCCCTCAATGCCAGGAGTACCGTCTCCAAGTGCTTGAGGTGCTTTTCTATCTCATCTTGGTGTTGGAAGTAATAAGACACCGCGTAGAAGGAGAAGCCGGGGGCCAGCACTTCCGCACATGCGCAGTGCTGGTTACTGAGCTGCGAGATGAAAGTGACCTCAAAGTGTGGGTTGGGGATGGCGACAGCGGCCCACGGGGAGTGGGTTTTCACCGCCGCCACCCTCACTCCGGTCCCTAATCTGTTTACCCTATATTCTGCGCCTTGCTTGCTGACGCGTAGTTCCTGCAGGAGCAGGACGTCCAGCCGCTTTTGCACTATGAGTTCCCTGATTTCGCCCGTTACTACAGCTGAACGTCGCATGTTCAGCTGTAGGATCCTAATTCCCGTGGCTACATTCGCGATCGCGGGGCCGCGGTTTCGCGTTGGGGTTGGGGGGACGCGGGGGTTGGTTTTTCTAATGTTCCCTATTTTCGTAGCGTCGCACCTTACGAGGTGGATGCGGACGGCACGAAGACCGATCCCGTCCAAACGTGTACCCGAAAGTAGATAGGGACAGTTAGTGTATCGTCAAAACTGTGGTCTCTGAGAGACGGGCCGTACCTAAGTCCTTGGTGGACCATACCGGCCGCTCTTGCGACTTTTGCCTGGTGTTCGGGCTCTACCTTCGTTCGCTATCGTATCAGGGGAAGACAACGTGCTACTCCCACTACCACCTCGAGTCCAACCCAATCCAGGCACTCTTACGGAGTAGTGTTAAAGTCTTTTATCTCCGCAAGAGGGGTTTCAGCCTGGCCCGAGGGGTTCGCCCAGCATGCCGTACATCGACGGAGCTGGACGAGTCCACGCTCCGTAGGCAGTTTCGTTCTTATGTCCTTCTTTTCGTCGTTCTCACAGATCGTGCGAATTTCTGGAACTCCTTAAAAAGCTGCTCGGACACCAGGCTGGCTTTGTCGATTGGCCACTGAAATCCTTCTCGAATCGCCGCCTGGCGTAGGAGTTTCCTGTCCTCTACGTAACGCTGACAATCGTAGAGGACGTGGTTCGGAGTTTCCTCCTCCCCACATTCGCATAACGCGTCGTCGACCAAGATGAACGTCTTGAGCTTCGCACGGAAGTCTCCGTGTCCGCTCAAGAACTGCGGTACATCATGGTCGACTCTGATCCAGCTCGCTGAGAGTCGGTCTGATACCTCGCCGAAGTATTGGAAGGTTTCCCTACCCTTCGTCGAGGACGACCATCTCTGCTGCCACATCTCTAAAGTCGCCTCCCTCAGCCTTTTGCGAACTTGGGCTTCGGTGACGACTTCGTCAACCAATTCGGCCTGACTCACTTGATAGGTTCCATGTTGGAACCCGAGTTTCTTTCTGGCTCTGTACACGCAGCTGAACTCCGCTATCGCCAAGTCCACAGGTATCTCCCCGGCGATCACAGGGATCGCATCAGTGGAGACTGTCCTGTAGGCTTTGACGCAGCCAAGCAGAACACGCCTCTGCGCCCTGGTGAGCAATTTACTCGTCCCAGAGGTAAGGCGGTCTGCCCTGCCCGCGGCAGCATACGTGACGATTGGGACAAACAGGCCGCGGTACAGAGTACGCATCGTCCGATATCCCAATCCCCAGTTCGACTTAGCTATCCTTGCTAGCGCATTGAACGTTCGCAAGGACTTAGCATTCAAATACTCGACGTGGGAATGGATACCCAGTCCAGAGTCAAAATGCACGCCAAGGTAACGCACATAGTCCTTGACGGCAATATTCCGACCTCCTATTTTGATCACAGGTGGCCTCTCTCTGTCGAGAGAGCCTTTTAAGAAAATCATCTCAGTCTTGGTCGCAGACAGCGACAATTTCTGCTGGTCGCACCAGCGAGAAATGGTGTCCGCAACCAACTGGCCATTGCTTTCTAGACCCTTCCTGCTGTTCGCGAAGATCAAGACAAGAAGGTCGTCTGCATAGGCGATGGGATCGCAAGCGAGCCCGGCGTTCGATAGGAGCTGTAGAACCTCGTCAAAGACTAAGTTCCAACAGCTCGGACTAAGAATTGATCCCTGTGGGCAGCCTTTAGTGACTTTCTTCCGCACTGCACCGCGATCAGACACCATAGTCACCACGCGGCCGTCGAAGTAGTCGACCACCAGTCTAAATAGGTTTTTTGGACAGCCTCGCTTCCTCAACGCGTTGAGTATGCTTGGCCACCAGACATTATTAAAGGCACCGGCTATGTCGAAGAGCAGACCCACGATATACTTTTCCTCTCGACCGGACGCAAGCTCCCTCATCTTTACCACGGCATCAGTCGTGGATCGATGCGGCCTGAATCCGTATTGCCGATCGGAGGCGTAGTCGGGGTGCAAAATCAAACTAGCTAGTCGCGTAGCGATTAGCTTCTCTAAGACTTTGCCTACGACCGAAAGCAAGCATATTGGTCTGTAGGACTTTATCTCCGCTTCAGGTTTCTCGGGTCCTTTAAGGATGGAGATGATGGACCCGACTTTCCATTCCGCGGGAAAGACTCCGTGTGCCAGGCATCCGTTGTAGAGTCGGAGGAGCTCGCATGAGATCGTTTTAAACGAGCGTTTTAGAACCTCCGGCTCAATTCGGTCTAGGCCTGGACACTTGCCGCTCTTCAGTCGGTTGACCGCCGATCTGAGCTCCGAGAGGGTGAAGGGACTAGCGTCCTCACTCTCCGGCTCAGTAGCGGCTTCCCTCCTGACTCGCACATGATCTGGGGAGTCGTTCTCGGGGGAATCGTCCGGAATCAACCCCTCCAGCAGCACGGAAGCGGTGGAGTCCCAGTCTGTAGTATAACCCTGGGCAGTGTTAACATTAATGTTCGAGATGACCGTGCAGGCTGTCATCTTCTGTCTCGTGATCTTATAAATGAGGCCCCAGGGTTCTTTGTTTCCCTGCTCGGACACGAATGCACGCCAGCTGTGCGACCGAGCAGCTCTAATGGCGGGTTTGTAGGCCTTTCTCTGTTTGAGATACTCGGTCCTCTTGGCCGCCCTCTGCTCCTCTGAACATGCCGTGTTCTGCGAGGCTCGTCTGAGTTTATAGACTCGCCTCTTCTGCCTCGTCAGGTCGGCCGTCCACCATGCGACGGATTTTGAATGCCACTGCTTGGTTGGCATTGAGGAGTCGCACGCTTGGACGATCGTTCTCTCGATCTCCTGTGCTAGATGTTCAACCTCCCCGCGATTCAATGGACTGGGGGGTATACTCCTCTTACTTTCCCGCAGCGCCTTGTCGAACTCGGACCATTTTGCGCTTCGGAGTCGGAACCTTGGTAATAATCCGTTCCGGTTGGTGCTGCTGTCGCTACTACAGATTTCAGCAGCACCGTCCTCGGCGCAAAAACTCAAAGTAAACTCTATGACTCGGTGGTCGCTGGTCGTCAGGTCCTCGCGGACCTTCCAACCTCGCACCTTGTCGCATATGTCAAGTGTCGCTAGTGTGACGTCGATGTAAGAATGTCTCACGATAAACTCTTCGAGTTTACGGCCTCTCGCGTCCGTCTTCGCACTGCCCCACTGGGCTGATTTTGCGTTAACGTCGGCAGAGATAATGACTCGGTTATGCCTCAGTGCGGAAAGAGCTCTCCCCAACCGCGCCAGACCTGATTCAACATCATCTGAACATTGAAAGTACTGGCTGATCAGGAAGAAGCTCCCAAACGAACCTGAGATGTTGGCACAGGACAAATGCGTGTCGCACAAGTCAGAGACCTTAACCACGGTTAGATCCGGGTTTCTGACCGCTATTGCCGCCATCACCGGATCGCCTGCCGTGATCAGCCTCGTTCTCAAGCCTAGCCCGGGCACTATACCCCGCCAGCTATATGGCTCTTGTGCAAGCAACACATCTACCCCTCGCCTATGCATCTCAGTCCGGACTTCGTCGGTCACGTTTCGGGCCCGCTGCATGTTATGCTGCATGACCCCATGACTCTCGAGCGTCGCCGGTCGTTTGTACTATCCATTCAAATTATTCCTGTCTAATACGAGACATCTCCAAAACCAGCGCTTCCTGACAGGAGGCGCAGGCCGGGTCTCGCGACTTATGGTAGTCTGGTCGCCCTCTGTCCTTGCAGTTGGAACAAACCGGAGGCTTGCTCTTCCTGCTGCAGAGCGCATAACCGTGCCCTTTATCGGCACAATGTCCGCTGACATCCTCTTTGAATTTACAGCGCTTCGCGGTGTGCCCGAAGCGCTGGCACTTGTAGCATCGGGTGACCTGCATGAAGTCCCGCACACGGCAGGAACTCCACCCGAGGTACACCCGGTCCCCTCTCTGCGCCAGTCGCCGACGAATCTGCGGACTGACGGCCACAACCCAGTTGGCTGTCTCCGAGGTCTTGCCAGCCATGCGACTGACCCGAACACCCGAAGGCACATCCTTCTGGGACGCCTCAGAGAGGGTTTGCCTCCGAAGACTGGAGGCAATTTCCTCCTTGCCCATCCCTTTCGGAATATCATAAATCAGGACCTCAGGGTCCCGTTTGCTAGGTAAGGAGACGGACAGCCCCGCACTCGCCAGCTTTTTGTTGCCTACGAAGGCTTTCAGGTCCTCCTTGCGATCGGTTTCGACGACGATGCCACCGGAGTGGATGCGTCGAACCGATCTGACCCGGATCGCCTCCTTCGCAGGTTTCACGATCGACAGAACAGCTCTTTTGGTAGCCTCGCTGTTCTGTCCTTTATCCTTTGGCGGGAAGATACGCACCACGTGTTGTGTCGGTGGTCTTCTCGCTTCCGGAGTAGCTGTTTGGTTGACCTTAGCCACTTGGGCGTAGGTCAACTGCGCGGCATTGCAGACCGTCTTCGGGAGAGTTCCCTTGGACGGCCCAGATCGCATCGCACTCATTACGGCAGGACGCGCTTTTAGGTCCGTCTTGACCGCGGCGAGTTGCCCTTCGACGAAGCTGTTTCGTTGAATCAGCTCCTGGACCAACCCGTTGAGTGCTTCGACTTCTGCTAGTATCTTCGACCCGGACTCCTTGTTGACTTTCGACGCGGATCGGAAGCAAAAGGTCCGTATCTCTGATACTCGCCTGAAGGCTTCGTCTCTCACGAGATCGTGAGGCCGTACCTTATGCCCGGAAACCGTCCCCTTCGATTTCCTGGCCTGGTTTGCTGCGGCCTTGCCAGTAGGTGCGACTGGCTTGGCACGCTTGGCGTCCTCGCCCATCAGAACCCACTCGCCGAAGCGTATGGTCGTTCCAAGCCGATTGACTGGACCAGGGCTGCTTTTCTCGTCCAGCCTCCCATCTAGCCGAAGCAGAGGTCAAAGGTACGTGTTGGGGACGTCTCACCCGCAGGAGAGGGCCCCCTCAGATCCCAGGATCCTCTTTTCCGACGACAAGGGTCGCCACGCACGGCAAACACGCGGGATACAGCAGTCGGAGAGGCTGCCTCTTCCTCTCCACCACACTTCGTTCAGTTCGCTACGTTTTGAGAACACGAGCTATCCAGCGGTACCTTTTTCGTGGAGGCTCAAGTGTGGCTAGAGCACGTTTGCCCCTTGCGGCCTGGGTTGCCCAGGTGATTGGTTGCATCCCGATTTCTAAATCCAGCGGCATGTTGCTACGTGGCGTGCTCAGACAACGAAAAGGCGGCATTCCAGTAGACCAGAAAAACCGCCTAACGTGACGCGGAGAGCTCCCCGGTAGGAAGTAGTACAGCATATACAATGCTGTACAAGAACACGCCACAGCCCGCGTGCTTAATCACGGGCCTCGCCATTATGCGAAGTACTACATGTACAACGCACTGACGGTCTCAGATGCCTTCATCGTCGACGCACCCATCGACTCGGTAGTAGCAACAACCTTCGCGAGGACTAGTTCGGGGGTCGCCTCTCAACCCTGGGTGGCCACAGACCGCCACCGCCAGTAGATAGGGACATTTTTTTTTTCATTTCGTTACTATTCAGATTACAGCTCGAGCTATTGCTCATAGCTATTTATTGTCTCTTCTTTTTGATTTTAACACATTCATATAGATTTGGGTTTTATCCCAATAGTTCTTTAGCTTTCCAAATTCTAAGTTATAGTCTTTCCTGAATAGTCTTATAATGAATTTTATTAATTTTACTTATTTTTATATTATTATTTTTTTGTAGTTTTATTATTTTATTTTCAGGTCACTTCGCCGGCAAATCAAGGATTTGCCGTTGCCCGTCCCTGCCCCGAGGAGGCGGACCTTCTACTTTCACTCGATAATATGTAAGTGTTCCTTAATTCAATTATTTGTTTTGCGTATGTTGCAAACTTTCCAAATAATTCATTCGTCGATATTAGATGTTCTTTTGTCATATTTATTAATATTTCTGTGTATCTATATCTTTCATATGCTTCACATTAGTAAATCATATGATCAACTGTTTCTTCATACTTTTGACACGCTGGACAGATATTGTGATCAGACAAGCCTCTCTTGTATAGGGTACTAAATATAGGTCCATATCCAGTAATCAAATAAATACAATATCTTGAAGGCCTAAACCATTTGTTCTTAATAGTAAATTCAACATCCCTAATAAATTTATATGTATCTCTTCCATGAGGATCGTTATCCCATCTGTTTTGCTATTCCTCTATAATTTTCTGATGTATCTTTATTGTTTCTTCTTCAATCCAATCAGGCCATATGTCAGTGTCTTCGTTGCTTTCTTGTTCCAAGCCTTTCTCTCTGAATGTGTAGCTCTTCCATATAGTCGTTTTGTTTCTTCTAACTCTAGTAATCAGGCCTTTTTTAATTATTTCCAAATCCAGTGGTAATGTTCCAGCAATCACCTGCATTGCCACCGTAGAAGTAGTTCTGCAGGCTCTTGTGAGCAAAAGGAGTAGAGTTCTCTGAGACGCCATAAGGTTTCTTTTAACATAAGCGTTATTTACTTTATCATACCACAATACTGCTCCATACTTCAAAATCGGAAGAGCCACAGCATTATATAAGATCTTGATAATATGATCTTTTATTCCCTATTTCTGGTTAGTTATTCTTTTAATCATCATAATGAATTTCAGTATCTTTTGCCTAATATATTTAGAGTGTTCTACAAAGGTACAGCTATTATCTATGATCATGCCAAGGTACTTTATTTTGATCAACATATCTAATCTTGGCATCATGGATTCTAATACTCGGCATACGATCTTTACTTAGTTTTCCCTTCATCAGCATAGCCGACGATTTATTAGATGAAATTTTTAATTTATGTATTTTACACCATTCTTCCAAAATTTGAGCCATTTTAACTGCATTTTCTTCTATTTCTTTTCGACTATTTCCCCTGATGATAAATATTAGATCGTCTGCATATGCTGATATTTCAACGTCACTATCTTGCATTTCTAAGTCTACTTTATCTAATAAAGCATCCATGCACCAGTTCCATGCAGCAGGTCCGAGCACAGAACCCTGCGGACAGCCTTTTTTCATTTTGCGATCAATTTTATTGAAAGTAGAAATCATTCTCATCTTTCTTTTCGCAAAATAATTCTGGACTATTTTTAGTAAGTGGGAACTAATTCCTGCCTCAATCAATCTATTATATATGGCCGGCCACCATATGTTGTCAAAAGCGCCTTCAATGTCAACAAACAAGGCCACAGCGTATTTTTTTGGGTTATATTTAATTCAATTCTTCAACGAATAAATGCATCATCTGTAGATTTACCCTTTCTGAAACCAAATTGTTTGCAATTTTCCATGTCTTTCTCTTGATAAATAATGTTAATTCTATTAATTATTATGCGTTCAAATATTTTCCCCAAAACTGACAGTAAAGCAATCGGTCTATAAGAAAATTTAGTAATTTTCTGTCTTTTGTCTGGTCTTTTAATATAATTTTTAGTTCAGCAATTTTCCATTCTTCTGGAAAAATTCCTTTTCTTAAACAATTATTAAATAAGTTCAAAATTATATTGCAATCAACTCGCCACAATTGGCTAATAATTTCTATAGTAAAATTATCCAATTCTGAAGCTTTTTTCTTTTTCATTCTATTGATGGCAAGTCTTATTTCTTCTTTTGTTATGTCCTGTTCTAAATTACTATTTCTATATCTTTGAATTCTTTTCTTAATATCTTGTAGTTCTGCTGATTCATTTGTTTCATTGATAGGAGGTACACACTTATTCATAATTGCATCTACTGTCTCTGCCCAGGTCTCAGCCTGTCTGCCAGAAGAGAGTATTACTGCACTCAGTGTTATTGGGGATTGAATCTTTTCTCTAACTATTTTATATGCAATACTCCAGGGGTCCCTGTTTGCTTCAGTCTTAACAAAATTCTGCCACGCTTCTCTCTTGCATTTTCTTATGGCCGCCACATATATGTTTCTAGTTGATTTATAGGCTGTTTTGTATTCTTCTAGTAAGTTCGTCAAATTAAGTTTTCGAGTTCTAGCTAGTTGTTTTTTTAGCCATATTTGCATTCGATCTTAATATATTTAGCTCATTATTCCATCATGGAACAGTTCTTTTACTTTTGCCAATCTTTGGAATAGATCGATTGCAACATTTATGTAACAAGAAATTAAACTTTTTAACTGCATTGTTCGGCTCTATATACTTAATCTGTTCTAACTCTTCATTTGTAAATTCCAATTCAACAAGCTCTTCGAAACAGTCCCAGTCAGCTCTTTTTATACAATATCTCTGATCTCTACTCCAGATTCTTCTTTGGAAGGTTGCGTTTGATATATTGAACGAAATTAAGTTATATGGTCACTAGTAGTGATTATATTTAAAACTTTCCAATTCCTTATTAAATTTTTCAACTTTTGGTTAGATAAAGTTAAATCAATATTAGATTCTCCTCTTACAGAGGAGAGATTGCTGCCACCCACACGGAGATTCAACTGTAGGTTGAATAATTCTCATTCCTTTTGAATTATACCCTCTTACTTTGTTCTTATAATTGTAAGGTTCTTGAAGACATAAAATGTCTATGTTTTGTACAACTAAAATCTTTTCGAGGTTGGAAGCAACAGCAATAGATCTTTGCGTATTAATTTGGCCAATTTTTATAGACATTTTTTAGTCTACTTCTGTACAGTTCCACATTTCGAAGGTATTCAAGACAGTCCTTACTTCGCACATTGTGATTTACGTCACGCGTCTTCTCATTCTTACACAATTAATACATTTGGGTTTATCTCTCTCCGGACAATCATTTTTTATATGGTCTTTTGATCCACAAGTTTCACATAATTGATCAGGCATGCTACAAACCTTAGCTATATGTCCATAACCATGGCATTTGTAACATCTAGTTACATTTAAATATTCTCTGATTCTGTAGGTACGCCAAAACATAAATATTCTTCCTTTTTCTACTAAATTAATAAGGTGACTCCCAGGTATTTGAACTATCCAATTAAGTTTGTTATCCTTAACTTTAAAACTGTGTACAAAGTTTACTTCATTTTTTAGTTCTTCAATTTCATTCGTATCTATATGACTAAAATTTTTATAAATAAAATCTTCTTTTAGATCCTCCAATTTATAATCCTTTTCAACATCATATATAATAATGGACGGATTAATCTTTTTAGGACTTTCAATTCTAAGTCCAGCTGTTTCAAGCTTGCTCGCCTTTATTAAATTCACATCTTCAACATCTTTTACCTCCATTACCACACCTCGATTTCTCATTTGTCTTACATTTCGCACTTTTAATTTGGTTCTTACAGAATTCAATTTTTTCATTAAGTCAGCTTTAATCTGTTCATTATTTCTCTTGTCTTGTTCTTTTTCGGGTTTAATGAGCAAAACTTCATATTTTTCTTTTCTAATAGTTTTTCTTTCTTTTTCTTTTCCAGATACCCCCGGAAATACAGCCTTTCCAGTCATCGCTGAAACGTGTGCATAAGACTGTCCTTTGGGTAAGTCTTCTATTTCCTTTAATTGTTGCAAGGTTCTTAATTTTTTATTCTCTACGATTTCTTCTTGAAGTGCAGACTCAAGAATTAGCCATTTTTCTAAAATAAACTTTATTGAACTTTTATTAACTTTATTTGATTCATCGAATAAAAATTTCTCCAATTTTTCTCTTTCATGTCGAATCACTTGCAAAGATGTCTTTGTTTCAACTTCC
Organism: Megalopta genalis; assembly: GCF_051020955.1. NCBI lineage: Eukaryota > Metazoa > Arthropoda > Insecta > Hymenoptera > Halictidae > Megalopta > Megalopta genalis. Next base: position 100,456 of record NW_027476167.1, read on the forward strand.
TTATCCATTTCAGAAGTTTCATCTACACTCTTCTTTCTCTTTTTAGGTTGGTACGGCGATTCAGGTTCCCGGAACTCACCAGTTCCAGAGTAGATCGAAGAGACAGAGCTGGCCCGGCTAAGACTATAGGTGTCTCCATTTCGTGCATGACCTCTTCTCTCGTCGCACTTTGTGAGCGTTTCCGCACCATAGTTTTATGTTTAATTTTTGATTTAAGATCCATAATGAGTCCCACGAGTAGGTTGGAAAAAATGTCAACCCAGGCAGAGCCACCGTACCTGGGCAAGGCTAAATACTGCTGGAGGTCGCCAGGTATCCAGTAGTTGGCCGCTAGTGACTGGTGCTCCCACCAGCCAAGTGCGTCTTCAGTTGATTTTCTTTTTCTAAATCCAAATTGTTTATTGTTTTCAAGTCCTTTATCTCGATAAATATTATTTATTCTACTTATTAAAATTTTTTCAAATATTTTCCCCAAAATTGGCAGCAAAGCTATAGGTCTATATGATTTTAATAATTTTCTATCTTTTGCTTTATCTTTTAAAATAATTTTCACATTGGCTATTTTCCATATTTTTGGGAATATACCTTTTCGGAGACAATTATTAAAAACATCCAGTAAAATTCTGATATCAATTTTCCATAAATTTTTAATTATTTCTATTGTAAATTTATCGAATCCTGGTGCTTTTCTCTTCTTTGTGGATTTTATTGCATCATTAATTTCATCTTTTGTTATATCTTTTTCTACATTACTGTTACTATATCTTTGTATATCTTTTCTAATATTCAGTAATTCCATTGGTTCATTCATTTCATCTCCGTCAGGTACACATTTATTTAAAATCGCATTTATTGCCTGTGTGTAACTTATTGCCTGATTACCAGATGGGAGTATAACAGAACTCAAGGTCATGGGTTCATGAATTTTGTCTCTTACAATTTTATAAACAATGCTCCAAGGATCTTTATTCGCTTCTACTTTTACAAAGTTATGCCACGTATCTCTTTTGTTTTTCCTTACTTTAGCAACATATATATTTCTAATCGTTTTATATGATTCTGAATATTCTTCAATTAAATCTAATAGATGGAGCCTTCGAGCCCTACTAAGTTGTTTCTTTGCAGCATATGTTTTTCTCCGTAATTCTTTTAATTCTTCATTCCACCAAGGAACTGTTCTATTACATTTGCTAACCTTGGGAATGGATTGTCTGCAGCATTTATTTAACAATTTGTTGATATTTGTTATTGCTGCATTGGGTTCCATGTTCTTTAGATCTTCAACTATTTCTTCATTAAATTCCAAATCTACAGAATTTTCAAATTTCTCCCAATCCGCTTTCTTAACATTAAAACTTTTTTCTCTATTCCAGATTCTTCTTTGTAAAGTTGTCTTTCCAATATCAAAAATAATTAAATTATGATCGCTCGTTGTAGATAATTCCTGAACTTTCGAATTATTTATCATGTTAATTACTTTTTCATTGGCTAATGTAATATCTATATTTGATTCTCCTCTTGTAGACGAGAATGTAGGCGGATTATTTGGTTCATTCAAGATATATAAATTATTTGATATTATAAATTCTTCCAGTAGCCTTCCTCTATCATCTGTGTAATCTGAATACCATAGTGTAGATTTGGAATTCGCATCCATAGTTAATATTATATTGCTATTGTCGTCAATATTGTTCAAAATATATTCCATCCTCTTCAGAAATGGTTCCAGCGAAAGGGATGGTTGGAAATAGACATTAATAATATATAGATCAATAGATCTAGTGGTTACCTGAAAACACATTATGTGTTCGTCTTGGCAAAGAACGTCCTGTAGTATTTGTACTTTGTCATTACTCGCTATCGCTGCCACCCATGGAGAACAAACAGATGGTGAATAATCCTCATATAGTTCGAATTATATCCTCTGACTTTATTTTTAAAATTATAGGGCTCCTGAATACATAATATATCTATTTTTTGCTCTTTCATTATAATCTCCAGGTTAGCAGCAGCAGCAACAGATCTTTGAGCATTTATGTGTGCAATTTTTAGTGTCATTTCAGCCTACTACGGTATAGTTCTAAATGTCTTAGATACTCAGGACAGTCCTTACCTCGAACACTATGATTTATATCACGTCTTTTTGACCTTTCACAGTTCACACATTTGGGATGGTCCTTATTGTTGCATTCATTCTTCATGTGTTCCTTAGATCCGCATATCTCACACAATTGATCCGACATTCCACACACCTTGGCTATATGTCCGTAACCATGGCATTTGTAACATCTTGTCACATTTACATATTCTCGTATTCTGTATGTTCGCCAGGACATATATATTCTTCCACAATCCATCAAGTTCCCAAAATATTTTCCGGGAATCTGGACAATCCAATTAACTCGATTTTCTTTAACCTTGAAACTGTGTGCAAAATTAACATCGTTATTTAATTCTTTAATTTCTTCCTCAGTGCAATTTCTAAAATTTTTATTTATAAAATCTTCTTTTAAATCTTCAATTTTGTATTCTGTTTCTACATCATGTATTACTATTGATGGGCTAATCTTTTTTGGTCTTTCAACCTTGAGACCTGTAGATTCTAAATTGCTTTTACGTATTAATTCGACATCTTCGACGTCCTTGACCTCCATAATAATACCTTTATTACGCATCTGTCTTACATTTCTAACTTTCAATTTATTTCGTACAGGATTTAGTTTTTTCATAACATCAGCTTTTATTTGTTCATTATTTCTTTTATCTTCTTCTTTATCTGGTTTGATAAGTAATACTTCGTATTTTTCTCTAATAATTTTTCTGTTTTCTTTTGCAGGTTCTGGTATTGAACGAGATTGCGACTTTCCACTCGCCGCAATCATCGCATAAGAGGGTCTTTCGGTTGTGTCTCGAACTGAAGGTAAGGCTCTCAACTTCTCATTCTCCATTATTTCTTTCTGTAAGGCAGATTCCAAGACTAGCCATTTTTCTAATATAAATTTAATCGCAGATCTAACAATTTTATTAGATTAATCAAATAAAAAGGCTTCCAGTTTCTCTCTTTCTTCTCGAACCTTTCGTAGAGATGTTTCTTCTTCGTCAGTCTGCCTAACACTGGATTCATCTTCCAACTGTTTCTTCCTCTTTCTACGAGAAGACAATCCAGGTTCCAAGAACTCACTAGACGCAGACATAACAGACGAAGCCGAACTAGTTCGGCTCCGTCCTCGGGTCTCTTTTTTTTTATCGTGGGGGAAATCTGCTGGCCAGGGGGGGGCGGGACGGGGGTAGTGCGAGGTTTGACCCGCTAAAACCCCCACGGCGGCCTAGGGCGCTGGCGATTACTGGGGGAGCCACGGGAACTCTTAACGAACACAACCGCGGCTCCCCCTCGCCTGGCCGGCCACCAGGATGGAATGGCGGTGGCCGGCCGCGTCCCGGGGGGAGATTTATCCTCCCCCATGAATAATCTTGGTTCGGCGGTGCGGGGGACCGCTCCCCGCACCGCCTCGTCACGACGGCCGCTTTTCAATGAGGGTGCCCAGGGCCCCCGCCCTGGGCACGGCGGCCGTCGGGGGCGACGATGTTCGTCGCCCCACTACCGGTATAGGGAGGAAATCTTCGGTTGGCGGGCGGCGGGCAATTAAACCAGCATAATCTGGAACACCCGCCGCCCGCCTATTCTCAGCTGCGCGGGGGGAGGCTATAGGCGTGGGCGCACACGCCGCACCCCCCGCTCACGGCGACCCCGCTCGGCAGCCTCCTTCTGCAACATTACCTGTTCGCAGAAGGCGATGGCTGCTGCCCATTTTCTCGGGCTCTCCAGCATGGCCCCAATTAAGATGGAGAGAGCGAGGTCGCGACCAACTTCCCTTCTTAGGACTCGGCGCAGCACTGAAAAGGCGGGGCATACCTCCAGTGTATGCTGCGCCGAGTCCTCCTCCGCGCCACAGTGGTGGCACACCGTCGCCGCTTCCCGACCGATGCGACACAGGTAGACACCGAAGCAGCCATGAAGTGCGGCAGGAGAGCCCCAGGGACGCGCTCGCCGGCATGGGAACAAAGCTCCGCATGCCATCTGGCGAGCGCAAGTCCCCGGGCCTGGAGCTCGAAGCACTGGACCGCCTCCTGCCCCGGCGGGCCCCCCCGAACCCGGCCAGCGATGCATATGCGCCTATAAATATAGGCGCGCATCGCCGCCTGCAGCTCGAAGGGAATTTCTCCCGCCAGAGCAAGCGCCGCCACGGAAGACGTGGTGCGGTAGCCTCTTATGAGGCGGAGGGCCATCTGCCTCTGAAGCCGGCGCAACAACAGTGTCTTGCGCCGGTTTGCCCTCACGGACGGCGCCCAAATCGGGGCGCCGTATAAGGTCATGGACCGCACCACGCCCAGGTATAGGCGGCGCACCATATCGCCCGGCCCCCCGAGATTGGGCAACAGGCGGCCCAGCGCAGCCGCCGCCCTCTCAACTCGGGGGACGAGGCGGCCGAAATGCGCTCCGAACCTCCAGTGGCTGTCGAGGATCAGTCCGAGATACTTGATCTCAGACTTCAATTCGACGCAGGCTTCTCCAACCCGGATCCACGATCCGGCCGGTGGCCGCGACCGAGGCCGTCCAAACCAGACGGCCTCGGCCTTCTCCGGGGCCATCTTCAGCCCCAGAACGTGGATCCTCGCGACGACGGCTGCCACCGCAACCTCCGCTCGTCGGATGGTCCTATCGAAGGTGTCCCCGACGGTGACCACCAACGTGTCGTCTGCATAGCAGACAAGGGTGGCACCGTCGGGCAGGGAGACCTTCTCCAGGACCGCGTTATACCCCAGGTCCCACAGGAGTGGTCCTAGCACGGACCCCTGTGGGACCCCGCAGTCCACCTCCCTCCGAATCATCCCGTACTGGCCCGGGTATTCTACCCACCTGTCCCGCAGGTAGGCCCCGATCACCCGCCTCAGATAGGGAGGCACCTGATGCTCAAACAGGGCCTCCCTAATGGCGGACCAGGACAGGGTGTTGAAGGCATTGACGATGTCAATGGACACCGCCAAGCACACCGCGCCTCGTGCCACGGCATTGTCCGAGAGGGACTTAAAACGATCGATTGCGTCGATCGTCGACCGCCCCTCCCGGAAGCCGAACTGGCAGTCCGCCAGATCGGGGCCATCGCTGGACAGGTGCCTGGCGAGGCGGGCGGCAATGATCTTCTCAAAGATCTTGCCCACCTCGTCCAGGAGACAAATGGGCCGGTACGCGGAGGGAGAATCCGCAGGCCTCCGAGCATCCCCGGATCCAGGCTCTCCGTCACAGGGGGCGCCCAGGGACGTAATCGTCCCATCGCCATTTTGTATGGGCGCCCCCATGGTCCTCGGGTCTCTCCCTCTACCACGTCCTCCTCCCCTACTCTCACTTTGTGAGCGTTTCCGCTCCATCATTTTATGTTTTATTTTATTTTTCAGATCCATAGTGTTCCCACGAGCAGGTTGGGAAATATGTCGACCCAGGTAGAGCCACCATACCTGAGCAAGGCTAAATACTGCCGGAGGTCGCCAGGTATTCAGCAGTTGGCCGCTAACGACTGATGCTCCCATCAGCCACACCCCGATGCAAGACCGGGGTGTACCCCATCGCCGCGCACCATAGCTTAGGGTTAGGGATTTTTTAGAGAGGTTATCATCCTCGCGGTCCGGCCGGTTAAGGCAAGACCCCCGGGCCCGTAAAACATGACCACGGGCTTACGGTATGAGGTTCAATTTTAGTCTGGCCTCTCACCTCAAGCCACTCCGGCTAGGTAGGACCTACCAGGGAAACAAGTTCCCCGCCGGCACAGCCTTGAGGATCATCGAGGCTCGCAAGCCCCCCCACCACGACAAGATACGAACCACGGGGGGGGGAGTAGATAGGGACAGCTAGTGTCTATTGAATAGAGCATTCATGAGGCCGAGGCCTGCTCTGACCGGGCGAAGCAGTGCTTGCTTATGCCGGTCGATGTTAAATCAGCGGTGAACGGCTGCGAAGGAACCGGGACTTAGATCCATCGCGCCCTCGCTGTTAAGTTCATTGGACCGGGGAGTCAGAAGACCCGGTCTTAACTCTCGGTCGGCTGCAAGGAGTTAGTAGATAGGGACATTTATTGCAAATCTGGCCACCGCGAAAGTGGCGCAGATATGTTTCCTCGCCAGGTCTGGCATACACAAGAAATTTAGTATCCACCCCCCGACGGAACACCTACGAGGGGTCCGAACGTGGGTAAACCAACGCCTTCTCTTATCGGTCATTAGGCCGGGTACGGAGGACCCAGTCTTAACTCCGCGTCCGTGTAAGGAGTTTTGTGGTTTGCTTTGCCCCAAAGTGCCACACGACAGCAATTGTACAGCGTGTCAGGCTAGAGGGCGAGTAGATAGGGACAGAGGGAATCTCGTTAATCCATTCATGCGCGTCACTAATTAGATGACGAGGCATTTGGCTAAACCTGTACCACTATCAGAAGCGTAGTGGTAGACTTCCGGGAATTAACCCTCCCGTGAGGTTATAACAAATAAATAACAACAATGAATGGATTAATCCCGGACCCACTTTCTAGATCCACTGCCTCAGGATCTGCCCCGGCTCTTGGAAAAATTAGAACGGGGACCCTTTCGGGAGGCGAACTTGGCCTAGTGCCGTAGCACGCGTCCAGGGAAAACCACGAGGAGGTGTCGCCCCGAGATATGTGATCAAAAACGATCACACATCCCGCCCCACGCCCTAGCGTACAATAGTATCGCCAAGACTCGCACCGTCCAGTGTAAGGAGCTGGAACGGGCTTAAATTATTTCTGCTAGGCAGTTAGCTACGTCAAATAGCTGAAAATAAATTTTAATTATGTCAATAATTAAAATTTCTAGGCCAAGGCACGTCAAAGGCGGTTAAATACGCGGCTTAAATGTCATCGGCCGAAGCCACGTCATGCGGTTAAATACGCGGCTCAAAACATAACGATCACACAATGTGATCGTGGTCAATAAATAAATTTGCAATTTCGATCGACGATCGGAGGGCGATCAACGACACTGTCAATATCTCATCCCTAGTGAACCCTAGGGCTTTGAGATGTCGAACCGTCGCTGCCGGCAAGGCACACCTGCAGCCAACTACTATTGGAATTACTTCCGCTGCCTGACAATTTAATTTTAATTTTATAAGCTCCGCCGTGTCTTTGTATTTGTCCACCTTATCTTTCCCAGCTTTTCTTAAATTATCTTTATCTTCGTAGCGGACTGTTACGTCTACTACGTATAGCCGTTCTTGGTTTTTGATAACCAAATCGGGCTTTTTTAATTCTCCAACTACATTTATAGTTGGTTCTAGGAAGACGACGGAGCTTTTGGATGCCTTGTCCGCGATCAATTCGACTATCTCATTATGTCTCCGTATTCTTGCTGCCTTCGTGTGAATACAGTTGCCTAGTATATGCCCCAGGGTTTCTATCTGTGCCTTACACCTCCGACATTTCGGGTCAATATCTTTTCGAGCTCTAGCGAGGGCGACCCTAGTGCCAAAGGTGTTTGTTCTAAACTTTAGTGCATCCAGATATCGGGATGGTCTTAATAGTGTTGGTTGATAGAGCCAGGCATTTCCAATTGGATCATTATTAAAGTCTCTAACACCCTGGCCCTGGGAGACGAGCTGCTCCCATCTTAACCTGTGGCTTTGTTTGAGTCTGCAGCGCGCTTCTTCCACCTCCTCCATCGTCGCCGGCCAACGTAGACCAATCGATTTGGCATATTTTATCACTGTAGCCTCCTCATGCAGATATGCTTCTTGTACTGCCGCATCCTGACTATTATTCATATGGAGGCTATTTTTAATTTTTGCTATCTTGACAATATCGGCAATTTTTTGTAGACCAATACCGCCGTTTCGCTTCTCAGTATATATTATCCCATCCGTAGTAGACGGATGGAGATGTAAGATAGCTTTAATTATTTGTTTAATTTCATAGTCCAACGCTTCCAGCGTTTTGAGGGGAGGTGGATTAGCTACTAATTTATGTATATATTTCGGTAGCAAGTGGGTTCTTATTAAATTGACTTTTTGATGGGGTTTAAGCCCCATCATTTTAATTTGGCTTGCCGCACTTACTACCTATTTTACATTGGCGCGCTGCAGTCCTCGCCATGGGTTTACTTTAATACCCAGGTATTCAATGATGTCCTCGGGCTCTGAATATGGTATATAATCATCGTCTATCTTGAGCCCGGGATCGATCATGTGCCACGTTTTATTTTTATGGACGACCTGAAAAGCTACACACTTGGTTGCCTGTACCTTCATTGCTAAACCGTTTAGGTACTTATGAAGCATTTTAATTTGTTTTTCAGCTTCTTTTTTATCTTTGACAATCAAAACCACGTCGTCCGCGAAGGCCAAGATGGAAACGTTCTCGTCTCCTATTTTAACGCCCTCCGTCGCCTCGTCAGTGGTCCAAATAATAGGGTCCATTATTACATTAAATAAAAGGGGCGATAGGGGATCGCCCTGCTTGACGCCTCTCTTTAGAACCACACTCACCTTATCCTCTAATGTTTTTATTTCAGTCCGGCAGTCGTCATACATTCCCCTAACAAATTTTCTGATGACTACCGGTATGCCCTTTCTTTTAAGCCATCATTTATGGCTAAATGGGGGACAGTATCAAAGGCTTTGGCAACGTCCACGACCGTCACCACACCACCCGATTTCTCCTTCATTTCTCTTAGTGCCCTGGCCAAGATCGAGATATTGTACTTAAACCCATCTTCTTGGGTGAAGCCCTTTTGCCTAATGCTGTTCTCTATTTTGGTCTTAATCCTTTTCTCTAATAAACTAGAGAAGATCCTACCCAACAGTGATCCAATCGTAATAGGACGCCAGTTTTGTACATTTGCTGCGTCTTTTCCTGGCTTTGGTATTAGTGTGGACCTATTACGTCGCCACCGTGCTGGGTAGGTCTCGAACAATTAGTGTAGTCGTTATGAGTCTTAAGAGGGCTATCCCTGGGTCCTATGTGGACTATAATAGCCGCTCTCTCGACAGGGTGCCGATGGTCTGGCTCTACCCTCGTTCCTTATCGTGACAGGGGAAGACAACGTGCTGCTCCCACTACCACCTCGAGTCCAACCCAATCCAGGCACTCTTGACGGAGTAGGGTTAAAGTCAATTTATCTCCGCAAGAGGGGCTTCAGCTTGGCCCGAGGGGACGAACCCCGAGGGGTCCGCCCAGCATGCCGTTCGAATGGCGGAGTGGACAAGTCCACATCTGCCCGTCACTCAAGTCGGATACGTGACGTCTCCAAAGCTAGCGCCGCCTGATAGGAAGCGCAAGCTGGTTCCCGCGACTTGTGTGCACTGGCCCACCCTCTGTCCTTGCAATTGGAGCAAACCGGAGGTTCACTCTTCTTGCTACAGAGCGTGAAGGTATGCCCCTTTTGGGAGCAGTGACCGCACACACCCTCCTTGAATTTGCAACGCTTCGAGGTATGCCCGAAGCGTTGACAACGGTAGCACCGAAGCACCTGGACGAAATCCCGTACACGACAGGAGTTCCATCCGAGGTAAACTCGGCTACCCCTCTGCTTCAGCCGCTGAAGATTCTGCGGACTGACGGCAACGACCCAGTTGGCTGTCTCCGGGGTCTTGCCAGCCATGCGGCTGACCCGAATTCCCGAAGGCACATCCTTCTGGCTCGCATCGCAGAGGTTTTGCCTCCAAATACTGGAGGCAATTTCTTCCTTACCCATCCGACGCGGGACGTCGTAAACTAAAACCTCAGGGTCCCGCTTGGTAGATAAGGAGACGGACAGACCCGCGCTCCGGAGCTTCTCATTACCAACGAAAGCTTACAGGTCCTCCTTTCGGTCGGTCTCGACGACGATGCCACCGGAGTGGATGCGTCGGACCGACTTTACTCGGATCGCCTCTTTCGCTGGTTTAATGAGGGACAGAGCAGTAACTTTCGTAACCTCGCTGTTCTGTCCCTTTTCCTTCGGCGGGAAGATTTTCACCACATACTGCGATTGTGACTGTCTTCCCGCTTCCGGAGAAGCTCTTTTGCAGTCGACTTTGGCCACTTGGGCGTAAGTCGGCTGCGCGGCATTGCAGGCCGTCTTCGGGAGAGTTACCTTGGACGGCCCAGGTCGCATCGCACTCATTACGGCAGGACGCGCTTTTAGGTCCGCCCTGACCGCGGCGAGTTGCCCTTCGACGAAGCTATTCTGTTGAATAAGCTCCTGGACTAACTCGTTGAGTGCCTCAACCTCGGCAAGTATCCTCGACCCGGACTCCTTGTTGACTTTGGACGCGGGTCGGAAGCAAAAGGTCCGTATTTCGGACACTCGCCTAAAGGCTTCGTCTCTTACGAGATCGAGAGGCCGTACCTTTTGCCCGGAGAACGTACCCTTCGGTCTCCTGGCCCGGTTTACTGCGGCCTTGCCGGTGGGTGTGCCCGGCTTGGCTCGCTTCGACTTTTTGGTGACGGTTTGCCAACCGAGAGACGTGATCTCAACCTTAGAATGGTTGTGTGCTGTCCATTACACTAGTGGGGTGGAGTGAATCTAACTCCAGTTAATCATGGCTTCTACGCGTCACACTCAAGTATTCGTATATGTTATGCTTCTAGCTGCCTTATACGACATGTTACTAACTTCAACGCTACAAGTAGCATCTCTATTAGCGTATACCGGATACATTGCTGCTGTAGTTGTAGGTCGCTCACCAAGTAAGCAGAGCGCGGATACCAGTTGCTCAGCTCCAGTCAAGCGTTGCAAATTTTCAAAATCCGTCGAGTCTCATCCGCTGTACATAATCATTCAAAGATTCGCCAACATTGCGATCCCTAACCTTCATTCCAGATTGGAAGTTCGACGCCAACATTGCCTTACTACCCTCAGCATTGAAATTGACCGGCTCAGTAAAGTACTTGGGAGATTTCTTTGCCAGGAACGCGACTTTAGCCTGGATATCGTCCATGTCCTCGATGAGCGAATCCAGGGTATAACCAGCAGGTACTATGTCGTCGGGATTTTGGAGTAGATGATCTGCACTCCATTGACAACCAGGAATTGGGTCGTTCTCATGAAATCTTCGCCGATGTTCAACAGCTATATTGTTATCGGCTAGAGCCAAAACAATTGTGCGAAGATTGGAAAACAAAACCCTTTCACTTTGCGGAATAAAGCGCCCATTTGTGTCTTTTCTTGCGACAGCTACTCGAGGATAATATACGCTGTCATATACATTGAGTTGTCCCAACGCGTTGATGGGGCGCACAATCGGATCAGGCATGATCGCTCTTGATTTACAGTTACGCATAAAGTCAGAGCTGTTATTAAGATGTTGATAATAGTCCAAGTGGTCTGTAATGACAGATACAGTTTCCTGGCACTTTTGTAGCTTGGACTCGAAGAGAGCAAGGGAGACGCGGTACATTTGGTAGAGGGTGCCACGATTTGGAACATTGTGTAAATCTATCAAAGCAATAAATGTGTTTACGGTTCCAAAACCCATTGATCGCGTAGTCACACAAAGTGTGATAGCTCTAAGGGTGGCTGTTGCCTCCAAGCGGTCGGCAGCTGACTGGGCCGAAGCTACACCAGGATAAAGTTTGGTCATAACGAACAGCGCTGCAAGGGAGACGACGGAAAATAGATAATGGATTTGATATTGTGAATATTGGAAGGATAGCCTAAGTGATGAATACATTGCAATGATATAAACAGAAGACTGTTTGATGTGTTTAGTACGGTTTGTCTACTTGGACCGGCGTCGAGCTCGAACAGCTGAGCTCGGCTTAATGTAAAAAAACTAACGTCGGGCTAGAGTTCTTATGCATCGATCCAAGTGATACCAGTAAAGAGGAGGTAATGGACTGGCGATCTAAAATTGATCGATTTGATTTTAGAGATACGGGGCCATTTCTTTAGTGTACTGAATCTGTATTGGAAAATTTATAGTTGGGTCGGGTTGTTGCTCGACAAATTTCCAATATTCGGAATCAGCAATGGAATCGCCAACATCTAATTTCACCACAAATGAAGAGTTCCATTAAATGGAATATTCAGATTGAGAATACTCCATTTTTTATTACTGCAGAGCTGTGCATTCTTGGTAGTTTGCAGGACATTTCTTGTACTCTACGCGCCCGAAATAACTAAATGTTTTTCTGAAATGGTTATAATATGGAGGAAGAAAAGCAGTGTAACAGAGTAGTCGTTGGTTTCAGTAGTTGAAGACAACTATGGCTGGATATGACAACGATACTTACCTAAGTATTAATTACAGGCAAACTTATTTCTGAGGTTTTTCATAGTAGTGTTATTGGTTTAAATAGGTCTATGATTTATATTGGACAGTATTTATCGCAGTTATTCCTGTGAAATGGAATCGCGTTGTATATTATGTGCTTGAATACGAACGCTGTGTATTTCGAACCTGCAATTTGGTACTATCACTGATTGTGAGACACTGCATTGGTTTAGGTTGAAGTACGGAAAAGACTCGGTCAGGAAAGAAATTTTTCATTCTTATTGGAGGTTTTGTAAACGCTTTTAAAAAAGACAGAAATGTTAACTGTTTATTATTTATATAACAGTGCAATACATTCCTCGCAATATTTTGGGTCGTAACATTCCAATTTCAAAAAATCCTTCTAGCTAACATTGTTTTTATGTGAAATGAAGTCATTTGCATAATTTGGGCTTGATCGAGTTTCGGAGATGCGTTCCAGACTAGTTTCGGAATGACAATATCTTTTTCAGTAAACTTGACAATTTCGAATTTGACGAACGTCATCAATTATTAAAAACATATTTTATTTGGGACAGTAATTTAAATTGTTAGAATATTCAAAAAAATCTTATTTCTCTATAATCAGAAATAAATTATTTTTGATGATATAATTAAATAAGTCAATGCGGGTGAACTCCTGGGGCGAATTTTACTTCTGTATTCTATCGTATTCTGTAGAGGCTATTTTTATCGCTGCTATACAGGGTTTCTCAAAATAATGTTACTTGAATTGACCTCAGGAACCCTCCATTTTCCGCAAGTAACATAATTTTGGGACACCCTCTATATGGTGTCAGAATGTTCACTTTACTGTGCACTAGAGGTAAGCAGAGATCTGAGATTTCAGGTTAGAGTCGGGTCGAAAATTTTCTTTGAGTTTGGGTCAGAACCCGAAACTTTGGGTCCAGAAATGTTCAGAAATATAGTGTATATTACATATTACATGTTACTCGTGAACTCGCCACGAAATCTATATAGCGGGGCAGTGTCATTTGGGAGCCGATTTTGCAAGTAGCACCTTGCTTCTAGGCTCCTGGTGAAACGCTGACGAGTGGTTTTTTTTTGTTTATGCTGTGATGTTGGATCCGTTGCTGCCTGTATTTCAGACTTATCAAGTGAATTACGTAATTGTGGTTACCTGCAGGATGTAAAAAATTCATTTTAATGAGTGACTGAAGGAGAAAAATTTGCAAAAAAACTCCGGCTTGAGAGGATGCCGTTGAATAATATGGTAAATGATATGATTATATTGTTACGGTGACTTGTTCAAATCAAGTCGCTGTAATGTGAAACTGCCCTGTTGTGAACAACTCCTTAAAAAATAATAGAAGATAGGGGTTGCCACGGAAGAGTGTTACCAACGGACAATCGGAGAGTCGAAATCGGTCCGTCGAACGAGCAACATTTCAAATTGAAAGATCTGAAATATAATCGTATTGAGTTGTATTATAGTTTATATTCTTTATTGTAAATATATAAAATGCCGCGACGCGAGAGAAACGGAGTGATTCGCAACAATATGATAAGTAGAGGATAGGTGTGGAGAGGAAAGGAGGGTAGGGTGAGTCAGCGATGAGGAAGTGCGGGTGTTGGATTGAGTGAGTAGTGGTGTATTACCATTTATTGCTTTGGGTGTGATGGGGTCAAGTCAAGTTGAATTAGGATTGTACGTGGAAAAGTGCTGAGAGTCGGAGTTAACTATTTGTTAAGGCTCGAGAATTAGTAGGTTTCAAGATTATTAGAGTTGGGAGGAAGGGAGGGAAACAGGAGTTCGTTGTTATGATTGTTGTACTTTGTTGAGCTTGTAGCTCCTGTAGTGGTTGTTGCTCTAGATGACGTGAAGAACTTCAACGTTGAGTGTTCTGTTGAGCAGAGGGAGTGTACAAGATCTGCAGTTTGTTGGTTAAAGTTGCTTGAGATGGGTCAGGAACGGGGGTAAATGAAATGTAATTATTGGACGTGCGAATTATAAAAAGAGATAATAGGAGTGCAATGCATGCAACCGCGCAGGAACATTTGCTATGTGACGAGCCGAGGGCCAGGCAGCTTTGCGTGGTCAGCCGATGCTTCTTTCTTTCAGCACGGATGGCTACCTAGTAATCAGGATAGGATTTGGATAAATTGGATAGGATGAATAGAATAGATGATAGAATAGAATAGAATAGAATAGGATGTCTCGTAACTTTTGCAAGAAAAATTGAAGATACACCTCGAGTAGTTGTTTATTGGTTAAATATTTGTATATTATTAAATAATTAATAATATATCATAAGTTAATTATATTTAAGAATAATGTTAAGATGTAAAGATTTATAAATTTAGATTACTTCTTTTGAAGTAGAATTGTTAATTAATCTATGAATATAAAGATATTTATTAAATATTAATTATTTGTTTAATGGATCCATTTCAATATATCTATGAGGACAGACGATATTTCTAAATTTATAGTTGATCTATTAAAAATATATATTAATAAATTTAATAATCCTGTGATTTATATTTTATAAATTTATAATATATATTATATAATTCTCTAATTATAGTTAATTAATAAAATATTTGAATAAAATATAGATAATAATATGTATTATAATAAAACGTAAATATATATTTAAATATGTATTTATTATACAGGGTGTCCCAAAAATGTCTCGTAATACGGAAATGTGGGGTAGCTGAGATCATTCTAAGTAACTTTTTCCTTCGCGAAAATGCAATCTGCAGCTTTGTTTACGAGTTATTAACGAAAAACACTGACCAATGGGAGGTGACGGCGCGAAGTTCGAGAGCCCGCAGCACGAGACTTTGACAGAAGGTCCGGACGGACTCGAGCCGCGTTCGAAGTACTGAACAAGTCACGAAGCGTGAACTTTCCGGATCTTTTTTTACTATGTAAAAGTGATATTTTTAAACAAAGAGCTGTTCATCTTTATTTTAGGACGTCTGTAGAATATTTACTAATTTTTCGGACCCGAAATAATATGTAGTTTAACCGTGACAGCCGTTTTAATTTTCTGGTGTGCATGACACCTCATGTGTACCATATGAAATTTTTATGCAAGGTGTACAGTGAAGATTAACAAAGTTCGTAAATGATATTTTAATTTAAATAATTCCGTGTCCGAACAGAATTCAACGAATGATTTGCAAAGCTGATTTAATAATAAATAATCGCATTAAGAGACGTAAAGGATTTGTTTATTAGATCGATTTATTATCGATTATCGTGAGAATGTATCGATGTCCTCTATTATCTCGAGCATATCGTTGAACCTCAACGATGTCGGCTTGCCAGAGATTGTTACGTAAAACGATACCAAGAAGTATAAAAAAAGAAGGAGTTGAGCCGTTGCCCAACTCTCTAACTCTTTATTACAAATAATACAAGTTTTATACGATTTACAATAGTTTATACCGAGTACAATAGTTCCGTAGCTGGTGGAGGATTTGTCAAGACTGAGGTTTGGGGCGTTGGAGACTGGTATTTATATCGGTCTTTGACAGGGCTTGGTGCTTCCAGAACATTCGGCGATGGGGCCATGTGCAGGATCTTGGGTGGGTTATCTTCCGGATGACGTATGTCTGTGTGTAACATGAGAATGTATTGAGGCCCTTACAAGATCGTCGAGTCCTCGCACGATCA
The DNA here is from genome assembly GCF_051020955.1 of Megalopta genalis. Lineage (NCBI taxonomy): Eukaryota > Metazoa > Arthropoda > Insecta > Hymenoptera > Halictidae > Megalopta > Megalopta genalis. Next base: position 116,403 of record NW_027476167.1, read on the forward strand.
CTCGCCTGCGCGGAAAGAAACGCCTCGCCGGAGCATGCAGATTATCACAGACACCTCTCTCTCTTGCTTTATCGGGTTCGCGGTCGCTTCAAAACGAAAGATGAACGAATTCTTCGTTTAACTTTATGCTACCGAGGTTTCTTCGGTTGCTGCTGCTGCCACTGCCGCAACATTCTTCTCGTTTCTCGGTTCAATCATTATCTTCTTCATCTATGTTTCGAACAGCTCTTGTTGTTGTTGTTGTTGTTTAATCTGATGTATTTGTTGACAAATGTGGTCGAGTCTCAACTCAATATTTGTAAATCTATCGTTCCAATTTTCGTCCACAGATATCGTTTGATAGGTTTCGCAGAAATTCCAACAAATGCTCGTTCTGTCGAACCACCTGTTAAATTTATCAACAGGCGCTTCATTCATTACTGCAGTAACGAGTATCGAACGATTTAATTTATAATAAATTCGACTTTTTCGAAGTTCTTCGATTGCAGATATTATTTCGTTGTCGTGACCAGTGGGCCCGGCATTATTCGATGCCATCAGCAATTTCAAACGATCCACCAGCTCGTTCGGATCGTCCCAATGCAAGTAATCGATCGGATTGTTGGTTACACGCATCATCATTGGAATTTGTATACCCTTTCCACGCAACGTCGAAAACATTGGTCCTATGATAGTTTTGTACTTGTAACCCTTATTCCCCATTATCTGGTTACCTCGCTGATGCGCGCGCATAGCGATGAGAATGTTACTGTAAATATCCTTATCGATCTCGATGTACAGGTTTTCGTCGGGTATTCTTTTAAATATCAATTCGTAGAGACCTGGAGTTCCCTCGTACCTAATTTTATTGATAACGATATCGTCGTTGCTTTCAACATCAAACGTGGTGTTTCCAAGTATCAGTTTGTCATTGTGAAAATACACTCCGTATACGTTGTCCAAATTTTTCGGTGGTCCACTAAAGAAATTGCGCAAGTATTTGCTTGCTAAAGGTCCAAGATTGTTGATCAAATGTTCGTATTCGTCGCGGTGCGTTTCAGGACTTTTCAAAATGTTTCGCACCGATAATTCCAACGATGCTGTGGCCATTGGAGACGATTCGAAAGCTTTCTCCTGTTGCGCCGAAAATATCGTAGGTATCGGTTCGAGCGCCTTATTGCCACCCGCGTCGTTATCGTCACTGTTGCCACTGTCGTTGTCGCCGTCGTCATCGTCACCGTCGTCGTCGTACAACACATAGTCGATGTCATCGTTGGTAGGAACAGAGGAATATATTTTCTTTTTCTTCTTCAAATGCATCCTTGGCGTTAAAGCTGCTTCGTCATGCTTCCTCTTCTTCTTCTTGTTCCATTCTCTTTCCACCTTCTTGGTAGAGAACAGCGACTGCGTTTGTGGATCCGACGGCCGATCCACAATCGGCGTATTATCGTTCGCTTCCGTAGCTGTTTTTTGAACCAGCTGTTTCAACGGCTCCACGATCGGACGTAAACTCATCTCAATGTTCAACTCCGTATCCATTTTCCCAACCTTCAGGGCTAAACTCTTTTTACGTATGACGTCACTGGTGTTGGCTATTTCTTTGGTTATCGCGGCTCGCCGGTTTTCCTTAGACCGACGCATATCGAGCGGTACGATGCGACTCCGACGACTCTTGCGGTCCAAATGAGCCCCCGATCATAGCACGACGAATTCGTTATATCCGCGCCAGTAACGACCACGATTCGCAGGACTGTCGTTGTCGATTACAAGGAATCCATACTTGTTTCGCTAACACCTCGTACAAAGTGCGTTGAAAGTTTCGAACGACATATCTGTATTCATATGATCCTGATGAACGTGTCGCAGATTCGTGACATCTTGATTGAATAAAATCACTAGATTCCCATTGTTGCGAATCAAATGTTTGGGTATTCTCGCGTACGATTGCGACAGATAGAAACAATCGACGTGCGAATGTCTGCCTATCGCGAAATATTCTCTCATGACATCGCGTTGTCCGAGTAGGCAAAATAACCTACTTCCCCCACGGACGAGAGCAAGTTGCTCAAGTATTGATACTGTGGTTGACGCAGCGATTTCGAATACACGTACACGTTTGCGAATCGCAGCCAATTCGGACTCTCCAACAGACTAATCATAACATTCTTTTTACCACATCCTCACGGGCCGCTTATTACGCACCGTACAGTACTCTGTAGCAATGATCCGTGTTTCCGAATTATCTCATCGTGGTCGTCGAACGTGCGGCAAATCGGAACCCGGATATTCAAGGACTGTCGTACGAAACTGTAGATATCAGTCTCCCCGTATTCCAATGATTGAGCGCATCTCCATGTAAATTGACGTACGTACATTTTTTTCTTTTTTCATAATCAACAGAAAAATAAAACAAACCTTGGCATAACAGCTCCATACACCATTTACAGACTTGTAAAAACAGCTCTGTATACCGTTACACACTGGTAAAAACAGCTCTGTATGCCGTTACAGACTGGTAAAAACAGCTCGGATGAGATTAGGTATGAGTCTGAAGAAAAAGAGGAAGAAGGAGGAAGACCGACGAACGGTCAAAGGAAAGAGAAAGAAGGTAGAAACAGTATCGAAAGAATTCTACCGATCGCCAAACGAGGCGGTTTTCTACCGCTGTTGTTACCTGCTTTGGGAGCTTTGGAAGCGTTGACAGATGGCGCTGCTGGGGTGATCAAAACAATAAACGATGCGAAAACTGCGAAGAAACAAATGGAAGAAGCGCGACGACACAATCGCGCTATGGAGGGTCGCGGAGTGTATCTCGCGCCGTACAAACGTGGAAAAGGAATGAAGAAGAAGAAAAAAGTCAAAAGAAAGTAAAGAAGATAACTCGACGACGGACGTTGAATTGAAAATCGCCTGTAAAAAATTACCGCATTATCGCGGAGTTTTCATGCGCGATGAAATGCCGAAACAAATATGGGTAAATGAACGAGGAATAGTGAATCTGGATAGCGGCCATGGTTCAGATACGCACTGGGTCGCGTATATAAAGCATGATTCGCGAGTCAGTTACTTCGATAGTTTTGGAGATCTTCGACCACCGATCGAATTAATTCGTTATTTCCGACCATCACGTACAGTCACAAAATTTATCAAAGTTACAACGAAAGCGTGCGCGGGCAGTTGTGTGAGAAATTTCTGCGAGGAACTCTAATATAGTCCGTCGCAAGAATGTCATACACGTTCACGTTATCGGGAAGAAGTAGCGTGTTATCATCCAAGTATTTCCCGCCTATAGATCTCAACAATGCCGATTACGAACTGGGCCTGCTCGATTTGCAAACTTATTACACGATACCAAACATCAGTTTAAATATCGGTATTGGGATTATGGCTTGGATTATTTTTCAAATAAATCTGATATTAATTCTTTTCCGTAAAAAGCTTTATTTTTAATTTTATTTGAGAGAAGGTATATGTACGAACTGACTGAGCGACCAAAATCAACTGAGAGACCGACAACTGAATATAGCCTGCTTATATACCTTTTCTGATATGGTCTTCCGGCGGAAACGTAATCTGATATTTTCGAATCTCAGTCCTAAGTAAACTATAGATTAATTTTTGTCCGAGGCTAAAGTTTCTTTTTATACAATCGGAAACAATAAATTCTATTTCGGCGACGAGGGTAAGGAGATAATCATCCCGGACTGCTCGTACGAACTGGAGGCGATCAACGCTTACTTGAGGCGTGAGATGAGCGCGCGGTATCCTTCTCCAGCCAAAGATAACAACAATGTAAAATATCCGCTGATCCTACGAGCGATCAACAACACTATGAAAAGCGAAATTAAAAGCGCATATAAGATAGATTTTACGAAACTTTACACCGTGGGTCCAATCCTAGGATTCTCTAGGAATCGCATTCTATCACCGAACACGTGGCATGTATCGCACACTTCCGTGAATATCATTAACACGAATATTATTCGAATAGAATGCAACGTAACCACCGGTTCGTACGATAATGGTAAACTGATTCGCACGATACATGAATTCACATCTAACATGTCGCCGGGGTATAAAATATCGGAAACACCGGCACGAGTCATTTACCTTCCGATCGTTACACGATCAATGGACGATTTAACGATTTGCATCGTGGACCAGTCTGGATGTTTGATTGATTTTCGAAACGAAGAAATCACGGTACGGCTGCACGTTCGTCGCACCGTCTCATAACCTTGACATAGCCGTTATGTTAATTCATAATAATAATAATACGATATCGAATACGTCAAACATAAAAAACGGCGCGCCGTTTTGAAATAACAACAACAATAAGGAGAAGAAGAAGACGAGGAAACTAACAGAAAGGTGGAATATCTGCGATCTTTGAGACTCATCGTTACCAAGTAATCGAACTCGCTTCACCGCCATGTTCGACGACATTTTGAACATATCTGAGGCACCAATCTTCGACAATCGAATAACTACGATCGACCTGCACACCTACAATCCGTACGCCAACACAACGTTTGGAAACAGTGATGAGATAAGAATACCCATTCAACATCAAGACTTGTACACTCTTCCGTGTAAAAGCTTCCTATACGTGGAGGGAGGACTCAGCCTACCGGGAGGATTGACCAACGACACGGTGGCTCTAGAGAACAATGCGGTAGCGTTTATGTTCGACGAGATACGTTACGAACTGAACAGAGTGGAAATCGATCGGTCCAGAAATCCCGGTACAACGACGACCTTGAAGAATTACATCAGTCTGAACATTACGAAGAACGAGCTGTCCAACGCTGGCTGGATATACAGAAACGACGATCAACGGAGGGAAACCCTCACCGCAACGCCTACGAATTTGCTAAATTTCAACTTTTGCGTGCCTATGAACACATTGCTAGACTTCTGCGAAGATTATAAACGCGTTGAAATAAATGCTCGGTACGGATTGATTTTGATTCGCGCGCGCAACGACGCTAACGCGTTACGAAGCTGGTCAGACAATGCGAAACCTGTCCTGGATTTGTATAAAATTCAATGGAGAATGCCGCACGTCGCTTTGGATGAAATACACAAGTTGTCGATGCTGCGTATGCTTGAGAGCGAAAGATCGATCAGCATGAGTTTCCGTTCGTGGTTACTATACAAATATCCGATGCTGCAAACAACCACGAAGCACACGTGGGCGATAATAACAGCTCCGCAAATGAAAAAACCGCGGTACGTGACATTCGCGTTACAAACCGAAAGGAAAAACGATTTAAAGAGAAACTCAACCCAATTCGATTCGTGCTTATTATCCAATATTCGACTTTACCTGAACTCGGAAATGTATCCCTATTTTCGATTGATGCGTATGCTTTTACACAGCAAATTTACAAATTAAAAAATATTTTAAACTTTGTATTACATTTTTTTTATTCATCGTTGACGTCACCACCCTCGTTGTCGTCGTCATCGTTCTAATGTTCTCTCTCACTATCTTTCTCTCTCTACAAAAAGGCGCGATAGAAATAAAAAATAATTGTAACTAAAAGAAAAAGAAAAAAAATGTGTTACCTTTCGATTTCATTAGCCACATCCAAAATACACGAACTTCGCTCAAACAACAATGATATTGAATCTTCTCTTTCGAAGTTCGCGTCCAGCAATGGAGCCTGCATGGTATGTGGTATTCTTGATACATCGGTTCCGCGATCAATGAATTGAATTTCGGACAGCCGAGATATTCCAAATTGAAACTGCGAACTCCTATTTTATTTAAAATATCCTTTTCAATATGCACCCCTTTGTACGCGACGACGGGATCCTTGTAGTCTCGAACGAAATTTTTTATAATAGTGCCAATGTCCTCTTGTTGATAATTCTTTTTCCCGTATAAATTTTTAAATAGAATCCCGTGCACGAAATTCGAGACATGCCATGCAGACTTCTGATCGCTTCTGGATAAATCCATGTAGCGAACGCGCAATTCGAATTCAAATAATTCATATTCATCTATATATATAACTCTAAGTTCTCTGCTCTTGCAGTCCAGTGTCTGTATACTTTCGTGCTTGCAGCCTAGCTTCGCTATAATCAATTGCACTTTCAAATTTCGCTACAGCTTTGTAATCATAAATTGATCGCTTGATCATATAAATTCGTGACCTTCATGATACATCATTAGATTTTATCATTCTATTGTATATTATGCTGCTCTGTACAAATCTTATTGGTTAAAATATATTTAGTGTTATTACACTAGCGTTTTTTACTATACAGTCTACTATCCAATTCATCCTTCCAACACTACTAGAGATCCCAACGAAAAGATATATTTGCAACATAAACTCTTATAAGAATAACGAACTAGTAATTTTGAAAATTGTCGAACATTTAACTTATTTTTGCACTTTATGAGCCTTCCTGAGTACCACATATTTCCAAAACTTCATACTCCGGTTACGTAAATACATACAACTGTAAGATGTAGATGGTTCATTCTATTATATATTTCACATAGAACATTATTATGATTCAGATTTTGATAATACTCTACATTCACGTTTAAACCCACGATTTAAAATAGTGACGAAAAAAGTGATGTCAATTTTGCAGGTTGTCTTCGCTATAGCATGCATGAAAGTAGTATAGTAATACTTTACTATCCACACTTTAATTATGCATGATTCGTACTCAAGCCGCTATATGCATTATTCAGACTTGACGAGAAGGCGACTATACACCGTGCGGACACGTTCGTCGCAAAAGTCTCCTCGTTAGCTTTAAACTATACGTTAGTAGAAGTTATGAATTGTAGCGTAGTACATTAAACTTAATATAACAATTTGCATTCAAATTTTGTCGAGCAAACTTATTATAAATAATACATACAAATACACTTTCTGTTACCGTGTTCGTTTGAACGATTCAAACAGAAATATGTATAATTTTCTTATAGTACAATACTGTGTATAGTACAAACAGAATTAAGTCTTATTACGAGGGAAAAAATCTTGTAAAATCTTGTTTAAATAATCTTGTTTCGGGCGTCGTTTCAACGTCTGAAATAAGATGTCTTAAAGAAGTCTATTTGAGCTCGTAAGACGTTCAGACTTAAAATGGACGTATTAGACGCTAGGGAACCAGACCAATCGAAAATACACGTATAGAGCGCAAGGTAGTCGGACAGAGAGGAAATGCGCTTATAGAGAACTGGACTGGCAAAGCGAACTGTTCGCTCTCTGCCGAATTTCATATCTACAATTTTACGAATTGCTTGCTAGTTGCGTCTTTCCTCTGCAGTTTAGAAAAATGTAACACTGGGGTTCGCGTCGGTGAAGGTGGAAAAAAGTGTTATTTTTCCCAATATATAAACTTTATTCAAACTCTATCTTAACTTATCGGTGGACGAATTAACAATTAAAATCTATTATTATAAACAAATATTTCGGTGAGACTACTCAAATAATCTTTAAAAAATTAACAAAAATAAATTATCCTCTTCTATATAACAAAATTAACATATTATTGTGGGAGAAAGCCCTTCCTTGTAGGTATCGTTAATAGCCTGTTCCATTTGCATCATCAAATCGCTTAGTTAACATCACGTGATTGCAATTCCCGTTATTAACATGATGGATTCTTTCAAACAGTGGAGAAGTCGATGATAAAATGATCGGAATATTTTCAAATTTGGCTAAAATTATCGCCATATCTCGAGCATTGTATGTATATAATTTCCTGTTCTTATTTAAAAGACGAATCATGCTCTTCATCGACAATAATTAACTTTATGTTTTTATAAGGTCAAAAAGGCTCAAGGAAGAAATAACTGTTTCCACTATTAAATGATTTAGATGAATTTCAGGTGTTTTCACAAGCAGAAAAATCAAGAGCGAGCTCGTGGATTATAAAATTAATTGCTCCTTTAACCAATTGTTTTGGCAAAGATTGCTACGGCCTGCATGTTTGCTGTGCTTCTTCAATTTCACGTTTTCGAACTATAAAAGGAATTACATTGGTTACTTGTACCACTTCTTCTATGTTCTTGCTATTTCTCGGGCTATCAAGATATTCTCTAGCTGTCACGCTAACTCCTCTTTTATCTAGAAGATCCCAGAGAGCTTGTTGCTATTTTTACTACCTCCTTTGCTCTTACTCTGATTACTAGTACACTTACGGGTTTTTCTCTTAGGATCATTTTATTGTGAACTATCCCAATCTTGTCTTTGGCCCGTTTTTACTAAGAAAGCAAAGGAGCTTTTTTAATTTTTTTTACTTTTTTATATAGTATATTAAGTATCGCATTCGGCGAGCTATTTTTTATAAGATTATTTAAATAATCTGTTTTATTTCCTGCCTTATCAAAGCAAAGATCATGCAACTTTTCAAAAGTATGGCAAGTACCAAGTCCTCCTCCATATAAAATCTTAGATAAATCCTTTGGCATAAAAAGCTCTTTCTCAGCTAAGAAATGATTTAAACAATTTTCTTTATTAAAACAAGATTTATGGAAATTTCTTAAAATGGAAGTAGCATTATCTCCTGTCATGGATAATATGTTAGATAAATTGCATGGCATAAAGCCTGCTTTATGGAAATCATTTAAAAGTTGTGTTTTGTTTCCATTCCCATCAAAACAGATATCATGAAAATCTTTTAAAGCAGAACAAATCTTAGTTGCTGCTCCATGCAATATTTTAGATAAATTTTTTGGTGTAAAACCTTTCTTCTCAATTAAGAAACGATTCAAATACTTTTTTGTTTCGTTTATAAAACAAAAATCATGAAATTCTTTTAAACTATTCGCTGCTGCACTCAATATACCACATAAATCGCACGGCCTAAAACCCACATTGTAAAAATCCTTTAAAAGCTGTGTTTCCTTTCTTTTCTTATTAAAAGAAATATTATGCAGTTGTTTCAAAGTAAAAGAAGCACGAGCTCCTGTTCCACATAGTATAGAGGATAAGTTACTTGGTCTAAAACCTGCGTTGTAGAAGTCCTCTAAAAGCTCTGTTCTTTGTCCTTTGCTATTAAAACAAACGCTGTGCAACTCTTGAAAAGCACCTTTAGCCTTGCCTCCTGCTCTACTTAATATGCTAGACAAGTTATGCAACGTAAAATTACTTCCCTCATCTTCGCCTTCAATAAAATGTTTTAAACGCTGTGTTTGATTTCCTCTTGCATCAAACCAAGAGTCATATAAATCTTTAAAAGCTTCTGCAGCGTTAGCTCCTGCACCATTCAAAATACTGGACATATTAGACAGATTTATCTTCTCGTTTTCTAAAGTTTTTATATATAGTCTTTTGTTTCCTTCCTTATCAAACCAAAGATCATATAAATTTGTAAAAGTTTCAGGAGCTATAGCTCTTGCTCCATGTAAAATACTGGAAATATTAGATAGATTTATTCCTTCTTTCTCCAGAGTTTTTAAACATTGTGTTTTACTTCCTTCTTCATCAAACCAAAGGATATGTAAGTCTTTAAAGGCTTTTGCAGCGTTAGCTCCTGTCACATGCAAAATACTCGACATAGTAGCTAAATTTATTCTTTCCTTCTTTAGTACCTCCAGACATATTTTCCCTTCTCCCTTAATTAAGAAACTTAAAAATTGATAAAATGCAGATATTCCTTCTCTGCCAACTACACTTCTGGCAAATTTGATTTCTTCATCAATATTTTCTACAATTTCCTGATAACTAAACCTATTATATTTTATATCTCCCAAAAACTTTTCCATTATTCCCTTAGTAATAGGGCCAAATTCATGAGATTCTAACCAACGTAACGCTATTTCATGTAATTCTTCGCAATTATATGGAACATTACCCTCATCTATCCCATTTCTAATAACACTGTTCAATGCTTCCTTGTCACACTGATTAACTGCAAATATTAGTCTATCTAAAAATTTCTCTTTTATTTCTTTTTCACTCTCGCCAGAAAGTCTTCCTTCTTCTTTTTCTTTCTGCCAAAAAGGTGGCAGCTTTAACAAATTTAAAAGCCTTGTCATTTCTTTTTGCGAAAATTGATAAAGACCATTCTCATTTATACAAAAACAATCTTTTAAAATCTTATATCCTTTTTTTTTAATATTTATGTTATTAAATTGTAAAGGATAGAAATTTTTAGATCGTTCATATTTGAATTTCTTTTCTTCTGTAACATTTAGGTCTGCATTAGTATAGATGACAAAATATTTTATATTTTCATCCTTTTCTAATTTTTCAATGAAAAGAACGAAGCACTTATTCACAGAAAATGTATTCTTTTTCTCCTGCCGTTTAGAAGGAAATAACTGATAATAACCAATACTATTATTTGTATTGTGAGGCTTTATACAAGTAATGCTATCTTTATAATTGATAGTGACGTCAACAGATATGCCATAGTTTCTTTCCTCAAAATTGATGAGAAACATGTTTTTACGCAAGAACATATTGTGTAAGAAGGACATTAATAAATTGGATCCATATGTAATTTCAGATATATAACTTCCAAGTTTTCCATCTTTTTCTGAAGCTATTAAATCACGTAACACAATTTTTTGTAATGCTACATAACCGTCGTGAACTTTACTATTTTTTTCCATTTCACTTTTGATAATGCTGTTCAATTCTTCTCTATTAGGTTGATTAACTGCAAATACTAATTTATCCAAAAATGCTTCTTTTATTTCTTTCCGGGAATATTTCCTATCTTTTATTACTGTCTGCATAGCAGACGAAAATTCTAATCGCTTTAAAAGTTCATCTCTTATTATTTTATCTCGCGCAAATTGATAAAAACCACGCCCTTGTATATTATCATTTGTAAAGAAAAAGTCTCTTAATATGATATCACGTTCTTCCATGCTATCAAATTTAAACGGATAAAAGTTTTTAAATCGTCCCCTTTTTAATCTGTTTCCTTTCGCAAGATTCGAGCTTGAATTAGTATAGATAACAAGGTATTCTATATCATTTGATAAATCATCTGTCTTAGAGATTAGATGTTTAACAAAACTATTAAGGTAATTATTCATGGAGAAACTTCGATTTTCTTTAGTAAATAATCTGGCATAACTAATATTATTATCTGTATAATATTTGTCTACATTTTCAATTTCTAGATGAATAGACTTCTTCTCGTAGCAAAGAACAATGTTACTAAACTTATCAATATCAGACTTTTCAAACGCTAACGATAATGAAGGATATTTATGTTTATATATGGACTTCCTTAGTAAGTAAAGAATCGACAAGTCTAATTGATACATAAGTCCAATCAATTGATGAGGTATACGTTAATAAGCATTACTCAATCCATCCCGTCTAGATCCATCTTGTAAATCATTAAGAAATTCCGAATCCTCATTGCTAGTATCATTTATATCAATGTGCCCACTTTTTGGTACCTTACTATCTTTGTCCGTAACAGTATGTTTACGTTTTCTAGAGCTTGCACCAATTTCACGATTTTCCTTACTTGTACTCCTTGAATGACCACTTTGTTTGTGCGAGTTATTTTTAATATCTCGTAGTTGCATAGAAATGTAAGATTTGGAAATATTGTTCGAGTTTGAATCTATCACATTAACACTAGCTTCCTCTCTAGAAACTTTCATGCTTCTCTTTATATCTTTTTCAATATTACTAAGAAGTGGTACAAAATGTGTGATTCCTGTAATTCATCATATAAATAATATTACCACCTTACCTAATTTTTGCGCCATACTTTTCATATATCATTTTTCCTTCAATTTCAGGACTTCCGCATAGAACATTTTTCAACTTTAGATTTCTTATTTCTGGACCGGAACCCATATTTCAAATGTCTTCTGCAGTAAATTCAATGTGTGGAATATATTCACAAAGTTTTCATATTCTTCTTTTACAGCATTACCCAAACATGAGCCTTTCTTCGACTGATTAACTTGTTGCGCATATTGCTTGCAACTTTCCTGCAAAGACTTTATACTGAATCCTCTACTACCTATAATCAGATCCTCAAAAAAAAAGAAAACAATCTACTTTACCCACAGCAGCTGCTATCTAAAAGGATACTTAGTCAAGGACCTGTTAGAAAGGACTTGCATATATATATATTGCATACGCCTCTCGCTTATTAAATTTTACAGAACAAAAATACTCTACCATAGAGAAAGAATGCTTAGCTATTGTGTATTGTACTTCATATTTTCGACCATATTTGTAAGGACAAAAATTTAGAATCATCACAGATCATAAACCTTTAATATGGCTACACTCGATTAAAGATCCTATATCCAGATTGTGGAAATGGAAGTTGAAATTAGCGGAATATGAGTACGAGATAGAATATAAAGGGGCAAAGCCAACGTTAATGCAGATGCTCTATCTAGAAATCCACCAAAAATGTGCTTACCTATACAACCGACGATTGTAGAAAATAAAAAGGGAACTATACCATCGACAACAGCAGAAGACTCTTGGATCCGAGACGTAATTAGGAAAAAGAAGACGACTACATCGACCTAGAGACAACGAAGGATAGATATTCAAGATACAACCCGTCATTAGGAAAAATGATTGCATCTTCTGTCTCGTCAAAGATCTCGCCGATATTCGATCCAGTACGAAAAAGGACAAGGATGGAAGAAACGTCCTTGCTCAAAGAGAAGATAATCTCATTCCCATAATCGCATCCCAACTCCCGAAGCTCAAGAAGCACCGTCACAATCTGAAATCCCTGTCGAACAATTATCGACGAACGATATAATAAATTCTAGCCCTAAAAATTATGATGAAATGTTAAATAGAAAACAACGACAAAATTCAAATTTGCAAATTAAAGAAGTTTATGAACCATTAGATTTAATTTATCTTATGAAAGAATCTAAAATAGGAAAATTTTGTAACCAATATAGTGGTCCACACAAAGTTGTAGAAATCTTGCCGAATAGAAATACTAATTGGAAGTAATCTACGTACAGTACACACTAACAAATTGAGAATTGCACAAGTAAGATCTAAATTTAATTAACAAATAACGGTACAATTAACAACAATGCCGCATATATATTACGTATCAACGAATGTTCATTAGACTTTAAAATTCCAGTACCAAGTCAAGGTAAATTCTCAGAAATTTCTTGGAACTCAACGAACCAATGGATGATGTCATTCGACCAAATCACGACGAAACTCGTTGAAGCCTACCACAACCAAAGCCGTTATCTGTATCCGATGGAAGACAACTCGACAACTTCCGTGATGGTAGCAGATAGTTGCTGAGTGTCATGGAAACATCAGAACCACATTTCGAAACGTACGTAGTAGAAAAGAGCATTCTATATAGCAGCGATAAAAATAGCATCTATAGAATACAATATAATACAGAAGTAAAATTCGCCCCAGGATTCGCATTAACTTGATTAATTATATCAAAAATAACTTATTATTTCTGATTATAGAGAAAGAAGATTTTTGAATATCCTAACTATTTAAATTACTGTCCTAAATATAACGTTTTTAATGATCTATGAGGTACACAAAATTTGAAAATGTCAAAATTACTTAAAAAAATATTGTCATTCCGAAACTAGCCTCGAACGCATTTCCGAAACTCGATCACACAAGCCAAAATTATGCAAATAACTTCATTTCACATAAAAACAATGTTAGCGCATAGGATTTTTTGAAATTGGAATGTTACGACCAAAAATATTGCGAGAAATGTATTGCACTGTTATATAAACAATATAAACATTTACCATTTCTGTCTTTTTTAAAAACGTTTACAAAACCTCCAGTACGAATGAAAAATTTCTTTCCTGACCGAGTCTTCTCCGTACTTCAACCTAAACCAACACAGTGTCTCACAATCAGTGGTAGTACCAAATTTCTGATTCGAAATACACAGCGTTCATACTCAAGCACATACAACATGATACCATTTCACAAGAGTAACTGTGATAAATACTGTCCAATATGAATCATAGACCTGTTTAAACCAATAACACTACTATGAAAAATCTCAGAAATAAGTTTATTAATTGCATTAACTCTGCAATACTATAAATGCTTGAGTTTGCTTGAGATGATTCGACGCACCAACTTTTTAACTTTGCAGCCCGGGGAGCGGAGCGGGGGTAGTGCAAGGTTTGACCCGCTAAAGCCCCTACGGCGACCTAGGGACACTGTGCCTGTCGCTGGCGGATTACGGGAGAGTCACGGGAACTCTTGTAGAACACTACCACGGCTCCCCCTCGCCTGGCCGGCCACCAGGATGGAAAAGCGGTGGCCGGCCGCGTCCCAGGGGGGGATGAATCCTCCCCCCTTGAATCTTCTTGATTCGGCGGTGCGAGGGGCCGCACCCCACTCTTAATCTCTAAAAGAGATAAGACACAGGTATTGTAACGATGACCCTTCCTCCCCCACTCTTAAAGAGATAAGACACAGGTATAAATAGGCCATTAATTATGCGTGCGGGCAGTGACATTCTTATAATCGGCCCGGAACATCGATCACAGTGTAAAAGTTCCCACTCTAAATGTATCAATTTTATAAAACTGTTGTAAAATAAACATACGCTGAAAAGCCATAGCTTTCCAGCTCCTTTTAAAAAGCGAAGTCATTCAAATCCTGCGTAACAACGGCGGCCGCACAAAGATGTTCCCAGGGCCACCGCCCTGGGCACGGCGGCCGCCGGGGGGCGACGAGTCACCTCAAAGAAGAGGCGAGTCGTCACCCCCCACTCCAAACACGGGAGGACCTCTTCTATCACTGAAACACTTCCGGTCCCGTTCACCCCGAGAAGTAAATGTTTCAGACTGTTAACCAAATTCAGGAAAATTTGGTATGAAAGATCCAAAAGCAATCCTCAAATCCTTGCTCCAAAAGTACGTCGAAATTCAGATCAATGTGGACTTACTTTTCTTGTTGGTTTCTTCCACAATAGCGCCATACAGTCTCCCAGAGAACCAGTCCTCTGGATATCTGCTGAACACTGACGTGAATCTTGACATAAAAACTGCATCACTCAATTTCCATGTTGATCCAATCGGTTTTTGTTGACAGTAAAAACCGTAAATCATCAAGCAAGCAAATTCCTGCTTTCTGTATTTCCACTTCAATATTTACTAGGAATCGTGCATTCTTGCTATTTTTCATTATGTGATTAATATTTGTTACCAGTTTACTAAGAATGTATCCACTGCGGGTTAATTTTCTTGTTATCTACACTATTTGAAATTTTGTAACCCTGAATTAATCAGCAATTATTCCGAAATACTTTGGAAATTGAAGTCGATAGTTGTGAAGTTAACTTATCATTCTTTGAAAATGGCTATATTTGCCTTTAATTTATACTAAGGTAAGTATCGTTGTCGTATCCAGCCATAGTTGTCTTCGACTACTGACACCAAGCAGCAGTAGTATCATTAATGCATTTCGAATAATTTGGTTTCGATGAATAACCTAAGAGTGGGTGTTGCACTGCTTTTCTTCCTCCATATTATAACCATTACAGAAAAACATTTAGTTATTTCGGGCGCGTAGAGTACAAGAAATGTCCTGCAAACTACCAAGAATGCACAGCTCTGCAGTAATAAAAAATGGAGTATTCTCAATCTGAATGTTCCATTTAATGGAACTCTTCATTTGTGGTGAAATTAGATGTTGGCGATTCCATTGCTGATTCCGAATATTGGAAATTTGTCGAGCAACAACCCGACCCAACTATAAATTTTCCAATACAGATTCAGTACACTAAAGAAATGGCCCCGTATCTCTAAAATCAAATCGATCAATTTTAGATCGCCAGTCCATTACCTCCTCTTTACTGGTATCACTTGGATCGATGCATAAGAACTCTAGCCCGACGTTAGTTTTTTTACATTAAGCCGAGCTCAGCTGTTCGAGCTCGACGCCGGTCCAAGTAGACAAACCGTACTAAACACATCAAACAGTCTTCTGTTTATATCATTGCAATGTATTCATCACTTAGGCTATCCTTCCAATATTCACAATATCAAATCCATTATCTATTTTCCGTCGTCTCCCTTGCAGCGCTGTTCGTTATGACCAAACTTTATCCTGGTGTAGCTTCGGCCCAGTCAGCTGCCGACCGCTTGGAGGCAACAGCCACCCTTAGAGCTATCACACTTTGTGTGACTACGCGATCAATGGGTTTTGGAACCGTAAACACATTTATTGCTTTGATAGATTTACACAATGTTCCAAATCGTGGCACCCTCTACCAAATGTACCGCGTCTCCCTTGCTCTCTTCGAGTCCAAGCTACAAAAGTGCCAGGAAACTGTATCTGTCATTACAGACCACTTGGACTATTATCAACATCTTAATAACAGCTCTGACTTTATGCGTAACTGTAAATCAAGAGCGATCATGTCTGATCCGATTGTGCGCCCCATCAACGCGTTGGGACAACTCAAAGTATATGACAGCGTATATTATCCTCGAGTAGCTGTCGCAAGAAAAGACACAAATGGGCGCTTTATTCCGCAAAGTGAAAGGGTTTTGTTTTCCAATCTTCGCACAACTGTTTTGGCTCTAGCCGATAACAATATAGCTGTTGAACATCGGCGAAGATTTCATGAGAACGACCCAATTCCTGGTTGTCAATGGAGTGCAGATCATCTACTCCAAAATCCCGACGACATAGTACCTGCTGGTTATACCCTGGATTCGCTCATCGAGGACATGGACGATATCCAGGCTAAAGTCGCGTTCCTGGCAAAGAAATCTCCCAAGTACTTTACTGAGCCGGTCAATTTCAATGCTGAGGGTAGTAAGGCAATGTTGGCGTCGAACTTCCAATCTGGAATGAAGGTTAGGGATCGCAATGTTGGCGAATCTTTGAATGATTATGTACAGCGGATGAGACTCGACGGATTTTGAAAATTTGCAACGCTTGACTGGAGCTGAGCAACTGGTATCCGCGCTCTGCTTACTTGGTGAGCGACCTACAACTACAGCAGCAATGTATCCGGTATACGCTAATAGAGATGCTACTTGTAGCGTTGAAGTTAGTAACATGTCGTATAAGGCAGCTAGAAGCATAACATATACGAATACTTGAGTGTGACGCGTAGAAGCCATGATTAACTGGAGTTAGATTCACTCCACCCCACTAGTGTAATGGACAGCACACAACCATTCTAAGGTTGAGATCACGTCTCTCGGTTGGCAAACCGTCACCAAAAAGTCGAAGCGAGCCAAGCCGGGCACACCCACCGGCAAGGCCGCAGTAAACCGGGCCAGGAGACCGAAGGGTACGTTCTCCGGGCAAAAGGTACGGCCTCTCGATCTCGTAAGAGACGAAGCCTTTAGGCGAGTGTCCGAAATACGGACCTTTTGCTTCCGACCCGCGTCCAAAGTCAACAAGGAGTCCGGGTCGAGGATACTTGCCGAGGTTGAGGCACTCAACGAGTTAGTCCAGGAGCTTATTCAACAGAATAGCTTCGTCGAAGGGCAACTCGCCGCGGTCAGGGCGGACCTAAAAGCGCGTCCTGCCGTAATGAGTGCGATGCGACCTGGGCCGTCCAAGGTAACTCTCCCGAAGACGGCCTGCAATGCCGCGCAGCCGACTTACGCCCAAGTGGCCAAAGTCGACTGCAAAAGAGCTTCTCCGGAAGCGGGAAGACAGTCACAATCGCAGTATGTGGTGAAAATCTTCCCGCCGAAGGAAAAGGGACAGAACAGCGAGGTTACGAAAGTTACTGCTCTGTCCCTCATTAAACCAGCGAAAGAGGCGATCCGAGTAAAGTCGGTCCGACGCATCCACTCCGGTGGCATCGTCGTCGAGACCGACCGAAAGGAGGACCTGTAAGCTTTCGTTGGTAATGAGAAGCTCCGGAGCGCGGGTCTGTCCGTCTCCTTATCTACCAAGCGGGACCCTGAGGTGTTAGTTTACGAAGTCCCGCGTCGGATGGGTAAGGAAGAAATTGCCTCCAGTATTTGGAGGCAAAACCTCTGCGATGCGAGCCAGAAGGATGTGCCTTCGGGAATTCGGGTCAGCCGCATGGCTGGCAAGACCCCGGAGACAGCCAACTGGGTCGTTGCCGTCAGTCCGCAGAATCTTCAGCGGCTGAAGCAGAGGGGTAGCCGAGTTTACCTCGGATGGAACTCCTGTCGTGTGCGGGATTTCGTCCAGGTGCTTCGGTGCTACCGTTGTCAACGCTTCGGGCATACCTCGAAGCGTTGCAAATTCAAGGAGGGTGTGTGCGGTCACTGCTCCCAAAAGGGGCATACCTTCACGCTCTGTAGCAAGAAGTGTGAACCTCCGGTTTGCTCCAATTGCAAGGACAGAGGGTGGGCCAGTGCACACAAGTCGCGGGACCCAGCTTGCGCTTCCTATCAGACGGCGCTAGCTTTGGAGACGTCACGTATCCGACTTGAGTGACGGGCAGATGTGGACTTGTCCACTCCGCCATTCGAACGGCATGCTGGGCGGACCCCTCGGGGTTCGTCCCCTCGGGCCAGGCTGAAGCCCCTCTTGCGGAGATAAATTGACTTTAACACTACTCCATAAGAGTGCCTGGATTGGGTTGGACTCGAGGTGGTAGTGGGAGCAGCACGTTGTCTTCCCCTGATACGATAGTGAACGAAGGTAGAGCCCGAACACCAGGCAAAAGTCGCAAGAGCGGCCGGTATGGTCCACCAAGGAATTAGGTACGGCCCGTCTCTCAGAGACCACAGTTTTGACGATACTCTAACTGTCCCTATCTACTTTCGGGTACACGTTTGGACGGGATCGGTCTTCGCGCCGTCCGCGTCCACCTCGTAAGCTGCGACGCTAAGAAAATAGGGAACATTAGAAAAACCAACCCCCGCGGTCCCCCAACCCCAACGCGAAACCGCGGCCCCGCGATCGCGAATGTAGCCACGGGAATTAGGATCCTACAGCTGAACATGCGACGTTCAGCTGTAGTAACGGGCGAAATCAGGGAACTCATAGCGCAAAAGCGGCTGGACGTCCTGCTCCTGGAGGAACTACGCGTCAGCAAGCAAGGCGCAGAATATAGGGTAAACAGATTAGGGACCGGAGTGAGGGTGGCGGCGGTGAAAACCCACTCCCCGTGGGCCGCTGTCGCCATCCCCAACCCACACTTTGAGGTCACTTTCATCTCGCAGCTCAGTAACCAGCACTGCGCATGTGCGGAAGTGCTGGCCCCCCGGCTTCTCCTTCTACGCGGTGTCTTATTACTTCCAACACCAAGATGAGATAGAAAAGCACCTCAAGCACTTGGAGACGGTACTCCTGGCATTGAGGGGGAAGAGAGTAATAATTTCTGTCGACGCGAACGCGCAATCCTCGCTCTGGAGCCCGCACAGCACAGACGAGAGGGGAGCGCAGTTAGAAAGATTATTTTCCGCGTTTAGATTAACTGTAGCTAACGACGCTAGTCAACCACCCACCTTCTGGACGCCAAAAAGATCGTCATACATCGACGTTACCTTGGCATCCCCCTCCATGGCCCCCTGTATTAAAGAATGGAGGATAAGAAGCGAATGGACGACTAGCGATCATAACGCCATCGACATCCGGCTGCGGGCACCTAGGGCCGCGACGGAAAATCAGGGAGCAGCGAACTCTCGGTTCGACACTCGTCGAGCGGATTGGGAGCGGTTCTCGGAGGGCCTGTCCGATCTTTTGTGACGTCCTCCGACGTTTTGCATTAGTGTGTATGCACGGAAGTACGCATGTATGAGTGCCCCGCGCGACCTAGTACATAAGAACATTATAACCTACTACAACATAAGTTAGCACATATCTAGTTGTAGCACACCGTATGATAAGTTAGAGTAACCACACTATATCATCTCTCTATTACCAACACCCGCTCTACAGCCGATACATTACCGACAGACGATACATTGCCGACAGCTGCAATGTTACCGACATTGCCGACAGCTGCAATGTGACCTACATTGCCGACAGCTGCAATGTGACCTACATTGCCGACAGCTGCAATGTGACCTACATTGCCGACAGCTGTAGCGTTACCAACGTTATCCACACACATCACCACTGTGTTCACCAAACCACCGCGCGCGCTGCGGAGCGCGCGACATCCCCTCTCCAGTGCCGACCCCCACCATGGCGGACGCCCCTCCACCGGGACTACCCCCACCAGCGGAACGACAGCCGTGAATCGAGGGAGCTCACTGCAGCGTCCAAAAACGACACTCTCGTTCCGGGACTCGACTAGGACAGTCGCCTTCCTCGCTTCGAAGTCTGGTCGTTACGGTCGTCAAGCTCTTCAATTCCAATCTCGAGTTCCATTCGAACACTATTATTTTATGCGCATAGTCTCTAAGTAATTGTAGTTTTATATTCTTGATTTTTACAATATATTTACTCCATAAAAGTGAAGTGCTACTTTCAATCTCCTAGCAATCCTATATTCCAATTTCTCAAATTAACTCATTAGAATTCCGACTTCAGAAAGCGTGTGTACCGGGCTTTCCCCACAAGTCCTGCACGCCACCGGACAGAACGGACAATTCTAAATGTTATTCTCATGCCTCGCCAATCAGGACGCAGGACTCAATTAAAGAAGCTTCTTCGTTCCTACGTGCAAGTTCCCTACGAACCGACCGCGCATCATAGAAGTCAAAGTATTAGCGTCTTCAGCTACAGTCCGCTAATCGACCCGATCACGGGTGATCTTTCATATCGCGAAGAAATTAATATCGTTCGCGAATACCGCGCGCCGCGACATCGTCACCTCTACCCCTGGACCCAGCCGGTGGAGATCGACGTTCCGCAACCGATCTACAACATCAACCGCATTCCTGCAGGAGACCCAAGACGACCTGTCTACGCCAGAACCAACGGGCAAGCCGCCGTAGCGGGAATCCACGAGGCGGACACGACTTCACTGATCACGAGCTAGAGATTCCCGACGCCCACGTAAGTGCTTGCGATTAATACGTCCGTGCGCGGGTGAGCTGGTGAAACCCGACGATACGCGAACGGTACGCGTCGCGTGCGTCAAAGGCCAGAATTTAATTGGTTACGTGTCAATCCCGCGATTCCGCGGAATAATATATATATTTTGCGGAAAACCACGCGCGGGACGTAACACTTTCACGATCGAGGCTCGAAGTCCTGAGTCTGGAGTCAGCGGAGGAAACAATAGGAAAGGCAGAAACGCTCACAGACATCATTAAAAATGCCTGCACCGCGTCAATTCCGAGAAAGCGTAGGTTCAGGAAGTCCAATCCGTGTTGGACGAAAGGGCTTACGGTCATGAAGAAGGCTGTCTACCGACAGAGACGTGCCTTCCAGAAGGAAAGAGATGAGTCCTCACGCCTCCAAAAACTGCTGGAGTACCGCACTTCGTTGCGGAACTACAGCAGAGAGGTGAAGAGGGCGAAACTCGAGAGTTGGCGAAACTTTGTATCGTCGTACGGGAACACGGAGCCTTGGGGCTTCGTGTACAAGCTGCAAGCGAACAAGCTCCGTGTCGAGAGGGTGCTCAGCACCCTCCGGCGAATCAACGACAATACCACGAGCGCGATAGAGACAGCCAACAAACTTCTGGAAGTACACGTCCCGGACGACCGGCCGGAAGACGACACGCCCGCGCAGCGAGAGATTAGGGAGAACGTGCGAATCGCGCCAAACACCGCGGACGCCTCTCCGTTTTCACCGGACGAGGTCGTGGATGCGATCCGCACATTCGGAAATGACAAGGCACCAGGACCGGACCTCATCGAGGTCCAAGCGCTGAAGGCCGCCGCGAAAGTAATGTTAGGACAGCTAGTTCGTCTATTCAACGGGTGCCTTCGTTGGGGCGTCTTTCCCCCCACCAGGAAGGAGTGCTAAGAGTGCTCCTGAAGGGAGAGGGCAAGGACGTGAAGGCCCCGAAGTCCTACCGACCGATCTGTCTCCTCTCCGTTGTGACAACTGAGGGGAATAAAGACCCCTGGGGAGTAGTCTATAGACTACAAACCAGGAAAGTCCACGCCGCTAAAGCTTGCAACAACCTCACAGGCAACAGCACACACACACAATGACATGGCAGGACACTGCTGCACTGCTTCTGAGCAGCCTCGTACCTGATGATGAAACGAGCACTGAGTCGCAACAGCACAGGCGACTTCGGTCCACCGTTTTAGGATCGCCCAACACTACTGACACCACTCCATTCACCATTTAAGAGATCGACACGGCCATCCGGAAACTGAAAAGGGGGAAGGCCCCAGGCATTGACGCAATGGAACCGGAAGTAGTACAAAGGGCCTGGCCCATACTACACGCGGAAATCACACATATGTACAACACGTGTCTCTCATCGGCGACATTTCCGGTAAGGTGGAAGCGGGGGGATGTCAAAGTTCTTCTGAAGAACGAAGAAAAGGACCCCGCCAACCCCAAATCCTACAGGTCTGTATGCCTCCTCCCGGTCCTTAGCTAGGTTCTGGAGAGGCTAATAGCAGGAAGACTAAAAGGCATCTTTGAGAATTACCCACATACCTCTGACCAGCAATTCGGCTTCCGTCCAGCCAGATCCACGGAGGAAGTAATTGTGAGAGTCAGGCGGATCACTTCACAAAGCCGAGAGAGATACGTGATTGGAATACTATTCGACATAGCTGGCGCATTCGACAATGTCTGGTGGCCCTCAACCCTGGACAACCTGAAGAAGCGCAATTGTCCGGCGAATCTGTACAGGCTTATCCAGAGTTATCTCTCGGGGAGGTCTGTGCAGATCAAGAACAATAATAACATTGCAGAAAAAGGGGTGACAAAGGGTTGCCCGCAGGGCTCAGTCCTGGGTCCGAGGTTTTGGAACCTGGTGTTTGGCGGTCTTCTAAACACTCTGGCTCGCTGCAACATAATTACCATAGCATATGCCGACGACCTCCTGGTCTTGATCCCTGGCGACTCCAGGAGGGAACTCGAGGTCAGAGGCAATGCTACCACGAAGATCATAGCCGACTGGTGCAAGCAACTCAAGCTGCATCTGTCTGACTCTAAAACGGAAATGATCCTTCTCAAGGGACTCCTTGACATCAGACGTCCTCCCACGATCAAGATCGGGAATGGATCAATAGCAATGAAGAAGACCATCAGATACCTAGGCGTCAACTTCGGCCCCAGATTTAACCCTTTCGCGGCGAACAGCGCCTTTGGGCGCTCAGCTATAGATGCTCACTCTCAGCGAACAGCGCCTGATGGCGCTCAGGCAAATTTACCCGCTGCGAACGAACAGCGCCAGATGGTGCCCATCCGGAGCCGCACTCTTCGAACGAAGGCACCGTTCGTTTGTTATCAACAAGTGCCCAATAATGTCCATTAAGTCGTTTGTTTTTGACGTGCTGGCAGCATACGCTTCTTGTGCAAAGGTTTTTTTTACATAATCAAATATAATTATCCACAAATTTTGCCCTAATCATGGACAAATGGACGACGAATATGAGTTACGATGATATGGAATTTTCATCGGATTCTGACCTGTCTGAAATGTTTGGAGAAATTGGATACAAAGGTAGAATTCCAAATGCATATAATAAAAAGCGCCTACTGCCAAGTAGTTCGGAATCTGATTCTGAGAACATTGAGGAATTACCAGACATCGATCCGCGGCAATTTCTTTGGAGCGCACAAAATTTGGCTTTCCGAAAATATGGTTGAACATATTGTAAGAGAAAGCAATGCTTATTATACTACGAAAACTGTACGCAGTAGGCACTCACGATTGTTGGCATGGAAAAATACAACAGTTACCGAAATGTATCGATTTTTTGCTCTGTCGATGTTAATGTCAAGAGTAAGGAAAGTATCAATAGAAGAATATTGGTCAACCGACGAGTTATTACGAACGGAAAGTTTTCCAAGAATAATGACAAAAGACAGGTATAAATCTCTATTACAAATGCTGCACTTTCATGATAACAATGAAACAACAAATCAAGACGTGCTAATAAAACTTCGGAGCATCATCGACAGACTGCGAAATTCTTTTTCACGAGCATTTTAGCCGTACAAATATTTATGCATCGACGAAAGCTTGCTGCTTTTCAAAGGACGATGTTTCTTCAAGCAGTATATACCTTCGAAACGAAACAGATTTGGCATCAAGTCGTATGTTATTTGTGACTGTTATACTGGATATATCCAAGATTTTATTGTCTATTGTTGAGCGCGCACGAATATAACAAACAATAATTTAGCACAAATTTGAAAATCAGGAAATATTGTCATGACGTTGATGGAACCGTATCTAAATAAGGGTCATGTTTTGGTCACCGATAACTGGTATTCAAGCCCGGCATTATTTTCTCTCTTACATCACAATAGGACACATGCATTTGGAACCGTGAAGAAAACCAGACGTGGAATGCCTAATATATCCAATAAATTATGCAAAGGCGAAGTTGCATTTCAATCTACGGATAAATTATTAGCACTAAAATGGATGGACAAAAGAGAAGAGAGTGCTAATGTTATCAAGTTATCATTCTGCTGAGTATACAGAAACAAAAAGAAATGATATTAAAACGGGAAGACCATTTCTAAAACCAACTGTCGTAGTAGACTATAATCGCGTTATGGGAGCAGTTGATAAAACGGATATGATTTTAAATTCCATTAATACTATTCGTAAAACTCTAAAATGGTATAAGAAACTATTTTTCCATATGGTGGACCTTTCGATTTACAATACTTACATACTTTACAAAATTACGTCAAAAAAGAATATAACATTTGCGAAATTTCATTTACGTCTCATTCGAGAAATTCTACTCAAATATTCAAATAAAAATATATGTAACAATAAGTCTGGAGGCCAAACTGCATCCAAAGATAATCTGTTACGTTTGGTTCAAACACATTTTCCATCCAAATATATCAATCCCACAGGAAAGCGGTAGAACGGTCGGCGGAAATGTGTGGTTTGCAGCAAACACAAAAAGCGAACCGAAACACGATTTGAATGTAAAGACTGTAAAGTTGGTTTATGCATTGAACCCTGCTTTAGATTGTACCACACAAAGGAATATTATTAAAAATTATCTAAGATTATTAAAGATTGTTAAACATTACTAAAATTGTTATTATTATTAATATTATTGTTTGATCGGCGTGCCGGCCAGCCGCGTTAGAGAAATGACCAGCAAAATCAGCTCCGCACACCGCGTTCGGAACGACTCGCGTATTTTGTCCGCGCGGTCGATCTGGCATCGGCTGCTTAGAGCGCAACTCATTTCAGAGCGCTCCGCCGGGAAAGGGTTAAACAGTCTGGCCGTCCTTCAACAAGTCGTTCAACACAAAACATTGAAGCAGTTCGAGAGAGTGTTGCTGAGAGTCCAGGAACATCAATTCGGCGCCGTGGTCAAGAATTGCATCTTCATGCTTACAAAGTTCAATTGACTCAAGAACTGAAGCCTACTGACCACGCACAGCGAAGAGAGTTCGTTGAATGGATTATGGAACAACAAAAAGTGGATGCTGATTTTTCGAACAAAATCATCTTCAGCGATGAGGCTCATTTTCATCTGGATGGCTTTGTTAATCGACAAAATTGTCGCATTTGGGGTTCAGAAAATCCACAAGTGATTGTTGAGAAACAAATGCATCCACAACGTGTCACTGTTTGGTGCGGATTTTGGGTTGGAGGCATCATCGGACCATTCTTCTTCGAAAATGCAGCTGGTCAGACAATAACGGTTAATGGTGCTCGCTATCGCGACATGATAATCCAGTTTTTTGTGCCAAAATTGCAAGACATGGATGTGGACGGCATGTGGTTTCAACAAGACGGTGCCACATGCCATACAGCCCGAGAAACAATTCAATTACTGCATGAGTCATTTCCTGGTCGTGTAATTTCCCGTTTTGGTGATCAGAATTGGCCGCCCAGATCATGCGATTTAACGCCGTTGGATCTTTTTCTTTGGGTTTTTTTGAAGTCTAAGGTTTATGTCAACAAGTCCACGACCACCCACGCCTTGAAGCAGGAAATTGAGCGCTGTATCAACGAAATTCAGCCACATTTATGTAAAACAATCATGGAAAATTTCAACAAAAGAGTGCGTATGTGCCAGCAAAGTCGTGGAGGCCATTTACCCGATATGCTATTCCATACATAACCCTACACTGTATACTATATAAATCAATAAAAAATTTACAATTTTTAATTATAAACCTGTGTTTTTTCTATCAAAATTATTTCTTGTGTGAATTTTGGGACACCCTTTACAATCTCCTCGCGGCAGAGTGCGCTGAGAACAAAGAAACGCAGAGGACTCCCGAAAATGTCACCACACCAAAAGGGAAGGGCAGAATGCCACCAATATATATAACAAAATCAATGATAAAAACTATAATAGCATTGATTTCAGAAAATAAACTTAACACAGAGTCATTTATGGTAAAACAACTAGACGAAGATACTGTGAGGCTCAACGCCAGTGATGAGTCTGCTCACTTTAAAAGCATGGAAATCCTGAAGGAAAATAACCTCCAATTCCACTCCTTCACCCCAAGCCATCTTAAAAACAAATCATTCGTCCTTAAGGGCATTCGAGGGGGTTTCAATGAAGCTGAGGTAATGGCTGCATTAGAAGAACTCAAAATCAATAACATAAGCATAACCAAAATTAACAAACTACAATTTGACCGCACAAATAGCAATAAATACCATTTTATAGTGCAAATAGACAAAAATAGCAATCATCCGGAGCTACCCAAAATCAAAAAACTGCTAAGCCAATCAATAAGATGGGAAAGGCTTAGAAAGCCTAAAATTTTCCAATGCAAAAACTGCCAAAGAGTAGGTCACGCCAGCTTTAACTGCAACATGGGTACAGGTGCGTCAAGTGCGCACAAAGCCATAAACCGGGAAAATGCAACATCGAGAAATCAGGTAATAAAAACGTGCTAAAATGCGCTAACTGCGGGGAAAATGGGCACCCGGCCTCTTACCTGGGCTGCCCATATATGTCTATGATAATGAGCATGAAGAAGCAAGAACACGAAAACAAAAACAGAAAAGCTTTCGAAAAAACACAAAAAATTCACAGACAAATTGACCCCAGTATTTCATACGCAAACATCACAAAAAACAATAGAATTCCATACACACAACATATGGCACAACCCGAAACACACACCAGAAACGAAAGGCTCACCCCCCCCCCCCCACCACCCCAAGAATGCTGACCAACAGCAACGAAAGAACACAATTTCAAGTAACGGACAATAATAACCACAACAACATAAATATAAGCCAAATACTTGATATATTCATAAGTAGCTTAGACGAAATCAAAGAGCAACTAGTCGATTTCAATAATAAAATCACCCAAAATACACTGAGAATCGATTACTTAGCACAATGGTCAATCGAGTAATGGCAACCCAATCAAAATATCAGCGATAAATGTAAATTCACTGTGCACAATTAAGAAAAGGCTAGACTTACAAAAATATATTGAAGCTTACAAACACGACATTATACTGATCTCAGAAGCCAAACTTAACAACAAACACAAACTGAAATTAAAAAACTACGACATAATTAGGACAGACAGAGCTCCAAACTCGAGAGGCGGAGGTACTGCAATAGTTATAAAAAACAACATCAATTACACCATGGTCCCAAACTCAAAGAAAAATAGAATCATAGAATACACAGTGATAAAAATAATAGTAAACTCAAAAAAAACATTACTCATCTTCAGCATATACGCCCCACAATCCACAAAAAACACATTCATAATCGAGTTCGAACAACTTTACAAAGACTTTCATCTGGACAACGAAAACAGTTTCTTCATCATAGCCGGCGACATAAACGCCAGAAATACACAATGGGGTGATTCAAACACGAATGACAGGGGCAGACGATTACTACAATGGGAGGTCGACAACAGTATATCACATAAAACAACAATCTACGCAGCTGCCAACCCTACGTACACCAAAGCAAACTCTTTCCTGGATTACTGCATAACAGACAGCAGATTAGAAATACTGAACCTCAACAACAACAAAATAAGGACAAACCCATACGATAGCGATCATAATGCACTAACATTCGCAATAGAACCAACCACACTGTCCCAAGGAATAACACCAACTCCTCATAAACCCCACTCATTCAACTATAAAAAAACTAATTGGCGAAAATTCGCCAAACGGGCCGATAAGCACCTAAAAAATAAACTACCGGATAATAGGAATCTCGCGATAAATGAAATAGACGAAGGTATCAGCTACCTCGAACTGCTTATCACAAAAACAATTAAAGAAATAGTCCCAACAAATAAACCTAGCAATAAAAATTATTATCAAAAATACATTAGCAATAACACTAAAAAACTACACGCGGCAAAGTCATGCCTAATATCAAGGTTGTATTTCATCAGGTACGAAAGCTCGAGCAAGCACAGCAGACAAGAGACGAACAGAATTAAACGGACAATAAAAATACTCAATAAAAAACTCCACATTGAAATCTCTAAAGCTGCAACCGCATACTGGGCCTCCATCATTAAAAATATAAACTTCAAGAACGCCAATGAATTTTTCCCGACCATTAACAGGATACTGAGACCACAAAAACACATTAGCATCGAAAACCTCAGACTTGATATTAACAAAAACGAATTTAACAAAGAAGTAGCGAAAAGTTTACCAGACAGGACCGCCAACAACGAACTTTACATTACAGATCCGATTACTAAACTCGAGATAATAGGAAAGTATCTGGAAAGAATAAATTCACCAAGATACACTAACACCAATACAACCACCAAAAGACTGACAGACGAAACAACAGACAAATACAGCAAAATAGCAAAAAGAATGACAGATACAAAGGCAACTTTTACAACATTCACAGACGCTAACCCAGCATACAGGCCAGTACACCTGGATAAAGAAACCAATCATTTCATTTCTTGCAGTGAAGGAAGCGAAATTATCAAAAAGCTAAATAATAAGACTTCGTCAGGACTGGACAACAACCCATCAATTGCCATCAAAAATCTACCGACAACCATCATAATAGAATACACGATACTCTTTAATAATGCAATTAACCACGCCTATTACTCAAACAGATGGAAACAAGCTAAAATCCTATACCGATACTAAAAAAAGGTAAAAACCCAGAAGAGCCACAAAGCTACAGATCCATTAGTCTCACTACGAACATTAGTAAAATTTTTGAACACAATATTATACCAGATAACCAATTCGGATTTAAGAATAAACTTTCTACCACACACGCAATTCACAAATTAACTTCTGACCTCAACAATTACCTACACAACGGACTGACAGTGGGGGCAATATTGCTAGACCTTGAAAAAGCATTCGATTCAGTTTGGCATAATGGGCTAATTCATAAACTAGACAAATACCAATTTCCAGCAGGACTAATCCTACTAATAGCAAATATGACCAAAGGAAAAACGTTCCGCATATGGGACGGAACGAAAATGTCTACCACTACATTCAAAATCTCAGAAGACCTACAACAAGGAACAGTAACATCACCAATACACTTCAACATTTATAATAGCGAAGTTATAAACGAATTCGGACTCAACACCGTAGACAGACTACACTCGATTGCCTACGCGGACGACTTAATAATCTACAAAGCTGACACGGACGTAGGACAAATCAAAAACTCACGACAAATGACATTAAACCACATCACTGACTACTATAAAAACTGGAACTTGAAAATTAATCCCACCAAAAGTGAGCTAATATTCTTCCGCAGACCGGTAAAACAAATCAAATACTCAAACGTAGTAAAGATAGAAAAAGCAACAATCACAGCTAAAAACATTCACACTAACGAAACTGTTGAAATCCCCCCAAAAAAGCTAGTAAAATATCTCGGAGTACAACTGGATCATCTACTAAGACTGAACAAACACCACATTACGCAACTGGACAAAGCCAGAAGAACCTTCAAAGCTAACTCTAGACTTTTCTACAACAAAAATCTTTCCACCAAAGCCAAACTTATTTGCTACCAGCTATTAGTTAGACCCATATTAACGTATGCCGCACCCATATTCTGGAACACCGAGCCAACAATTATAGAAAAAATAAGAAGATTTGAAAGATCATGCTTAAGAACATGCCTCGGCCGATATAGAACAGCTGAATCAAATTACACCAAAAGAATCAGTAACATTAAAATATACACAAAAGCTGATATACCAAGAATAGACTGCTTCAACTTAAAACTCACCCGAAATTACTTCAGCAGGATTGGCCACACCAAAAATCAAATAATAATAGACACAATGAAAACGGAAGAAGAGACGACCCCCAACAAGTTAAGCTCAAGTTACATACCCCCAGAGCTGTTCCTCTTCTGTGACCATAATGGAATAATCCAAGATCAACATAACTTACCCATAATCTATCATAGGAATAGACACTCCGCTAATAAGAAAATCAATCCAGACGACAACAAATACATACGAGAACAATCCAACTACTCAACAGCACTCTCTATCAAGGACAAAATGGACAGGGATAGACTAAACAAAGATTACTCCTGGCTAGCTAACGACGCCAGGCACATTGACGAACTCCGCAGAAGAACCCGTAAAAAGTGGAAAAATAGACTAAGTTCCGGAAAAACAAAGGTCATTAGTTATTATCAGTGATTGTCTTAAGACCTGTATACAATCCTTAAATAGCGCAAAATGCTTAACAGCAACATTAGTTTTAAGTTCCCTTGTAAATAGATCCTCCGAACCCTATAGCCTTATTTATTTATGTTTTAATT
Organism: Megalopta genalis; assembly: GCF_051020955.1. Classification (NCBI taxonomy): domain Eukaryota; kingdom Metazoa; phylum Arthropoda; class Insecta; order Hymenoptera; family Halictidae; genus Megalopta; species Megalopta genalis. The sequence goes on from NW_027476167.1 coordinate 147,144, forward strand.
AGCATAAGACATATTTAAGATAGATGGTAAAAGTTTTTTTAAGACTGTTCCTTTTCTTTTAGTAACAACTAACGATACAAGACTGATAGCATATAAATCTCTCGCCCTAATAACGTGCCTAAAACATATCATATTACCATAGCTAGCTATAGAGTTTATCCAAGTTGATAACTAATAGCTATCAAAATTTTTATTATTAATGTTAAAAGTATTTTTAAGTAGGATTATTCTCTGTATATTATGATTGAAATGAGAAAAATAAACTTACTTTTTCAAAAAAAAAAAAAGACAAAATCTGATATAATACTGTCGATCAATCCGTCGGACTTAAAACAAATAAAGGATTGTAGAACAACGAACGAGGTATGGCGGAAACTCGAGCAGATCTACCAATCACGGGGGCCTGCGCGTAAAGCTACGCGCATGAACGAGGGCGAAGATGTTCGCGAACACCTCAGGAAATTCTTTGATGCTGTCGACAAACTACCCGAAATGGACGTGGATATCAACGCAGATTTGCTGGCAATTTTGTTGCTGTATAGTTTGCCACAGAGTTTCGAAATTTTACGCTGTGCAATTGAGTCGCGTGATGAGTTGCCACCTCCCGATACTCTTCGAATTAAGATCATCGAAGAAAGCGACGCACGCAAAAATGAATCGTGTGACACGGTGCCTAACGCTATGGTTGCCGGAAGACGTGTAAGACCAAATTATGGGAAAAATAATTATAACAGAGCTGCGGAAAATACCGATGACGACCGCTCAAAACCGAAATGTTTTCGATGTCGGAAATTCGGCCATATAGCATCCGAGTGCCCTAAGGGTAGAAACACGAGACACTCGGCTAAAGGTGCTAGCAGCGATATCTCCTTCTACACAACGTCGGAATTCGGGCAAAAATGCGAAATAACACGAGTGAATAACGGGGTGAGCGACGGACAGTGGTGCTTGGACAGTGGCAGCACGTCTCACCTGTGCAAGGATCTAAATAGCTTCGAATATATCGACAAAAGGCTGCATGGAAAATTAAATCTTGCGAACAATGCGTCGACAAACATTAACGCGAGTGGAACTTTGCGCGTAGTTATCGATGAAAGGGGTTCAGAAAAGAACTTGACGCTAGAAGACGCTCTGCACGTACCGGACCTAAGAACAAACCTGTTATCGGTCGGGAAAATAACGGATCGTGGATACAGAGTGCTTTTCACAAAAGATCAAGCCAAAGTCATCGATGAGAAAGGCAATAACAAGTTGACGGCCATTCGTAAAAATGGCCTATATTACGTGACGCAAAAGGGGTCCACACACAGGGCCATGGCAGCAGACGAGGACGCAGCGAAGTCGCAACGGAACAACGAGCTCGAGATATGGCACAGGCGCGGCTTGGACATTTAAATCAACAGGATCTACTGGAAGCGAGGCGGAAGTGCATCATACCGAATGGCAACGTTGAAGATTTTAAACGGACATTGTGTTGCGAAATTTGTATCGAAAATAAGATGACGCGAACACCGTTTCCGGAACAATCGAAGCGTGCGACGGAAGTCTTAGAAATAATTCACAGCGATGTCTGCAGCCCCATGCGAACGCACTCACACGCAGGTAACAGATATTTCGTCACGTTCATTGACGATTATTCTAGGTGGTGCGAAGTTCGGTTTATAAGGTCAAAGGACCAAGTATTTGATGCGTTCCGAGAATTCAAGAACTATATATAAAATCAGACCGGTCGCAAGATTAAATTCCTACAATCGGATAATGGGATGGAGTATATAAATTCGCGGTTTGATAAGTTCTTAAGCGATAACGTGATTAAACGTAGGTTATCGGTCGCATACAATCCACAGCAAAACGGGGTAGGCGAGTGGAAGAATCGGACAATAGTAGAAACGGCGAGATGTCTAATCGCGCAATCCGGTCTACCGCGATCTTTTTGGGCAGAAGCGGTATCGACGGCGAATCATATTCGTAATCGATGTCCGTCAAGAGCTATAGCCAGAAAATCTCCTTTTGAGAGGCTTTACGGGAAGCTGCCCGTTGTTAAACACTTTCGCGATTTCGGATGCGACGTCTATTTTCTAAATAACGATCCGAATAAAGGGAGGTTTGAACCACGTTCGCGAAAGGGGACTTTCGTCAGGTATTCCGAATGTTCGAAGGGATATCGAATATGGAATAAGGATGCAAAACGGGTAGAAATCGCGCGCGATGTGAGGTTCCTCGAAAATTTCAGCGCGAACGACATTCAAAAGTCTGCCGTAAAGAACGTTCCCTCCGAAAATATCCCGCAAAATGATTTAGGCCGCGACGAACACAATAGCGAACCATTAACTTTCGATGTCGATCTGTCTTCTCAAGATTATCAAAACGATAATATTGAGAACGGGGGCGATACAGATGAATCGAGCGATAGCGCGAATGAATTAAACGCGGATGGTGGCAGTCGCGGAGACGAACCGTCTCGGAGAGGTAGAGGGAGACCGAGAAAAATACTTACGGGCATGAGGGGTAGACCCCGGAAAGAATATAATACGGTGCAGGTAGCAAGTACCGCGGTCGAACAGACTTTTATGACCGAAGTCCCTCTAGAGCACGCCATCGCAGGTCCGGACGCAGATGAATGGCACCAGGCCATTGCCATCGAATTAGGATCGATACTGTAGCGACCAGTCGGCGCACATAAAAAAGATTTATTTCTCGTGCAAACGACTAGCGTATTTATGGCCCTCCTTCGAAAAGGCTATTTTTGAGTGAGCTGTTTTCTGCCCAGATGGCAATAAGTCAGTCGAGTTTTTACCTAATTCTCGATAGTCAACGAGACCGTCATAAATAACCGGAAATTCCGAAGGGCACGCAAAACGGACCCGAACGCCGGACGTCCGAGCGCAACAGCCCTGAGGAAAACCCCGGCCGTTACATCACAAAAAACGCACCCACTCCGATCACCACGCGGTCCCAAAACAGGACGCGCTCAGGGCGTAAGGGACAAGGCGGTGAGAAGGAAATGAACAACGCTGATTGGGAAAACCCATTCGCGGGTCAACCAATCAGGAGGTGTCCAGAGCCCCTGCCGGAGGCAAACATACTAGTATAAAAAGAGCGGTAGTTAGACGCTCGCCCTGATATATCTCGGACGGAAAAAGACTTGTAAGCTTGTGGTACACGCAACGCCGTTACTCTTACTACGACGATACGCTGCCCGAAGTGACTCTGCGCGATTTGTCTAATAAAGTTAGTAGTTACACCGCACGCAACAATTATTTATCCGAACACCCCCAACGACTAAAATACTAAAAAATAATACATGCGAAGTCGTCGATCGTCCAAAGAACACAAAAGTGGTAGGAAATCGTGTCGTCCTATGCAATAAATACGAGCCTAACGGTAAAATCGACCGTCGGAAGGCCAGAATAGTAGCGCGTGGGTTTTCGCAATGTTACGGGGTCGACTTTAACGAAACTTTCGCTCCGGTTGCACGTTTACAATCAATTAGAATTGTGGCTGCTCTTGCAGCTGAATATAATATGAAAATCCATCAAATAGATGTGACGTCAGCCTACTTGAACGGCAAACTAGAAGAAGAAATTCTTATAGAAGTTCCCCGTTGCGTCGATAAGGCCCTAGATATTTTAGCCGAAACCGAGAGTGGCGATTATAGTATAAAAACGAAAGCTATCGAAATGAAGCGAAATTTAAGAAATGGAGCTAAGGTTTGCCTATTGCGAAAAGCTTTATACGGTTTAAAACAAGCTGGTCGTAGCTGGCATTGTCGCTTGGATGAGGAGTTGAGAGCATTCGGGTTAATTCCGAGCGGGGCTGATCCGTGTTTGTATTATCAGGGGCGATAACCCCCTCATCCTTCTCATCGACGACTACATGGACCTAGAGACAACGAACGATGGATATTCAAGATACAACCCGTTATTAGGAAAATGGTAAGCATCTTCTGTCTCGTCAGAGATCTCGCCGATATTCGATCCAGTACGAAAAAGGACAAGGATAGAAGAAACGTCCTTGCTCAAAGAGAAGATAATCTACGCATCCCAACTCCCGAAGCTCTTGAGCTTCGTGCTTCTTGAAGCACCGTCACAACCTGAAATCCCTGTCGAACAATTATCGACGAACGATATAATAAATTCTAGTCCTAAAAATTATGGTGAAATGTTAAATAGAAAACGACGACAAAATTCAAATTTGCAAATTAAAGAAGTTTATGAACCATTAGATTTAATTTAACTTATGAAAGAGTCTAAAATAGGAAAATTTTGTAGCCAATATAGTGGTCCACACAAAGTTGTAGAAATCTTGCCAAATAGAAATACTAATTGGAGGTAATCTACGTATAGTACACACTAACAAATTGAAAATTGCACATGTAAGATCTAAATTTAATTAACAAATAATGGTACAATTAACAATAATGCCACATATGTATTACGTATCAACGAATGTTCATTAGACTTTAAAATTCCAGTACCAAGACAAGGTATATTCTCAGAAATTTCTTGGAATTCAACGAACCAATGGATGATGTCATTCTACCAAATCACGACGAACCTCGCTGAAGCCTACCACAATCAAAGCCGTTATCTGTATCCGATGAGACGACTCGACAACTTCCGTGATGGTAGCAGATAGTTGTTGAGTGTCATGAAAACATCAGTACCACATTTCGAAACGTACCAGTAGAAAAGAGCATCCTATATAGCAACGATAAAGATAGCATCTATAGAATACGATATAATAGAGAAGTAAAATTCGCCCCAGGAGTTCATTCGCATTAACTTGATTAATTATATCAAAGATAATTTATTATTTTTGATTAAAGAGAAATAAGATTTTTGAATATTCTAACTATTTAAATTACTGTCCTAAATAAAATATAATGTTTTAAATAATCTATGAGGTTCACAAAATTCGAAAATGTTAAAATTACTTAAAAAATATTGTCATTCCGAAACTAGTCTCGAACGCATTTCCGAAACTCGATCAAGCCCAAATTATGCAAATAACTTCATTTCACATAGAAACAATGTTAGCGAGAAGGATTTTTTGAAATTGGAATGTTACGACCCAAAATATTGCGAGAAATCTATTGCACTGTTATGTAAACAATAAACATTTACCATCTCTGTCTTTTTTAAAAACGTTTACAAAAAACCTCCAATAAGAATGAAAAATTACTTTCCTGACCGAGTCTTTTCCGTACTTCAACCTAAACCAATGCAGTGTCTCACAATCAGTGATAGTACCAAATTGCAGGTTCGAAATACACAGCGTTCGTATTCAAGCACATAATATACAACGCGATTTCATTTCACAAGAATAACTGCGATAAATACTGTCCGATATAAATCACAGACCTGTTTAAACCAATAACACTACTATGAAAAACCTCAGAAATAAGTTTATTAATTGCATTAACTCTGTAATACTATAAATGCTTGAGTTTGCTCGAAAAGATTCGACATACCTACTTTTTAACTTTGCAGCTTACTTAATAGACAACAACAAGGTTATATCCTCGCAAAATTTGCTACAACTAGAAAATCTGCATTATCAATTTCATCGAATGAATATTCCAAATTGATCATATAAACATGGATTTTTATAAATCTAGAGTATTTGATTTAATCGTGTCAGAATCGGAAGCAGACAGTAAATTGATCAACGTACTCAAGAAAGCAATATCTCTAGTGGCAGTAGGATTTGAATGTAGAAATAAGTAGCAAGGCAATCAATCCTCTGAAGCTGTATTGCTTGTTATCCAAATATGGTTGCAAGTTTTTAACTAATGGAAAGCAACAGCAAATAATGACGTGTAAATAAAAATTACCGATTCAGATTTCAAGTTTGCTTCTACATGACTTTTAGTGCCATTACTGCACAATTTGATTCATAGATAATATACACGACTTCGCACAATCACTTCCGATCCTGTTCACCCCGAGAAATAAATGTTTCAGACTGTTAACCAAATCCAGGAAAGTTCGGTATGAAAGATCCAATATCAAATCTGAAATCCTTGCTCCAAAAGTACATCGAAATTCAGATCAATGTAGTCTTCCTTTTCTTGTTGATTACTTCCGCAATCGCGCCATACAAAGTCTCAAGCAGAAGAACCAGTCTTCGAGATATCTGCTGAACACTGACGTGAATCTTGGCATGAAAACTGCATCACTCAATCACCATATTGATCCAATCGGTTTTTGCTGACGATTAAAGCCGTAAATCTTCAAGCAAACAAATTCCTGCTTTCTATATTTCCACTTGAATGTTTAGTAGGAATCGTGCAATCTTGGTATTTTTCATTATGTGATTAATATTTGTTGCCGGTTTATTGAGAATGTATCCACTGCAGGCTACATTTCTGGTTATGTATATCACACTATTTGAAATTTTGGAACCAAATTTCGAAATACTTTGGAAATTGAGGTTGATAGTTGTGACCATGCTTTGAAAATGGCTATATTTACCTATAATTAATATCGAAAGATATGAGATAATTAATAGCCCAGCCATAGTTGTCTTCGACTACTGAAACCAAGCTGCAGTAGTGTCATTAATGCATTTCGAATAATTTGGTTTCGATGAATAACATAAGAGTGGGTGTTGTACTGCTTTTCTTCCTCCATATATTATAACCATTACAGAAACACATTTAGTTATTTCGGGCGCATAGAGTACAAGAAATCTCCTGCAAACTACCAAGAATGCGCAGCTCTGCAGTAATAAAAAATGGAGTATTCTCAATCTGAATGTTCCATTTAATGCAACTCTTCATTTGTGGTGAAATTAGATGTTGGCGATTCCGTTGCTGATTCCGAATATTGGAAATTTGTCAAGCAACAACCCGACCCAACTATAAATTTTCCAATACAGATCCAGTACGCTGAAACAAATAGCCCCGTGTGTCTAAAATCAAATCGATCAATTTTAGATCGCCAGTCGATTACCTTCTCTTTACTGGTATCACTTGGATCGATGCATAAGAATTCTAGCGCGACCATTATTTATTTTCCGTCGTTTCCCATGTAACGTTGTTCGTTAGGACATTGCCCTCGTGCACTGTAACGAACATTCAGTGCTGCTTAGTTTTCAATATTCACAACGAAATAAATAGGCCCTCACACCGCGACCGTGGCTAGTTTTCATTTGTCATCTCAGTTATCAGCTACTGTTACGTAGATACATATAGTTACGCTTGTAATTCTTCTCTGCTCTTGTGCGCGCAATTCACATTACGCTTGTAATACTTTTGCGCTTGCAGCCTAGCTTCGCTACAATCGATTGCGCTTGCAAATTTCGATACAGCTTTATAGCCATAAATTGATCGCTTAATCGTATCATTCATGACCTTCACGACACATCATCACATTTCATCATTCTATTGTATATCATCTATAACCTCCTCTGGACGAATCTTATTGGTTAAAACATATTTAGCGTTATTACACCAGCGTTTTTTACCATCCAGTCCACTATCCAATTCATCCTTCCAATTCTTCCTCCAATTCATCCTTCCCAACGAAAAGATACATTTGCAACATATTTGGAAATTTGAGAAGAATAACAAACTAGTAATTTTGGAAATTGTCGAACATTTAACTTATTTCTGCACTTTATGAGCCTTCCCGGGTACTACATATTTCCAAAACTTCATCCTCCGGTTACGTAAATACATACAACTGTGAGATGTAGATGGTTCATTCTATTATATAATATTTCACATAAAACATTATGATTCAGATTCTGATAATACTCTACATTGATGTTTAAACCCACGATTTAAAAAAGTGATGAAAAAAGTGATGTCAATTTTGCAGGTTGTCTTCGCTATAGTAAGCATGAAAGTAGTATAATAATACTTTACTATCCACACTTTAATTATGCATGATTCGTACTCATGCCGCTATATGCACTATTCAGATTTGACGAGGAGATGACTATAAACAGTGCGGGCATGTTCGTCGCAAAAGCCTTCTCGTTAGCTTTAAACTATACGATAGTAGGAGTTATGAATTGTACATTAAACTTAATATAACAATTTGCGTTCAAATTTTTTCGAGCAAACTTATTATCATACATACAAATACACTGTATGTTACCGTGTTCGTTTGAACAGTTCAAACAGATATATGTATAATTCTTATAGTTCAATACTGTGCATAGTACAAACAGAATTAAGTCTTATTACGAATAATTTATTTCACGAACCATCACTGAACGCGACATCGGGACAAAAATGTGTAAATTGTACATCCGATCGAAAAAATAGAAAAACTCGTCTGGATGACTACATTGTGCAACATATGTCCAAAATGATCTATTGGAAACAAAAAATACTTCATAAATACTGCAGAATTCATTTGAATTGATAGAATTAAGAATTAACTTTCCTACCTCGAGTATAATGATATAAAAAAATGATCACGTTTTCAGCTCGCATTTATGCATTACTATCCTACAAATGTAAGTTTCATAAATAACGCTAAATATTTATTAACAAAAATAAGATCAGATTAAATAAAACTAATTAAAACAAACACTATGTGGTATTACAACATAGTATAATATAAAGAGTATTTTCCCGAAACTACAGAGAGAGATTTAAATTATTATATTATCATTAAAAAGAATTTTTTCAGCTACTTTTAAAGTACACCTATGAGATGATTTATTATGTGTACAACATTATTTAAAATACCAAAATTATGAAATCCTTTTTCGAAAATCATCGGTTAGTGTGAAATTGGTTTAGTCAAGTGTATATAAACCAGTGTATTACAAAAGATGAAAGGTAACATTCTCTATTATTCCGAAAATGTCTAGTCATATAAGTCAACATAATAAAAAACATGGAGAATACTTAGGCAATTATGCAAACTAATATTTTTGTAATTTCTATTGCGTGTTTCGTCCAAATTTTAATAGGAGTTTGTAGACAAATGTTTTATTTTATTTTCTTCTCATGGTTACTCTGGGGTTTTAATAATGTTAAGTAGAAAGTTGATTGAAGTCATAGAAAATGCTCACTGGAAGTGTGACATACGAAGAACATTCCTGACATATTTTTCATAGCTTATCTTTCACGTACTTTAAATTCGCTCAAGAATAATTATTCAGCCACAGGAAAAGAACGTCGAACATAACGTCGAAAACGTGGGAATTTAAGACAGTGTTAAATTCATTTAAGACATCCACAACCCACACTCTCGATGAGAGCCAAACGCCCAAATAGCCAAATAACCAAATCGACGACCCAAGCATCTTTTGCAAACGCAATTCAATAGATGAAACTGTGATAACGGCGAAGCCAAGATTAGAAGAAACAATGATGCAAACACCACACATCTACAATCTCCCAGGAGCCTCATCTACGCCATTACATCTACCAATAATCTCACCTGCCAAGATCAGTGAACCAAGTATAACTTAGTCTATACCTGATTGCGAATCTAAATCCCAGGAGAACAGCAGTTCAACTGATGGAGACGAACCAGATATTAGCCCAGTTTTGCCACAACCTACGAACACGAATAACATTGTCACACCAGCAGATGAAATTCGATGAAAATTAATAGAAGAAGCTTGCAGTAGATTAATCGCAGGTCACAAGGGTGTAACGGAAACCTTAAATCAATTAACCCTTTCGGTACTACCGCCGCCTATTGGCGGCATCCACGGAAAGTTATGTGGGCACTTTATGTGAGCACCGTGAACAGCACCAACGGAAAGTTATGTGGGTATGATTACTCTCTATAGTACACATTACTTTACTATCCTGTGTTTAAAATTCCCGGCTGTTCTAATCGTTCCATTATAATATATAATTAGTAACAGTCAATAGCGTGCCTTAATTATATATGTTTTATAATATATAGATAAGCTACGAAAAACAAATTGGAATGTTTGCTTATATCGTTAATTTTTTTAATGTATAACTTACAATTTGAATTTAGTTCCCTTCAGGATGAGTGTAAAACGCTTGAAAGGAGAACAATGAATAAAGGAAATCATTGATTCCAAAAGAGATTCTGATGAAGAAAATCAATATAATTTAGCATTTCGCAAAACGGGGAACAATCGAGCACGTGTACTTAGCACCTCGGTATCTGAAGAAGCAGAAGAGCCTGAAGTACGAATTGATACTCCTTCTAGCATCAAATGGACATCAAAGAAGCTTAGTCCAAAAATTCATGATTTTACGCCACATCCTTCGGGAGTAGTAGGGAACAATTTAAATCGTTCGTCGAGAATTTTGGATTGCTTCAGACTGCTTTTTTCTAAAGATTTAGTTAAATTTATTGTGGAAAAAACAAACTATTACCGGTGTCGACAGCTCAAAAGAGATCACTTGAACGCTTCAGAAGGGATGGAAGTGGATGAATTATATTGTTTTATTGCTGCGTCGTTATTAATGACGCGAACCAAAAAGTTATCCTTAAATGAATATTGGTCTAAAGATAAGATTCTCCGAAGCGATATTTTCAGTAAAATTATGAGTAGAGATCGCTACTTTTCATTATTGAAAATGTTGCATTTTACGAACATAGTCGGCCACACTGCCGATCGTTTACACAAAATAAATGAAGTAGTGGAAATGCTACGAACATCTTTTTATCAATGCATTTCAGCCATACCAGCGGTTATGTATAGACGAAAGTCTACTCCTCTACAAAGGCCGTCTCTCGTTTAAACAATATATTCCCTCGAAAAGGAGTAGGTTTGATATAAAATCATTCCTACTTTGTGACTGCAAGACGGATTATATCCAAGATATAATCATTTATTGTGGGGCTAGTGCTACTGTAACTACCGAATATCAATATATTGGAAAGCCAGGGAACATTGTAATGTCGCTTTTGCAACCTTTTCTAAACAAAGGCCATACTATTTATCTGGACAACTGGTTTTCCAGTCCCATATTGTTCAACCTACTCCACGAAAAAAGTACGAACGCTTGTGGCACTGTGCAAAGAAGACGGAAAGAGATGCTTAAAATAACTGATAAATTGAAAAAAGAAGAGGCAGTGTTCCGCTCATCTGAAAATCTGTTTGCAATGAAATGGTTTGATAGAAAGAAATTTGATATGCTTTTCACACTATCCATACTGCAGAATTTGCAGAAGTACCTAAGAAGTCAAGAAAAAATGAAATTATTCTAAAGCCCAAATGCGTAATAGATTATAACTCTTCAATGGGTACAATCGATAAATCAGATATGGTGATAATTACTATCGATGCAACTCGCAAAAGTTTAAAGTGGTATCGCAAATACTCTCTTTTTCCACTTGATCGACATTTGCGTGTGGAACGCATACTGCCTATATAAGCACACCACAAAAAAACAAATCTCAATGGCGAAATTTCACCTTCAGTTGATTAAGGAAATATTAGAAAAATAACACACAAGAATCATGAATATCATCGGTGCAGCAAGTCAAGAAGTAATTATCCCACAAGGCTCACAGGGGGACATTTTCCTTCGATATATCAGTCGGTGGTGTGAGACGTGAATCCAAGTATCAGTGCGAACAATGTAATGTGGGCTTGCGCGTTTCCCCTTGTTTCGAAAACTATCACACCAAGTTACACTATTAATTTTGTCGTTGATTATATTTCACTATTAGTTTTATTATTTATTATGTTACACTATTAGTTTTGTTCTTTATTTTAATTTTGTGATATTGGGCCATATTATTTATATCAATGTCATTTACTTTAATTAATGTACTGTAAAGAAAAAGATATGATTTTAAAACGTTAAGCGCCATGCCTGTTTTGTCTGTCCTTACGTCTGACCCGCGAGATAAGATTCCGTCGAAATCGGTTTTCTGCCGAGGATTGGTTTAAGTTACGACAAAGCAGTATAAACATTTTAGAAATGTTTTTCAAACACGTTAAATTCCGCGTCAGTCACCGATGTCGCGGTCCGAATGAAAAGTTTAGTGTCAATCACGCTCGAGATTTCTATGAATGCCGCAAAACATGTTTTCGCGACTTACGCTGTCGGACAGTGCAACCACTCTCGCGGAAAACTTCCTCGTTCCACGAATGTATAACCGCGGCCAGGTCCTCCGTACCGAAAGGGTTAAAAGAAAAATATCAATATCTCTGGAACCTTTTGACGAACTTGCCATCGACACATTTGGACTACTTCCAAAAACAATCAATGGAAATCGCTACATTTTAACTATGCGAGACAATTTAAAAAAGTATTGGTTAGCAGTTGCTTTATCAGATATTAAAGCCATGATAATAGCTGACGCGTCCGCGAGTCATTTCATTGCAATACGTGGGACAGCAAAATCCATTTTGATAGATGTAAGCATTAGTTTCTTGGGAAACTAATGCTACATGTTGCCGAGATGGATCGTTAAAAAGGAGCCATATATTGTATTAACAGAATATCTAAAACAACACATCGAGTCATATGAAGAATGGGACCTCTACTTACCATTTGCCATGATTTCATATAAATACCTCCGTTCACGAAGCTACGAATTTCACACCCTACGAATTAATCTTCGGGAAAACCACGAAACAGCCAGTAGTGCGTTCCCCTCAGAAAAGAATAGGCCGACTTTTGGATCTTATTTGATTACGTAACAAGCTATATTACGATAAGTGAGCTAATCCGACATAGCTTATGGTGGAGTAATACGTCCATGTGTAAAAAGAATCTGAAACAAGTAAATTCGATCCACGTTACATCGGGCCATACGAGATAGTAGATGTCGGATATAAATAATGCAATCTTAAAAACAGATGCGACCGGACACCTAATCGCGAAACATCAGAATAAATTAAAACACTCCTTCGTCTTCGATAGTTCGTCCGACACAAATTAAAAATTGGAATCACTTTCAGGATGAAGTAAATCCCGCTGATTACACTGCCCGACAAAATCAAACTTTTTTTCTGGGTTCCTATAGTCACTATGAAATTCTTGTAGAGCTTCACTCCCTGAACAAGAATCCGAAAACCGAATTGCTCCATCATCCTCAGTTTTTTAAATAAACGAACTTTTGTAAAAACCCAAAATTTTCGACAAAAATGAGGTATTGCATGGAAAGTACAAACGTTAGAAAGTTCTAATTGGTGTTAAAAGATAAAGGAGAGCTTCCCGAATATAGTGGCATGCAATTTATTAATTGTTTCTGGTCCTAAACAGCGATAAATTAATGTCAAAGTTTAAAAAAGTGTCGACGTGCGCAGTTTCTGCACAATATTTTTGTATTTTTACGAAAAGCTCTTTGTTCAGCACGAAAACTCTACCCAGGATCGGATTCTGTAGACATTTCTGAAGAAGAAACCGCCCGATAGAAGTGTCGGAACGATGTACACTTTGAGTAGATCGAGAAAATGTTCGTCGGCAACATGTACACGATATTTTGCCGCCATGTGCTTCGCTGCTCGCTTCTCTCTGTCCGACAGGGCCGAGGCTATGGGTAATCAACACCGATGGAGGGATCCAATGGGGCACCCACTTTTCGTAAATAATATTTGAATTTTTTTTAGTACTTCAATGTTCTGTTTCTTTTTTACATATTTCTGTGGATAACAATCACCAAACTGTGATATATTTCACACAAAAAATCACACCAGAGTATTTGGAGTTGGTAACGAAAGTATTCTAACACTAGTATAATTTTGGCTTCTACGCCATATAATTAAATAAATATTTAAATATATATTTAACGAAGAAACAATTAATAAATTGCATGCCACTATATTCGGGAAGCTCTCCTTTATCTTTTAACACCAATTAGAACTTTCTAACGTTTGTACTTTCCATGCAATACCTCATTTTTGTCGAAAATTTTGGGTTTTTACAAAAGTTCGTTTATTTAAAAAACTGAGGGTGATGGAGGAATTCGGTTTCCGGATTCTTGTTCAGGGAGTGAAGCTATACAAGAATTTCATAGTGGCTATAGGAACCCAAAAATCGTGTCGGACAGTGTTATCCAGAGGTGCACGAGGATCTCTTAATATGCCAATGTATAAAGAAAATGCAACTCGTGTTTGAAGCTGAAAAATACAAATTGTGTGAAAAATGTTGGTCTCGAGTGGCAGCAGAAGAAAGAGAATTATTTCCTGAAGGCTGCTGGCATACCATCGCAGGAAACCACATAAGTGAGGCAGACTGTCATTGTGAAGGATATGGTTCTGTAATCCTGGAAACATCAAACGCTAGTCGATGCCGAGAATGCATCGAAGAATATATATTTCGAAATGTAACTAGAGACATTACAGCAATTAAAAATTTGCAAGGCCATTGATGTGGTCACTCAGTGTGGTCACTCATGACCGTTAACAGCAACACACACACATATATATAAAGAAAAACACATATAATCCATAAATCATCGTCATAAATAGTTAGAGCCAATTGAACGTAGTAGTTTGAACAACCAACATTTATTACCAGAATGTTCACTGAGGCATTTACGCAAACGGAGATCTGCTAAGATTATTTAATTGAACATAATTTAACATAACATATTTAACATAACCATGACAGGAAGATGTATTTTTCTAAAAATTTCAAATCGGGATAAAGAAAAACATGCACGGGAAGAGCTACCCAGACCAGGGTCGAAAAGACCAAAAACCAAGAAATCCAAACCGAACCAGAGGAAACAGTGTCGAGAAAAAGGGTTGGATAAGTAATCACGGACAAAAACATAACGGATAAGATAGGCGGATAGGGAGGAAATTAGACCACTTATTGTAAGAATATAATAGTCTTAAAAATACATATACATAATGATAATAATAATAACAGTAGAATAGGATTATAATTAAAAAAGTATAAATTAAAAAAGAAATGAAAGATAATATTTGCAAAGAATTGTTTGGAAACCAACGATCCAAATTAGTTTGTTCAGGTCCGAATCCTTGTTTATATAGTAAAACATTATATTTAAATAAATACTTTAGATCACAACAACATCGTTGTACATACACAGACACGAATACATACATATAATTATCTTCGTGACTTTTTTAAGTGTGTGCTGTCAAATAAATATTATCAAATATTCTGTAAAACAAGAAGTTCCGGTACGAAGCGATCGTCGTTTGATTTTGACGGTATTAGTGATTAACTCCAGGATACGGCTGACATTATGGGCTATACTGAGGTAAACAAAGATTGCGATATTCTACAAGGTGCTCGAAGGTAAAATTTGTTTGGTTTTTTAATTAGGAGAATTAAGGTTTTGTGGAAACCATATACAAGCAAAACTAAAAAGACACTTCAGTTTGGATGAAAATAAAAACCTATGAACAATACTAACAGTGAATGATCTAAATAAAGAATTAGGTAAATTTGTTAACAAAAATAAGACTAACGCTTTTAATAACCTACACAGGTAAAGCATATACAATGTAATATTTCAAAATATTGATTTGCCATTATAAGCTCGATTGTATTGTTACTATTAATTCTTTACATATAGCCGTGAAATAAAAGAACTTGTGCCATGTTTGGAAACTAGTGGAACAACAGCAGATATTGGAAATATCAGGAAAGAAATTAAAAATTATTGTGATAAGAGAAAGGAGGAAGCACAAAAAGAAAAGACAGAAGTATATGTATACTTGCAAACAAACTCATTTAAAAATGATAATATACTATTACATTTGACAGATTGAATAATCGCATGCTATTTTATAGATGCAAACATTATTCGCTAATAGACCGGTAAAACCCTTTAATAATGACAAGATAATAGTTATTGACAATAGTAGTAGCGTTGAAGAAGAAGCAGAAAAAACAGATAAAGCTAATGGCAGTGGAGCATGTAACAAAAGCAAAGAAACCGATAAAAATAATGAAAATCATAAAAGTTCTGTTGGTGTAACATCTGAGAGGTAATTTACTTCAACTCAAAAACAGACATCAGCGCAGGTACATCATCGAACTCTATTAAACGATTCACAGTTTATATGCATAGGACCTTAAATAAGGTCCGAATCCTTATTTATACAGTACTTGTAAAACATTATATTAAATAAATACTTTTCATTAAATCTTGAAATATTTGATAATATATAATATATATTATATATAATTCGGACATTCAAGTTGCAACAAAAAAAAACATACTATAAACAAATCATAAAATCGTATAAAATAGAGATTTAAAAACGACATCGATCTTAAATAAATACTAATGATAGAAGAACTAGTACAAGAACTAGTAAAACACCGTTTATCTGGACTATGTTTATCCAACATAGTAACCCGTTACCAACAATTGGATGTCAGGAACGATGCTCCTCTTATCCAACTCCAGTCTACGCGACATACCCATTATACAAAACACTGTTTTTGTTTCTTAGTTAGAAATTCTAGCATAGTCTTCCTGCATAGAATGTAAGATAAGTAATGATTTAATTCAGTTACTTGTATCTATGTGATTCGTCCAGAAACTATATTCTCATTACGTCTTCACACAAATCAAACGAAAAGAGAAAAAGAGTGGTGCTTTGTATTGAAGAAAAATTTGAAATTAATAGACGCTTCAGAAACAATTAATTCCTTGTCTCGTAAATATAACATTGGTAGATTTACTGTATATATCATAAAAAAATTATAAAGATAACATATTAAAATGCAAAGAAGATGATGCAGCAAACATGAATAGAGGAATAAAAATGAATAACAGCTTCTAAAAGTGGGTGAAAGTAATTCATCTTTGCATGAAAGATCAGATAGCGAACAAACCGTAATCACAAAGTTATATGTATAATGTCGCAAGGTGCATTTCGCACTGCGTAGAGTGCGATATAGAAAATGTGATTAAAAATATGGAAATGATAAAGGATTTCATATTCTTAACGACAATAAAATAATATCTCAAGTTATAGAGGATCAACCTGAAGTGAATGTATAATCAGGTACGCTACACAGTATGTTATACAATACTTACGTTAAACAATTTAAGAAACAGTTTCAGATATCTAGAAATAAAGAAATAAATACAAGACATGCCCATAAAGCGACATTTTATTAGAAAATAAGCTTACATATTGCAAAGAAAATATATGAGAAACATCGTAAGAAAAGAGAGTGGAACGCAGTGTATAAAGAGGTGGGAAAAGGTGAGCACTTAAAATAAACCTACCAGTTACAAACTAAAAAACTCTCGTTTTTTAACTTTTCTAAGTCTATAACGAAAATTAAAAAAAATACGTATAGTAGATCTCGATAAGTTACATGCATGCCGAAAATTTCATCGAAATCAGTTAACGCAAGGTCATAGTTACGAGCATTAAACAAATTTTAAAACAGCAACTTTCTCACAATTATTGGACAGAAATATTAAAAATCAGGACAAAACTGCGATTTTTGCGATCTTTAATTGTTTACCGCTTATACCAAAGTCAACCGATTCCGCTGAAATTTTCAACATGCATATAAATTACCGAGATGTACGAAATGCATTTCTTAAATCTTCGTTATATATATTTCGTCATATATTATTTTCTTTAATCATTCTAAACAATAACAAAATTCAAGTTGTTCAGTCCAGTTCTAAGCAAGTTATGGCGTTTTAAAAGTAGTCCGAATATTAATAGGAGTCGCTATAAAATATTCGAGACGGTCGCAAATAGTCCCTAAGATCGTGTCACAGTGATATTCTACCTAAAATGGTATATATGGCCGCGACGCCATATATCCGCAAGAACCGATTTCCCACGTGGAAAACAAGTGCTTCCAGTTTCGCAAGCTTCCTCGAGACGCCATATGCGTAACGCATGTGCGTGTAATAATTCGCACTGGCGAATAATTAGGCCAGCCGAGAGAAGGTGTCCGAGCCATCGAAATGTAAATGAAGAAATTCTTACTGATAATGAGACTTACCGAAAAACCGATCAGAAATTCCCAGTTACGAATGCGGCTCCCGGCCGGTCACTAGTCTTGACATATCTTTAGAACGGTCGCTGCCAGTTGTTGCCAGCACTGTCCTTTATTATTTCGCCTGCTGCCCTATGGTCTTTAGCGGCTATCTTCCTTCATTCCGTATGAATTAATCTCGGCTCGAATTATCAGAGTTACAATTATTTCTTCCAAACACCCAATGCTACGGTCTACGCGACAATGATCCTCGTTCTCGGCAAATCGCTTCCTCAGCCAGAAGCGAGGCATTCCCCACTCCCCAGACTCACGGCTCGGCACGACGCACAAACCCTACGCGCACCCGCCGTTGCTCAGGGCCGCCACCATTCGACTCAGCCCACGCTCCGAGCGTCCTAGATCTCGCGGCATAATTCAGTGACTGTAGAGAATACCACAACATGTTACAATTTCAAGAAATTTCAGTTTATGCAAATACGATGAGCTCAATAAATGGAAAACCAAGAAAGGAATTGGTGGCCAGAACTTTAAAGGACAAACATCTCGAAAGTGAAAATATGTGACATGCAGTGTTTTTCTTCCAGCCGCAGAATTTCCTTCTTTCCTGATTTTGTTAAAAAACTTACGAATCACTTTGCAAATAAAGATAAAAAAATACAAAAATCATGCTTTCCAAAACAAAAAAATAAATTATTATATTCAAGAAACTCTACCAAATTGCAGAAAAACAGTCTAGACTGAGCCCTCTTATAGCAAACTACGTGTTACATTTAAGATTACTTTTTTTGTCCGTGAAATGTGTATACGCTATACGTGATTGTACTGAACATGTGTAATAAATTATGATACCCAAAGCTCATAAAATTTTCGAAGTTTAGTATTTACCTAGCACTCTTTACAGTGAATAGATCAGTGCACAGAGATTGACACATAGTAATTAGATGAGTGTGCAGATGATAACTAGAAAAGGCTCAGTAAATAGCACGCAGTAGTAAACTTTTCATTCTTACAAGGCACAGTAACTCGATCGAAAACTACTATTTATATTTTGTTAAATATTTTGTGTTCCCTATATATTTCAATTATAATAAAATTCGTATTTATGTAAAAGACATCAATATATATTTTAAATGTTTTTTACGAAGTACACCATAGATAAAGAAAGCCATATAATTTATCGAAAACTTCGGACGCCACTTTAATGGGCACAGTAAGTGACACACTAATCCTATCTGGCTATCATAGAGAACTGAAAATTAACAGTTATGGACCTATATACATAATATCGGTTTTAAATGTCGGCATTCAACTATCACAGTTCTCCTTGGCGTCCAGAGACATCGCCGCTCCTCGGCAGTTATTTTGTGTGCGTTGAGATTTTTGTTTCAGTTGATCGGTCAAACAGCGCGTTCTAGTCAGCTTGTCGCAGTTACATAAACGGATATAAAGGACATAAAATAGCACGTGTGCATACTTCGAATAAAATATCATTATTTAATTGGATACGCGGTATTGATTTTTGTTTATTTCCATCATTAAACAATGGAAACTGTTTGATGAGAATTTTTGGATTCTCCATAATTCTTTCCAGAACTGAAACTGATGTCATAATTGTTTTCAATCCCTGCTTTATGAAGGTATATTCAAGATTGTAAAAGTTTGAATCTTCAAAATTCTGGCAAAAGTTATCCGTAAATCTATTCGTAGCCTTCGTATGAAGATAAAGATAAAAAATGAAAATTATATTCAACGCCACGAATAAATACGCTTTGAATAAAAAATGTATGTATTGGAAATGGATGTAAAATGAAATGTGCACTGTTGCGCACGGCACAAAATTAAAGCGCCGGAATTCGTGAGGAGACGATACACGATTTATTGATTCGGACTCCACAGTCCTTTGGTTTACAATCTTTGGAGCACGGCTCCGTTCGACGTATGATTTGAAGCACGGCTTCGAAAGAACTATGAAATTGAAGCACAGCTTCATATAGGCGCAAGGGGCGCTAAATTAAACTTGACTATTCACGATATCTCGGAGAATCCCTGTTATCACATTTGCGGCAGTATATATAGACACCTGGACGATGCTCAAGGAGACGCATCGTCAGGTGTCGAAGGCCGGTCATTGCCTCCTAAGGCAAAAACGCCGCGTATACAATTAGGCCGAGGCGAGCGTTTGACGGTCGGGCCAACGCACGTCGATCGTGTTATTGTCTCGCCGCCTCGCCTTTTATTCGACAAAAACGGCGAGACGGCGTACATCGAAAGTCGAACGTGCGTTGACCCGCGGTCCGCGATTCGGCCGGAACATGCACTGATACTTTCTGGTAGAAAAATATCTTTACTTCGCGACATGTGAAGAAGCTCAAAGAAGAAGAAACTCAACGGGCTACAGTGCCGGACGAATATAGATAGTACACTTTAAAATTAACGTAATTTAGATTTATTTAAGGTAATAACCAAGATTCTAATACTATACAGATATTTAAATTACTGTTATGAACATACACAAATGAAATAAAATTACGTTACGCCAGTTTAAACAATTTTACTTAGAAAAAAATGATGCCATATTTCACTAAGAATTATGTTGCGGCACCATGTAATTCCGAATAAAAAAAACATGAAAAAAGTGTAGAATAATATTTTTTTGTTTAGGATTTAGTTTTCGAGAAAATCGAGATTGAAAATTTGCTAAGCGATGTACATCGCTTATAGCCGGACAAGCGTATGTACAAAGCAAGGTTTAAAACTTGGTTTTCTCGAAAACGAAATCCTAAAGAAAAAAGAAGTCACTCTATATCATTTTTATTTCTTTTTTATGAAGAATAACCCGGTGCCCGCTTGTAGATAGTTTCAGGAATATCCTGTACATATTTTTCAACAGGGTGATGCCGCGAATTTTTTTCTCGTAGATTGATCAGCAAGGTCACATCGTTGAAAATTGTTGCGAAAGTCATAACCATGCATTATGCAAATGGCAGATAACGAGAAAACATTGCCGAATGACAAAAATGTATTTAAGATGATAAGAAGCAATTAGAGCAAAAAACTAATAAAGAAACTTCGTAGATAATGACGACTGTTAATAAATGTGGAAAGATGGAGCCACAAAACATTAGGCACTCAATATTATTCCTTGATTTATTGACATACATAACTTTTAGTTAAGTGTGCTAACATTTTGTCCGACTGTATTTCCATAAAAATTCTCTTTTTTCAAATAAAATTGTTTACACTTGCGAAATGCAATTTTATTTCATTTGACTATGTTTATAGTGGTATTTTGCAAATTTATATAGAAACAGTATTTTAGTTGTAATGTTACATAAATAAAAATTACATTAGTTTTAAAGTATGCTATCTTTTTGTTAGATACTGTATTATCCCGAAATGAAAACTAGGAAGCATATAATCGGAGACTTGAGACCAAGCATCCACATATTCGACACTTTCCTATCTTTATTTGAAAAACGATTCTATGAATATTGATTTGTTTTTATTCTGGAACAATGTAGTTACGTGTTGATAATTAAGTGACATTTTTATTTGTCGGACAAATTATCGACTAATAAAATTATTTATTTCAAACACGTCGAATAAAGATACTTATTTTATTAGGACCCTCCAATATTGCATAAAGATGAAGAAGTATCTTTTGTTCGTAACGTTTCTATAATTTATTATCTAAATAATGTACAACTCTGCTAGGTTGTCATTTGTTTCGCAATTACAAGATGCAAATGAATTTCAGCATAAATTATACTGCAAAAATATCGTACAGTATTTATGATGAAATAGTTGAAAATGTTAAATGCTAGATGTTTTTAATCGAGTAGTACATATATTTAATCGATCCAAAAGTTCAGTCATATT
Source organism: Megalopta genalis (assembly GCF_051020955.1). Classification (NCBI taxonomy): domain Eukaryota; kingdom Metazoa; phylum Arthropoda; class Insecta; order Hymenoptera; family Halictidae; genus Megalopta; species Megalopta genalis. Next base: position 168,895 of record NW_027476167.1, read on the forward strand.
ACTACGAGATCGATTAATATTGTATAAAAAAATAATGCACCATCAGACATAATAAAATTCGTTTATTAGAAGTAAGTTAAAAAGATTAAATATTTAAATTATGGAAAAAATTATAACTTAAATTACATTGCACACACAGACACAGCTACTGCAGTAACTCGAAATTTTATATTATTTTCACGATTCCCTTAGTTTCGTTAATATCATTTAGTCCAAGTAGACTAATAAATATACGATCAAACCCTACCAGAAAATCTGAAAAATTTAAAACACTGATTGCAATAGATTATGTATTGAGGAACAGTCTTTTCTCTATTCCTGCGAAAAAGAAACATATCAATTATTTTTCTTCCTCATTATTTTGAACCACAATTTTCTTCAAAGAAGAAGCTGACAAAATTCTTTAATATATTAGGAAAGGTCTATGGTTTATTTAGAAATGGTTTCATAAAAAAGAAACGAAATACGTCGAGATACACCATATGCTGTGCAATGCTTCGAAATTCTCGTTTACGATAAGTATAGTTTCAGGACAGTCCTTCCGTCCTTGACAGCAATTGCAGGGAATACTATTTTATGGCACCTTCAAGTGGCTTTCTCGTTTAGGGTCTCCGACGATAAGAATCAAGCCGTCAGAGGAATGACTTACAGACGACTCGAGACAATAGATACGAACATGTGTACGCTAGAGGCGAGCAGGACAAGGATGGCCCGCAACATCGAGATGCCATCGAATTAGGAAAGGACGAAAGAAATAGTATAAGCTTCTGATAGAATTGTTCGGTACCTATGAATGCACAGAAACATACGCCGCTTAAGTTATATAATCACTTTTAATGAAAAACAGCGATGTATCATTGACTGTAGTTTTCACATAACAGTCTAATAAGATGTTGGATAACCCTTGGATTTGAGGACTGCATTGCATCTGTGTGGCATAAATTCAGTCGGAATTTCTGATCATATTTTCGTGATTGTTTCCATTAATTCTGCTTTATTGTTAAAAGATCCCATTCCCTTGTGATAAATAACCAATTGTCGGATTTCAAAAGACGTATTTCTTCCTTTTCATTCCATTTTCACAAGTAAAGCGTCTGATATCACCAATAATTTCTGTGGTACCGAGTTCTTACAACGAATTTTTATTTATTTATAAACAATATGTGTTAGCGGCGTCGTCAATGTAATACAATATTTTACTCTGGCATCTAAGATGTTGTGTCCGAATATTTTTGCGACGTTAAATTCTGTCACAATCTTGTTTATCGCTTATTATACAAAAGAACATGTGCAATAAATAAACAAAATTTATTTTTCTACTTACTTTAAGAAGTGCTTCATTATATGAGGAAACGATTCAATAATACTACCATAAACAATAAAAGGGAGCAATAATTTTTCTAATAATATCGTGTCCGAATATTAATGGGGGTCACATGTATCTATTTAATATAAAGAATGTAAGATAAAACTGTAATAAAAAGTATATACATTCGGGTAAACGATGGAATATAAAATGCTCAAAAATTACTTTTGCCTATATCTTTATCCGAAATATATTTAAAACATTAAGAACTCAATTTTGAAAAAAATTGAGAAAGAGCAATACTGATGAACAAAATTAGCCTCATCAGCGCTCGTACAACGTTCAAAAGACTCGTATCTCGCTCGCTCCATCAACCAACGACGTTGTAATCATAACGAAGATTTTGTATATCACGCATATCATAGTTTCATATCTTGAATTTCGTGTTCCTAGTTAAATAATCGAAAGTTTGGTTTTTATTTTTTATAACATTGTTTCACCCCCACAAAAAATCTGGCAAAGATTGCTGACAACATCAGAGATTGCTGCTTTCAGCAATATCCTCCGATAGAATTAAAATGGCGAAGACAAGATTTGTCATTTCCGAAAAATTTGCAACTTTCCGTTTTGTTTTTTCGTTCTCTATTTTTTTGTGATCACATTTTACGATCGAAAAATCTGAAAAAATTCTCTAACATATGGCCTGTTATACAAAATGGATCAAATCTTTCTCAAAATTTAAAAATGCCATCGTTCATCAGTTGGTAAGTGTGAACAAAACTTTGAAACTGTTTTAAGTAATTATATTTAATTACATATTTTTTGAGGTTAGCAATCTGTTGTTAAGAAGTTAAAAATTTTTAGGTTTAATCACTGTATACTACGTCGACGTATTTTTCGTCTGCTCTCTAATGCGGCTCGGTTTGCAGCGAATGACGTGTTTATGATTAATCGATTAATTTAATCATTTTCCAGTTATTTTACCTTATTATTAATAAAAATATTAATACAACTTCGACAAACGCAAAAGTAGACAGCAAATAAAGGATGGATATAATTATTATGTAATACGACACTTTTTTATTTCTTATTTTTTCTTAACGGTAATTGTAAGATTTTTCCCACTGTAATTGTGAGGTTTTTGTGATTATAAATTAAGATCAAATACAATATAATTTTTGTAAGATTATATCTTCTAAAATTACAAATTTTATAAAAAACATAAATATACTTTTCATATTAATATTTACTTAATTTTTTTTATTCCAACCAATAAAACGACAACATAAACATTTTTGTTTTTGTAATTTAAGGTAAAAAATTAGTATTGAGATGAGCCGATTTATACATACTATGTTTGTTCTTACTTTAATCAGAAAAATCTTACAAACACATTTATGCAAATTTTATTTAAAAATAAACAAAAAGAAGGATGTTTCATCTTTGCATTATGTATTTTGTACCTGTTGTCCCATATTCAAGCCCGGATTAGATTACGATCCATGTGACTCGTTCGACTTTGAATTTTTTCGGCATGTCAAGGGGAGCCCCCAACCCCCCTCAGTAGTAAGTGAAAAACTACCTAGAACTACCATGCACTTATGCAAACAAAAATTACGTGTTCTAAGCAAAATGACCTATGCAAACGTAATAAGTGGTACCACTCAAGAAGGAATTGAACGAATTTTCAAGAAACCAATCACATTTCAAGATAGGCGTATACAATCCTGTATGAGTGGAGAGTGTTCACAGTCGCGATAACGTGGGAATGATTGGCCTCTCGAATGTATTTAGAATGTTGATTCAATTACGAATTATTTTAATCACGAGTGTAATTGAAATACAATATAATATATATGTATGTATAATTATTTGTCGTTTGAAAGTTTAAATGAAAGAGAAAAATAATTACTTATTATTTATATAGATATAAACAAATTATTTGAAATAATAACATTTGTTTATTAATTACGAATACGATTTCAATTGTTACTTATTAATTATCATTTAATTGTTAAGTATTTATTATTCATGCAGTACACCGTGTCTAATAAATAATAATTACGTCGTAGTTATTAATAATATTTTAATTTATTTATTAAGTACATTGTAATTCGTAATTAATGTAATTGAAATACTTAGTATTTTGTAATTATACTCCTATTGAATTACAAATCACCTTGTATTTTAATTAAATGGCGATCTCAATTTCGAATTACATTGTAATTGAATTACTTTGTAATTATAATTCCTTGAGAAATTCAAATGTTCGCCAGATCCTTATCCTTAACCGATAAGGATTTGATGAATTGTCCGCGAAAGACCGCAATTTCTAAAAAGCATTCCATAAATCGCTCAAGTACTTTTCCATCTAAGGAAAATCCACTGTAGGTTGGTTCCTCAACTTTCTCAACTCAACTTCCAAAGCTATACGATTACGTTATAATTTTGAAACATTAATAACATTAATAATTTTGAACATTATAACTTTTTCACCCGCTAGACGCGCCACGTCGCTGTGCGGGACTCTCGCACATGCGTCGCTTGTCCTCACTCCTTGCGTAGGCATTTCGTGAATAGGTTGGTCGTAACATATAAATTCCTTACAAACAACAAATACATATATAGAAGTGTGGTGACATGAAACAAACGTCTGACTTGCAGAATGTCTTGTCGAGCACTGTCGTTCGAGTATGTTCAAGTAGACGCAAGTGTAGCGCGAGGCTACGCCTACTAACAATGCTGCATGCTCGATAATTTCAATCCCTGATTTACATGGATGGATCTCGATAGGAGTCATATAGTATTACATAAAAGTCATTGACGTACCATATCAGCCGCAAGTTTCGAATCGTTATCCCATTAAAAATAGTATGTCATTCCCATTCCTAATTAACCCGCACTTTTTTGCTAATTTTCTTTTCATATGTCAAAATTCAAGTGTTTACCCATTTTATTTCGTCTATAAACACTAATTGTCCGACTCAGAGAGAGATTTGCTTCGCAAATTCCACTCTCTTTGTTTTATTCACTTCACTGATGTACGGTTGCTTCCTCACAATTTTGCTTTTAAATCCTGCCCAATGTAATTTGAATCGTTCTTGTATGCATTTGATTTTTATTTCGTTCCTGAACTTTTGATACAATCTCAGACGCACTTATATCTGGCTTCTTTTTAATAATCCTAAGAATTTCATGTTTTTGTACTGTTAATTTTTTTGGTCTGCCACTCGGTGCAATATTCTTTCTTTTCTATATTTATTTACTAAGGTAAGTGGGTTATTTACTGTGTTCATTAAAGTGTCGTCCTAAGTTTTCGACAAATTAAATGGTTTTTTTAACCCATATCGCAATTCCTAAAATATTTAAAATATATGTTGATTAGAGGTGTGCGTGAACTCGGGATTTCCCGAAACCCGATGCTTGGAACGGGATGAGAAGATGTGTATCGGGTCGGGACGAGATCGGGACGACAATATTCAAGATTCCTGAAAACATTCGATTTCCTATGCTACCAATTATTACAAAACGACACATCGCCGTACCTAGTACAAAATTGACTAGCGAAAAGATGTTTTCAACAATTGGAAATATCGTTGCAATCGAGAGAACCAAGCTCTATTACATACTGTCATACGTAGAGGATTTTAAATCAAACTATACATATCTTACTTTTCTGGTTTGTTAAAAAATATAAAATTTTGCAAAATAAACTGCAACAATGGAAATAAAAAATCTTTAACTAGGACCGTATTAAAAAAAAGACGCGCTCCCAGTATTTTAAGAAGTCCTAAACATTTTCGGAAAACCCGAAAGTTTCAAGATCCCGTCCTGATCCGTACTCGCACACCTCTAACATTGATGTCTATTATATAATATAAATACAAATTTTATGATAACCAAAATATATAAAGAACACAAAATAATTAACAAAATCTAATATAAAAATCAGTTTTCGATCGAATTACTGCGCTCTTAAAAAATGAAAAGTTAATTACTATGTGTCAGTAACTGAGCCTTTTCTAATTACCATGTGCCAATTTCTGATCACTCATCTAGTTACCGTGTGTCGATTTCTGTGCACTGATCTAGTTAGATCTAATTTGATGCAATCAGTTCTAGGTAAATACTAAACTTCGAAAATTGTATGAGCTTTAGGTATCATAACTTATTATACATGTTTCAGTACTTGCAATATTATTTTAAAAAAGGAAAGAAAATTACGTGCAGTGTCCACACATTTCACAGACCAAGAAATTAACGTTAAATGCAATACGCAGTTTGTCATAAGAGGGCTCTGTAATCACAACGCACACATAAAAAAAGATATGAAAACTTAAAACAAGACGCAAATATATCTAGGCAGTGGATTATTTATCATTTTTCTGTAATTTTGTCGAGTTTTATAGATATAATAGTTTATTCTTTTGTTTTGGAAAGCATGATTTTTGTATCTTTTTCGTCTTTATTTGCAACCTGATTCATAGGGTAAAATGACATCAAACCATTATTAGAAATTTAAGAAGTTAGTTTCCGCATTTCATAAATCTTAGGATGTTAAACTTTTGATTCGGTTGTGAAAATTACAGGTGAAGGGAACTAGTCAAATAAAATGGTTTTCGTTCTGTGACACTATGTTTCCTGAAGCATTCTGTTATATCTTGAATATATTAGATCAATTGAGAATAAACACAAGAAATTATCGTAAGATCGGCAGTACCCCAAAGTAGCCATGTTGCAGTAACGAGGACAATCGTTTCCGACTTCAAAATGTCGTGGCCACTTAACATATAAGCGACTTTTTAGTCGACATTTCGAGCTCTACATTCAATTATTATACAATGCACTGAAACACTTGACTGAGCATTCATCGCAGGTAGCTGTTAGGATAGCTGTTAAAGTGATAAGGTACCCTGCGAGTTATTGACCTAAAAATATAAAAATAACTGTCAAATAACTGTTAAATATGAGTTATCTAGAATCATATGATACAGCAACCATTAACTGCTATTGTAAAAAAATACTTAGTACTTAGAACTGTCGTAATGGGAACGTCAACTTCTGCCAATGAAATTCTTATTCAATGAAGAACGGCTCCATTCCATTCGTAAAGTAATACATTCAAAAATAGCATATCAGTCATCCCTTTCACAATACATACCTGGTTTGTGAGAAATAATATCCACAGCCTGTCTGTAATTTAAATGTCTACAAGCGAAAAATAGTTTATCAAGAAACTTATAAGAAACAGGAATGCCTTGCAGCGACACACGGTCGGCGATCAAATATCCATTCGAACTGTCTGCTTTCAGATGTCATGGATTAGGTGAGAAATATCTTCCCTGATGTTTATAAGCCTGGAAATGACTTTATTCTTTTACTATTTTCACGTGTACAGCAAACTTCGCTGATGAAAACGTCGCCAGCCGTGTACCGATACGGAATTATAGTCGTCGATTGTCAACAACTATAAAAACAAGTCGTGAGGATTCACGATTCTTCCGATGTAGCTGAGTAGAATCCATTCTTCTTTTAGTTTAATAGCGAGGTTAGGACCTCGTCATCCGGTCTGGTAACGGTCAGATGTAGTTCAAAACAACACTTTTCCGTCAGCCCGGCCGTCTTACGGTGAGGCCATGTCTGTGGACCGTACTGATCTGTTGGTGTGAGTTTTACGATGTACCCGCGGTGACGTTTGTATAAATGGACCTCAAAGGTCGTTACGTTACCTTTCATTTGGCATCCTTACGGGCATTCTTACACTATTGTTTCAGATGCATCGTAATCGGCTGATATTGGCTAACGAGACCGGCGATACCGATGCTGCAACGAAGCATCCCGGAGGATCGAGAGCTTCCGAAATATTGAACCGAAAGAAACAGAACGTCGCGATCATTCTCCAGCATTCCAGGAACGTGTCCAGGAAGAAATAAAAGAAGATCGCGGAGACACCGCAGATATGTATCAGTTTCGATCGTGAATGTACACATGACCATTGTACCATTTTTATATCTTTACATTTTTACATTTTTATTAAATTATTTCGTCATTAAAGTTATACTTCGAATACGCCCATCCCAATCCTACAAATACTCTGGCGGACAAAATGATAAGGAACCTCAATATTTCTGAGCATGAACACCTATTTGTTCATATACATGGAAAATGAATACACGTCACAATATGGTAGTATTTTTGACGTAATACATGAAGAAATGAAATAAATCGTTCGATTCATTTGTTATTTATGCAAAAAAGTGAAATTTTGTGTGGACGAAATGATAAGGCACTTTAAATATGAAACAAAAATGCTTTGACGTTGTCCCCGTTTTGACCGGTGGTTAAGCTGGAAAATGAGGCCAACTCCGGGATTTTACAGGCTCCTAGGCAGAACACCCGACATAATGCATGATATTCGGGAATTCGGTTCATGACGCAGGAAAATTCGTTCGGGTAGAGTGCCAGGCGAGACCACCTGAGACGCATTCGATCAGCCTATCTTTCGGACATCCGATCCCTTTGACCTGCGCTACCATATACGCCGTTATAATTATACATGCATTCGATCACGTACGCCACAATAACAAAAGGTATAAAAGAGTAATAAAACAGTCGTTCATTGGTAATCAAGCATAATACATTCCTTACCTTACTTATCAGCTCTGTACTATTACGCCACGGCTAATATACGTAAATTACTGAATAAAACCGTCTTATAAATTAAATCGAAGTTCCTATTTAAGTGCGGTATTTTTATTTTTAAAAATATACGCGGATAATTTCCTCGTGACAATAGCGACGTCGCGATTCAGCATAATTCGCTGATCACAGCACAATACACGTGTGCCAATAATTAGGCCAGTATCCTCCCCCTCCCCTATATGTACTTCGTTTATGCTAAAGTAGCGACTACCATTTGGGACCAATTGTTTTTTTCCACCTTGTGCCATCCACGTAGACCGAGAATTTTTCTCATCAAGTATACTTAAAACCATTTATTTGTTGATCGCGTCTGCGATTCTGTAATAAAGACTCGACGTGTTTACATGTATTTAATCGTTTATTTAGGTTCAACCATTCCGACTAACAGTCTCCCATTCTGGGATAGTTCCAGCCCCGAACAGAAATGAATAACACATGGAAGGGATGAAGCAGGGTTATGTTAGAGGAGGAGACACAAATTTTTTGAAAAGATGATTATTTATTGTATAATAAGGATGACGAAGAATTATGACAGAGGAAGAAAATTGTAACTTTGTTTTTAAAAATTCATTATTTAATTATTTATTTTTATTGGGATTATGGCTTGGATTATTTATCAAATAAACTGTACAACGTACAAAGTAAACTGTACAAAGTTTTACTAAAACTTTTATTATAATTTTTATTTTAAAGAAGATATATGTACGTTATGCACGAACGACTGAGCGACCACCGGCGATAATGTGTGTATCGCGCTGTGTATTTATAAGTTACAGTTTATATTACCGCCTGTGCGCGCTTAAGACACCAGCGCAATGAAATCTGATAATTTCGAACTTCAGTCCCAAGTAAACTATAAATTAATTTTTGTCCGAGACTACAGTTACTTTTTCAACAATTTTAGATTACAACTATTACTACTACTACTACTATTGGTTGTCCTTTTAATAAATATATGTACTATTAACTCTGAATACACTTGGTAATGATATAATGAGTAAAAGAAAAGTGATAATAATAGAATACACCTATATCGGCCATGAATTGAATTTTGATGAAATCGAATCGATTATGAATTGGGTACGAGGTGTGAAATCCAATCGAATACAAAAATGGATCGTGTGCTACGAATTAGTTCGCGGTCAATTAGTATAACAACAATCCACCACCGTCCCTGATAGATCCGCATTTTTTAAAAACTGCTACGCAATACATAGTTCTTTTCTAGCACATGTTTATATATTTTACATGTTTGTACTTTTTCAGAAGTAAACAAGCTGTAGGAACAAAAATGATGCGCAACGCAGGAGTCGACGAAATGAAGATTATGCAAGAAATGCCCGAAAAATCTCAAACCCATATTCATTGTCAGAAAGCATTTCATCATCGAGGCAGGGATGCAGAAGAAATCACGTGCACGATCCATCATCACCGAAGGATTCAACATTGTGGACTTACGGTCCGTGGTCGAACAAGCTTAGTGATAGGATATTACTCAAGAACGTTTGCGTGTACCACCGTTTTAAGGAGCTCAGGATTAAAAGCAACAATGTGCGACCCGACATTTCAGCGGGACGTTCGATGCTAAGATATCTTGACGCAGTATTGGAACCTAATACTTTAGAAGAGACATTGTCAATTAAATAATATCAAGACCATACGATTCGTGGATTAAGAAACAGATTGGAAACAAGCGAGGAAAAACATTATGAATTAAGGGACGGTTAGTTTATAGGAAAATAGAAAAATTAATAATGATAAATTGTTATTTTACGTACCCGCGTGTTTAGAAAATAATATTATTAGGCTAATGACAATTATATAAATATATATAAATATATATAAATTAAATAATATATAAATATATATAAATTATTAGGCTCATGACAATTTGGGGCATGTAGGTATTGACAAAGTCATCGATGACATAAGACAAATATACTGGTTTCCGCAAATGCGACAAAAGATTAAACAATATGTTAACAATTGTTTGAAATGTATTGAATTTTAGCTAATTAGTGGTAGAGGAGAGGTTCTTGCATAGTTTACCTAAAGGTGACCTACCATTTCAGACAATTCATGTGGATTATTACGGAGAAGTGTGGAAAAGGTTTTAAATATGTTTTGGCAGTAGTGGATGGATTTACCAAATTCTTTAGACTGTTTGCTTGTAGATCGACAAGATCTGAAGAAGTGATTCGAAATTTGACAGAGTTTGAAATGAAACATTGTGTCAGATTGTTCGAAAACTGAAACGATACCGCATTGTGAATAAGTTTAAGTTTGTATGTGAATGTATGGGTATTTGTTGCATTTCGTAAGACTTATTTTTAATATTTCTTATTTACGTTTTGTGTAATATGAATTGTATATTTTTTAAGATCTAACTCTTGGAAATAAAGTTGGGATTCTTTGGTGACCATGGATGGTTACTCTATAGTTCAGGATTGGCCGAACTGTAGAATGAATCGTGTTAGCTGTGGGATGCGATCGATAAGAAGATTGTTTAATACATTACGATGTTTATTCGAGCCGAGCCTTTGTGAAATAAACAATTTAAAACTTCGACTCAGAATAATAAATTTGCCAATTCATTTCCTACAGTATCATGATACAAATGTAGAGCGACCAGATCTGGGATGAGATCCTGACTACAGGAATCCTTCCCAACTGCCTAATAGTCCAAGAAACCGAGCCAACAACAAAACACTATATCAGTCACCTCCTACGAAAATGCCAAACGAGAATACGCCCCAACCAAGGACCAAGCCATAATACTGCATGCTGTAGATGGTATTACCGTCAGGGACTATGCATTAGCCATAGGAAAGATAATAGGCCCCAGATCTATCAAATACATATCGAGAATTTCAAACGGTAGGGTATGCACATACCTAGATAACAAAGAAACTGTCAGCAACATAACAGCAAAATTCAAATCAATTACCATCAGGAACACAAATATTGAAATCCGTCCTATGATATCGCCGACCCAACGTATCGAGCTGTCAAATGTAGCATCGATCATCCCAAATTCAGTAATTGAAAATGCATTTAGAACCAATAACATCAAACTCTGCTCTAGAATAACCGACCTGAGAGCAAAGACATCTGACCCTGAATTTGTGCAGCTTCAGACGTCAAGTATACGTCGATATCGACCTCCTGAACAAATTTCCAAGCACATTCTTAATTAATTTTGACGATACCCTACACAGAATTTTTGCCTCTACTGACAAACAGATTTGCTTAGTATACAAAAGAATATGCGCAATAAGTAAACAAAATTTATGTTTTTACTTACTATAAGAAGTGCTTTATTATATGAGAAAGCTATTGATTCAATAATACTATCATAAATAATAAAAGAGAGTAATAATTTTTCTAATAATATCGTGTCCGAATATTAATGCGAGTCACTGTACTTGAAAGCAGTAATCACAGACCCAGATTTTGCACACATATTAAGTTTCAGAAGAAGACAAGTCTACGAACTTGTTTATAACAAGTCTCTGAATATTCACCACTTCAGAGAAACAGATCTGCTTCAATTGTAATCAATGAAGCTATAAGCAATGTCCTAACAATACAAACACGAACGAAAACGGTTCCCAAACCGATCTAAATATAAATCCCCTCCCCCCGCATTAACGTATCAATCATCAATGATATATTCATATCGGTCAACGTATTGTCGAATATCAAGAAGGCAGGACAAATACAATGGAAATAGAGACAGAAGAATTCAACACAAACAAAGAGGAGAATAAGAGACCGCTATCTATAACATCAGAAGGAAGTCATATCAACCCAATAAAATTAGCGACTTAAATTTCAAGATCCCTGCTCCAATAACATTAAAAAAATAATAATCAAACTGTTGCGACGGCAACACCGAAGGTCGAACGTCCCTAGCCATCCCTTGAGCAATTATGCAATATACCTGCGACAGTAAAAAATGCATCCGAACGAAAATACCCTTCGACCCGACGAACGGACAACACGACTCATAAATTCCATATTTCACAAAACGGAAAAATTACAACCCGAACTTTCGAACAGTTTCCCACTCCTCATTTCAAGTTCCTTCCGACACACCCATCTCCAATCAAAAACGTTTCATTTCCTCCACCAAAACCTACCATCCATCAATCAACAAAAAAACTGAGGTGACAAGCGGAAGGGCACCTAGAACGTTAGTCAGAACTGTTAGAACTCTAAGAACGCAGATAGAACGCAAATAACGCATCGCTAAGACCATAGCTGTACTGTAATATTAAAGTGTACATAAAAACAACCAGCGACTTCGTTCAACTTAATTCCATTTGGAAACATCGCGCATATACACAAACGAATAGAACCACCCTTTTGCAACACGTGCAACCAAACTATGTCGACCAACCACATCCTTTTCGAATGCAGAAAATACGAAATATCAAGACAAAAATACATGATACTACCCGTCGTAAAATTCCTAAAGGAAACCAACATCTACCAGGAAATAAAAACAAGAAACAGGACAATAAACCGTCGCTAATGACATGAAGGTCGATGCGACGTTAAACCTGAAAAAAGATTCTTGGTCTTTTTCACAACAGTTTTCTTGTACAAATTCGTTGTATATTACCATCGCTTATCAAAAATGAATATCACGAGCCAGGCTCGCGAACAGATAGTAAATGAATGTTAGTTCCTATCAGTATGCCACGAGAGTTAGTCGCGATTCTTATAATTGTTGTTACAAAGCAGTTTAGTTATTAAAATGTAAGAAATCCCTACAAAATGCAAAATACAAAAGTGTTAGATAAAAGCAATGATAACGAATCCAGTGATAGTAACGTGTTTGCGCCAATCACAAAGCGTGTAAGGCGTATGATTATAGTTGGAAGTAGTGAAGAGAAAGGTACGACAATCATGGATTTGCCAGAAAGTAAAAAACACATCAATAGTTTGGAAGTATTCTGAACATCATGGAATAAAAGCGTCTATTTTAAATAATTTAAGCGAGAATCCAACAATGTTAGACCTATTTTTTATTACATTTGATGACAAGTTTCGGGAAATGCTGACCATGAAAACAAATCGCTTCGCACATCAGACAATTCACGACGAGCGAAAAGACGGCATGTGGACGACACTTGGTATCCTGTTATCTTAGATGAAATAAAGGCCCATTATGCACTGTGAATTTTGATGGGTCAAGTGAAAAAAATCAAATATTTAACTGTATTGAACTAGAAGAGCTGTAGTAGAAACGCCAATATTTAGACAAACGATGCCTTTTAAGAGATTTCGGCAAATTTCGAGATTTTTACATTTCTCTGATAATGAAACTGCTGATAGTAATCACCGACTTCTAAAGATAAAAGCTATCATCAACCTTTGGAATGAAAAATTTAAAGAAATTTACACACCCAATGAATATGTCAGTATAGACGAATCCTTAATGAAATATAAAGAGCGTTTAGCGTACAAACAATTCAATCCAACCAAAAGAGCCTGATTTGTATTAAAAATTTACAAATTGTACGAGGCAAGTACCGGTTTCTGTCACGGATTTAAAATATATACTGGCCAGTACAAAATTGATCGAAATGATAGTGCGTTAGAGAACGTTGTGATAGAGCTGTCAAAATTTATAATAAACAAGGAATATACTTTGTCTCTGGATAACTGGTACTCTTCACCAAATCAAGAACAGGAAAAATATGCCAAACGCCAATCAAAAGCATATTTTGAAGAAAGGCGAATGTATATGAAGATGTTGCAATAATTTGATAGCTGTGAGGTGGAAGGACAAGCGCGACGTGTATATGATATCAATGAAACACGAAACTGCAGAGATGGTCGAGTAATCAAACAAAGAATTACAGAAAGTAATGAAGCCTAAATGTATCCTGGAATATAACAAGGTTATGGGTGCAGTTGATCATCAAGATCAGTTGTTTGCCTGTTTCCGAATCATGAAAAAAGTCATCGAAGGATACCGAAAACTTTTCTTTTGCATGTCAGATATGGCTCTGTTCAATACCTACATTATGCATAAAGCTATTCACAGTTGAAAAAGGGAGACTTATGTTGATTACGGTATAAATATAGCAGAAGCAATTTTACAAATTGTCGAATTACCGGATTACAAAATGCGTGGAAAATCTAGATCAGTTGAAACACCTCTTCGACTCCAAGCTCATACATAAACATAAAATTCGAAGCGAAACGAAGTGAGAATGCGCGGAAGGTAAAGTAGCTTCTGCCGGAATGTTTTAAGAAGTATCATACCGTGGAGGATTTTTATAGTTGTACGTATTTTCTTATTAGATATTCATTCAAGGTAAACATTTTTTATGATTGATTTTTTTTGGTTTATAATATGCTATGTAACAACAAAAATGATTTCTGAGGGTGAAAAAATAATGTACGTAAAATTTCAAAGCGACTGGATAACGGTAACCCGTGTCGCATCGGGTTCAAAGATTTGAAATTTCTATTATGTACGTTAATTTTAATATAAATGTGTACCACTGTTTTAGAGGCGGTACTAAATATTTATTATAATGAAAATGTAATCTTACATGTATATAATATTATCGTGACTTAATTTAAAATTATACGTTATAATAAAATTAATTGAAATATCTTATAAAATGTTACATACTGGTCAATATACGGCTTTTATTCAGATTGATTTGCTAGCATCTGGATGACGTCACCGATAATCTTCTAATACTTATAAAATAAATTGTTTATTATATTCATTTTTCGTTATATATAATAAGCTATTACATTCCGTGATAAACTTCAAGCCTCGTCTTACACTGTCATTAACTAATTTTAAATTCCTTACTATTAGGATTATTATATAAAAATGCTCATTCCATTCAATCAGACACGAGAAAGCTTGAACATGATTAACTAGACATTATAAGTACGATTATAGGAGAACGATGCACCCCGATACATGTCACACAATTTTTATTAGGCTCTCAGGAGGAAGAAAGAAGAAACGTAAATGAAGAAACGAAAGAACTTCAAGAAGAACCGCAAGTTATGATTTTTCACAGTAACGAAATTGTGAACAGAAATTACGTATTCTAATCAAAAGAATAACATTTGAAACTGCACACGCTCCGACGAACTCTCCTCACTTTCTTTCATTTCTCAAGGCCCATACCCAATAATAACAATCACATTCACATTCTCTCTGTTTTTTATTATGTTGACTTATATGTCTAGTCATGTTTGGAATAATAGAAAATGTTCCCTTTTATCTTTTGTAATAAACTTGTTCCGTTCCGTAGGACCTCCCGTAGACCGCTTTCGCGAAGGTTTATGGCGCGGACAAGCGAGGTTCATCTAAAGAGACGGAAACCTTTTTTCCATCTGCCGATCATCTGTGCAGTGTCTTCCGTCTTTTTAATGACCGCGAGGCGTCGTAGACCCGAAAGGCCCGGAAAACAACCCCGTCATAAAACTTAAGAATTTTAACGGGTCTTGGGAAAGTTTAGTCCCAACCGTCGCTGGGATGATATCTCAGGCCCCAGGGGACCTCCCGACCACGCAACTACGCGACACCCGCCTCTCCTAGACAAGGCCCGTGTAGGACGATACGAGAGGGTGGTGACAAAACGTTTAGAGGACACTGATTAAGAAATCGTAATATTCGAGAAAAACCAATCAGTGCATCCCGGCGTGGAGGTGAGGTTCCTTCAGGAATCTCAAGTGGGGGTAACCTGCATAAAACAACGCGACCAGTCGGGGCGCGAACACTCACACGCGCTCTCTCTCTCTCTCGCTCTAGCTCTAGCTCTCGAGTACATTACAGTCGGTGATACGGGGTCGTGCATTCGGGCAGTCAGTGAATCGGACACTCTCTCGAGTTCACACGGAGTCGTTCGAATCGTTCGAGTCGTTCATCCGGAGTCAATCGGACAGAATCATTCGGGCACTTCGTCAATCTTCACGACCACGACGCGGCCGATCGGGCAGTAACCACCAACGGAACAGTGGGAGATTGCAATTTGGCTCAGTATCAACCGTAACATTGATACTTCGAACCAGATCACGAGGCATTCCGTAGAATCCTCATCCGCGGCATAAATTCGCTAACGAGCGAACGCAATCGCGGGTCGAAAAAGCTCGACTCGCTTCGCACACACATTTTGGTCCTTCGAGCCGGATCTGCGACACATTCTGGTCCCTCGAGCCGGATAAGTGCGAAACAAACTGGTTTAATTGATTCGGTTAATCTCCTGACCACAAATCTGGAAATATGTAGTCCTATGCTTTTCTGGCCAGTGCTCAGTCGATACACTTGACTAAACCAATTTCGCACCAACCGATGATTTTCGAAAAAGAATTTCATAATTTTGGTATTCTAAATAATGTTGTATACATAATAAATCTCACAGGTGTATTTTAAAAATTGGTGAAAAAAATTTCTTTAATGATATTACAATAATTCTCTAATTACGAAACTCTGTAGTTTCGGGAAAATACTCTATATACTATATTATAGTACCATATAGTGTTTGTTTGAATTAGTTTTATTTATTTTGATCTTATTTTTATTAATAAATATTTAGCGTTATTTATAAAACTTACATTTGTAGGATAGTAATGCATAAATGCTAACTGAAAACGTGATCATTTTTTTATATCATTATAATCGAGGTAGGAAAGTTAATTCTTAATTCTATCAATTCAAATGAATTCTGCAGTATTTATGGAGTATATTTTGATTCCAATAGATCATTTTGGACATATGTCGTATAATATGGTCATCGAGACGAGCTTTTCTATTTCTTCCATCGAATGTGTCGACCCGATGTCGCGTTCAGTGATGGTTCGTGAAAGAAATTATTCGTAATGAGACTTAATTCTGTTTGTACTATACACAGTATTGTACTATAAGGAAATTATACATATATCTGTTTGAACCGTTCAAACGAAGACGGTAACTCCTACTAACGTATAGTTTAAAGCTCACGAGAAAACTTTTGCGAGCAACGTGTCCGCACAGTTTATAGTCATCTCCTCGTCAAATCTGAATAGTGCATATAGCGGCTTGAGTACAAATCATGCATAATTAAAGTATGGATAGTAAAGTATTATTATACTACTTTGATGCTTACTACAGCGAAGACAACCTGCAAAATTGACATCACTCTTTTCATAACTTTTTTAAATCGTGGGTTTAAACATCAATGTAGAGCATTATCAAAATCTGAATCATAATAATGTTCTATGTGAAATATATAATAGAATGAACCATCTACATCTTACAGTTGTATGTATTTATGTAACCGGAGTATGAAGTTTTGGAAATATGTGGTACTCAGGAAGGCTCATAAAGTGCAAAAATAAGTTAAATGTTCGACAATTTTCAAAATTACTAGTTCGTTATTCTTATAAGAGTTTATGTTGCAAATATATCTTTTCGTTGGGAACTCTAGTAGTGTTGGAAGGATGAATTGGATAGTGGACTGTATAGTAAAGAACGCTAGTGTAATAACACTAAATATATTTTAACCAATAAGATTTGTACAGAGCAGCATAATATACAATAGAATGATAAAATCTATTGATGTATCATGAAGGTCACGAATTTATACGATCAAGCGATCAATTTATGATTACAAAGCTGTAGCGAAATTTGCAAGTGCAATTGATTATAGCGAAGCTAGGCTGCAAGCACAAAAGTATACAGACACTGGACTGCAAGAGCAGAGAACTTAGAGTTATATATACTAGCGCAACTATATGTATCTACGTAACAGTAGTTGATAACGAATGCCACGTTCGCGGTGTGAGGGCCTATTTATTTCGTTGACCTAACGAAGAGCGCTGCATGGGAAACAACGAAAAATAGGTAACGGATTTGATATTGGGATTATTGGAAGATGATAAATACATTGCGACGCTGCAAAAAAAGACTGTTTGAAGTGTTTACTACGGGTTGTCTACCTGGACGGGCGTCGAACTCGAACAGCTGAGCTCGACTTAATGTAAAAAAACTAACGTCGCGCTAGAGTTCTTATGCATCGATCCAAGTGATACCAGTAAAGAGGAGGTAATGGACTGGCGATCTAAAATTGATCGATTTGATTTTGGAGATACGGGGCCATTTTCTTCAGTCTACTGAATCTGTATTGGAAAATTTATAGTTGGGTCGTTGGTAATTTCACCACAAATGAAGAGTTGCATTAAATGGAACATTGAGAATACTCCATTTTTTATTACTGCAGAGCTATGCATTCTTGGTAGTTTGCAGAACATTTCTTGTACTCTACGCACCGGAAATAACGAAATGTTTTCCTGAAATGGTTATAATATGGAGGAAGAAAAGCAGTGTAACAGTAGTCGTTGGTTTCATTAGTCGAAGGCAACTATGGTTGGATACGACAACGATACTTACCTAAGTATTAATTACAGGCAAATATAGCCATTTTCAAAGAATGATAAGTAAACTTCACAACTATCGACTTCAATTTCCAAAGTATTTCAGAATAATTGCTGATTAATTCAGGGTTACAAAATTTCAAATAGTGTACATAACTAGAAAAGTAACGCGCAGTGGATACATTCTTGGTATACTGGCAACAAATATTAATCACATAATGAAAAATAGCAAGAATGCACGATTCCTAGTAAATATTGAAGTGGAAATACAGAAAGCAGGAATTTGCTTGCTTGATGATTTACAGTTTTTGCCGTCAACAAAAACCGATTGGGTCAACATGGAAGTTGAGTGATGCAGTTTTCATGTCAAGATTCACGTCAGTGTTCAGCAGATAACCAGATGACTATTGCGGAAGTAACCAACAAGAAAAGTAAGACTACATTGATCTGAATTTCGACGTACTTTTGAAGCAAGGCTTTGAGAATTGCTTTTGGATCTTTCATACCAAACTTTCCTGAATTTGGTTAACAGTCTGAAATATTTACTTCTCGGGGTGAACAGGACCGGAAGTGTTTCTGCGAAGCCGTGTATATTATCTATGAATCAAATTGTGCAGTAATGGTACCAAGAGTCATTGAAATCTGGATCGGTAATTTTTATTTACTCGTCATTATATGCTGTTGCCTTTCATTAATTAAAAACTTGCATCCATATTTGGATAACAAGCAATACAGCTTCAGAGGATTGATTTCTACATTGAAATCCTACTGCCACTAGAGATACTGCTTTCTTGAGTTCGTTGATCAATTTACTGTCTGCTTCCTATTCTGACACGATTAAATCAAATACTCAAGATTTATAAAAATCCATGTTTAAAATGATCAAGTTGGTACATTCATTCGATGAAATTGATAATGCAGATTGTCTAGTTGTAGCAACTTTTGCGAGGACAAAACCTTGTTGTTGTCTATTAAGTAAGCTGCAAAGTTAAAAAGTAGGTGCGTCGAATCTTTTCGAGCAAACTCAAGCATTTATAGTATTACAGAGTTAATGCAATTAATAAACTTATTTCTGAGGTTTTTCATAGTAGTGTTATTGGTTTAAACAGGTCTGTGATTTATATCGGACAGTATTTATCGCAGTTCTTCTTGTGAAATGGAATCGCATTGTATATTATGTGTTTGAGTACGAACGCTGTGTATTTCGAACCTACACTGATTGTGATACACTGCATTGGTTTAGGTTGAAGTACAGAAAAGACTCGGTCAGGAAAGAAATTTTTCATTCTTATTGGAGGTTTTGTAAACGTTTTTAAAAAAGACAGAAATGGTAAATGTTTATATTGTTTATATAACAGTGCAATACATTCCTCGCAATATTTTGGGTCGTAACATTCCAATTTCAAAAAATCCTTCTCGGTAACATTGTTTTTATGTGAAATGAAGTCATTTGCATAATTTGGGCTTGATCGAGTTTCGGAGATGCGTTCGAGACTAGTTTCGGAATGACAATATCTTTTTCAGTAAACTTGACAATTTAGAATTTGACGAACGTCATCAATTATTAAAAACATATTTTATTTGGGACAGTAATTTAAATTGTTAGAATATTCAAAAATCTTATTTCTCTATAATCAGAAATAAATTATTTTTGATGATATAATTAAATAAGTCAATGCGGGTGAACTCCTGGGGCGAATTTTACTTCTGTATTCTATCGTATTCTGTAGAGGCTATTTTTATCGCTGCTATACAGGGTTTCTCAAAATAATGTTACTTGAATTGACCTCAGGAACCCTCCATTTTCCGCAAGTAACATAATTTTGGGACACCCTCTATATGGTGTCAGAATGTTCACTTTACTGTACACTAGAGGTAAGCAGGGATCTGAGATTTCAGGTTAGAGTCGGGTCGAAAATTTTCTTTGAGTTTGGGTCAGAACCCGAAACTTTGGGTCCAGAAATGTTCAGAAATATAGTGTATATTACATATTACATGTTACTCGTGAACTCGCCACGAAATCTATATAGCGGGGCAGTGTCATTTGGGAGCCGATTTTGCAAGTAGCACCTTGCTTCTAGGCTCCTGGTGAAACGCTGACGAGTGGTTTTTTTTTGTTTATGCTGTGATGTTGGATCCGTTGCTGCCTGTAATCCAGACTTATCAAGTGAATTACGTGATTGTGGTTACCTGCAGGATGTAAAAAATTCATTTTAATGAGTGACTGAAGGAGAAAAATTTGCAAAAATACTCCGGCTTGAGAGGATGCCGTTTAATAATATGGTAAATAATATGATTATATTGTTACGGTGACTTGTCCAAATCAAGTCGCTGTAATGTGAAACTGCCCTGTTGTGAACAACTACTTAAAAAATAATAGAAGATAGGGGTTGCCACGGAAGAGTGTTACCAACGGACAATCGGAGAGTTTATATTCTTTATTGTAAATATATAAAATGCCGCGACGCGAGAGAAACGGAGTGATTCGCAACAATATGATAAGTAGAGGATAGGTATGGAGAGGAAAGGAGGGTAGGGTGAGTCAGCGATGAGGAAGTGCGGGTGTTGGATTGAGTGAGTAGTGGTGTATTACCATTTATTGCTTTGGGTGTGATGGGGTCAAGTCAAGTTGAATTAGGATTGTACGTGGAAAAGTGCTGAGAGTCGGAGTTAACTATTTGTTAAGGCTCGAGAATTAGTAGGTTTCAAGATTATTGGAGTTGGGAGGAAGGGAGGGAAAGAGGAGTTCGTTGTTATGATTGTTGTACTTTGTTGAGCTTGTAGCTCCTGTAGTGGTTGTTGCTCTAGATAACGTGAAGAACTTCAACGTTGAGTGTTCTGTTGAGCAGAGAGAGTGTACAAGATCTGCAGTTTGTTGGTTACAGTTGCTTGAGATGCGTCAGGGACGGGGGTAAATGAAATGTAATTATTGGACGTGCGAATTGTAAAAAGAGATAATAGGAGTGCTATGCATGCAACCACGCAGGAGCATTTGCTATGTTACAAGTCGAGGGCCAGGCAGCTTTGCGTGGTCACAGGTTCGATGCGATTGGGATTTTTTATAAGGGAGATTGCGTGGACCAGCCGATGCTTCTTTCAGCACGGATGGCTACCTAGTAATCAAGATAGGATTTGGAGAAATTGGATAGGATGAATAGAATAGATGATAGAATAGAATAGAATAGAATAGGATGCCTCGTAACTTTTGCAAGAAAAATTGAAGATATACCTGGAGTAGTTGTTTATTGGTTAAATATTTGTATGTTATTAAATAATTAATAGTATATCATAAGTTAATTATATTTAAGAATAATGTTAAGATGTAAAGATTTATAAATTTAGATTACTTCTTTTGAAGTAGAATTGTTAATTAATCTATGAATATATAAAGATATTTATTAAATATTAATTATTTGTTTAATGGATCCATTTCAATATATCTATGAGGACAGATGATATTTCTAAATTTATAGTTGATCTATTAAAAAAATATATTAATAAATTTAATAATCCTGTGATTTATATTTTATAAATTTATAATATATATTATATAATTCTCTAATTATAGTTAATTAATAAAATATTTGAATAAAATATAGATAATAATATGTATTATAATAAAACGTAAATATATATTTAAATATGTATTTATTATACAGGGTATCCCAAAAATGTCTCGTAATACGGAAATGTGGGGTAGCTGAGATCATTCTAAGTAACTTTTTCCTTCGCGAAAATGCAATCTGCAGCTTTGTTTACGAGTTATTAACGAAAAACACTGATCAATGGGAGGTGACGGCGCGAAGTTCGAGAGCCCGCAGCACGAGACTTTGACAGAAGGTCCGGACGGACTCGAGCCGCGTTCGAAGTACTGAACAAGTCACGAAGCGTGAACTTTCCGGATCTTTTTTTACTATGTAAAAGTGATATTTTTAAACAAAGAGCTGTTCATCTTTATTTTAGGACGTCTGTAGAATATTTACTAATTTTTCGGACCCGAAATAATATGTAGTTTAACCGTGACAGCCGTTTTAATTTTCTGGTGTGCATGTACCATATGAAATTTTTGTGCAAGGTGTACAGTGAAGATTAACACAGTTCGTAAATGATATTTTAATTTAAATAATTCCGTGTCCGAACAGAATTCAACGAATGATTTGCAAAGCTGATTTAATAATAAATAATCGCATTAAGAGACGTAAAGGATTTGTTTATTAGATCGATTTATTATCGATTATCGTGAGAATGTATCGATGTCCTCTCTTATCTCTAGCATATCGTTAAACCTCGACGATGTCGGCTTGCCAGAGATTGTTACGTAAAACAATACCAAGAAGTATAAAAAAAGAAGGAGTTGAGCCGTTGATCAACTCTCTAACTCTTTATTACAAATAATACAAGTTTTATACGATTTACAATAGTTTATACCGAGTACAATAGTTCCGTAGCTGGTGGAGGATTCGTCAAGGCTGAGGTTTGGGGCGTTGGAGACGTATTTATATCGGTCTTTGTCAGGGGTTGATGCTTCCAGAACATTCGGCGACGGGGCCATGTGCAGGATCTTGGGTGAGTTATGTTCCGGATGACGTAGTGTCTGTGTGTAACATGAGGATGTATTGAGGCCCTTACAAGATCGTCGAGTCCTCGCACGATCACTCGCCTGCGCGGGAAGAAACGCCTCGCCAGAGCATGCAGTTCGTTCACCAACTTTACTTTCTCATCGCTCATGATTACCACTGACACCTCCCTCTCTCTCTTGTTTTATCGGGTTCGCGGTCGCTTCAAAACGAAAGATGAACGAATTCTTCGTTTAATTTTATGCTACCGAGGTTTCTTCGGTTGCTGACGCTGCCACTACCGCAACATTTTTCTCATTTCTCGGTTCAATCATTATCTTCTTCATCTATGTTTCGAGCAGCTCTTGTTGTTGTTGTTGTTTAATCTGATGTATTTGTTGACAAACGTGGTCGAGTCTCAACTCAATATTTGTAAATCTATCGTTCCAATTTTCGTCCACAGATATCGTTTGATTGGTTTCGCAGCAATTCCAACGAATGCTCGTTCTATCGAACCACCTGTTAAATTTATCAACAGACATTTCATTCATTACTGCAGTAACGAGTATCGAACGATTTAATTTATAATCAATCCGACTTCTTCGAAGTTCTTCGATTGCGGCTATTATTTCGTTGTCGTGACCAGTGGGCCCGGCATTTTTCGATGCCATCAGCAATATCAAACGATACACCAGCTCGTTCGGATCGTCCCAATGCACGTAATCGATTGGATTGTTGGTTACGCGCATCATCGTTGGAATTTGTATACCCTTTCCGCGCAACGTCGAAAACATCGGTCCTATGATAGTTTTGTACTTGTAACCCTTATTCCCCATTATTTGGTTACCTCGCTGATGCGCGCGCGTAGCGATGAGAATGTTTCTGTAAATATCCTTATCGACCTCGATGTACAGGTTCTCGTCGGGTATTCTTTTGAATATCAATTCGTAGAGACCTGATAACGATATCGTCGTTGCTTTCAACATCAAACGTGGTGTTTCCAAGTATCAGTTTGTCATTATAAAAATACACTCCGTACACGTTGTCCAAATTTTTCGGTGGTCCACTAAAGGAAATGCGCAAGTATTTCCTGGCTAAAGGTCCAAGATTGTTGA
Source organism: Megalopta genalis (assembly GCF_051020955.1). Taxonomy (NCBI): domain Eukaryota; kingdom Metazoa; phylum Arthropoda; class Insecta; order Hymenoptera; family Halictidae; genus Megalopta; species Megalopta genalis. The sequence continues at coordinate 192,972 of NW_027476167.1, forward strand.
ACAAATGTTCGTATTCGTCGCGGTGCGTTTCAGGACTTTTCAAAATGTTTCGCACCGATGATTCCAACGATGCTGTGGCCGTTGGAGACGATTCGAAAGCTTTCTCCTGTTGTTCCGAAAGTATCGTAGGTATCGGTTCGTGCGCCTTATTGCCACCCGCCTCGTTAAGGTCACTGTTGCCACTGTCGTCGTCGTCATCGTCGTCGTCGTACAACACATAGCCGATGTCATCGTTGGTAAGGACAGGGGAATATATTTTCTTTTTCTTCTTCAAATGCATCCTTGGCGTTAAAGCTGCTTCGTCATGCTTCATCTTCTTCTTCTTGTTCCATTTTCTCTCTACTTTCTTCATAGAGAATAGCGACTGCGTTTACGGATCCAACGGCCGATCTGCTATCGGCATATTATCGTTCGCTTCCGTAGCTGTATTTTGAACCAGCTGTTTCAACGGCTCCTCGATCGGGCGTAAATTCGTCTCAATGTTCGACTCCGTATTCATTTTCACAACCTTCAGAGCTAAACTATTTTTACGTATGACATCGCTGGTCTTGGCTATTTCTTTGGCGATCGCGGCTCGCCGGTTTTCCTTAGACCGACGCATATCGGGCGGTACGATGCGACTTCAACGATCTTGCAGTCCAAATGAGCCCCGATCACAGCACGACAAATTCGTTAAACCGCGCCTGTAACGACCACGATTCGCAGGGCTGTCTTTGTCGATTACAAGGAATCCGTACTTGTTTCGCCAACACCTCGTACAAAGTGCGTTGAACGTTTCGAACGACATATCTGTATTCATATGATTCGTGACATCTTGAATGAATAGAATCACTAGATTTGCATTGTCGCGAATCAAATGTTTGGGTATTCTCGCGTACGATTGCGACAGATAGAAACAATCGATGTGCGAATGTCTGCTTATCGCGAAATATTCTCTCATGACATCCTGTTCGTCGCAAGCAACGTCGTCAAAGATAAATATCGAATTCGGCCGAGCATCTGCCTGGGGAATCACGTCCGCGTTGTACGAGTAGGCAAAATAACCTACATCCCCCACGGACGAGAACAAGTTGCTCAAGTATTGATACTGTGGTTGACGCAGCGATTTCGAATACACGTACAAGTTTGCGAATCGCAGCCAATTCGGACTCTCCAACAGACTAATCATAACATTCGTTTTACCCGCTTTAGGAGCTTTGGAAGCGTTGACAGATGGCGCTGCTGGGGTGATCAAAACAATAAACGATGCGAAAGCTGCGAAGAAACAAATGGAAGAAGCGCGATGACACAATCGCGCTATGGAGGGTCGCGGAGTGTATCTCGCGCCGTACAAACGTGGAAAAGGAATGAAGAAGAAAAAAAAAGTCAAAAGAAAGTAAAGAAGATAACTCGACGACGGACGTGGAATTGAAAATCGTCTGTAAAAAATTACCGCATTTTCGCGGAGTTTTCATGCGCGATGAATTGCCGAAACAAATATGGGTAAACGGACGAGGAATAGTGAATATGGATAGCGGTCATGGTTCAGGAACGCACTGGGTCGCGTATCTAAAGCATGATTCGCGAGTCAGTTACTTCGATAGTTTTGGAGATTTTCGACCACCGATCGAATTGATTCGTTATTTCCGACCATCACGTACAATCACAAGATTTATCAAAGTTACGACGAAAGCGTGTGCGGACAATTGTGTGTGAAATTTCTGCGAGGAACTCTGATATAGTTCGTCGCAAGGATGTCATACACGTTCACGTTATCGGGAAGAAGTAGCCTGTCAGCATCCAAGTACTTCCCGCCTATAGATCTCAACAATGCCGATTACGAACTGGGCCTGCTCGATTTGCAAACTTATTACACGATACCAAACATCAGTTCAAATATCGGTATTGGGATTTTGGCTTGGATTATTTCTCAAATAAATATGATATTAATTCCATTTCTTAAACAGCTTTATTTTTACTTTCATTTGAGAGAAGGTATATGTACGAACTGACGCCTGCTTATATACCTTTTTTGGTGTGGTCTTCTCCACCAATCAGAGACGGTCATTCATCGCGTCTTACATTGTATTCTCGGTACTGGGATCACTAACGGTCAGAGCACGATGTGTTCTAACGACACCGGCGATGGTATATGGCGGCATCTTTGATATACAGTTTACATCACCGTCGGTGCGCGTTGACGGAACCGGCGGAAACGTAATCTGATATTTTCGAATATCAGTCCCCAGAAAAACCTGACCAGACCATTTATTTCTTATATTAATTGAACAATGAGAAAAAAAATTCTATTATTGTACGCCTATTCCAACTCTCATTTGGATGAACTTCTGTCCTGGAAGTGGCTTGGTCAGCATATCTGCCAATTGATGACCTGTTGGAATATATTTTAATATTACCACTTTATTCTCTACCTTTTTTTTTTTTTTTATTAACGTGGGGGAAATCTGCTGGTCAGACACTCCCGACCCGCCCGAAGGACGGGACGGGGGTAGTGCGGGGTTTGACCCGCTAAAACCGCCACGGCGGCCTAGGGCGCTGGCGATTAGCGGGGAAGCCACGGGAACTCTCAAAGAACACAACCGCGGCTCCCCCTCGCCTGGCCGGCCACCAGGATGGAATGGCGGCGGCCGGCCGCGTCCCGGGGGGGGGGAGATTTATCCTCCCCCCATGAATCATCTTGATTCGGCGGTGCGGGGGACTGCACCCCACACCGCCTCGTCAGTCCCAATATGGGGAGGACATCTTCAGTTGGCGGGCGGCGGGCAATTAAACCAGCATAATCTGGTACACCCGCCGCCCGCCTATTCTCAGCTGCTCGGGGGGGGGGTCTAGGCGTGGGCGCACACGCCGCTCCCCCCGCTCACGGCGACCCCGCTCGGCAGCCACCTTCTGCAACATTACCTGTTCGCAGAAGGCGATGGCTGCCGCCCATTTTCTCGGGCTCTCCAGCATGGCCCCAACTAAGCTGGAGAGAGCGAGGTCGCGACCAACTTCCCTTCTTAGGACTCGGCGCAGCACTGAAAAGGCGGGGCATACCTCCAGTGTACTTTATTCTCTACCTGCTCTCTGGCAAAGTGATATTTAATATCGATATGTTTTGATCTTTTGTGACTAGTTGGGTTGTTTGCAATACTAATACAACCATTATTGTCTTCATAGATTACAATGGATTCTGATATATTTACTTTGATACTGGTTGCTAAAGATTTTAACCATAATGCTTCTTTAACTGCTTTAAATAAAGCCATGTATTCAGCCTCAGTCGAAGAGACCGCGACTGATGATTGCTTTTTCGTATTCCAACTAATTGTATATTTTTCGAACAATTTAAATATATAACCAGTTGTGTCGTTTCCATCCCAATCTAAATCAGCATACCCTGCTGTCTATCAAGATGTTATCATGTGTACCTCTTGTGTACGTTAGTTTGATATCTGTCGTGCCTTTCAAATATCTTAAAACTCTTTTAAGACAAATCCATAATTCCTTATTTCTTTTATTTGTGTATCTGCTCAAAATGCTCACAGCTACACATAGATCAGGTCGCGTACAGATCATAATATTGTTACGTGCCGAGGGCCAGGCAGTTTGGGTGGCCGGAGGTTGCATGCAATTGGAATCGTTTTGGATGAGGTGCGTAGACCAGCCGATGTTTATTTCGACACGGGTGGCTACCTTTTAGGTTAGGATGAGGTGCGTAGACCAGCCAATGTTTATTTCGACACGGGTGGCTACCTTCAAAGGGGTTTGGATAAGGTGGTTGGAGGAATTGGTGTTAGGGTGCCTCGTAACTTTGTTAAAAAGAAATAAGGATATACCTCGAGCGGCTGAGGTATACCTTGGTGGGTTCTTACCTATTACTCGTTCGAAGCAGGAGATGGTAATAATTGAAGTGGAAACCAAAAAACTGATAGAAACTAATTTATTGAGCGCTGAGTTTAACAAGTGTGAGTGTGTGTTTGTGAACTCTAAACGCGCTCTCAGTTTTTCGCACTGAGCCGGCGGGGGCTTTCGATTCTAGGCTGTTACCTCTGAGATTTGGTTGAAAGAGAATTTAACTCGATCTTGCTAATGTTTCCGTCTCAACAAATGTCACGAAACTAGCCCGCTTCCCGGTCGCGTTAGAGCCCTTTATATACTAAAATTTTATGGGAAAAATGGTAGTGGCGGTGTTGCTACGTGGTCCGGTTCCAGAACGTTCGTCGTCGTACCCCCTCGGAGGCACTCGACTCACGATATACAAATCCACCCCCAGCTGGCTGCCGCCAGCCTGGCGTATGCCTTCAGGAAGGAATATAAAAAATACGTGGGAAGATTCCTCGTATGTTACAATATACATCAAACAACCAATAACATTTCGACAAGGTGCCTCATATTGTTCGCCTGAATTCAGGGCTTCATAATTAAGCTTACTTTCAAGTGGAGTATTTATGGGTTTACAATTATCCATATTAAATTTCTTCAATACTTTTCTAATATAAGTACTTTGGTCTAGAGTTATATTTTCTCCAGTCCTTTCAATTCTGATGAAACTGTTCATTACCCGTTCATTAAGTAGTCTTTGAAATTATTCATCGTTACGATATTAGCTGTCGCAACTACCAAATGATCGACATACAAAACTACATAGATATTTTTAGAAATATCTCCTTTATCTAAAATATAAGTACAACGCGGTCAACTGGGGAATTCTGAAAATCTTTTTCTTTAAGAGACTTTTCGAATTCGTCAAACCAGCATCTTGCTGCTTATTTTAATCCATACAAAGCTTTATTTAATTTACAAACTTGATTCTGTTTGTTTTCAATTCCCTCAGGTACTCTCATATAAATTTCCTCTTTTAATATACCGTTTAAAAATGTGGTTTCTACATCCATATGATGGATTAATAAATTAAATTGATTAGCATAAGCAATTATAAATCTGAAATTTGAAATCCTTGCAACCGGAGCAAAGGTTTCATTATAATCTACTAAATACTTTTGGCTAAACCCTTTTGCAACCAGCCGAGCTTTATATCTTAATCTTTATATCTTTATATCTTATATATTAATATCCAAATTCATCATTTTTCATCGTAAATACCCATTTACAATTTATTATATTTCTATTGCTAGGCCTTGGTACTAATGTCCAAGTTTTATTCACCATAAGAGAATTAATTTCTTCTCTAATAGCTTGTTCCTATTGTTCCCTATCATTTCTGTTATTTATTTCTTGCGAAAGTGTCCGCGTTGAACGATCAAATATTGATAACGATAAATATCTATCTCGGCTGATTATCCAAACGAATTTTTCTCAGTCGTATATTTTTCATTCTAACGACGATCGTTCGTTATTCGTTCACGCTATTCGCTATTCTAATCTATTTATTCGTGTAAAATCTTATTCGAATAAATTTTTATCTAAACGCTGCGCTAAATACAACTGGTTTTTACGCGACAATTACTCTGTCTGTTTTAATTGCGACAGGAGCTGCGCAGACGGTTCTCGCTCATTTTCATGCAGCCGGTATTTGCATCGTGCTTAAACGCTGCTTTGCATTCGATCCACTCGTCTTTGTTATAAATGGTAACAATCGCAAAATAGATTAACGTTGATTTCATCGACCGAATAAAAGCGACGCGGTGAAATGGAAATTGTTTAACGGCTGTTTCGATGAACACATTTGTCGAGCCTAATTTCGGACAGCGCGTCCACGTCCATCTCTGTGCAAAATCAAAAATGTTCTATAATGATCTCTTGTTTATTCCTATGACAAATCGACTTCGATCGATTCGAACTCAACAACAAGCTCGCGAACAACGTAACAATATTTTTAATACTACAATATACCGTATAATACACACGTTTCGCGTTTCTGCTGCCTGTTTCCATCGCGATCGCACAATAATCGGCGGTCCGGGGTTCGACAGAATTCGACAAAGTTTCTGCAAGAATTGCTTTCTGTTGAAATTTTAGTCTCGAACAAAAATTAATCTATAGTTTACTTAGTAAGATATCTTCAGTTAAGATATCGGTTTACATTTCGCCGGCTCCGTCAGCGGGCAGCGACGGTGATGTAATCTGTATATATTAGATGCCGCGATACATCATCGCCGGTACCTTTTGATGTACATCGTGCCCTGACTGTTTGAGGGTCCCAGCGTCACGTATACAATGTAAAACGCGACAAATAAAACGTCTCTGATTGGTGGACACGACGAACCCAAAAAGGGTATAAAAGAAGCGTTTCTTCTTACCGGACTCTCAGTAGAGTTTGGTCGCTCGATCGGTTTCGCTCATATACCTTCTCTCAATAAAGGATTAAAATAAAGTCTTCTAAAGCAAAGAATTAGAATCATTTCCATTCCATAATCCCAAAAGGTTATGGGCCCAGGCAACGTTTTTTTTAATTAACTTTGTTGAGTGTTTTAGAACAATGGAAAGTGCGGGTATAAAACGAAACATTAAAGTATTCGATGGTGAACGTTACAGTGTTTGGAAATTCCGTGTACGTGCTGTGCTGACAGAATTAAACATTATACACGTAATCGACGATGAACCACCACAGAATAAAACGGAGGAGTGGGACCAAGCAGACCGAACTGTTAAAGGCATAATTACAGAGTATTTGACAGACTCGTTACTATGTTTCGTGAAACCAGAAATCAATGCGAGAGAAATCTTCAAGAATTTGGACAATTTGTACGAGCGAAAAAGTCTCGCCACTCAACTGGCTCTGCGGAAGAAATTACTGAGCTTGAAATTGCAAAGTGATACCCAATTGATGAGACACTTCACGACCTTTGACGACCTAATCACTGAATTGAAAGCAGCTGAAGACAACTTAAGTATTGCATTCGTAAAAAAACCAGACTATTGGATCATGAGGTGAAATTGTTAAATGAGAATGCCGATACGAGTGTAAAGATTCTCCAGGCAATTAAACAAAAAAAATAATGAAAGGAGAACATTACAAACAGTGCAGTATGTGCAGCAAAATACAAATGCTGCAAATACAGATGGATTTGCATTCATGGCAGGACATGTGGAATGCAGTAAAGATGGAAGAGAATGGATTCAATTTTTATTGGATTCAGGAGCGTCCGACCATATTATCAATAGGAAGGACTTGGCAACACGTTTCGAGGAGCTGAAGACACCTACCAGGATATCGGTGTTAAAATCTGGAGAGTACATCACGGCAACAAAAAGGGGCACACTGAACGTAATCAGTGACACAGGAGTCGCAGGAGAATTGAAGGACGTCCTATATTCGCCGGAAGTACCATATAATTTGCTCTCTGTATCGAAGATGCAAAGTATGGGTAATACGATTGTATTTGATAAACAAGGTGTACAGATTTTTAAATCCGGTAAGGTGATCATCAGGGGTAAGTCCTCGAACAATCTTGTTACAATAGATTTTAAAATAATGCATGAACAAGTGAACTCAGTCCAAATGTACAGTATTATCAAAGGTGATTTTAAACTATGGCATGAGCGTTTAGGATATATTGGAAAAGGTAAATTCCTAGAGTTAAGAAATAAAGGAATGATTAGCGATGTAGAATTGGTAAATAAAATAATACCAAATAATAACCTATGCGAAGCTTGCATTAATGGGAAACAAGCACGATTGCCATTTAAAAGGAAAAAAGATAAAAATCATATCAAAAGACCTTTGTTAATAGTACATTCGGACGTGTGCGGTCCAATTACTCCTTCCACAATAAATAACAAAAATTATTTTGCAACATTCATAGATGAGTACACTCATTATTGTGTTACATATTTAATAGAACACAGATCAGAACTTTTTAATGTTTTTAAAGATTATGTTGCAAAATGTAAATCTCATTTTAATTTGAGGCTGGTTAATTTGTACTGTGATAACGGTAGAGAATATCTATCGAATGAGATGAAGAACTATTGTATAGATAAGGGTATAAGTTATCACTTGACTGTTCCACGAACCCCACAATTAAATGGTGTAGCAGAAAGAATGAACAGGACAATCACAGAAAAGGCCCGAGCAATGATAGCCGGTGCAAGTTTAGATAAGAGTTTTTGGGGTGACGCCGTTCTTACTGCTACATATTTAATAAATAAATCTCCAACGAGGGGATTGAAACAAAATAAAACACCGTTTGAATTATGGCATGCTAAAAAACCACAAATAGAGTATTTAAGAATATTTGGTTCTACAGTATATGTGCATGATAAAACTAGTAAATCCAAATTTGACGAAAAGTCATGGAAAGGAATACTAGTAGGCTATGAAACAAACGGGTATAGAGTGTGGGACGAAAAAAAAGGAAAAGTATTTCGTTGCAATATTTGACGAAGTTAATTTCCTAAAGTCAAGGTCGGTAGTGAATATTAAAGAGATTAGTTGTGAAAAATCTCAAAATAAAATTGAAATTTCTGACGTAATGTCAAATTCAATAAAGGACTTGATGAAATCTAATAATGGGAAATCAGATAGTTCAAGTTCGGAAAATAAAATTGAAATTTCTGACGTAATGTCAAATTCAATAAAGGAATTAAAGAAATCTGATAATGGGAAATCAGATAGTTCAAGTTTGGAAAATAAAATTGAAATTTCTGACGTAATGTCAAATTCAATAAAGGAATTAAAGAAATCTGATAATGGGAAATCAGATAGTTCAAGTTCGGAAAATATCGAAAGTAAAACTGATGTTTCTGACGTAAAGTCAAAATCAGTGGGTGAATCTAGTAAGTCTGTTGAAGGGAAAACAGATAAACTAGAGAGTATAAACCCGAACAGAATCAATGAAAAATTCCATAATGGTAATATGAAAATGACAGTAGATAGATCTTCTTCTCATAACAATACAAATACAGATAGTAAAATTAGCAATAAAAGAATGTTATCAGAACCAAGAAGGAGTGATAGGATTAAAAGGAAACCGCACATTTCATATGATGAGGAGGACATGCCGATTGATTATATGATGTGTGCACAATCGGTAGTTTGTGAAACCCCTGCATCATATCAGGAAATAAATAACAGAAATGATAGGGAACAATGGGAACAAGCTATTAGAGAAGAAATTAATCCTCTTATGCTAAATAAAACTTGGACATTAGTATCAAGGCCTAGCAATAGAAATATAGTAGATTGTAAATGGGTATTTACGATAAAAGATGATGAATTTGGAAATCCATTAAGATATAAAGCTCGGTTGGTTGCAAAAGGGTTTAGCCAAAAGTATTTAGTAGATTATAATGAAACCTTTGCTCCGGTTGCAAGGATTTCAAGTTTCAGATTTATAATTGCTTATGCTAATCAATATAATCTATTAATCCATCATATGGATGTAAAAACCGCGTTTTTGAACGGTATATTAAAAGAGGAAATTTATATGAGAGTACCTGAGGGAATTGAAAGCAAACAGAATCAAGTTTGTAAATTAAATAAAGCTTTATATGGATTGAAACAAGCAGCAAGATGTTGGTTTGAAGAATTCGAAAAGGCTCTTAAAGAAATAGATTTTCAGAATTCCCCAGTTGATCACTGTATTTATGTTTTAGATAAAGGAGATATTTCTAAAAATATCTATGTAGTTTTATATGTCGATGATTTGGTAATTACGACAGCAAATATCGTAACAATGAATAACTTCAAAGATTACTTAATGAACAGGTTTTCAATGCTGGACCTTGGTCAAATTAAATTATTTCTTGGTATTAGAATTGGAAAGACTGGAGAAAAAATAACTCTAGACCAAAGTACTTATATTAGAAAAGTATTAAAGAAATTTAATATGGATAATTGTAAACCCATAAATACTCCACTTGAAAGTAAGCTTAGTTATGAAGCCCTGAATTCAGACGAACAATATGAGGCACCTTGTCGAAATGTTATTGGTTGTTTGATGTATATTATGATCTGTACACGACCTGATCTATGTGTAGCTGTGAGCATTTTGAGCAGATACACAAATAAAAGGAATAAGGAATTATGGATATGTCTTAAAAGAGTTTTAAGATATTTGAAAGGTACGACAGACATCAAGCTAACGTACACAAGAGGTACATATAATAACATCTTGACAGGGTATGCTGATTCAGATTGGGGTGGAGACGATATGTGCGATAGAAAAAGCACAACAGGATATATATTTAAATTGTTTGAAAAATGTACAATTAGTTGGAATACGAAAAAGCAATCATCAGTCGCGGCTTCTTCAACTGAGGCTGAATACATGGCTTTGTTTGAAGCAGTTAAAGAAGCATTATGGTTAAAATCTTTAGCAATCAGTATCAAAGTAAATATGTCAGAATCCATAGTAATCTATGAAGACAATAATGGTTGTATTAGTATTGCAAACAATCCAACTGGACACAAAAGATCAAAACATATCAATATTAAATATCACTTTACCAGAGAGCAGGTAGAGAATAAAGTGATAATATTAAAATATATTCCAACAGGTCACCAATTGGCAGATATGCTGACCAAGCCACTTCCAAGACAGAAGTTCATCCAAATGAGAGTTGGAATGGGCGTACAATAATATAATTTTTTTTGCTCAATTATTATAAGAAGTAAATGGTCTGGTCAGGTTTTTCTGGGTTTCCCTTGACCCTCAGCAACAAATGTTGGACCATATTGTATTTCCCCAGAAGAGAGAAGGTATATCATATCTAGTTAATAAATATAAGAATATTAGACATACATATTTTTTTGTTACATATAAATCAAGTATTTCTTTCTTGTTTAATTTTTGAGGGGGCGTGTTGAAATTTTAGCCTCGAACAAAAATTAATCTATAGTTTACTTAGTAAGATATCTTCAGTTAAGATATCGGTTTACATTTCGCCGGCTCCGTCAGCGGGCAGCGACGGTGATGTAAACTGTATATATTAGATGCCGCGATACATCATCGCCGGTACCTTTTGATATACATCGTGCCCTGACTGTTTGAGGGTCCCGGCGGTGGCGGTCTGTGGCCACCCAGGGTGAGAGATAACCCCCGAACTAGTCCTCGCGTAGGAGGGTTGATCGGCCGAGTCGATGGGTGTATCGGCGATGAAGGCATTAGAGACCGTCAGTGCGTCGTACATGTAGTACTTCGCATAATGGCGAGGCCCTGATTTAGCATACGGGCTGTGGCGTGTTCTTTGTACAGCACTGTATGTGCTGTATGACTTCCGACTGGGGAACTGTTGTCACTCGTCACTAAATACGCAGCGAACTGAACGAAGTGTGGTGGAGAGGAAGAGGCAGCCTCTCCGACTGCTGTCTCCCACGTGTTTGCCGTGCGTGGCGACCCTTGTCGTCGGAAAAGAGGATCCTGGGATCTGAGGGGGCCCTCTCCTGCGGGTGAGACGTCCCCAACACGTAACTTTGGCCTCTGCTTCGGCTAGATGGGCGGCTGGACGAGAAAAGTAGCCCTGGCCCAGTCAATCGGCTTGGAACGACCACACGCTTCGGCAAGTGGGTTCTGCTGGGCAAGGACGCGGGCTGGGTAAGGAAACCGACCCAGCCAGCAGAATATATCCGGTGCGTAGCCCTAACTCAGCCTTTGGCGGGTTCCAAATTGTGCGGGTCGGTGGTGGCCGGGGAGCGCACTGGATGAAAGACCAAGACATATTATGGGTCTTAACGAAAAAGAAAAACAAACAAAAACAACCAAGCGTTGAAAGACGACGGGTCCAGCTCCTACTCGGAGTGAAGCCGTCGCCGCAGACGCGGGAACTGCAAATGCAGCTGTCAGTCCCCCCGCGTCTGTGAGAAAGACAAGATCCGGGAAGGTGATTAATATCGCCAGTCCTCGTGTGATCTTGCAAAGATGTGTGACTCCCACGCGAGCGGTCTCGGTGAAAACCGAGCCCACGGTAGAAGGTGCGCCGGACACCGGTAACGTGGTAGTAATCGAACGAGTCGGAGACACGTCACTCGTGAAGGTGCAGTCGGCACCCGAGCGTGTCGAGGACCCTATAGGTGACGGTTGGCAAACCGTCACCAAAAAGTCGAAGCGAGCCAAGCCGGGCGCACCCACCGGCAAGGCCGCAGTAAACCGGGCCAGGAGACCGAAGGGGACGTTCTCCGGGCAAAAGGTACGGCCTCTCGATCTCGTAAGAGACGAAGCCTTTAGGCGAGTGTCCGAAATACGAACCTTTTGCTTTCGACCCGAGTCGAAAGTCAACAAGGAGTCCGGGTCAAAGATACTCGCCGAGGTTGAGGCACTCAACGAGTTGGTTCAGGAGCTTATTCAACGGAATAGCTTCGTCGAAGGGCAACTCGCCGCGGTCAGGGCGGACCTAAAAGCGCGTCCTGCCGTAATGAGTGCGATGCGACCTGGGCCGACCAAGGGAACTCTCCCGAAGACGGCCTGCAATGCCGCGCAGCCGACTTACGCCCAAGTGGCCAAAGTCGACTGCAAAAGAGCTTCTCCGGAAGCGGGAAGACGGCCACAATCGCAGCATGTGGTGAAAATCTTCCCGCCGAAGGAAAAAGGACAGAGCAGCGAAGTTACGAAGGTTACTGTTCTGTCCCTCATTAAACCAGCGAAGGAGGCGATCCGAGTAAAGTCGGTCCGACGCATCCACTCCGGTGGCATCGTCGTCGAGACCGACCGAAAGGAGGACCTGCAAGCCTTCGTTGGAAATAAGAAGCTCCGGAGCGCGGGTCTGTTCGTCTCCTTACCTACCAAGCGGGACCCTGAGGTTTTAGTTTACGACGTGCCGCGTCGGATGGGTAAGGAAGAAATTGCCTCCAGTATTTGGAGGCAAAACCTCTGCGATGCGAACCAGAAGGATGTGCCTTCGGGAATTCGGGTCAGCCGCATGGCTGGCAAGACCCCGGAGACAGCCAACTGGGTCGTTGCCGTCAGTCCGCAGAATCTTCAGCGGCTGAAGCAGAGGGGTAGCCAAGTTTACCTCGGATGGAACTCCTGTCATGTACGGGATTTCGTCCAGGTGCTTCGGTGCTACCGTTGTCAACGCTTCGGGCATACCTCGAAGCGTTGTAAATTCAAGGAGGATATGTACGGTCACTGCTCCCAAAAGGGGCATACCTTCACGCTCTGTAGCAAGAAGAGTGAACCTCCGGTCTGCTCTAATTGCAAGGACAGAGGGTGGGCTAGTGCACACAAGTCGCGGGACCCAGCTTGCGCTTCCTATCAGGCGACGCTAGCTTTAGAGTCGTCCCGTGTCCGACTTGAGTGACGGGCAGATGTGGACTTGTCCACTCCGCCATTCGAACGGCATGCTGGGCGGACCCCTCGGGGTTCGTCCCCTCGGGCCAGGCTGAAGCCCCTCTTGCGGAGATAAATTGACTTTAACACTACTCCGTCAAGAGTGCCTGGATTGGGTTGGACTCGAGGTGGCAGTGGGAGTAGCACGTTGTCTTCCCCTGCCACGATAACGAACGAGGGTAGAGCCAGACCATCGGCACCCGTCGAGAGAGCGGCTAGTATAGTCCACATAGGACCCAGGCATAGCCCATCTTAAGACTCACAACGACGACACTAACTGTTTGAGGGTCCCGGCGGTGGCGGTCTGTGGCCACCCAGGGTTGAGAGGCGACCCCCGAACTAGTCCTCGCGAAGGTTGTTGCTACTACCGAGTCGATGGGTGCGTCGACGATGAAGGCATTTCAGACCGTCAGTGCGTCGTACATGTAGTACTTCGCATAATGGCGAGGCCCGAGATTAAGCATGCGGGCTGTGGCGTGTTCATGTACAGCATTGAATATGCTGTACTACTCCCTACCGGGGGACTGTTGTCACTTGTGGCTGCAGTCCCCCGCGTCACGTTATGCGGTTTTTCTGGTCTGACTGGAATGCCGCATTTTCGTTGTCTGAACGCGCCACGTAGCAACATGCCGCTGGATCTAGAAATCGGGATGCAACCAATCACCTGGGCAACCCAGGCCGCAAGGGGCAAACGTGCCCTAGCCACACTTGAGCCTCCACGAAATAAGGTACCGCTGGATAGCTCGTATTCTCAAAACGCAGCGAACTGAACGAAGTGTGGTGGAGAGGAAGAGGCAGCCTCTCCGACTGCTGTCTCCCGCGTGTTTGCCGTGCGTGGCGACCCTTGTCGTCGGAAAAGAGGATCCTGGGATCTGAGGGGGCCCTCTCCTGCGGGTGAGACGTCCCCAACACGTACCTTTGGCCTCTGCTTCGGCTAGATGGGAGGCTGGACGAGAAAAGCAGCCCTGGTCCAGTCAATCGGCTTGGAACGACCATACGCTTCGGCGAGTGGGTTCTGACGGGTGGGGACGCGGGCTGGGTTGAGTAATCGGCCCAGTCAGCAGACTATGTCCGGTGCGTAGCCCTAATCCAGCCTGATGGCGGGTTCCAAAATGTGTGGGTCGGTGGTGGCCGGGGAGCGTACCGGATGAAAGAAAGATTCATAATATGGGATCTAAAATAAAAATTGAACGCTCGAAGTCGGCGGGTCCAGCTCCTACTCGGAGTGAAGCCGTCGCCACAAACGCGGAGACTGCAACAGCAGTTGTCAGTCCTCCCACGTCTGCGAAAAAGACAAGGTCCGGGAAGGTGATAAACATCGCCAATCCTCGCGTGACCTTAGAGAGATGCGTGACACCCACGCGAGCGGTCTCGATGAAAACTGAGGCCACGGTAGAAGGCGCGCCGGACACCGGTAACGTGGGGACATCGCCTAAGTCGGGGGACTCCCCCAGCCGCAAGGCTGGGAAGGAGAAACCCAAGAAAATTGAACGAGTCAAAGACACGCTCGTGAAGGTGCAACCGGCACCCAAGCGTGTTGAAGACCCCGAAGGTGACGGTTGGAAAACCGTCACCAAAAAGTCGAAGCGTGCCAAGCCAGTTGCACCTACTGGCAAGGCCGCAGTAAACCAGGCCAGGAAATCGAAGGGGACGGTTTCCGGGCACAAGGTACGACCTCTCGATCTCGTGAGAGACGAAGCCTTCAGGCTAGTATCAGAGATACGGACCTTTTGCTTTCGACCCGCGTCGAAAGTCAACAAGGAGTCCGGGTCGAAGATACTAACAGAAGTCGAAGCACTCAACGGGTTAGTTCAGGAGCTGATTCAACGGAACAGCTTCGTCGAAGGGCAACTCGCCGCGGTCAGGGCGGACCTAAAAGCGCGTCCTGCCGTAATGAGTGCGGTGCGACCTGGGCCGTCCAAGGGAACCCTCCCGAAGACGGTCTCCAATGCCGCGCAGTTGACCTACGCCCAAGTGGCTAAGGTCAACCCGACAGCTACTCCGGAGGCGAGAAGACCACCGACACAATACGTGGTGCGTATCTTCCCGCCAAAGGATAAAGGACAGAACAGCGATGCTACTAAGAGAGCTGTTCTGTCGATCGTGAAACCTGCGAAGGAGGCGATCCGGGTCAGATCGGTTCGACGCATCCACTCCGGTGGCATCGTCGTCGAAACCGATCGCAAGGAGGACCTAAAAGCCTTCGTAGGTAATAGAAAGCTGGCGAGTGCGGGACTGTCCGTCTCCTTGCCTAGCAAACGGGACCCCGAGGTCCTGATTTATGATATCCCGAAAGGGATGGACAAGGAGGAAATTGCCTCCAGTCTTTGGAGGCAAAACCTCTCTGAGGCGTCCCAGAAGGATGTGCCTTCGGGTGTTCGGGTCAGTCGCATGGCTGGCAAGACCCCGGAGACAGCCAACTGGGTAGTGGCCGTCAGTCCGCAGATTCGTCGGCGGCTGGCGCAGAGAGGGGACCGGGTGTACCTCGGGTGGAGTTCCTGTCGTGTGCGGGACTTCATACAGGTCACCCGATGTTATAAGTGCCAGCGCTTCGGGCACACGGCGAAAGAGGATGTCTGCAGACATTGTGCCGAAAAAGGGCACGGTTATGCGCTCTGTAACAGGAAGAGCAAGCCTCCGGTTTGCTCCAACTGTAAAGACAGAGCGCGACCATTTGAACATAAGTCGCGAGACCCGGCCTGCGCCTCCTATCAGGAAGCACTGGTTTTGGAGATGTCTCGCATTAGACAAGAATAATTTGAATGGATAGTACAAACGACCGGCGACGCTCGAGAGTCATACGGGTCATGCAGCATAACATGCAGCGGGCCCGAAACGTGACCGACGAAGTCCGGACTGAGATGCATAGGCGAGGGGTAGATGTGTTGCTTGCACAAGAGCCATATAGCTGGCGGGGTACTGTGCCCGGGCTAGGCTTGAGAACGAGGCTGATCACGGCAGGCGATCCGGTGATGGCTGCAATAGCGGTCAGAAACCCGGGTCTAACCGTGGTCAAAGTCTCTAACTTGTGCGACACGCATTTGTCCTGTGTCAGCATCTCGGGTTCGTTTGGGAGCTTCTTCCTGATCAGCCAATACTTTCAATGGTCCGATGACGTTGAATCAGGTCTGGCACGGTTGGAGAGAGCTCTTTCCGCACTTAGACATAACCGAGTCATTATCTCTGCCGACGTTAACGCAAAATCAGCCCAGTGGGGCAGTGCGGAGACGGACGTGAGAGGCCGTAAACTTGAAGAGTTTATCGTGAGCCATGGCTTGGTTGTCTTGAACGAGGCTGGAAACGCTCCGACGTTTTCCAGCCCTAGTGGACAGTCTTACATCGACGTCACACTATCGACACCTGACATTTGCGACAAGGTGCGAGGTTGGAAGGTCCGCGAGGACCTGACGACCAGCGACCACCGAGTCATAGAGTTCACTTTGAGTTTTTGCGCCGAGGACGGTGCTGCCGAAATTTGTAGTAGCGACAGCAGCACCAACCGGAACGGATTATTACCAAGGTTCCGACTCCGAAGCGCAAAATGGCCCGAGTTCGACAAGGCGCTGCAGGAAAGTAAGAGGAGTATATCCCCCAATCCATTGAACAATAAGGGGGAAGTCGAACATCTAGCACAGGAGATGGAAAGAATGATCGTCCAAGCGTGCGACTCCTCGATGCCAACCAAGCAGTGGCATTCAAAATCCGTCCCATGGTGGACGGCCGACCTGACGAGGCAGAAGAGGCGAGTCTATAAACTTAGACGAGCCTCGCAGAACGCAGCATGTTCAGAGGAGCAGAGGGCGGCCAAGAGGACCGAGTATCTCAAACAGAGAAAGGCCTACAAAGCCGCCATTAAAGCTGCTTGGTCGCACAGCTGGCGTGCATTCGTGACCGAGCAGGGAAACAAAGAACCCTGGGGCCTCATTTATAAGATCACGAGGCAGAAGATGACAGCCAGCACGGTCATCTCGAATATTAATCTTAACACTGCCCAGGTTTACACTATAGACTGGGACTCCACCGCTTCCGCGCTGCTGGAGGGGTTAATTCCGGACGATAGCCCCGAGAATGACTCCCCGGATCATGCGCGAGTCAGGAGGGAAGCTGCCATCGAGCCGGAGAGTGAGGACGCCAGTCCCTTCACCCTCTCGGAGCTCAGATCGGCGGTTAACCGACTGAAGAGCGGCAAGTGTCCAGGCCTAGATCGGATCGAGCCGGAGATTCTAAAACGTTCGTTTAATACGATCTCACGCGAGCTCCTCCGACTCTACAACGGATGCCTGGCACACGGAGTCTTTCCCGCGGAATGGAAAGTCGGGCCCATCATTTCCATCCTTAAAGGACCCGAGAAACCTGAAACGGAGATAAAGTCCTACAGACCTATATGCTTGCTTTCGGTCGTAGGCAAAGTCTTAGAGAAGCTAATCGCTACGCGATTAGCTAGTTCGTTTTTGCACCCCGACTACGCCTCCGATCGGCAATACGGATTCAGGCCGCATCGATCCACGACTGATGCCGTGGTAAAGATGAGGGAGCTTGCGTCCGGTCGAGAGGAAAAGTACGTCGTGGGTCTGCTCTTCGACATTGCTGCAGCCTTTGATAATGTCTGGTGGCCAAGCATACTCAACGCGTTGAGGAAGCGAGGCTGCCCAAAAAACCTATTTAGATTGGTGGTCGACTACTTCGACGGCCGCGTGGTGACTATGGTGTCTGATCGCGGTGCAGTGCGGAAGAAAGTCACTAAGGGCTGCCCACAGGGATCAATTCTTGGTCCGCGCTGTTGGAACTTAGTCTTCGACGAGGTTCTACAGCTCCTATCGAACGCCGGGCTCGCTTGCGAGCCCATCGCCTATGCAGACGACCTTCTTGTCTTGATCTTTGCGAACAGCAGGAAGGGTCTAGAAAGCAATGGTCAATTGGTTGCGGACACCATTTCTCGCTGGTGCGACCAGCAGAAATTGTCGCTGTCTGCGACCAAGACCGAGATGATATTCTTGAAAGGCTCTCTCGACAGAGAGAGGCCACCTGTGATAAAAGTAGGAGGTCGGAATATTGCCGTCAAGGACTTTGTGCGTTACCTTGGCGTGCATTTTGACTCTGGACTGGGTATCCATTCCCACGTCGAGTATTTGAATGCTAAGTCCTTGCGAACGTTTAATGCGCTAGCAAGGATTGCTAAGTCGAACTGGGGATTGGGATATCGGACGATGCGTACTTTGTACCGCGGCTTGTTTGTCCCAATCGTCACGTATGCTGCCGCGGGCTGGGCAGACCGCCTTACCTCTGGGACGAGTAAAGTGCTCACCAGGGCGCAGAGGCATGTTCTGCTTGGCTGCGTCAAAGCCTACAGGACAGTCTCCACTGATGCGATCCCCATGATCGCCGGGGAGATACCTGTGGACTTGGCGATAGCGGAGTTCAGCTGCGTGTACAAAGCCAGGAAGAAACTCGGGTTCCAACATGGAACCTATCAAGTGAGTCAGGCCGAATTGGCTGACGAAGTCGTCACCGAAGCCCAAGTTCGCAGAAGGCTGAGGGAGGCGACTTTAGAGATGTGGCAGCAGAGATGGTCGTCCTCGACGAAGGGTAGGGAAACCTTCCAATACTTCGGCGAGGTATCAGACCGACTCTCAGCGAGCTGGATCAGAGTCGACCATGATGTAGCGCAGTTCTTGAGCGGACACGGAGACTTCCGTGCGAAGCTCAAGACGTTCGCCCTGGTCGACGGTGAGTTGTGCGAATGTGGGGAGGAGGAAACTCCAAACCACGTCCTCTACGATTGTCAGCGTTACGTAGAGGACAGGGAACACCTACGCCAGGCGGCGATTCGAGAAGGATTTCAGTGGCCGATCGACAAAGCCAGCCTGGTGTCAGAGCAGCTATTTAAGGAGTTCCAGAAATTCGCACGATCCGTAAGAACGACAAAGAGACGAACATAGAACGAAACTGCATACGGAGCGTGGACTCGTCCAGCTCCGTCGATGTACGGCATGCTGGGCGAACCCCTCGGGGTTCGTCCCCTCGGGCCAGGCTGAAGCCCCTCTTGCGGAGATAATAGACTTTAACACTACTCCGTAAGAGTGCCTGGATTGGGTTGGACTCGAGGTGGCAGTGGGAGTAGCACGCTGTCTTCCCCTGATACGATAGTGAACGAGGGTAGAGCCCGAACATCAGGCATAAGTCGCAAGAGCGGCCGGTATGGTCCACCAAGGACTTAGGTACGGCCCGTCTCTCAGAGACCGCAGTTAAGACGACAACACTAACTGTTTTCGGGTCCCAGCGTCACGTATACAATGTAAAACGCGACAAATAAAACGTCTCTGATTGGTGGACACGACGAACCCAAAAAGGGTATAAAAGAAACGTTTCTTCTTACCGGACTCTCAGTAGAGTTTGGTCGCTCGATCGGTTTCGCTCATATACCTTCTCTCAATAAAGGATTAAAATAAAGTCTTCTAAAGCAAAGAATTAGAATCATTTCCATTCCATAATCCCAACACTTTCAAAATAGAAGAGATCCGGATCACCGGCCAGACAGGATTTATCTCCGATTAGCATAAACTTCCTTGGGGTTCGGCGATAAGCCCGGTCGGTTCCTCGACTTCCTCGGTCTCCTCGGTCTAATCTCCAGACAGGATGTTTTTCGCGAACTAATCGAAGAAAGTGGCACTCGACTAGAAACTTGCTGCACGAAGAATGCCGTTGCTAAATTAAGAAAACCGCCGTGAGCCTCCGCGAAAGACTTGTCGCGGAACACCGGAAATTCTTCTTCGCTGTTTTGTTCACGCGACGAAAACAATCGGAAACGATCGTAGTCCGTTGATTAGAGAGTTCATCGAACTACGACGCAGTGCAATCGAACAATCCATTGTTCGTTCGAACGATTCTTTATTCGATACATTTTTATATTCGAACAATTATTTATTCCAATGATTTGTTAGTCGAACGATTCTTCATTCGATCGGTTTTTTATTCGAACAATTCGGAAAAGTAATATATGGAAGAAATGAGTCGATAAACTATGAAAAAACATTCTACATTCTTTCTCTATCATTTTGATTCGAATTCATTATTTTCTGTATGAATTCTTCTCTACGAATAAATTCTAATTCGAGTAAAATTGCATTCGTCAAGCCTTCATCTTTTATCCGCCATCGGAATAAATATTGCGCTGTTTTAAGCAAATATACATCATCTTGCCGCGCGGATTCTGTCAATTAGCAACGAGAAATCGTTAGAAAGGAGGATTTTTCGACGACTGCCGAACACAGTTTTCGTGCCGGTCAAGGAGCCTCGCCCGTGTTTTATGGTCGTTCCGACGAGACGACGAAAAACAAACGCGCGGTCTGCGGGACAAGATCTTAAGGCGAATGGCTTCGTCTATCAAATAACGGGAGAATCGCGAAAAACGCGGGCCCGAAGGACACTGCGCAGCGGCGGGCCCAGTTTCCTAGAAAGTCACCCGGTCGTCGCGACTTTTCGCTTCGCCTCTCTCTCTCTCTCTTCCTCTCCGATCCTCGACGGTCTTAACATTCTGCGAAACGATCGCAGAAAAAACGGGTCCCCGAAATTTGCATGATCGCGCCGCAAATAGGACCATAACTCAGAACACGGTCGCAAGTGCAGTCGCGACGATGTATTGAAAAAAATTCGTGGCACTTTTGAAATGTCATGGTTCCGCGAACAGCGGTCGCAGGACGACCGAACTGGACTCGTTTTGAGGCTCGAAGACTCTACTTTCGCGGTATGTAATTGTTTAGATTTTTCGATTTTTCTCCGGCGATCCGACGCAGGGAAAGCGGACACCTTTCCCGAGAATCGTTTCAGAACTTAAATTCGTTGCACCTGTTTTCTATTTTTACGCTGCACGTAAATTTAATAATCGAATAATTTACGCCGCAGCGAATTGGCAAATTATTAAGAAAAATCAACGGATTGTTTAATTAACGAAACGTTCACGAAACATTTCATCCGCGTTGATCCTTATTGTATATAACGCGAACGTAACGCGAACACGATACAAGGCCGTAAGAATAATGGAAAAAAAAATAAAAATAAAAGAAGAATACGTAGACACTTCCCTCCACCGTACTTTCTAATTTTTGCCAGCGGTGAAAGGGGTTGCCGAGGAGTACGTACTTCCAAGTATCATAGAAAACCGCGGCGGTGTGTCTGGAAATAATCGGGCGGAGGTTTCGCACGGTCGGAGGAACGATTCAATTACAGGGCAATCGATGGAATTAACGGAAACTGCTCGGTCCATGGGAATTGGAGGTTCGTCGACCGCGCTGATGAAGTTAGGCGACCGCGGTCGACGCCAAATGACCGGTTAACGTTAACCGAACGCCGCGAAAGGGAAATCCCTGACGGCGGTAGCATCCGAGGAGAGGCTACACGACAAAGTAATATAATAGAAAGTATCCGGGAGACGGAAGCGGTTGACGCTGCGCCACTGGATACATCGTAAAACGCGAAGTCCGTCCTCGCAATCAGATTTTCATCGCTGCCACGCCGGACAATTCCGAAGAAAGGATCCGCGTTTCCTTTCTAATCGGACTTCGGGCTCTACAATGGGCCGGTCGCGAACCTTCCTTCCCGTTCGGAACACGGTGCTCCGATTGCCAATCGAATCTTATCGGAGACAATCGATTCCCCGACGACCATGGTCGACGATATCGCGAAAATTCCGCGGCATTTTCTACGGGATGCCTCAAAATGATGCTAGTTCCGGGAAACGAGGACTTTCTGAGATTATTTGAAGTAACTTTTTCCTTTGCGGAAATGCAATCCGCGGCTTCGTTTACGAGTTATTAACGAAAAATGACCAACGAGCCAATCAGCCAATCAGCGGAACACCGAACCGTGGATCTTCACGCGAAATGAAGATTCTCCGAATCAATGAACGATGGAAGATAAATAAAAATGTATTTCTCTTTTTGATGAGAATTGTCAGTTGAAGAGAATGCGAAACTACTCTTTAATGCTCGATTTACGGAGCACCAAAAGCAGCTGTTTTCTATTACACTATAAGAGTAACAATTGAAAAAAAGACAGCTCTTCTGATTTTTCGCTTCGATGTTATCGTAATATTTGCCGCGTGAAATAACAGATATATCGAATAAATTAACACATAACCGTGATCTTCGCGATCTCTCTGTATAGTAATCGTGAATGAAAAAATTAGCGACCGGGAAGTCGACGGGGAAGAAAAGTTTGTTCACTAGCGACAAATGCGAGTGTAACAACAGCCACAAATAGACGTTGCCGGGTGATCGATTCTTCGCGATAAAAATAAATCAGAAAGTTTGCCAGCGTTACAACGCTTTCGAAAGATCGGGGGTGAATCGACGTCGGGTCGCGCGCGTTCCGTGTAATCTCGAAGACACGAGGCACCCTGGGAACCTTGAGCGCCGGCTTTTGATAGACACGAGATCATGTTTAAGACCCTCCGGGGGACAGGGACCATTTGAACTCGTGGGACACGTGAGACCTTGGGGCCATTTGAACTTTCGGAAACTCTCTAGAGCCGCGAGATGATCGGGATCCTTGAAACTCTTTGGGAACCTTGAGATTGAAATCCCACGGATCGCTTTAACATCATCCGAGCCTCAGACCGGAAGCTTTAAAAGCTTCTCGAATTCGGACCGACCGGATCGACCAACGAGTGCGAAAGACTAGTGCGAAGTATCGTACGTTCGAGCAGCGATTCGATTTTACAATTCATTTCAAACAGGGACGAATCGGAAAGAAGGCCGCCCAAGAAATTGGGGGTTGCTTTATAACCTCTTCCACCGTAATATCGCGTCAGATTCGGTGCACAATTCGCTAAATACGAATGTTATTCGCTGCTTTCAAATCGAAATAGAATTCCACCCTTCGATAAATATAAATTTTCTTCCCCTGGTAGGAATTTATAAAAGAACGAAGAAGTTCTAAATATAGATAAAATATCAAAGACTGTTCAGAAATGAATCGATTTCGAAAAGATCGTGAAGCGGTCAAGAGAGGCTCTCCCCCTACGGATTGCTGCATCGTCGGTTCTACAACCCCTAAGAAGAAACTCCGAGCCCCGGTCACGAGAGCCACGGTCTGCCAGTTTCCGCCCCGACGCCGGGCGTCTTCCGGCGTAGCCAGGCGTCTATTCCTGGTTTGAATTTCTTATCAGGGGAGGTTGGTCGTGGCTCGATTCCTCGTGCGCGAGGAACATGGTGATTACGCAGCCATTTATTCAGTCGCGGATGCGCGCTAAAAATAGGATCACAGAGGGAAAGAGAGATCGAGAGAGCGAGAGAGAGAGAGAGAAAGGGAGAGAGAGAACTGAAACGCGTGCTGCTCGAATCCAGGGAACACAGAGAGAGGGTTGCCGCCGTCGAGGGGATGGGGGATGAAAACGTTGGTAATCCGATGATGGAGGAAACAGGAATGAAGAAGGGTCATGAGGTGGAGGACAGGGCCGGGTGGGCGGACGGAAGGGAACACGACCACGCGAACGCTACGGACGATTGAAATACTCGGACGCGGGGGTGCAAAAGGGCGTCAGCAGTGACGTTGGCGACGAATGGAGGGGGCAGTGCCGCGATATTACATGGTGTTCCATGCCCTGATGACATCCGACCGTGTCCCGAAACGTCTCCGCACCTTTCGCGACCATACGGCCCGACTAATTTCGCTTCATCCCCCTTTAACATGTAGAAAGTTCAGGATCAAGGTGGATCGGGGTCGCAACTTTCTTATAACACATCTATTGGCAAGCCTATTTTGAAGAAAATGCCTCTCTTTGAATAAATAAACGAAAAACGATAAATTATCAAGTAGATCGTCCAGTTAAAAAAGAAATTATACCGAAGCGAGATAATAGAGTTCGAATGTAAAATGAGATCCTGTAACATCTCCGATCGTTTGCGAGCGTAACCGAGCGAATCTCGTTCGCTTCGTTTGTAGCATCGACTGAATTCAAGAGACAGCCGCCGATCGTTGGATGCATATCAATTGCATTCCCTCGTCTTTGCGGGAAAGCGAACCAGCTTTTTCCACAAAGCGGTCCCCGATTGAACGAAACGATCCTGTTTATTCCGTTCGCCGGGGAGATCGCCGTCGAGTGGCGGAACGGTAATATTAGTCGAAGGTATTTGCGGAATCAAACGAGAAGATAGAACTCGAGATTATATAGATTACATTTACCGATTCTATTTGCATAGTAGGTTAAGAAGGCAGCCCGTCCCCATTCAATACCGTATCAAGTCCGGACGGGATTATCCTTGCATCTATCCCCTTTGCTTGCATAGATAAAATACTCTTCTCTCTCTCTTCCCCTCTCTCTCTCTCTCTCTCTGTATGTGTGTGCGTGTGTTCTACACATGGAAACGGGTCTCACGTGTGCGCGATTCATTACCACGGTGACACACGTAACAGGTAGCTTTCAATGATCCTACTGTCTCGAGTGGCACTCGTCGATCGAGAGTCTTGCAGAGCCGCAGTTGTAATGAAGGCACGAGCGCGGGTAAACGGCGATTTCGCGGGGAGAACTGAACAGGCTCGACGAAACGTTTGTACCGATTCGAATGGTGTCTCGAAAGTACCGTGGCTCGAGAAAAGCTTCGATAAAATCATTCGAGCTGCCTAAACGCACTCTTTATCGACTCGATTATAAATGTTGCCTCGACGCACCCGTTCGAACCGTATTTTACCCTTGGTCCTCACGCGTGTCCCTAACAATATCTTCGTAATGGTAGCTCGGGGCCCGAATTGCGCAGGAGACATTATTCGAAAGGTGCGCGTAATATGCACGCAGTTCCTTCGGCTCGCGCCGAAGCAATCTGAAACGGTGGCCCGAAGTACATAGTACATACATACATACTAAAACGGTGCCTCGGAAGAACATTCTAAAACGACGGCTTCGAGCACATCTTGCATAAGGGTGGAAACGTTTAAGCGCGGAGAACGTTTGAATAGGCGCTCGAAGCGGGCCTAGCCGTGGCCTGACGTCACCGGAGGGTTCCGGGGGTTGGTGGGGAGCACGGGAGAATTTGAGAATCACTGGGACAGAGAGACAGCCCGTGGCCACCAATGGGCGAAATAGTGGGGTTGGTCCCGGTGGTGGTACGCGCGGGAGGCAACGTGCCAGCCGTGAGGGGAGGCAGCCATGAATGAAAGTAGCGCGTATCGATCTACCCGCGCCGCCCTAGATAAAATATGGTAAATAGTGGGCTGAAACGGGCTTGGGGGCGGCGCGGGGGGAGGAGAACGTCATCGTGCGCATAACGCCGCTCATCACCCCGTGTCCCCCCCGCCGTTTGGTCGACGCCGACCGACGACAACGATCCCACCGTGGCTATCTGTGGCCACACGTGGCCCCCAGGACGACACCGATTTCCCATTTCAATTAAAACCGACCGTGGAAAACGGGCCCGGCGCGGCGAGAAACGGCCAATCGGTGTGTTTCCGGTACGGTACAACGCGATCTTTACCCGCCTGACGCAACCCGAGCACGTTTTTCGCCATCCTACGCTGTGACCAAATATCATCCGGCAGGGAGCATCGTCGTCGGTGGAGAAAAAGTTCGCGTGCTCTGTACTTTGACAACACACGTTTTGCTTTCTTTCAGCCGTCGGTGAACCGCGCGAAATCTTGTTTAAATCTTGTTTATTATTAGGGGCTCGGGTTTTTTTATTCTTCGCCTAAAGCGTGTTACTCGATTCGCGGAAACTAAATTGAATAAATCAGCATCGCTTAAAAATTTATGCCCGGGTCACATCTGATCCGGTGGCAGCAGTCCGCGACGCGACTACACGCTAAGCCGCTCGTCGAACGCAAGATACCTTTGTACTATAATACATGTACTATACATGTACTATACATGTACTATAATACTATAGTACTATAATACTAGCTATAATACTCGACTATCGTACTATACGACTACGCTAGTATACTTTAATTGTACGTTGCGGGGGCAAGCATGCTGGGCCCGGTTTAATGGTCCGGTTAAGTTAGCTAGTCTATACTAATGTAATTATGGGGTATAATGTAATATAGTCGAACTATGAATAATGGGTCGATAGTTTAAATATACATAGTGTTGCCTCTAACAAGCTGGCATAGCTGAACCGTAAACCGCATGCCAGTACATACATACATACATACAATGGTTTAACTGTAGAATATACTTGTACGTTCTTATTTTATACTAGCAATCGATACTAGTTCCGTTCTACACCATATTATTCTAGGCTGACTACGCGCTATAGCGTTCGAATCCACCATACACGGTCTCTGCTGCATGTAGAACTCGCACCCCTTACGCTCGGGGCTGCACCGAAGACCGAGAATTTCAGAACAATTTATCCGTGAGAAGAGGTGTTCGCGCTTATATCTATCTAGCAATTTGCTAATTAGAAATCTACTTCGTAACGCGTCGATTAGCTACGGCAATTTTCATCGGAGTGCCATCCGATGAAAAGGGCACTGCCATTCGAGCGCATAGGGTTGATAGGTGTAACCGTACCGTTCGGTCTTCGACCGATCAATGAAGTTGATTTTCCAGAGAATGCAGTTCCGTGGATCCGCGATCGAATTTTCGTAAGAACGGTATTTCGTTTAACGCTGAACCTACCATGAATTAAAAGTGACGAGTGTGCAATTGAATTTATTTAAACTTGCCAGAATTTTGATTGCAACGTTTCAATCAATTCGTAGGAAAGAGCATAATTTCAGCAATTTTAACCCTTAGGGGACCAGTTTACACACTGCCAAGTCCAGACTGTTTTTAGACGAAGAGAAACTTTTTACTGAACATTTTTGTATCAAATATAGAGAAGAGATATTCATTTTTTTAAATAAAACTTCGTCGATATATTTTCATCGAAACAATCGTGCCTATTCTCCCAATGTTCCTTGCCAGATTTTACGGTTTTATTGATTTCTGCCGCGTGTACGGCGGCATCGGAATATATAAATATAATAAAATAAATATATATAATAATATATTACCGACTACCGTTGGAGAACTACTCTCGAGAAAACGTCGCGAAAACGCGACGTCGGTGAAAGATTACGGAGAGTACGGACTCCTGTAAAGGAGGACCGTCGGCGCTGTCGTGCAAAATCCGCGAAAAATCGAGTCGAGGCTACTACGTCGGCCCGATGCATCGGGTTCGCGAACATGGGAAACGTGTCGAATCCTTTGACACCGATGCACCGACCGAGAGAAAGCTGTCGCTGTGACGAAATGAGGCGCAACAAAACCTATATAAACGGGAGGACGTCGGAGGACCGAGGATCTTCGCGATTCGCGGTGAATGGAATGGAGTTAGTCGCCGATGTCCGCTTACCTGGGTCATGACCTGGGGTGGTATCTTCATGTTTCCAGCAGCGGAGGAGGCTCACAACAGCTGGTCGTCGATCGGCTGCTGGTATATCCTGGTTACGTGGGACGAGAACGACGGCACTGCGATGTTTCGCCAGCACTTCCACGCCATAACACGTCCGAAAACGCGCGACGGTTTACTCACATGACAGGCCGTGGCGGGTTGGAGGGGGGAGAGGGGCCGGGAGGACTCTCCAGGTGGATGTAATCGCAACGAGACCGCCGCCGCCTGAATTTGGCACCACGCGAGGAGCCAATCGCTTTTCTCTCGGTCTGTTTTAGGTTTTCTTTTCTCGTTTGTCTCTCTGCGGTTAGGTCACCGGGTGACGGTGCACGAGCTCCCTTCGACGGGTAAATCAGACTGTCCCTCCTCCGACAGCCCCGCTGACGACGGTGGCTGCGGGATTGTTGGGGGTTCGGCAGCGAACGAACCAGCCAGAACGAGGAAGAGGTTAACGGAGAATGGTGCGACCCGAGCGAGACAGGGGACGAATGACTACGGTGGTACGTCACGTCGCGGCGCCACCGTCAACCATCCCCAGCATGATCGAAATTCGACTGATTGGGGGAGGACCAATACGGGGTGGCCCCAACGTTCCTAGTCGATTCGACGACGTCTGGAAATAATAAACAAACTGCGAGCTTAGACTGGTTCGAACGTGCCGCTCGGAACGTTCGTACACTTTTCGAATATTTATCTGGCTAAATGGGTCACCGACTAAATGTCTCACAAATAATATTAAATTAAGTATCGGCTTTTGTATTTCGATATCTTGCATTGTTGTACAACGATACGTATAGGATCACATTTATTTATATAAGTACTAATTTTTACGATTTAATCCATCTGAAGAAATGATAACAATTTATCGAGATCTCGGTATTTGAGGAAAACAATTTTGATCGCTTTATTGATGAAGATTGTTATTATTAGTCTGAATTAATTAAAATAGATTCAGATCTATGTACTTCAGTTTTAATGACAAAGTCATGTGCTTTTGTAAACAATTCATGATAAAAGATTCAATATCATGTTCACTGATTGCGTTGTAAATAAAGACGGTAAAAAGGATAGAAACAATAGAAAAATATGTTATCTCGAAGAGACTGTACGATACCGAAGGGTTCGTTCAACCTTTATTTGTTCCAATATTTCATGGACTCGTGACGTTTTTGAATATGTAACGAAAATTGTAATATTGTATATTTAATAATTACGAAGTAATATTCTATACAGTCTACTGGCCCTAAACAAATAATTCAAAGACGTTAACTTCTTGCGGTTTTAGACTATAGAAAATATTTACTATATCTGTAGAAAGTTCAAGATACATTCGCTGTCTATATTTATTCAAATGATGGATAATGTCTTGCACAAAAATTGTGAATATATCGAAGGTTAATATAAGGTTAAACAAATAATTTAAAGACGACAACTTCTTGCGGTTTTAGACTATAGAAAATATTTACTATACCTGTAGAAAGTTAAAGATACATTCGCTATCTATATTTATTCAAATGATGGATAATGGTCTTGCACAAAAATTGTGAATTTATCAAAGGTTATGCATGTTCTTTACAAATAGCGGAGACTGTGCGACAATCTGAAGAAAATGATTCGATCGATAATAGCAATGTCAATCAAACGTTCAAATGTGACCGATAAGACTTATCGGTTGTATTCAAACTCAAATGGTCTGGCGCGCAGATTTTAACAAGTGCATATAAACAGAGGGCGCAACAGAGATCGTGACCAGTCTCGTTTCGTATAACGCAGTGATCTTGCCGTGATTCGTTAAAAGCAACGCATATATCACTCGAAAATCATAAAAACCATCGTTCTCATTTAGTATCGGCGCATTTCTGTTTAGTTTACAAATTGTTCACAACTTGAAGCATATTCGAAGTTCGTCAAATGTCCGAGAACGTTGTTTTAATTTGAATGTCACCGAGTTTTCAAAGTTTCGTCATTTGACAGATTTGAATCGGCCGTATAAAAGTGAGTAATGTTGTTTTAAAAATTATTTCTTTTTTTTTCTTACTAGTTTTGAATATTTATTTATTTAAAGTCACGGTATACTAAAAAAAAAAAACGAGAAACATCTTGTGTTGATACCGTGTATGTAATTCGAGAACGCGAACATTCTTGAACAATTTTAACGAAGGACAGAATACTTTCCCACTTTCTACGAAGAGTACAATTTCTCTTGAATAATGATCACGTTTGATACTGTAACAAGTCTACTAAATTGTTGGGTGAAAATGTAATCGAGATAAACGTTGCAACTAGTAGAGCTTATGAAATCGTGAAATCGAAAGTCAAACCCGATTGATTCGTGGCTGTTATAATTAACGCTACGTCGAATTGTATAGAAATTATCGAATGAACGAAAGGCATTGTAGCTCTTTGTCTTTTCACAGAGTAAAACAATTTCTCCGCGTATTAAATCGCAAATACATACATGTGTTTCAGCGATAGACGGTATCGTCAGTCGATAAAGAGATATCGGAATCTATTCCCGATCGATTTTTCCTTTCAGTTAGGTAATCGAAATGAAAGTATGGAAAGAGCAACGCTGTAAAACCGGTGTTGATCAAGAATCAAGCGCTTTGCTCGAGATACTCTTAATTTCTTACATTTCATTGATCTTTCCCCCAGATAACAGTTTAATGGAATCATTTAAATGAAAGTTGTCTGCAGATTCTAATTTTTACATGATGTCAATACGGAAAGTGGCGAGGATTGTTTTGCAGAACAATATTTACATAAAATAACGTTATCAAGCGAGATCGTATCATTTGCAAACGAATTGTAAGATCTCCCGTGACCTTGAACAATTGTGTCCGTCAATGAATCTACAGAAGCGTATAGAGTGTGCATAGAAAGTGAAAAGTTTGTAACAATTTAAGCTTAGCAAGTGATTGCATTGTAATTATATGTTATACCTGTATACATGATTTTTAACATCTTTTATATTGTACGTATACACTTCTGCATATCTTTTTGTAATTGTTTTCTTTATTGATTATACTTTCGTCGCAGAGAAAAGTCGGTACACGAAGGTGTTTTATAATTTTGGCCAGAAAAAGTCGCTTTCCGGACGACTGTGGCGACGTGGTCGATCGCATTTCCGTCTCAGGAATGTCAAATTTATCGTGTGTCTGTCTCCTCGTTCACGGCTTGTTTGTAAACACTTCCAATTATACACGAATGATCGTAATTTGAAAATTAACGATCAGCGAACGCGTCGAAAATTAATGATCCGTTCAGTGGATCACGGAGCATTACGCGGTAACTGATCTCTCTTCTTCGCGTTGCCATTTACGCCAGAAAGTGCAAATTGTGCATTGTTCTTCTGTTCAAACATTTGTATGGCATATTTGAAATAACCGCTCGATAAGACGGGAACACAGGATAATTCACCGAGTACGTATCACACTATTCTTCGTGTTGCCAGCTGTGGCAAATTAGTCAAATTGCACATACATATGTAACGCTGTTCTGTTCAACCATTTACGTGGCATATTTGAAATAACTGCTAGATAAACAGAGCACAAGATAATTCGCAGAGAGCAATGTAATTCTCCACCGAGTGTGTATTATTCGAGGGTAATCTTACACGTATCGCGGTGTACGAATATTTCGTAGCCGAAGAGACAAAGACGATATTCGCGGATAAAATGTGCTCGCGATTGTCTTTCGTAGGCGTAATTGTACCGTAATAGTTACACGGGCAATCAGCGCCTTGGTGTGCAGGCTCGTTCTCTGTACAAAAGGAAATCAATGCTCACACCAGCAACGACAGCGATTGTGTGTAAAAATGAAATGGGGCATTGGGTGAAAGTACTCTTGGCTTGGAGGTCTTATATCAGATCAGTCTGCCAAGAGCCGTGCAGGATGTGGATGACAATTTTTCTCTGCTCCTAATGACCAGATCTCTGCCTGACTCCGACAGAGTCATACACACTTTTGTTAGAATTATTGTTTAACAAAATTATGATACCAGTGTCGTAGTACAACAACAGTCGGTTCAGTGTACGTGTGCAGTGAAAGGGATTAGTAAAACGAAACGTGGATTTTTGCAGAATGTTGCAGTTGGTATGGATATGGTGTTTGCTTGTGTCAGTGGCAGATTTGACATTGGCTTTTGATAATGGTCTTGTGAGAACGCTGCCCATGGGCTGGCTTGCCTGGGAACGATTTAGGTGCAACACAGATTGCAAAAATGATCCCGATAACTGTATCAGGTGAGAGTGTTAATTTTCAAATTTATCTTCTCACTTTCTTCAGCTTTCTACAATATTGATTCGAAGCTAGTTTATTTGGTAATCTTTCGTCGAAATTATAGTGTTATTATAGATTTTTAGAACTTACGAATGCTTGATAGTACAGCATGATTCTATATGATAAAGTGAAACTTCATTAGCATCTCTGTTACATATCTCTAAATCTATTACTACCAACTCCAGTTGGTAGATGATTATCATGAAATGCAAAATTCAATTTCATTCTCAGAATGACCTATATAAAGGACAATGTAAATATGAAAGTTTTGTCAGTTATTGTTTTTTAAGTAAAGGGATAATTAATCAAATCAAAGATATTGTTAGAAGAATCTATGAAACACAAGGATCTTTTATGTTGTGATTACATTGATGAATGTGGAAAAATACATTCTAAGAAAAATTTAAATGTTGTTCTTTCATAAGATGTTGCTTAGAATAGAACTGACTAGCATTTGATTCAAATCAAGGATGCATGACATCAACAATGACACTTAATAAAATTATTTAGAGCTGTGACATAGTTGTTTCGTAAATTTCTATTGCAAAGCTTAAGAAAATAATTATTGTATGACAGAAGTTTAAAAATTACTTAAAACTCAATTTTTACATTTTATAGTGATCGGCTCTTTCGCACAATGGCAGACATTATTGTAGCAGAGGGCTATGCTGCTGTTGGATATGAGTATGTTAATGTTGATGACTGTTGGTTGGAAAAAGACAGAGATGTTGATGGTCAACTTGTACCAGATAGACAAAGATTTAAACATGGGATGAAAAGTCTTGCAATGTATGTTCCTATAATTACCTTCAACATAGGATATTGATTTCCTATACTCACAATTCTCTATTTTGGCTTTGTAGATTCATTCAAAGGGTCATAAATTCGGGATTTATGAAGACTTTGGTAACTATACATGTGCTGGTTACCCTGGTATATTAGGATACTTAGAAATAGATGCACTCACTTTTGCATCTTGGGATGTTGATTATGTGAAACTAGATGGTTGTTATTCCCATCCATCTGAAATGGACAGAGGTACAGCTTAAATTATTATACATATAGTCAATTAGAAACAAATTCTACTTAACTGACTTTATTCAATAATTTTATCAAATATTTTAGGCTATCCTGAGTTTGGGTTTTATTTAAATCAAACAGGTCGGTCTATGGTCTATTCTTGTAGTTGGCCAGTCTATCAAATTTATGCTGGAATGCAGGTCGGTCTTTATAATACCATCTGTAGAATATTACATTAGAACAGTCTTTGAGAGTATATAAATTTCAGCCAAACTTTATTGCCATAACACAACATTGTAATCTTTGGAGGAATTTTGACGACATTCAAGATTCCTGGAACAGCCTAGAAACCATTATAGATTATTATGGAAACAATCAAGATGCGATTGTACCAAATGCGGGACCCGGTCACTGGAACGATCCCGACATGCTGATAATTGGTAACTTTGGTCTAAGTTACGAGCAAAGCAAAACACAAATGGCCTTGTGGGCCATTCTGGCGGCGCCTCTATTAATGTCCGTTGATTTACGAACTATCAGGCCCGAGTACAAAGCTATTTTACAGAATAGGAAAATTATTGCTGTGGATCAGGATCCACTGGGCATTCAGGGTCGACGTATCTACAAAGTTAGTTAATTAAATATTAGTAATAATGTAGTATGTGCATGAAAATTGAACAGTAGCGGGGAAATAGTGTGGGTTTCGGAATACGTTAGTAAGAGTTCTACTCTACTGTTTAGCATAAAGGCATTGAAATCTGGGCGAGGCCGATAACTCCCATCTACCAGAATTACTACTCTTACGCCATAGCGTTTGTAAATAGGAGAACGGACGGCACACCGTCCGATGTATCTGTTACACTAAAGGAGCTTGTGCTCCAGTATCCTGGAGGATACAATGTGGAGGTATGCGTTTACGGAACAATCACGATTCTAAGATTTAATTAGTTTAAAATAAAAACTGCCAAAATAATTCTGTTTCCAGGATTTATACGAAGATGTAAATTACGGCGTTCTGACGCCTCAAACGAAAATAAAAGTCAAAGTGAATCCATCCGGTGTTGCGACTTGCATTTAGAAGACGTTTTTGATACGAATCAATTTCAACAATTCTCGCCTTCGAATCAACTCTTTAAAGTCAGACAGAATTCGTTTAAGTGACACGAATTGAACAATTAAGAAATTTCTAATTGTAATTTACCATTTTTATTGTACTTGACTACACAATGTTACCATACTTTGTTAAGAAAGTAGAAAATAAAGAATTTTATAATCTATGAAAAGTTAATTCATTCAGAACATAGGCAATCTTGTTATGTACACTAATAGGCTGTTATCGTGTGGAATGTATTAAATCATTGTTTAGACAAACACCAGGCGTACGCGTTATCAAAAATACGTTGCCATGGCGAAATCTCGTATTTCACCCAATCCAAGGCCACTGCCACATTTGTGTACATCGTTCAGGATGTGGCATCATCGCGAGATGCCGTCCATCCGCGGAACAGATACCAGCAATACCACCTAAGGTAATACAAAATATTTGATACATAATTTCGTCAGATTCAAACACTGATTCCCTATCATCCGCATTGATATTTACACATAAATACACGAATTCTCACCTGTACTACCATTAGGATTAAGAGGATATTGTTCGGTTTGGTTGCCGTAATCATCAGTATACCTGATGGCCAGGCAATTATTGTTTTGAAGCTTCTTCAACGTATCATCGTTTCTGAAAGTAAATCTTCCCTCGCCATGTGCAACCCACACGCCTAATACGCTATTTTCCATTCCATTCAGCATTATGAATGGTGACTTATCAATTCTGACCGTACTCCACCGACACTCAAACCTCTCGGATAGATTATGATCTAAGAAAACCTCTGGTTCTTCAACATTACCTGCGTTAGAAGGAGGATATGATCAAGCGTGTTAATGAAATTCATGAATTTCGCAAGCACAAATTCCTTATGCTGGATACATTTTATTACTCAACAGAACATACCGGTTTCGTTTCCTATCCATCCCAACAGGGACATTAATTGACATCCGTTACAAACTCCTAAACTGAACGTGTCTTTACGAGAGATAAATGCTTCCAATTGCTTCTGTAAAGACGGATGGAGAGGAGACTTGCTGCCCATCCCTTGGCTGAGCCCAAGACATCTGAAATTATAGATAAGTTTAAACCAATTATACTTAATGCAGTAGCAGTAATAATTTCCCTCTACAATAAATGAACAATGTACCGGCATAACTGAAGCCACCAGGAAAGATGACACCTTTGAACCTGTCAAATGTTACTTTGTTGTCTAATAAATCTTGCATTGCCACATCATAAACCTCAAAGCCGGCTTGCACCAAGGCTGCCGCCATTTCCCTATCGCCGTTTATGCCTTCTTCTCTTATCACGGCTACGGTGATCTTTGCTGTAGAATCGATAGAAACTATAAAATTTGCTGTGACGTAAGCAAATACTAGATAACAATTTTACGAACAAGTTAAAGTTTTATGAATCCTAACAGGTTTTACATCAGGGTTAAAGGACAACTTGTAAACTGGCGCAGCTCTATCTTTGAGTCCATCAAACTCTTGTAATGCACATTCCACATTTGTTTGACGACGTTCTAATTGGTAGCTAGTTTCTTCCCATAGAGACATCAAGGATAACACCGTCGAATCCAAGACAGTCCGATTTTGAACTTTGACATTTATCTAAGAACATAATGTGAAAGTAATTATAAATGCTCATATTAAAGATTTCGCATAAAATTTAGAGTAAATACTTTCGAAGTCATTCCAAACTTTTCAGATCGTCCAATTGAATATATAGGAGCATTAAATTGTTTGAACACATTTAACACGTGTTGGTAATTTTCTTCATCAACTTCCAATATCCAGCCCACTTCTTCGGCGAATAAAACTTCTATAGGTGTTCCAGATTTGTGGGAAATATTAACGTCCATTCCAGACATACCAGCAAAACACATTTCTAAAAGACACGTGATAAGTCCCCCATCGCTAACATCGTGTCCTGCCAATATTTTTTCCTCTGTAAATAGAAAAAAAGTATTTTTTTATATCTTCTCAATATAATGAAAGAAATATTAAAACATTATAATTCACCTGCAATCAACTGTTGCGTCGCTTTGAAAGCATTTTTCAATAAATCGGCATGTCTCATATCTGGAACATCGTTACCAAGTGATTTATACACCTGAGCTAAAGCCGTACCGCCGATTCGACTTTGTCCATTAGACAAGTCGACGAATAACAAGCTGCCATTCTTCCCTGTCGCAGGTGCTTTAAAGTCTGGCGTTACCACCTGCAATATGAAACTGTTAGTTGAATATAAAAACCTAGATAAAGATGTTTTAACTCTTACTTACATGTCGGATATCCGGACAAGGAGCATAACAAGAAACTACAAGTGTCCCTGGCGCTTTAACAACATCTTTACCAATTCGAGCAGCCATGCTAAGAGAATCTTTACCTCCGTCGATTGCAATGCCAAGTTCGTTCATCAATGAACACATAGCAGAACACGCATCGTATAGTGCAGCACCCTCTCCTGGTAATTTGGCAGCCCACATCCAATTACCGCTGCATTTAACATCCTATAGTGTGTAAACTTTAGTAAACAAAAAAGTTCAATTTACGTTGATACACCTAATACCTTTAAATTTGAGATTCGCGCGAATACTAAATTGCTTAAGGCCTCTGCCACGGTCATGCGAGCTCCAGCTGCTGCATTTACTAGACCCTTTATTGGCTGTTCTCCAATAGATGTAGCTATGCCAACCTACGAAGATTTGCATGAAAAAATATATTGCTAATGATACTATTTATTAACAAATTATTTCTCCGTTTACCGTTGAGAAGTAAGAGACTGCAGTTACAGCAACATCGGCAAGAGGAGTATGCAGAGGACCAACGGTCAACCTTATTAGTTAAATATCGTTTGCTGCCAACTGAAGACAAACGCAAGACTCTTTCCAAAGCAGATTGTACGGTCAAATCTGTTGGAAGTGACAAAGAAGGTAGTTGTATGTTTCGCCTCTGAAAGTTGAACGTCTGCGAAACCAAAAAATTATGTTTAGTTTCAACTTTATCACAAATTAATATGTTCTTTGATATTTCTGCACGTTTACCTTACGCGGCATTTTCCCGAGTACCAATTCTAAATCTAAATCCACCGGATGTCTCTTCTCATCCTTATAATTTTCATTTAGATACTTTGATACGTTACAATCGATTTCTTCAGAAAGAATGACCTTTCCATTTCCGGTAACAGTTCCTACGAAGTTGATAGGACATTTCTCTCTAGCTGCTATTTCCTTGAGTAAGCCAGCATCTTCAGGTTTACATAGAATTGCATCATTCTCTTGATACTCAGCACCCCATAATTCCAAAGTACTGATGCTTGGATCACCTAGCTCAAATTTCTTGGTGAAGATAACAGCGCCAGCAGGTTCTACCAATTCCTTTAGAACGTTGCCTAATAGTATTTGAAACATACAATGATTTAATTGTCTTATCATTATGATATAATTATATGAAAATAATACTCACCATTCCCTCCCGCTCCTTGATCATGTATACTGAGTATTGGGTTCTTTTGTCCCATTTCTGTACATGCACGAACCACTCTGTTCAGTTTCTGCTCCATTTTCGGATCACCCCTTTGGACTGCTCCAAATTCGAGTTCTGATTTATTATCGCCTTGTACCTAATAACTCTGAATTATTTAGTTGAACACAGAAAGAATGATGTTAATGAATGATCGTAATCAAAATACTTCGATGGAACTGGCTGAGCCACCTCCCACGCCGATTCTGTATACAGGACCACCAATTTTTATTACTTCCATACCTAAAATAATTAATCTTCAATTGTTATGCATTGCATTCGCTTATCTTTAACCCAGACCTTTTGCTGGTGCAACTTTCTGTGACATATCAGTGTCCATTGTACCCAAGCCTCCGCTAAACATTATGGGTTTAATCCATTCACGACGTTCCCCAATATTATCTATCATTCCAAAAGAACGAGCAAATCCTGTTATTAGTGGTTCTCCAAATTTGTTGCCGTAATCGGATGCACCGTTACTAGCTTCAACTATAATCTCTAATGGACTAGCCATGTTGCTAGGGTATGGAACATCTTTCTCTTCCCATGGCAAGTCGTACCCTGTCAAATAAATAAAATGGTTGGTAAGAACAATAATCATTTTTCGGCATCCACAAATTTAAAAAAAAAAGATAAAACGAACCTGGGATATGTAAATTTCCAACAGAATAACCAGCAGTTCCAGCAATATAATATCCTCCTCTGCCAATGCCTTGAATATCTCTGAGTCTGCCTCCAGTTCCAGTTGTAGCACCACTGCAAATTACAATTTAGTGTAATTACAAATAAGAAATTAGTCAGTATTACTTACCTAAATGGAGCAACACCAGTTGGAAAGTTGTGAGTTTCAGCGGTAAATATGAGATCTTGAGTAACATTTTCTAAGTGGAAAAAGCTACATTTGTTAGTCAAAGTAGGTCTTAATGTCTTGACTTGATATCCCTTGATTGCACTACTGTTGTCACTATACTTAATTGTGTTATTCGGATTCGAGTGTTTTTGTGTCTCTATAATCATACCAAGTAATGATTTCTTCATCTCTTCATTGTCAATAACTACGTATCCTTTAAAAAACCAATGACGACTATGCTCGCTATTAGATTGCGCTAAATCGAAACATTCGACACTGGTCGGATTTCGTTTCAATTTATTAAGAAACAGGTCTGTATAAAAATCTAAATCCCAGTTATTGAATGCCAAACCTACATAAAAAATAAAATGAGTTTTATCTTGAATAATATATTGTATTTTATTTTAGATATGTACCTAATTTTGAATTAACTTCCTCCAATGCTTTTCGTCCACCTTTGAGGACATCCACTTCAAACCAGTCATCAGGTCTAAAACCATGATCAAATGTTTCTATCGGTTGCATGTACCTACATTGAGTCATTTTATTTCTCTGCTATCTGTACAAAAATATAAAATTATAAATACTGCTTCATTTGTATTTTAAATGACGAATTTTATACATACAGTATCTTCCAAGATTTTATCAAGTTTTCCATTGTTTGATGCAGTATCTAATAGTTGCTTCAATTCTTATTATCTTATGCAGGTTGACAGACTTACAAATTGTAAAAACAAACAGACTTACAATCTGTAAAAACATGAGATATTAGTTATTTATATTATACTATTAATAATAATTATTTATCTAATGGTTTGCTTTACCTTGGACCAATTTCAATAACTAAGCTACCATCCGATTTATGATCAAATACACTCTCACTCTTTAGGCAATGTTTTTCGAATGGAGGAATAAGAATCCATTTTAATAGTTTCAATTCTTCATCACTTAAAGACTCCTTAGTTTCAACATAGTAGCACAATTCTGTCTCCAGTCCAATTATTGACTTAGATAATAGAACCAGACTGTTGAATTGGTTTCTCAGATGTCCGGATCTCAACCCAGATGATTTGTAAAATTTTATGATACCCATTGTCTATGAACAAAAAATTACAAATAAAAGAAACACAAAAGAAAATAAAGTGTAGAAAGAACACAGTACAGTGATGCAGATCGACCATAACAATCGACCCCCCTGGTATAGAATTAAATGGAATCAGTGTGCTATCTTTATTTATCAGTGTGGTAATTGCAAAATAGAACACCCATGTTATTTCAAAACTAAACAGAGTTTAAGTTTAGGTCAAATGGACATCTTGCTCAATGATATTCTTATCTGTCTGAGATTATGTGTGGTGTGTCTTCACATTTTACTGTGATTGTAAGCATCTTTTTGATGCATCTGTTCTTAATTATTGGTTGTATGAATACAGGCTTAATATATTAATAAGAATAAATTAAATTTTATTAGAGATATATTTATGGCTTTCATATTTCAAACTTGATTAATATACATGTGAATTTACAGAATAAAAATTCATCTCTTGTTAACAAAATCTGCAACTTTACTTTGAGACTTAATTTAAATATATGTATGTATATGTATGTACATATGTATACAATGCATAATGTATACCGTATACTAAGTGCAAAAACAAATCTTTTTTTAATGATTTAAGACAAGTTTATTTATTATATAACGAGTATACATAGTAACTTACAGTATCATCTGCACGTATATACAATCTCAAAACCTTGTATGCTTGTAATTATTCCACGCAACAGGTTCTTTTAGTTACCACGTTCAACTGTATGACACATAACCTTCCTGTTTCCTACCACGTGCTTTTAGGTTTATCAACAAAAAATTGTTACATGCGAACAAACATTGTTTCTGTAGAAATTACGTCAAGATTTATGAATTAATTTATTAGATCGCATATTAATAATTCTCTCAATTCATTCGTAATTCTGTTAATTTCTTTGATCATAAAAAGTAATACATGATTTACAGTCTTAACAAACATATTTATATAATACTTATGTAAAATAGCAAATAGTTTACTTAAATACATCGTTTCGTTATAAAAATTTTTACTATCTAAATCGCTTATCCGAGGAAATCATAATTGTTAACATCTTCAAATTGTTGATTCTGTGAATTACCAGGTGCCATAGGCCTAGTTGGCATTTGTCCTCTGGCAGCAACAATTTGTTGTTGTAGTCCAAGTACTTGCCTGTATGGTGGTTGTGGC
Source organism: Megalopta genalis (assembly GCF_051020955.1). Lineage (NCBI taxonomy): Eukaryota > Metazoa > Arthropoda > Insecta > Hymenoptera > Halictidae > Megalopta > Megalopta genalis. The sequence goes on from NW_027476167.1 coordinate 233,593, forward strand.
TATAGAAAAGAATTAATATATGTAAACAAATTAATTATCTAATGGTTTAAATCAATTGTACGTTGTCATACTTGTTGTAATAAATGTCTGAGACCCATATTTGAACCAGGGCGCATCAATCTTGGCGCGTTTGCCTGTTGATTGGCCATACCGACAGGATTAAGAGCTCTTTGCGCTTGCTGAGCCTATAACAAAATCTTTGTTCAGTTTCTTCTAATTGCAAGTAAAATATACAATGAGAGAAACAATCTTTCACAATCAAAGCGCTTCACCTCTAACTGTTGTTTATACTGCATTTCTTGCTGTTGTGCTACTTCCAAATTTTGTTGAATCTATAAATGAAATTTATGTACATAATATCAGAGTTCAATACTTTTTGTTAATATGATTTTAGCATTTTTCATATTTACATTTACTTCTAACTGAGACTTATATTGTGCTTCCTGTTGCTGTGCAGCTTCTAGCGTTTGCCTCAAATGTTGGATTTTCAACAGGTTCTGACGCCTAGCTATTTCCAAGTCATCGAACGGTGGTCTCTGTTGGCCTATCATTGTGCCAGAAGGTTGTGCAACTTGAGGTCCAGTTATTTGCCCGGTCTGCTAATATATTAATCATACAGTTTTTTATCCAACTAATGTCATTTTTATTGTGCTATTCACCTGCATACTAATTTGGCTTTGTGGTCCAACGGACGATGTCAATGTTTGTTGTGCAGCGTTAGTGGGGACAACATTTTGAGTTATTTGACCTCCTCCCATTGCCATAGTGTTTGTTTGAGACATAAGAATGCCACCTTGCGATGTGCCCGTGGTTGGCATGGGTCCAGTTATCGCATTTCCTTGTGCAGGACCAGCCTATGATATTTAATTAACACATGTCTATTTCTGGAAATCGTTAATTGACCATATCAAAATGTAGACTAACTTGTCCTTGTCTCATGGAAGCGTGAGACGTTTTCTGTTGCTGAATTACTTTTCGAAGACGGTCCACAAAACCTGACTGATCGTTTGGAATAAATCCTAAATATGTTCTTTTTTCAGCCGTGTACAGGAGAATAAGTACTTTTATGTCGCAAGTCGATGGTGGCGCAGGAAAGGTGAAGTGAACACAACCTGCCTGTAATTTGACTGCTATTTCGATGTCTGATCAAATTAATATATTTTATAAAAATGTATATGGGATACTAACAAATCCGGAGCTCATAACTTTAGTCAAGGATTCCAGTGCCTCGCATTGTGCTGGATGGAACAAAACGGACTTAGAATTCTTCAGATAAGATCCACCAATGTTGCCTATCAAATGTTTAGGCATCAGTTGCATAAGGAGCTTTTGCGGCCAGGTGTCGGCTTTCCTATAAACCAATCGAGAATATTAACCTGACAAAAATGCTTATAGCACAGCTATTTATTCCCAGAAGGGACTTACAATTCTGGATCGCCGTCTTTAGAATTTGCAGAAACATGACAAGGTAGATGTCTGGTCTGTTTTTGCGTATCCGCAGGTGCTTTAGCTTTCTCAACCCACTCGATCATGCCGTGCCATATCGTATGTCTTTCTCTTGGTGCTGAAATCTGTGGGCCAGCTACAGGTCCACTACTTATATTACCCTAGAACAGTCACATACTTATAAAAGATTCTCCAATTAAAATGAATAAAAAAAAATCATGCAAGATACTCTTTAAAAAACTACCTGTGCTTGAGAATGTAGCACTTGCTGCTGCTGAGTAACCGACGATACCGATGCCTGTGTTTGCGAAGTAGTAACTGTTTGTGGAACTTGAGTAGGCACGGATTGACTAACGCATGATACTGTAAGTTGCGGCGTGCCCTGTCCATGATTTTGTTGGGCCGACATAGGCATCGAAGACTGTTGTTGCACATTTTGCTGTTGCTGTTGTTGCTGCTGCAATTGCATCGTGAATCTCACTTGCTGATGCTGCTGTTGTGTAAGTTGCTGCTGTTGCTGTTGTTGTTGCTGCTGTTGCGCATTGGCAGCCATAACGTTGGTGTTGGCTACTGAAAGTGCATGCAACATGTGAGTACTATGAAGAACTGAAAAGAAGTAAGAAGATCGAATTTTTAACACGAATAATATAAAATGATCCTATATGCTGTGATACTGTCTACAATTACTGGCGATAATAATTAATACTACATCAAATAAATACATTAATTATATTGCAAATCAGCTAAGCACTTTTCTACTGACTAAATTTATTAAAAGTTTGAATCCATTATTACCGTCCATTCTTTGACCAAATGGTGTTACATTAAGACCCAACGAAGGAGGCTGATTTAACTGTGCTATCAAGGCACTGCTCTGAGGATTCGCGGCTCCAGTGTTTCCTGGTGTCACAAAAGGTCTCCATCTTGGGCCTGTTCTTGTTTGTGCTGGTGGGTGATAAGTTGGTGGAGCGGATATTTGAGGATTGTAGGGTGGTCTTCCAGTACTCATAACAGTCGGAATTGGTACCACCGTTTGATGAACTGGAGCAATATTTTGGGGCGTTTGATTTCTGAATGGAGGACCTTGTGACTGGGTTGGCTGAGCAATATTTTGTTGAACTTGATTCGTATTTGGACTGTCATTGCTTTGCAATGGGCTCAACGGAATTTGTGCAGCTGTGCCCGGATTGTTATGAACAGCACCGCCAATTGGAGGACTAACAGGCCTTTCTTTCAAATTGTAATTACGTAGCAGCACCAAATGTCGTGGATCTTTAGCATAATTTTTAGTTTGCGACGACTGTAGGTCACCTCCAGCTTTTTCGAACATTTTAAACAGTGCGGGTATTTTTCTTGGTGATAATATTGAAAGATTAATGTTCCTCTGTAACGAGAAAATATTGCTATAGATCTATGATACAATTTGTATATTGAAATTATTTGTATTTGTGTACCTCTTGATACAAAGTAGCCACCTGCTCTATGGTATGGCCAGCAAATTTATACGACTCTTGTATGACCGTCTGATAAGGAGGAGAATTACAAATCAGAATACAATGTTTCTGTGATGCTGTATTCGGTTCACGTCGTAACTGTAAGTCCTCGAAGCATTGCAATCCAGTAGCAAGACCTTCTCCAATATTTGCATACGACTCACCTTTCCCACCAACCATCCTATTCGATTATAAAAGACCTCATATAAACAGAGAAACTATTACATAACAAATTGCATTACTTACTCTAACTTATCAAGAACAAGTTGTAACTTGTGAGGATTGGCATACGGCCCAAAAGTTTCTGTACATGGTGCTGGCAAACAGTCGGCAGCATGGTATATCACTATACCATACAATGTTGAACTATTCTAAAGAGAAATAGAAACAACTTATTAATAGTCATCAAATTTAATACAAATTACATTGATATTTATCAGATGTAATTATATATTCTGCAATAAGATAATGAACCATTTATTATTTTACCTCGGACACATATTCCCTATCTTCGATGGGACCTTGATTGAAATATCTGTAAAATACAAAAATTGCAGATGAATAAATGTAAATGCAAAAGGACCCTATTTTATAAAACAAAGCATAAAAATACAAATATGTAACTTAGAACATACTCGAGCGTTGGACCCACATAATTAGTTCTGAGATCATTAAGATAGGCTCCATTTACAGCTGTGCCTTCAATGACAAATATTACATCTGCCTGCGTTCCATGTTCCGTAGGACCAGCCACCATTTTTGTTATATTATCTGCCAGAATATGAAAAATATGTAAATGTTAATAGACGTACTTACTCTTGGCAAGAGTCGGATTATTAATGCTTCTAATATGAAAGATACAAAAAAATAAAAATTTTACAGTATTTTTGATACAAACGTTTACAATCTAATAAAAATGAATTGGACTTGCTTAGAATTTACATCAGACTGCTCGTAAATTATACTACAAAGTATGTGTTTGAGAGCAGTTAAAAGTGACAGCTGATATTTGTCTATGCAAACAATACCACAACTTTGTAGGTTAAAGACATTCTTAACAATTCCACAAAATTACTAATTACCACAATTGCATTAAATCGTCAACCAAACACAAAACGATGCTTAACAATCATTAAATGATTTATTAACAGTAAATATTACGCAGTGAAAACATTTATAACATGAAAGTATCGAAGTTGGTTTTGTGTTTCTAAATTCTCTCTACGTAATGAGTTGGGAATCAGCACTGACAAATTTTATTTAAAGACAAAGATAAATTGTTAAAAATTGTTTTATACCTCAAGTTACATACAATCTAATAATTACTGATATTTAATATTCTTGTCAATTAAACTGAACTGGTAAAACAAAAATCGTCTAAAGCAATACCAGAATATATATGTTATTTTGGAAGGTTGGTAATGCAAACTTGAGAGCTTAAAGCTTGCTTTCACAATGTTCAAATTATTGAAAGAATGTCATATTAGCTGAAACTGCTAGCCAAAACAGAGCTTTTAAATTTCGCCACAGGTGACGCTACTGTTTGGCAAACAGTTTGGGCATTTTGCCACTGACTAATTGGCGCTGTACAGTAACTAAATAAAGCTTCTTGATTCTGCCACTAGCACCGCCACTATCGTAGAAAAAGAAACAGAAAATAAGAATTTAAAGATTCTATTATAAATTACTAAATTACTATTAGAAGTAGTATGGACATTTGTACTAATTGCGTAAAAATTGTATTAATCAGAAATACGTTAATTCACGCACAGGAAAGTACCTGTTGGACTCACTGCAGACCGCCACCATCGAGCCCTAGGACATCAGTTGTCTTTAGTTGTTAGACTATATTCCCGTTTGTCTTCCGTGGAAATCGCTGAGAGTGTGATTCAGTGTAATTTATGACATGGTCATGTGATTACAGTTCGTTGATTTAAAATAATTCAAATTCGTAAACAGATTCCTGAATTACAGGAATGGCATTATGTAGCGTTCTACCGTTGTGCATAAAATAAAACTAATGATCCAATAAGAAAGTTCATGAAATATTTAAGTTTATTTTATGCAGTAACGGTTATAGATTGAAAGGACGAAAAGATAAAAGACGTTACAACATTCTCGATAGTGAACACCTAAGTATTCCAAACAATTTACAACAGTTTTTCTTAATCAAGAGCATTGTTTTCTTAGTTATTTGAAAAATAAATATATTTATCGTGAAAAGAAACGAAAATATAATATTTTCAATCAACATTTGAATTTTCGTTTATAGCTACTCTATTTGCCATAATTATTTCCGTAAGTTTTTATAATTACGTTAAAATGGAGCAATTGAAGTGGACAACACCGATTAAGAATGAAAACAAGCATGACGGCATAGCAATGAAGAGCCCTATAATGTACAAGACACCTGTGAAACGGCATGATTCAATTTCAACGCACGCAACATGTCAAAACAATATAAGTTGTTTCAGTGTGCTTCCTAGTCATATTACTCCACCATCAGGACTAACAACGTTTATGGCAAGAAATCCATTTGAGACTGATTTAACTAGTAGACTGCATTTATCTGTAATTAGTCCGACTGTGTTTAGTAAGGTAATCTTTAAAATATTTTGTAACTTGCCGAAATGTAAAATAGAGTTTTAATTTGATGGATAATGCCATTTTTTAAATTAATATTTTCTTACGATATTGTTCACGCAGGTTTCAAATTCGTCCCAGCAGTCTCCAGATTTTGCATGGTGCGTGGATGAACTGGCCATGATACAGCCAGCAAGTATAGAAGAATTTCCTGAGCAACAGGTACACTGTATCGATGAAGAAACTGAAGTAAAAGCTCAAGCAGCTATCGATCGATTTTTTAAGGAGAATAAAATCATTCCAAGCCCATGGGAAATAAAGAAGAAAGACAGTAGAATGAAAATTAAAACAGACACTCCAACTAGAGCATCTAGTAACATGAATGCAGTATCTTCCAAATTGAAGAAAGATGGTAATTACTATAAATTTTGCACATCGCATTCCTATTGCTTAAATTTTATATTTTCTCAGGATGGAGTCAAACACTATTATCGTTGCCGCCTGATTTACCATCGCACGTTGAAGAAGTTTTAAAACCTTATTTGACATTCACTCAAGTAAACAAAAAGATTGCAATCAGAGTGATTTAAATATAATAAATTTTTTGCTGATTTTTTTCTATTTTTCAGGAACAGAATCTTGAGAGTGATGACTCGAACTCGAGCAATAACTCCTTGAGAAGAAAGTTATTCTGCAACCACGATGAATATTTGGATAAAGAGGAAAACTTTTCTGAATCTGTGTCATCTGTGAAATTGAATGAATCTCTTATATTGTCTTCCAGTCATCCACAAAGTGGCATGCTAGCAGATGGAGTTCCATTCAAAGTAACTTGAAATTCTTATTATTAATGGATCTCTTAATTTTGGGTAGACTTCAATAAAATTTACTTCTAGCCATCACAAGATTCAGAAAATCGTTTCGATACATCTGAAATTGTTCTTGATAATTTATCTTCTCCGAACATATCTCCAATACATAAAAGAGCAAATAACATGTCTTGCGAAAGTATACAATTTCGAAATCGTTCAGTTGTCCGATTAGACTTTGTCACAGAAATGAGTGTGGATCAATCCAGCGAGGAAGATAACGAATACTCAAATGATAATTCTTCAGGTATTCCCTACAACATTATTTTCATTAAATTTGTACATGCTTTTATTTGTATATTTTTATATAATACATTTGAACATAATATTTATGTTTTCTCGACCTTTTAGATGTGTCCTTTGACAACGTTATGACATCAGTGGCAGAATACGAAATTCATAAGTTCCTAAATTTCGACAATAACTCCGAGCATGCTCAAATTAATAACTCGCCCGGGACGAAAATTGTCGCGAAAAATTCGCCTTATATCGAAAAGAACTTTGAGACTGAGGACGTAGAACTTCCTTCGAAAGATCGAAACGATATTTACACATTTACTAAATTAGGCATGTCTGACCAACAAAGTGTTTCAAACTCTGTACAAGACACCGGTTATCAGACTTATAGTATGAATAGTGCAACGAATATAACTGGCAGCTGTAACAATACTCCAGTGAAGCAAAAGATTTGTTACAGTGAACGACTTTTATTGACGGACGACGTCCAACAGACTGACTGGAAAGAGAACATGAAAAATGTATTCTGTTCTACACCCTCAAGATCAAGTAAGAAAAATCATATATTTTAAATAATTTTTACGTATTAAGTAAGCAATTTAAAAGTGAATTATGTCTTCGGAATATGTATAAGATTAAGCTAAGATACTTAGAAAAAAAATTAATTTAATACTTTTACACTAACAAATCGTGTAAAGGTAATAGTACAATTGTTTCAAGAATCACTTTATTATTTGTTTCTGATATTTACAGTCTTACATTACTATCTTGCTCTTATGTTTTGATTTTTGGTTAAAATTTATAGCAAGTAAATTGTAATATACAGGGTGTCCCACAATTATTTTAACAGCCGAAAATGAGGGGTAGCTGAGGTCATTTGAAGTAACTTTTTCCTTTGCGAAAATGCAATCCGCGGCTTTGTTTACGAGTTATTAACGAAAAACACTGGCCAATGAGAGGTGACGGTGCGAGAGAGAGAGAGTCCGCGAAAGTGTCCGCAGCACGAGGCTTTGACAGATTGTCGGGACGGACTCGAGCCACGTTCGAAGTATTGAACAAATCACGAAGCGAGAACTTTCGGGATTTTTTTTTACTACGTAACAGTGATATTTTTAAGAAAAACGCTGTTCACCTTTACTTTAGAACGTCTGAAGAATATTTACTCATTTTTCGGACCCGAAATAATAAATAATTTAACCGTGACGGCCGAGTCCGTCCCGACAATCTGTCAAAGCCTCGTGCTGCGGACTCTTTCGCGGACTCTCTCTCTCGCACCGTCACCTCTCATTGGCCAGTGTTTTTCGTTAATAACTCGTAAACAAAGCCGCGGATTGCATTTTCGCAAAGGAAAAAGTTACTTCAAATGACCTCAGCTACCCCTTATTTTCGGCTGTTAAAATAATTGTGGGACACCCTGTATAATAAATAAGTGTAAATGGGAACGATACGAGATTATCTCTATCTATTCACTGCCGTGTGTGTAGTTCGCAATATATCCTCAGTAAAGTATTATTAAAAAAGAAGTACATATGCAAAAAATATATTATATTTTTTGTAATAGAATGTACTATAATAAGCCATTAGAAAGGCAATGTGTTAAGATATTTGTACAATGTAATCAAACGTCCGTATTAAATATACTATTATAATAATGTTAAAAAAACTTTTTACATCGTCAACCGCATCATTTGAATCTCGTTGAACGAAGAAAGACGCGCCAATTTCAAATTCGTATTTTCCAAACGAATTCAATTGTTCTCTGGAGCGGGCCTCAAACAAGCCTGCGCAACGATCAATTTCATCATCAAAATTAAAGTGTCTACCGGACTATCTCACGAAACCACTTTCCTGTCTTTTCCAAGCATCGAACAGGAATCATTCTGCCACAATGAACCGACACTGCGTTTCCGACAAACATGAAAAATTGTACATCTTGGAAGCTTTCGTAAGCCACGTCAGTTTATACCCTGAGAAACTGCACGGAATCGATGCGTCCAGCCTGGGCGTTGATATGCAATTTCCAGACATGCCATTGTTTCGAATCTTTCAAACGTCTTTTACGCTAACCAAACCGGACAGAAATAAGGAGTCGATGCGCGAAGCCAAGTTCCGTAATGTCTTTTTCAACGCCGGCAAAGTATATATATTCACCAGAGCTCCCGGAGAATTGGTAGAGAAACTACGTACAAGACCTATATTATTAGATGTTTACAAGATAAAGGAAATATTGCTGTGTTCCGAGGAAGTGAAGAAACTCCCTCTCGGTAGAACAAAGATCCCCATGTCGGGATGTCTTTGCGACTACGTAACGATGACGAGCAACGACCACAAGCATCTGCCTAAATCGTACCAAATAGATAACACATTTGGCCTCGTCGACGACGACGACGAGAAACCGTCCGGCTATATAAACATATTTTTGAGACTAACTTGCTTCGGCACGTACACGACCAACGCGTTTTCGATCTTCAAGCAGAAGATGCTTTTCAAGAATCTCGGCTCGTTCAATGAATTTCTGTGTACAAAAGTACCGTACGAAGACGAGGACGACAAGAGCGGCAGAGGCGAGCTCCATACACCGCCGAGACCCATTAATATAGCAGGCCTCGTCTTCGTGGCTCACATCAGAAGAAAAGCAACTGATCATCTCAGAAAATCATGGTACGCCGACAAGTGGACACTTTGGGAAAACAAGGACACTTTGAAGAATCAAAATGAACTACTATTGGAGAGGAATGGACGAGGATGTAAGGCGATACATTACGACCTGCGACGTGTGTCAACGCAACAAAACACAACGTACGCCATTCGCACACCCCGCCATTATTACAGATACACCACTACAACCTAATGACAAAATCGCTATGGATATATTCGGACCACTGCCAGTCACACGGAGAAACAACCGACATATCCTCAGCATCCAGGATCAGCTCACGAAATACCTCATATTCGTTCCCCTCACTGCGACCAGAGCAGAAGACGTGGTCAACGGTTTACTCGAAAACTATGTATACACATTTTCAACACCAAAAGCTATACTCACCGATCAAGGTGCAAACTTTATCGGCCAGGTAATGCAAGAGTTTGAGGAGAATCTTGGGATACAACATATCCAGACAACCTCTTGGCACCCACAGAGCAACGGATCGCTTGAACGAGCTCATGCAGTGATTCAAGATCTTCTAAAAACAGCCCCAGCGGAGCACACAGAACTCGAATGGGACGAAGTTGCAAAGCCCATCACACTCGCCTACAACACTAGTGTCCACGAATCTACCGGACGGACACCTTTCGAACTGACGTTTGGACGAACGGCTAACGTACCATCAGCAGTTAGCTCCACTCCAGGCACAACCTATGAAACCTTGGTAACCAAATGGAGGAAACGACACCACCAGTTGATTCAGGCCGCAAGAGAAAGATTAGAGGAGAGCAAGAGACGCAGTAAAGAACGTCATGATTCCAAGCGTGTACGTACACACCCGGTATACCGCCAGGGAGATCAAGTGCTGATCAAAGACCATATGGCAAGAGGGAAGCTCGCCAAAACATGGAAAGGCCCTTACCGCATTGAGGCCTTCCACGCGGAGAACAACAACGTCACCTTGGAAGTCAATGGACGATTACAGAAGGCACATACGGATAACATACGGCCGTACTTTTCTGTTACAGATGCTACTAGCCCTGATTCAATTGACGAGCCTCTCCCTGGTACAAGCCGAGATTCGTATCGAGTCACTGAACGACTCGACGATTTACGTAGAACAACTGGGACCGGCTAGAATATACCACGAGACGTGGAATATCATCACGATATTTGACACCAACGAACTCAGAAAGGACTACGAGAAGATAGAAGGCCAGCTATCATCACTAAGAACCAGATGCGGGAGCTGTGAAGAGATGAGAGAACTCAATCAATTGAGGCAGATAATGAAGAACACCCACAAGCAAATACAGACCATACAGACACTCGAAGGAAAGGATCTAAGACGCCGTCGAGGATTGATAAACGCGATAGGATCGCTCAGCAAATCACTTTTCGACATACTTGACAACGATGACTTAGAAAATTTGCATAAAGAAATGGACAAAATTTATGACGGACAACACAAATTGGCAAGCAGCATATCAAGCCAGACAGCAGTAATCAGAGTACTGCTGGAAGAAGCTAACAGAGGCAGCAGAACGAACTACGACTCGCTCATCGAAGTGCTCAACAATAATACACAACAGATCCAGATGGTGCGGGCCTTGGAAGTCATGATTCCCATAACGCAAGGATTGCGAGACGACACCTCCACACTCCTGACTGCTATCGCCATGGGTAAGCATGGAATCATAGATACACAACTTTTAACACCTGAAATACTAGCGCAGGGTATCAACGGAGTTCAAAGCCAGAGACCTGGCGCCCCGATGCTGGACGGCCGACGGGACTACGCGTTGCTGCTCGACATCGCCGCTGTTGCGATTTCCTTAACGCGAGGGCATCTCGTGTACCACCTCTCGATACCCATCATGGAGAAACCGATATTTCAGCTACAACACCTCATCCCCATTCCACAACGAATCGGAAAACATCATATTGTGACCATCCCCGAATCAGAATGGATCGCAATAGACGAAACCAAGCGCAGCTACATACAGGCCGACCAACAGTGGATAAGCAACTGTATGACACACGCAAACACACGATACTGCAAACGCACGCAACACACTTACCTCATCAACACTATTGACACATGCGACAGCAAACTGATTAGAGAAAAGACACAATTGATACAAACGACAAAATTTGCACCAGTAGCTTATTCAAAATTCACATTATAGCTATCATCGCGATAAAAGACGGATACATTCTTATACCGGAACGCAAACTCGCGTTAAATGCAATATGCGATAAGAAGATCACAGTATCGAAATACGACGACCAACCATACTCCGCTCTACACAAGACTGCTCACTCCTGGGCGATCAGTTCTCACATCATTTGGCAAAAACATACGAGTTCAAACAAACAGTAGTTTACAGACCCAACGTTACGTTACCATTTTCGACATCTGACATGCAGTTAATTCCTGACAAAATACCTTCACTCCACGGCACACTAAACATCGACACATACAGAACAATCAGTACCAATTTAGACCAGATCGAACAAAATATCGAACAAGTTAAGCAGAACTATAGGCATACTCTACATTTTTTACCGTTGCGGACTTTTTTCACTATTAGGCAAACTCGTTCCCAGAAACATATGTATCGAAATCTTCAGCCCCAAAATCACACACTATGTAAATTTAGAACTCCAGGTACTTTATAACGCGAACGCACCCACTCAAGAACTGCTGAACGCGCCACCGGGATATGAACCACCCTCAAAAGAAAGGAACCCTACGGTAAAACTAACACCTCGCTGGAGCAAGCTGCGTCTAGGACGGGGGGTGTAACGCTGACCCTTCCCGCCCCACTTTCACTCTCAACAAAAGATAAGACGCAGGTATAAATAGGCCATTAATTATGCGTGCGGGCAGTGACATTCTTATGATCGGGCCGGAACATCGATCACAGTAGAAAAGTTCCCATTCTAAATGTATCAATTTTATAAAACTATTGTAAAATAAACATACGCTGAAAAGCCATAGCTTTCCAGCTCCTTTTAAAAAGTGAAGTCATTCAAATCCTGCGTATCATCGGCAACAAAAAATTACGTTGACGACGCGATCGATTCGGTGAAAAAACATTTACGTACGACCTGTATGAAATTATCGACGATGTTCACTCGATGAAACGTGCGATCGAAACTCTCCAAAAATTCGTGACAAACGACGAATCCAATCACGAGAATCTGAAGAAACATGTTGAAACGTGCATCGAGCAAAATAATAAAAGTACCAATGAAAGGCTACGTCAAAGATTCGTCAAGCTCGAGGATAAATTGTTCGAAATAATGAAAGCTGAGGGTATCGTGGATCGAGAAAAATTGAATGCCGTTGTGAAATTTGCTGGCAACATCGAGCACAAACTTGCAAGTGTGGAACACAAAGTTAACAGCAACTGGCCGAAAAAGATTTATAACCTTGAAAATCACATATTAAATAAAATCCGCAACTTGGAGGAAATTACGAGCACTGGTAAAGCGAATCAGGGAAAGTTGGCGCAACTTGAATTACTCGTAGACGAACTGCAAAATAAATTTACAGTAGGCGGTTTTGAAACTGGCAAGGAATTGGATGAGAGGTTCGAAAGGCTTAATACTGCTATGCGCGAGAGATTACTCGAGCTGACTGGAGAGGGAAACATAGTCGCGAAATTCGAACAGTTACATAAATCTTTATTAGAGAAATTTACCGAAATATACGGACAAAAATGCGACGTATCGAAGAACAGCAGCACCACAGTGTGCGCGTCGATTTCGAGGAATTGGATTCTCGTATGAGACTTCGTTTCAGAGACTTATTGACTGTAGCGGTAGCAGCAACCACAGAAGAGATTCCAATAACGCTAAAAGCGTCAATAGCTGAAAAGTCCATCGATAACGCAAAAGACGACGCGACAACGGTCGAAAAGACTCCGAGAACGCAAGGATAATTAAATTAGCGTATCTTAATTTCGAGCGACCGCAGACTGATAAGGCGAAATCATGAGCGGCGACAAAGTGAACTTGGTGAATGAACTGCATGCTCCGGCGAGACGTTACTTCTGGCGGAGGCGAGTGGTTACGCGAGGACTCGACGATCTCTGGCAAGCTGATATTGTTGAAGTTCAACTGTACGCAAGAGAGAATCGAGCACATCGATATATTCTTAGGATAATCGATACATTCAGCAAGTATGCCTGGGCGGTTCCTTTGAACAGCAAAAATGCTGACGATGTGTGCAAAGCTTTCGCGTCAGTGTTGAAAAAAGATGGCTGAATACCGAACAATTTGCAAACCGATATGGGGAAAGAATTCTACAATAAAGATTTTCAAGAATATCTGAAAGAAACGTAACATCAACCACTATTCCACATTCAGCACTATGAAAGCGTCCATAGTCGAGCGATTCAATCGTACATTGAAGAACAGCATGTGGAAATTTTTCTCGTTGAGCGGGAAATATCGTTCGATCGACGAGCTTCCCACGTTGATCAAGGACTACAATAATCAAAAACACCACACCATTCGTATGCGACCTGCAAACGTGAATCATAAAAATGAGAAGCATCTTTTATCTACCGTGTACAGCAACGTCAAGATCGCCGGTCCTGCGAAATTCAAAGTTGGCGACTATGTGCGCATCGGCACGTTCAAAACCGTATTCGACAAAGGATACACGCCGAACTGGTCAACGGAAGTATTTAAGATCGCGACGGTGAAACGAACGAACCCCGTCACGTACCTTTTGGTTGATATGCGGAACAAACCTATCGCTGGAGGATGTTACGAATACGAGATACGCATTACCAAATATGCCGACGTGTATTTAGTAGAAAAAGTATTGCGTCGAAAAGGAAATGAAATATATGTGAAATGGTTGGGGCTGGATTCGTCACATAACTCTTGGATAAAGAAATCATCTGTACTTTAATTATTTAATGTAATGTTTATTTTTGTTTCTCTAATAAACATGAAAAAATACATAAATGCTTTTTACATTAATACTAATTAATTCCCCCCACACGCACACAATTTCAACAATTCGCTTTCGATACGATTAGATCTAGACATAAAGCTAACAATTCGCAATCGATCAGGCAATTTCGTTAGAACAATTCGTTTGTAAAAATTACGGTCGCATAATTCTGCTCGTTATTGGAGTTTTTTACAATGTCAACGAGCTTCGCGAATCTATCCTGAATTTCTGGAATATTTTCTAATAACCATGAATACATATGATCCATACATAACTCTAATTTGTACAAATTATCCATCGTCTCTTTCGTAACATAAATCGATGCTTGAGAATCGAACAACTTGATTAGACTCATTCCATTAAAATTAACAATTTGTAACGATAAAGTCTTATCAATTTGCTTTTCCTTCTTGTCCGCGTCGAGATGACTGTGAATATAATCTCTAGTTTTCACCAGCAGTTTCCACGTAGCCATTGAAAAAGAAATCTCTATTCCACGATTGTCCCTCAAGACAAACTCGACGCGCAAGTTTTCATCCACGCGTACACAAAATTCAATGCTAATTTACTCTGTGATACTGAATACACTTGATGTTGTATAGACATTATCAATTTAACGCAAACTGATAAATAAATAGTCGTCGAAAGTTATATTTTTAATCGTCACGTTAGTCTTAATTCCTTTAATCTTTTTTACATTGTCTTTGTCCTGTACCCGAATAGCATACATTTTCGAGCGAAGACCCACAAACTCTGTCATGATTTTACCTCCGTTCTCGTCCTTCATTAATCCTAATACTTTATTATTCGCGATCGGAACACCGTACACGTTATTTCTGTCATAATTGGAAGTATCATATCGGTGAATGTCACGTTTTATTATCTCGTACGCGTCGTCGCAAATAATCTGATAAATTAAACTGTCCGTGTCTGTGTACAAAATCCTGCATCTTTCTTGAAAATTTGGAAGCATGTAACCATAATGAAAATCATACAAATGTAATTTAGATATGTCCAACACTGACATGCCTAAGTAAATAGGTTTATAAAATTTAATAGAAAGCTGGTTCATTTGAACTGCGACAAAATCCTCGGAGAATACGGTACAGCTATGGAAATTTGGTCGAGCTATTAAACGCTTAGCACCGTGTCGACCGCTCCATCGCGAGAGCAACTTTACGTTTACATGATTTCGAACGTTCTCCATCGTTTTTCCAAACACTGCATTGTTCATCAGTTTGAACAGATTCTTCGAGAAGTCATTGTTTGCGTTGGCGCGCAACCTCGTATTTAAATCTATGTAACGACGTAACCAACATGATTGTTCAAACTTCAGTATCCGATGAATTTTCTTTAATTTTAAATTATACCTCAAACATTGTTGGAGGCATCGATAATGGAGAACGTAACGATTCTTATCGCTAAGCGTTGACAACAGTTTCTTTTGCAACGGCCCAACCTCGTGAATCGGGCAAAATGGAAGATCCGCATGAGCATCATGAATTTCCAGAGGACACTCTAAGTCGACCTCTAAAATGTACCCGACGGGGCTGTCGATCGGCACGGAATCGATGTTGAAATTACTCGTATCGTCAACCCATTGGAAACCCCTGTGCGGCAAAGACTGCGACATGACCCAGCCATACAAATTATTAACATCGAAATACATCAGATAGCTGGACGGTTCGGCCGAATCGTACGTCGACATATACTTGTTATTCGCGCGCGCGTAACGATGCGAACATTGACTCAACCCACCTCGTATTCCCCGCTACACGAACAAAAGCATGTCAACGTCGGTGAACAATTCCAACTCGATCTTCGTCAATTTTAGCATCGCGTCCCACGCGAAACCGGGCAACGTATAATAGTGCGCTGGATCGAGTTTATAATTCTCAAGCGACTTTTCGCGAAAATTTTCAAACACGTCGGCCAACAACAACACATCCAATTTCAAGTACAAGTCGCTGTACTGTCCTAACGTTTGTATACCGAAACGTGACCAAACTTCGTTCGCGTGACAATAGTCGACGTCGGATATCTCGCTGTCGCATAACTGATTATAAAATGCTTCGCGCGGTGGTAAACAAGTGTCGCTTAATTTGTCATAGATCGATACATAGTCGTATGGGAAAACGCCTTTCCTGGTTAGAAGATGAAAATCTCGAATTCAGGAACTTGAACGAATCGATGAACCGAAACTTTATGCATTTCTTCCACGATTTTTTGATCACATCTTTATTCCTCTTACTGTGTTTCGTGAAAGAAATGTACTTCTCTTTCGTCAGCGGTAACGCGTCTATTTCACCTTCGAACGCGTTTGCCAATTCTTTGATAGAAAAGTGTGCGTCGTAGCCGGACAAATTGTGAAAAACCACCGGTATCACGTACGAGGATTGATAGCTCAGATTGCAACGGCTGTGCGCCGGACACCGATACGCACCTGTGAAATGACAATGATCACGCACTCGCACGTCGTCATTACCGAGTGGTTCTTCGCACACGTGACAATACGTGGCGGTACGAAAAGTTGAGATTTGCGCGGCGGTCAACGAAGCCATTGGAACCGTTCGATCAAACACCGGCTGCAATTTACAGCTCAACTCGTGCAACTTCGATGCAAACCATGCGATACAACCCTTCTCATCACGATAAGCCCGATACTCGCTCAACGAACTGTCGTATCGACAATGGAGGTAGTAGCCTACGCTGAAGGCATGGTGATGTTGATATCTACAGTAAGCTCCATGACCTTGATCTTCCTGTTTCTCCAGCAGGCATTCCAAGTCTGCGTAGATAACGAACGGTGTCGGTTCCTTGTACGCATAATTCTTGAACTTCAGCCACTTATCGTCTTCCGTCGGAAGTTTCAAAGCACATTCGTTCATTCGACTGCAGTCGATTTCGTGAATGTTCAATTTTTCCTGCGATTTGAAATACTGTAGACACCTGACAAAAAAACATAATTTTTTATTTTAATTTTTCTCGCCCACCACCATCACCACCACTATCCAAAAGAAAGAAAAAAAATTTACATGTGTGGATCTTACCGATCGCAAATATGCTTGTTGTGCTGCGTGCTGATCTGAGATGAAACCAGACGAGATGAATTCCTAATACAGAGATAATGATTGCGCAAGTTTTCAAAGTCGTGTATGAGCAGCAAATTTACATGTTTCTCCCGATTCCTTGAGGTCAAATGCAACGTCTGACATCTTTCTTGTTCCCCTCCCCATTCGAACACGTTCACGGAAACGTCATTCGCTTTTTCGAACTTTGGTATGTCCTTGAACAACATCAGCAATTGGAATCCCTCGGTGTGGAGCACATCGCTGTAATGCGGATAGGATGATGTGCGATTCAAATTATTTTTAGCTGGATATAGGCTTGCCACCACTGCCCAATAGAAACATGCATTATCGTCGTTACTGTACACATTGAGGACTGCTTTCTTTAATTGCACTGTTCGAGGCACGGATACCTGACAACCTGCTTGTAACGGCTGATACTTGTTGGAATTCACCATCAAATGCAGGATCTTCGATAACGCCCATCCACTGTCTCGTTCTTGAAACTCTTCTATCGATGTCAAAAGCGTTGGTACAACATCTTTCACGTACTAGCGACGTAGATTCGATGATTGAAAGAGCGCGAAGTTTCGCATGCTAAAACTTTTCACCGAAACCTCGTTGCGCAGCACAAATTCTGCCTCCAATACTACGTTCACTTTTAACGACAAATCACTTCGCGTGTTGCAAGAAATGACGTGGATCGACATGCTTGACGTTGATCACAACGCCGGTCGATATACGATTCTTAAACGCCGATTCGATGTTCTCCCAACGAAGAGTCGATGCTCTCGCGCCAACGTTTCCATACAAACCGCTACCAACGCGGGATAAAAACCGATGATCTAACGAGACCTTCAAAGTTTTCATACGACACATGATCGACAGCAAACTCGATTTTACACCTATGGATGCTTCGTTTTTTTTCACAATGTTCATATATTTCCTACACCATTGTAAACATTCAATACATGATTTCGTCCATTCGCGATACTCGTCCACAGTTCGAATCAACCTTGACATATGTGTTAACGATTTCAACATGTCCTTGCAAACTTGCGTCATCTTGTGAAAATATTAATTCACATTAATTATTAAAAAGAAGTTTTTTCAATTTTGATTTCACGTCGTCGGTTATGTTTCCAGTTCTCACGAACGTAACTACACTATACAACCAACCACGCGATGCTCTCCCATCTCGATGATATGTAGTATCGCGGACGGTGAATCGATCGCGGGCCATTTCACTATAATTTGGCTAAATCGTTTCGTGTAGATGAAACTCACGCGACTCGTCAAATCTTTTCGCATTAGACGTTCCGTCGCTGTTTTCCACTCGAGCGGAAATTGATCGTTCAGGTATAAGTTTATGACGTATCCCCAAGCCAAATTCTGTAATGTAGGAACCATCTCACGACGTATCTTCGTCACTCGATGAAAAATACTTCGATATGAATTTCACGCGTGAAGCATTGAGTTTCTCGGTCGGTAAATTAATGTCCCATTTGATTTTACGAATATCCCAATCATCGTCGTCGTCGTCGTCGTGCAATGAATATATTCCAATCTTCTCTTCACTTTGTTCAATGGAGGGAGGAAATCACCTCTGGTCATACTCCGTTCAAATTTTGATAATGGTATCAACACTGGTTCGACGCAAACATAATCAGTTTCTTTACGGTATTTAAAAATAATCCTCTTCAACCATCTCTTCGAACGACATTGCGTGTTCAAAGGAACGATTATTTTTAAAACATCAATACTATTGTATATCACGTAACCGAGCAAGTCTCGCGGTTTGAACACGCATGCACCCACGTATGAAAACCTAGCGTGCGGATATCTCCGACGAAAAACGCAGTACACGTAGCACAAAATAACATCACAATATCGAATAAAAATCCGTCGAACAATGCTCGAAAAATTATGAACACCGTGTTCAAATATCTTAGACGTTGCGAACGATTGTTACGATGGCACGTTCAACGAACCAACTTCCTTACCAATTCCCAACTCGGTAGCGAATAAAATGTTCGCTGCAAAGGGAAAAAGCAAAAACAGTAAAAGAGAGAGAGAAAATACATCTCTCTCTGTTCGCATCATTTGCAAGAGAGAGAGAGAACAACCGCTGCAATGCATCCTTCTCTCGCTCTCTACAATATTATACCGAGATAAAAAAAGTTACTTTAATAAATCTCAACGAGACCAAAATCCCCGATATCGCTCCGCAAGCGCGGGTAAAGCATCCGCGAGTCTCTCCGGATACAAATCCAGAAACTTCTATAAATGCGTCGCGCCTAACGCGCGCAAGAAAAATCCTGCATCGCTTTTGCAAGAGAGAGAACAACCGCTGCATCCTTCCCCCCTCTCGCTCTGTACAATATTATACCGAGATAAAAAACCTTACTTTAATAAATCTAATAAATGAGACCGAAATCCCCGATATCACTTCGCAAGCGACTTCCCGGGAAAAGCATCCGAGAGCCTCTCCGGATACAAAACCACAAACTTCTATATATGCATGGCGCCTCTCTTCAAAATACTTCCACAACGCGCGAGAAAATTCACATCGTTTGCAAGAGAGAGAACAACCGCTGCAATGCATCCATCTCTCTCGCTCTCTACAATATTATTTCAAAATCCCCGATATCGCTTCGCAAGATAAGCAACTTCCGGGTAAGGCATCCGAGAGCCACACCGGATGCAAAACCGCAAAACTCCTTATCGGTGACTTCCCCCGCTCCACACGACGCGTGCCGCACACGATGACGCTTCCTTCCCGTTATCCCCCCCCCGTTTTCAGCCTTCCCCTCGCCGTTGATTGCAGAACGCAACATATATATCTACTCATGTACCTCTACCTCTACCTCTATGCATGTACCTCTAACTCTACCCCGACGCATGAACCTCTAACTCTACCCCGAGTCATGTACCTCTATCTCTACGCATGTACCTCTACCTCTACATCTACGCATGTTCCTCTAACTCTACCCCTACGCATGTACCTCTACCACTACGCATGTACCACTACCTCTACCTCTACGGATGTACCTCTGCCTCTACGAATGAAGCACTACCCCTACCTCTACGAATGTACCTGTACCTCTACCTCTAGCTCTACCTCTACGGATGTACCTCTACCTCTACCTCTACCTCTACCTGTAGCTCTACACTACCTGTACAGTTACGCCTGTTCCGCTACCTCTACCTCTACGCCTCTACCTCTAACTCTACCTCTACCTTTACCTCGATCTCTACGCATGTACCTCTACTTCTACATCTACCTCTGCGCATGTACCCCTACCTCTATCTCTGCGCATGTACCTCTACCTCTACCTCTACGCTTGTACCTGAACTTCTATCTCTACCTCAACCTCTACCTCTTCCTCTTCTATACTTCTACCGCTACGCCTGTTCCTCTACCTCTACCACTTCATATACGCCTGTTCCTCTACCTGTACCATTTCATGTACGCCTGTACCCCTACCACTAAGCCTGTACGACTACCTCTACCTCTACGCATGTATCTCTACCTCTACCTCTACGCCTGTACCTCTACCTCTACGTCTACGTCTGCACTTCTACCTCTGCCTCTACGCATGTACCACTACCTCTACCTCTACGCATGTACCTCAACCTCTACCTCTACGCATGTACTCATACTTCTACCTCTACGCACGTACCTCTACCTCGACCTCTGCGCATGTACCTCTACTTCTACCTCTACGCATGTAACTCTACCACTACCTCTACGCATGTACCTCTAATTCTGTCTCTACTTCTACATCTAACACTACCTCTACCTCTACCTCTACCTCTACGCATGTACTTCTCCATCTAGCTCTACATCGATCTCTTCGCCTGCACCTCTACCTCTACCTCTACGCATGTACCTCTAAATCTACCCCTACGCATGTACCTCTACCTATACTCCTAAGCATGCACCTCTAGCTCTACCAGTACCTCTACCTCTACCTCTATCTCTACCTCTACCTTTGCGCCTATACCTCTACCTCTACGCTTGCACCTCCACCTCTACCACTACCTCTACTTCTACCTTTACATCTACCTCTACGCCTGCATCTCAACCTCCACCCCTACGCATGTACCCCTACCTCAACCTCTACGCACGTTCCTCTAACGCTACCCCTACGCATGTACCTGTACCTCTGCACATGTACCTCTATCTCTACCTTTACGCATGTACCGCTACCTCTACCTCTACGTATGTACCTGTACCTCTATCTCTAACTCCACCTCTACCTCCACCTCTATGCCTGTACCACTACCTCTACGTCTACGTCTGTACTTCTACCTCTACGTCTAACTCTTCCTCTACATCTACCTCTACCTCTACGCCTCTACCTCTACCTCTACCTCTACTTCTACGTCTACCTCTACCTTTGCGCATGTACCACTACCTCTACCTCTACCTCTAACTCTACCTCTACACCTGTAACTCTACCAGTACCTCTATATCTGCGCCTGTACTTCTCCCTCTACTTCTACCTCTATCTCTTTCTCTACGCCTGTGCCTCTAACTCTACCTCTACCTCTACTTCTACCTCTACTCTTGTGCCTCCAACACTACCTCTACCTCTAACTCCACCTCTACCTCTACCTCTACCACTACTTTTACGGTTGTAACTTGTCCTCTACCTCTACGTCTGTACCTCTACCTCTACCTCTACCTCTACCTCCACCTGTACCTCTACCCCTACCTCTACGCCTGTACCTCTACCACTACGTCTACGTCTGCACTGCTACCTCTACCTCTACGTATGTACCTCTAACTCTACCCGGACACATGAACATCTAACTCTAACCCGAGTCATGTACCTCTACCTCTACACATGTACTTCTCCATCTACCTCTACTACTGTACCTCTACCTGTACCTCTACCTCTACCTCTATCTCCACCACTACCTCTACCTCTACGCCTGTACCTCTACCTCAACCTCTATCTCCACCACTACCTCTACCTCTACGCCTGTATCTCAACCTCTATTTCTACGTACGTACATCTGCCGCTACCTCTAAGCCTGTACCTCTACCTCTACCTCTATATCTACGCCTGCACTTCTCCCTCTACCTCTACTTCTACGCTTGTACCTAAACCATTTCATCTACGCATGTACCTCTACCTCTACCTCTATGCGCGTACCTCTACCTCGACCACTGCGTATGTACCTCTACTTCTACCTCTACGCATGTACTTCTCCATCTACCTCTACTACTGTACCTCTACCTGTACCTCTACCTCTACCTCTACGCATGTACCTCTAACTCTACCTCGACGCATGTACCTCTACCGTTACTTCTACGCATGTATATCTATCTCTACCGCTACGTATGTGCCTCTATCTCTATCTCTACCTCCACCTGTTACCTCCCTCCACCTTACCAACCTTCACCTTTACGTTGTTTCATTTCCTTTCGCATCCATCATTTACGTTGTGTTACGTGTTTTACCATGCTTTACGTTATTTCACCTTGTCTCACGTTGTTGTTTAATACAGTATTACGTTGTTCTACTTACTTATACATTGCTTTTACGTTGTTCTATATTGTTTTACATTGCTTTACGTTGTATTACGATGTTTTACTTTGTTTCGCATTGACGATTTAGGTCTTTTTACGATGATTTACGTTCTTTGCATTGATCCGCGTTGTTTTATAAAATAGTATTACGTTGTTTTACGTTGTTATACATTGTTTTTACATTGTTTTATATTGTTTTACCTTGCTTTACGTTGTGCTACGTTGTTTTACTTTGTTTCGCATTGATGATTTGCATTGTTTTACGATTCGTGGCGTTCTTTGCTTTTTTCCGCGTTGTTGATTTAAAACAGTATTACGCTGTCTCACGTTGTTATACATTGTTTTTACGTTGTTGTATATTGTTTTACATTGCTTTACGTTGTGTTACGTTGTTTTTCTCTGTGTTGCATTGATTATTTACGTTGTTTTACAATGCTTTATGTTCTTTGCATGGTTCCGCGTTGTTGGTTAAAAGAGTATTACGTTGTTTTACGTTGTTTTGCATTGTTTTTACGTTGTTTTATATTGTTTTACGTTGCTTTACGTTCTGTTACGATGTTTTTCTTCGTTTGGCATTGATATTTTACTTGACAACGTGAAACAACGTAATGCTGTTTCAAACAACAACGCGAAACAATGCAAATAACGTAAAGCTTCGTAAAACAACGTTACACAACGTAAAGCTATGTAAAACAATATAAAACAACGTAAAAACAATGTGTAACAATGTAAAACAACGTAATACTGTTTTAGATAACAAAGCGAGACTAAGTATACAACAAAAATCATCGTAAAACAACGTAAATCATCAATACGACGCAAAGGAAGACAAGGTAACACAACGTGAATCTATGTAAAACAATATAAAAAATCGTAAAAATAATGCATAACAACGAAAAACAACGTAGTACTCTTTTAAACAACATCGCGGAACAATGCAAAGAACGTAAAGCATTGTAAAACGACGCAAATCACCAATACGAAAAAAAGTAAAACAACGTAACACAAAGTAAAGCAATGTAAAACAATATAAAACAACGTAAAGACAACCTATTGCAACACAAAACAACGTAATACTGCTTTAATCAACAATACTGTGTTTGGCATGAATTTGAAGCAAAATCATGTGTTTCGCATGAATTCGAAGGTGAGTCATGTGTTTCGTAATGAATTTGGAACTAAATCACGTGTTCCGCACGAATTCGAAGCTAAATCATGTGTGACGCATGAATTTCATGTTAAATCGTTTGTGTCTCACAAATATGAAACTAAATCATGTGACCCGTATGAATTTGAAGCTAATTCATGTGTTTCGAATGAATTTGAAGCTAATTCGTGTGTTCCGCATGAATTTTAAGATAAATCGTTTGTTTCGCATGAATATGAAGCTATATCATGTGTCTCGCATGAATTTGAAGCTAATTCATGTGTTTCGCATGAATTTGAAGCTAAATCATGTGTCTCGCATGAATTTGAAGCTAAATCACGTGTTTCGCATGAATTCGAAGCTAAATCACGTTTTGAGCATGAATTTGAAGCTGAATCATATGTCTCGCATGAATTTGAAGCTG
Source organism: Megalopta genalis (assembly GCF_051020955.1). Classification (NCBI taxonomy): domain Eukaryota; kingdom Metazoa; phylum Arthropoda; class Insecta; order Hymenoptera; family Halictidae; genus Megalopta; species Megalopta genalis. Next base: position 258,024 of record NW_027476167.1, read on the forward strand.
AATCATGTGTTTCGCATGAAATCGAAGCTCAGTCACATGTTTCGCATGAATTCGAAACTAAATCACGTGTTTCGCATGAATTTTAAGCTAAATCGTTTGTTTCGCATGAATTTGAAGCTAAATCATGTGTCTCGCATGAATTTGAAGCTAAATCACGTGTTTCGCATGAATTCGAAGCTAAATCACGTTTTGCGCATGAATTTGAAGCTGAATCATATGTCTCGCATGAATTTGAAGCTGAATCATGTGTTTCGCATGAATTTGATAATAAATCATGTGTTACGCTTGAATTCGAAGCTAAATCATGTGTCTTGAATGAATTTTAAGCTAAATCGTTTGTTTCGCATGAATTTGAACCTATATCATGAGTCTCCCATGAATATGACGCTAATTCATGTGTTTCGAATGAATTTGAAGCTAAATCGTTTGTTTCGTATGCATTTGAAGCTAAATCATGTATTTCGCATGAATTTGATGCTAGATCATGTGTCCCGCTTGAATTTGAAGCTAATTCATGTGTTTCGAATGAATTTGAAGGTTACTCGTTTGTTTCGTATGCATTTGAAGCTAAATCATGTATTTCGCGTAGACTTGAAGCTAAATCATGTGTTTCGCATGAATTTTAAGCTAAATTATGTGTTTCGCATGAATTTTAAGCTAAATCGTTTGTTTCGCATGAATTTGGACCTATATCATGTGTCTCGCAGGAATTCGAAGCAGAATCATGTGTTCCGCAAGAATTTGTAGCTATATCATGTGTTCCGCATACATTTGAAGCTGAATGATGTGTTTTGCATGAATTCGTAGCTAAATCATGATCTTCGTTTGTATTTGAAGGTAAAACATTTATCTCGCATGGATTTGAAGCTAAATAGTGTGTTTCGCATGAATTTGATGCTAGATCATGTGTCCCGCTTGAATTTGAAGCTAATTCATGTGTTTCGAATGAATTTAAAGGTTACTCGTTTGTTTCGTATGCATTTGAAGCTAAATCATGTATTTCGCATAGTTTTGAAGGTAAATTGTGTGTTTCGCATGAAATCGAAGCTAATTCATGTGTTTCGAATGCATTTGAAGCTTACTCGTTTGTTTCGTATGCATTTGAAGCTAAATCATGTATTTCGCGTAGACTTGAAGCTAAATCATGTGTTTCGCATGAATTTTAAGATAAATTATGTGTTTCGCATGAATTTTAAGCTAAATCGTTTGTTTCGTATGCATTTGAAGATAAATCGTGTATTTCGCATAGATTTGAAGCCAAATATTGTGTTTATTGAGCAGAGAAGAGCAGAGAAGAGCAGAGAAGAGTAGAGAAAGGCAGAGCAGACAAGAGCAGAGCAGAGCAGAGCAGTGCAGAGCAGTGCAGAGCAGAGAAGTGCAGAGAAGAGAAGAGCAGAGCAGAGCAGAGAAGAGCAGAACAGGGGAGAGAAGATCAGAGCAGAGCAGAGCAGAGAAGAGCAGAGAAGAGCAGAGCAGAGAAGAGCACAGAAGAGCAGAGAAGAGCTGAGAAGTGTAGAGAAGAGCAGAGGAGAGCAGAGAAGAACAGAGAAGAGAAGAGCAGAGAAGAGCAGAGCAGAGAAGAGCAGAGCAGAGCCGAGCAGGGCAGAGAAGAGCAGAGCAGAGAAGAGCAGAGAAGAGCAGGGCAGAGAAGAGCAGAGCAGAGCAGTGCAGAGAAGAGCACAGCAGAGCAGAGCATAGCAGAGCAGAGCAGAGCAGAGAAGAGAAGAGCAGAGCAGAGAAGAGCAGAGCAGAGCAGAACAGAGAAGAACGGAGCACAGCAGAGCAGAGCAGAGAAGAGCAGAGAAGAGCAGAGAAGAGCAGAGCAGATCAGAGCAGGGAAGAGCAGAGCAGAGTAGAGAAGAGCAGAGCAGTGCAGAGAAGAACAGAGCAAAGCAGAGCAGTGCAGAGAAGAACAGAGCAGAGCAGAGCAGTGCAGAGAAGAACAGAGCAGAGCAGAGCAGTGCAGGGTAGAGCAGAGCAGAGCAGAGAAGAGCAGAAAAGAGCAGAGAAGAGCAAAGCAGAGCAGGGAAGAGCAGAGCAGAGTAGAGAAGAGCTGAGCAGAGCAGAGAAGAGCAGAGCAGAGCAGGGAAGAGCAGAGCAGAGCAGGGCAGAGAAGAGCAGAGCAGAGCAGAGCAGTGCAGAGAAGAACAGAGCAGAGCAGAGCAGTGCAGGGTAGAGCAGAGCAGAGCAGAGAAGAGCAGAGAAGAGCAGAGAAGAGCAGAGAAGAGCAGAGAAGAGCAGAGAAGGGCAGAGAAGAGCACAGCAGAGCAGGGAAGAGCAGAGCAGAGTAGAGAAGAGCAGAGCAGGGTAGAGCAGAGCAGAGCAGAGAAGAGCAGAGAAGAGCATAGCAGATCAGAGCAGAGCAGAGCAGAGCAGAGCAGAGAAGAGCAGAGCAGAGCAGGGCAGCGAAGAGCAGAGCAGAGCAGTGCAGAGAAGAGCACAGCAGAGCAGTGCAGGGTAGAGCAGAGCAGAGCAGAAAAGAGCAGAGAAGAGCAGAGAAGAGCAGAGAAGAGCAGAGAAGAGCAGAGAAGAGCACAGCAGAGCAGGGAAGAGCAGAGCAGAGTAGAGAAGAGCAGAGCAGGGTAGAGCAGAGCAGAGCAGAGAAGAGCAGAAAAGAGCAGAGAAGAGCAAAGCAGAGCAGGGAAGAGCAGAGCAGAGTAGAGAAGAGCTGAGCAGAGCAGAGAAGAGCAGAGCAGAGCAGGGAAGAGCAGAGCAGAGCAGGGCAGAGAAGAGCAGAGCAGAGCAGAGCAGTGCAGAGAAGAACAGAGCAGAGCAGAGCAGTGCAGGGTAGAGCAGAGCAGAGCAGAAAAGAGCAGAGAAGAGCAGAGAAGAGCAGAGAAGAGCAGAGAAGAGCAGAGAAGAGCACAGCAGAGCAGGGAAGAGCAGAGCAGAGTAGAGCAGAGCAGAGCAGAGAAGAGCAGAGCAGAGCTGGGCAGAGAAGAACAGAGCAGAGCAGAGCAGTGCAGAGAAGAACAGAGCAGAGCAGAGCAGTGCAGGGTAGAGCAGAGCAGAGCAGAGAAGAGCAGAAAAGAGCAGAGAAGAGCAAAGCAGAGCAGGGAAGAGCAGAGCAGAGTAGAGAAGAGCTGAGCAGAGCAGAGAAGAGCAGAGCAGAGCAGGGAAGAGCAGAGCAGAGCAGGGCAGAGAAGAGCAGAGCAGAGCAGAGCAGTGCAGAGAAGAACAGAGCAGAGCAGAGCAGTGCAGGGTAGAGCAGAGCAGAGCAGAGAAGAGCAGAGAAGAGCAGAGAAGAGCAGAGAAGAGCAGAGAAGAGCAGAGAAGGGCAGAGAAGAGCACAGCAGAGCAGGGAAGAGCAGAGCAGAGTAGAGAAGAGCAGAGCAGGGTAGAGCAGAGCAGAGCAGAGAAGAGCATAGCAGATCAGAGCAGAGCAGAGCAGAGCAGAGCAGAGAAGAGCAGAGCAGAGCAGGGCAGCGAAGAGCAGAGCAGAGCAGAGCAGTGCAGAGAAGAGCAGAGCAGAGCAGTGCAGGGTAGAGCAGAGCGGAGCAGAAAAGAGCAGAGAAGAGCAGAGAAGAGCAGAGAAGAGCAGAGAAGAGCAGAGAAGAGCACAGCAGAGCAGGGAAGAGCAGAGCAGAGTAGAGAAGAGCAGAGCAGGGTAGAGCAGAGCAGAGCAGAGAAGAGCAGAAAAGAGCAGAGAAGAGCAAAGCAGAGCAGGGAAGAGCAGAGCAGAGTAGAGAAGAGCTGAGCAGAGCAGAGAAGAGCAGAGCAGAGCAGGGAAGAGCAGAGCAGAGCAGGGCAGAGAAGAGCAGAGCAGAGCAGAGCAGTGCAGAGAAGAACAGAGCAGAGCAGAGCAGTGCAGGGTAGAGCAGAGCAGAGCAGAAAAGAGCACAGAAGAGCAGACAGATCAGAGCACAGCAGAGTAGAGCAGAGCAGAGCAGAGCAGAGATGAGCAGAGCAGAGCACAGAAGAGCAAGCAGAGAAGAGCATAGCAGAGCAGTGCAGAGCAGAGCAGAGAAGAGCAGAGAAGAGCTGAGCAGATCAGAGCACAGCAGAGCAGAGAAGTGCTGAGCAGAGCAGAGAAGAGCAGAGAAGAGCAGAGCAGAGCAGAGGAGAGCAGAGCAGAGCGGAGAAAAGCAGAGCATAGCAGAGCAGAGCAGAGAAGAGCATAGCAGAGCAGAGCAGAGCAGAGTAGAGCAGAGGAGAGCAGAGCAGAGCAGAGAAGAGCAGAGCAGAGCAGAGCAGAGCAGAACAGAGCAGAGAAGAGCAGGGCAGAGCAGATCAGAGCTGGGCAGAGCAGAGCAGTGCAGGGTAGATCAGTGCAGAGCAGAGTAGAGCAGAGGAGAGCAGAGCAGAGCAGAGCAGATCAGAGCAGGGCAGAGCAGAGCAGAGAAGAGTAGAGCAGAGAAGAGAAGAGAAGAGAAGAGAAGAGAAGAGCAGAGAAGTGCAGATCAGAGCAGAGCATAGCAGAGCAGGGCAGAGAAGATCAGAGCAGAGCAGAGCAGAGTAGAGAAGAGCAGAGCGGAGCAGAACAGTGCAGGGTAGAGCAGAGCAGAGAAGAGCAGAGGAGACCAGAGAAGTGCAGAGCAGAGCAGAGCAGAACAGAGCAGAGAAGAGCAGGGCAGAGCAGATCAGAGCAGGGCAGAGCAGAGCAGAGAAGAGCAGAGCAGAGCAGAGCAGAGAAGAGCAGGGCAGAGCAGATCAGAGCAGGGTAGAGCAGAGCACAGAAGAGCAGAGCAGAGAAGAGCACAGAAGAGCAGACAGATCAGAGCACAGCAGAGTAGAGCAGAGCAGAGCAGAGCAGAGATGAGCAGAGCAGAGAAGAGCATAGCAGAGCAGAGCAGAGCAGAGAAGTGCAGAACAGAGCAGAGCAGAGCAGAGAACAGCATAGAAGAGCAGAGCATAGCACAGCAGAGAAGAGCAGAGGAGACCAGAGCAGAGCAGAACAGAGCAGAGCAGAGAAGAGCAGAGCAGAGCAGTGCAGAGAAGAGCAGAGAAGAGCAGAGAAGAGCAGAGAAGAACAGACAGAGAAGAGCAGAGCAGAGCAGAGCAGATAAGAGCAGAGAAGAGCGGAGAAGAGCATAGATGAGCAGAGAAGAGCAGAGAAGAGCAGGGAAGAGCACAGCAGAGCAGGGAAGAGCAGAGCAGAGTAGAGAAGAGCAGAGCAGGGTAGAGCAGAGCAGAGCAGAGAAGAGCCGATAAGAGCATAGCAGATCAGAGCAGAGCAGAGCAGAGCAGAGAAGAGCAGAGCAGAGCAGGGCAGCGAAGAGCAGAGCAGAGCAGAGCAGTGCAGAGAAGAGCAGAGCAGAGCAGTGCAGGGTAGAGCAGAGCAGAGCAGAGAAGAGCAGAGAAGAGCAGAGAAGAGCAGAGAAGAGCAGAGAAGAGCAGAGAAGAGCACAGCAGAGCAGGGAAGAGCAGAGCAGAGTAGAGAAGAGCAGGGTAGAGCAGAGCAGAGCAGAGAAGAGCAGAGAAGAGCATAGCAGATCAGAGCAGAGCAGAGCAGAGCAGAGATGAGCAGAGCAGAGCACAGAAGAGCAAGCAGAGAAGAGCATAGCAGAGCAGTGCAGAGCAGAGCAGAGAAGAGCAGAGAAGAGCTGAGCAGATCAGAGCAGAGCAGAGAAGTGCCGAGCAGAGCAGAGCAGAGAAGAGCAGAGCAGTGCAGGGTAGAGCAGAGCAGAGCAGAGCAGAGCAGAGTAGAGCAGAGGAGAGCAGGGCAGAGCAGAGAAGAGCAGAGCAGAGCAGAGCAGAGCAGAACAGAGCAGAGAAGAGCAGGGCAGAGCAGATCAGAGCTGGGCAGAGCAGAGCAGAGAAGAGCAGAGCAGTGCAGGGTAGATCAGTGCAGAGCAGAGTAGAGCAGAGGAGAGCAGAGCAGAGCAGAGCAGATCAGAGCAGGGCAGAGCAGAGCAGAGAAGAGTAGAGCAGAGAAGAGAAGAGAAGAGAAGAGAAGAGCAGAGAAGTGCAGATCAGAGCAGAGCATAGCAGAGCAGGGCAGAGAAGAGCAGAGCAGAGCAGAGCAGAGTAGAGAAGAGCAGAGCGGAGCAGAACAGTGCAGGGTAGAGCAGAGCAGAGAAGAGCAGAGGAGACCAGAGAAGTGCAGAGCAGAGCAGAGCAGAACAGAGCAGAGAAGAGCAGGGCAGAGCAGATCAGAGCAGGGCAGAGCAGAGCAGAGAAGAGCAGAGCAGAGCAGAGCAGAGAAGAGCAGGGCAGAGCAGATCAGAGCAGGGTAGAGCAGAGCACAGAAGAGCAGAGCAGAGAAGAGCACAGAAGAGCAGACAGATCAGAGCACAGCAGAGTAGAGCAGAGCAGAGCAGAGCAGAGATGAGCAGAGCAGAGAAGAGCATAGCAGAGCAGAGCAGAGCAGAGAAGTGCAGAACAGAGCAGAGAAGAGCAGAGAACAGCATAGAAGAGCAGAGCATAGCACAGCAGAGAAGAGCAGAGGAGACCAGAGCAGTGCAGAACAGAGCAGAGCAGAGAAGAGCAGAGCAGAGCAGTGCAGAGAAGAGCAGAGAAGAGCAGAGAAGAGCAGAGAAGAACAGACAGAGAAGAGCAGAGCAGAGCAGAGCAGATAAGAGCAGAGAAGAGCGGAGAAGAGCATAGATGAGCAGAGAACAGCAGAGAAGAGCAGAGAAGAGCACAGCAGAGAAGAGTAGAGGAGACCAGAGCAGAGCAGAGCAGAGCAGTGCAGAGAAGAACAGAGCAGAACAGAGTAGAGCAGAGAAGAGCAGAGAAGAGCAAAGCGGAGCAGGGAAGAGCAGAGCAGAGTAGAGAAGAGCAGAGCAGGGTAGAGCAGAGCAGAGCAGAGAAGAGCAGAGAAGAGCATAGCAGATCAGAGCAGAGCAGAGCAGAGCAGAGCAGAGATGAGCAGAGCAGAGCACAGAAGAGCAAGCAGAGAAGAGCATAGCAGAGCAGTGCAGAGCAGAGCAGAGAAGAGCAGAGAAGAGCTGAGCAGATCAGAGCAGAGCAGAGAAGTGCCGAGCAGAGCAGAGAAGAGCAGAGAAAAGCAGAGCAGAGCAGAGAAGAGCAGAGCAGTGCAGGGTAGTTCAGAGCAGAGCAGAGCAGAGCAGAGTAGAGCAGAGGAGAGCAGAGCAGAGCAGAGAAGAGCAGAGCAGAGCAGAGCAGAGAAGTGCAGATCAGAGCAGAGCATAGCAGAGCAGGGCAGAGAAGAGCAGAGCAGAGCAGAGCAGAGTAGAGAAGAGCAGAGCGGAGCAGAACAGTGCAGGGTAGAGCAGAGCAGAGAAGAGCAGAGGAGACCAGAGAAGTTCAGAGCAGAGCAGAGCAGAACAGAGCAGAGAAGAGCAGGGCAGAGCAGATCAGAGCAGGGCAGAGCAGAGCAGAGAAGAGCTGAGCAGAGCAGAGAAGAGCAGGGCAGAGCAGATCAGAGCAGGGTAGAGCAGAGCACAGAAGAGCAGAGCAGAGAAGAGCAGAGAAGAGCACAGAAGAGCAGACAGATCAGAGCACAGCAGAGTAGAGCAGAGCAGAGCAGAGCAGAGATGAGCAGAGCAGAGCACAGAAGAGCAAGCAGAGAAGAGCATAGCAGAGCAGTGCAGAGCAGAGCAGAGAAGAGCAGAGAAGAGCTGAGCAGATCAGAGCACAGCAGAGCAGAGAAGTGCTGAGCAGAGCAGAGAAGAGCAGAGAAGAGCAGAGCAGAGCAGAGGAGAGCAGAGCAGAGCGGAGAAAAGCAGAGCATAGCAGAGCAGAGCAGAGAAGAGCATAGCAGAGCAGAGCAGAGCAGAGTAGAGCAGAGGAGAGCAGAGCAGAGCAGAGAAGAGCAGAGCAGAGCAGAGCAGAGCAGAACAGAGCAGAGAAGAGCAGGGCAGAGCAGATCAGAGCTGGGCAGAGCAGAGCAGTGCAGGGTAGATCAGTGCAGAGCAGAGTAGAGCAGAGGAGAGCAGAGCAGAGCAGAGCAGATCAGAGCAGGGCAGAGCAGAGCAGAGAAGAGTAGAGCAGAGAAGAGAAGAGAAGAGAAGAGAAGAGAAGAGCAGAGAAGTGCAGATCAGAGCAGAGCATAGCAGAGCAGGGCAGAGAAGATCAGAGCAGAGCAGAGCAGAGTAGAGAAGAGCAGAGCGGAGCAGAACAGTGCAGGGTAGAGCAGAGCAGAGAAGAGCAGAGGAGACCAGAGAAGTGCAGAGCAGAGCAGAGCAGAACAGAGCAGAGAAGAGCAGGGCAGAGCAGATCAGAGCAGGGCAGAGCAGAGCAGAGAAGAGCAGAGCAGAGCAGAGCAGAGAAGAGCAGGGCAGAGCAGATCAGAGCAGGGTAGAGCAGAGCACAGAAGAGCAGAGCAGAGAAGAGCACAGAAGAGCAGACAGATCAGAGCACAGCAGAGTAGAGCAGAGCAGAGCAGAGCAGAGATGAGCAGAGCAGAGAAGAGCATAGCAGAGCAGAGCAGAGCAGAGAAGTGCAGAACAGAGCAGAGCAGAGCAGAGAACAGCATAGAAGAGCAGAGCATAGCACAGCAGAGAAGAGCAGAGGAGACCAGAGCAGAGCAGAACAGAGCAGAGCAGAGAAGAGCAGAGCAGAGCAGTGCAGAGAAGAGCAGAGAAGAGCAGAGAAGAGCAGAGAAGAACAGACAGAGAAGAGCAGAGCAGAGCAGAGCAGATAAGAGCAGAGAAGAGCGGAGAAGAGCATAGATGAGCAGAGAACAGCAGAGAAGAGCAGAGAAGAGCACAGCAGAGAAGAGTAGAGGAGACCAGAGCAGAGCAGAGCAGAGCAGTGCAGAGAAGAACAGAGCAGAGCAGAGTAGAGCAGAGAAGAGCAGAGAAGAGCAAAGCGGAGCAGGGAAGAGCAGAACAGAGTAGAGAAGAGCAGAGCAGAGCAGAGAAGAGCAGAGAAGAGCAGAGCAGGGTAGAGCAGAGCAGAGCAGAGAAGAGCAGAGAAGAGCATAGCAGATCAGAGCAGAGCAGAGCAGAGCAGAGCAGAGATGAGCAGAGCAGAGCACAGAAGAGCAAGCAGAGAAGAGCATAGCAGAGCAGTGCAGAGCAGAGCAGAGAAGAGCAGAGAAGAGCTGAGCAGATCAGAGCAGAGCAGAGAAGTGCCGAGCAGAGCAGAGAAGAGCAGAGAAAAGCAGAGCAGAGCAGAGAAGAGCAGAGCAGTGCAGGGTAGTTCAGAGCAGAGCAGAGCAGAGCAGAGTAGAGCAGAGCAGAGCAGAGAAGAGCAGAGCAGAGCAGAGCAGAGCAGAACAGAGCAGAGAAGAGCAGGGCAGAGCAGATCAGAGCTGGGCAGAGCAGAGCAGAGAAGAGTAGAGCAGAGAAGAGAAGAGAAGAGAAGAGAAGAGAAGAGAAGAGAAGAGAAGAGAAGAGAAGAGCAGAGAAGTGCAGATCAGAGCAGAGCATAGCAGAGCAGGGCAGAGAAGAGCAGAGCAGAGCAGAGCAGAGTAGAGAAGAGCAGAGCGGAGCAGAACAGTGCAGGGTAGAGCAGAGCAGAGAAGAGCAGAGGAGACCAGAGAAGTTCAGAGCAGAGCAGAGCAGAACAGAGCAGAGAAGAGCAGGGCAGAGCAGATCAGAGCAGGGCAGAGCAGAGCAGAGAAGAGCTGAGCAGAGCAGAGAAGAGCAGGGCAGAGCAGATCAGAGCAGGGTAGAGCAGAGCACAGAAGAGCAGAGCAGAGAAGAGCAGAGAAGAGCACAGAAGAGCAGACAGATCAGAGCACAGCAGAGTAGAGCAGAGCAGAGCAGAGCAGAGATGAGCAGAGCAGAGCACAGAAGAGCAAGCAGAGAAGAGCATAGCAGAGCAGTGCAGAGCAGAGCAGAGAAGAGCAGAGAAGAGCTGAGCAGATCAGAGCACAGCAGAGCAGAGAAGTGCTGAGCAGAGCAGAGAAGAGCAGAGGAGAGCAGAGCAGAGCGGAGAAAAGCAGAGCATAGCAGAGCAGAGCAGAGAAGAGCATAGCAGAGCAGAGCAGAGCAGAGAAGTGCAGAACAGAGCAGAGAAGATTAGAGAACAGCATAGAAGAGCAGAGCACAGCACAGCAGAGAAGAGCAGAGGAGACCAGAGCAGAGCAGAACAGAGCAGAGCAGAGAAGAGCAGAGCAGAGCAGTGCAGAGAAGAGCAGAGAAGAGCAGAGAAGATCAGACAGAGAAGAGCAGAGCAGAGCAGAGCAGATAAGAGCAGAGAAGAGCGGAGAAGAGCATAGATGAGCAGAGAACAGCAGAGAAGAGCAGAGAAGAGCACAGCAGAGAAGAGCAGAGGAGACCAGAGCAGAGCAGAGCAGTGCAGAGAAGAGCAGAGCAGAGCAGTGCAGGGTAGAGCAGAGCAGAGTAGAGAAGAGCAGGGTAGAGCAGAGCAGAGCAGAGAAGAGCAGAGAAGAGCATAGCAGATCAGAGCAGAGCAGAGCAGAGCAGAGCAGAGAAGAGCAGAGCAGAGCTGGGCAGAGAAGAACAGAGCAGAGCAGAGCAGTGCAGAGAAGAACAGAGCAGAGCAGTGCAGTGCAGGGTAGAGCAGAGCAGAGCAGAGAAGAGCAGAGCAGAGCAGAGCAGAGCAGAGAAGTGCAGAACAGAGCAGAGAAGAGCAGAGAACAGCATAGAAGAGCAGAGCATAGCACAGCAGAGAAGAGCAGAGGAGACCAGAGCAGAGCAGAACAGAGCAGAGCAGAGAAGAGCAGAGCAGAGCAGTGCAGAGAAGAGCAGAGAAGAGCAGAGAAGAGCAGAGAAGAACAGACAGAGAAGAGCAGAGCAGAGCAGAGCAGAGCAGATAAGAGCAGAGAAGAGCGGAGAAGAGCATAGATGAGCAGAGAACAGCAGAGAAGAGCAGAGAAGAGCACAGCAGAGAAGAGTAGAGGAGACCAGAGCAGAGCAGAGCAGAGCAGTGCAGAGAAGAACAGAGCAGAGCAGAGTAGAGCAGAGAAGAGCAGAGAAGAGCAAAGCGGAGCAGGGAAGAGCAGAACAGAGTAGAGAAGAGCAGAGCAGAGCAGAGAAGAGCAGAGAAGAGCAGAGCAGGGTAGAGCAGAGCAGAGCAGAGAAGAGCAGAGAAGAGCATAGCAGATCAGAGCAGAGCAGAGCAGAGCAGAGCAGAGATGAGCAGAGCAGAGCACAGAAGAGCAAGCAGAGAAGAGCATAGCAGAGCAGTGCAGAGCAGAGCAGAGAAGAGCAGAGAAGAGCTGAGCAGATCAGAGCAGAGCAGAGAAGTGCCGAGCAGAGCAGAGAAGAGCAGAGAAAAGCAGAGCAGAGCAGAGAAGAGCAGAGCAGTGCAGGGTAGTTCAGAGCAGAGCAGAGCAGAGCAGAGTAGAGCAGAGCAGAGCAGAGAAGAGCAGAGCAGAGCAGAACAGAGCAGAGAAGAGCAGGGCAGAGCAGATCAGAGCTGGGCAGAGCAGAGCAGAGAAGAGTAGAGCAGAGAAGAGAAGAGAAGAGAAGAGAAGAGAAGAGAAGAGAAGAGAAGAGAAGAGAAGAGCAGAGAAGTGCAGATCAGAGCAGAGCATAGCAGAGCAGGGCAGAGAAGAGCAGAGCAGAGCAGAGCAGAGTAGAGAAGAGCAGAGCGGAGCAGAACAGTGCAGGGTAGAGCAGAGCAGAGAAGAGCAGAGGAGACCAGAGAAGTTCAGAGCAGAGCAGAGCAGAACAGAGCAGAGAAGAGCAGGGCAGAGCAGATCAGAGCAGGGCAGAGCAGAGCAGAGAAGAGCTGAGCAGAGCAGAGAAGAGCAGGGCAGAGCAGATCAGAGCAGGGTAGAGCAGAGCACAGAAGAGCAGAGCAGAGAAGAGCAGAGAAGAGCACAGAAGAGCAGACAGATCAGAGCACAGCAGAGTAGAGCAGAGCAGAGCAGAGCAGAGATGAGCAGAGCAGAGCACAGAAGAGCAAGCAGAGAAGAGCATAGCAGAGCAGTGCAGAGCAGAGCAGAGAAGAGCAGAGAAGAGCTGAGCAGATCAGAGCACAGCAGAGCAGAGAAGTGCTGAGCAGAGCAGAGAAGAGCAGAGGAGAGCAGAGCAGAGCGGAGAAAAGCAGAGCATAGCAGAGCAGAGCAGAGAAGAGCATAGCAGAGCAGAGCAGAGCAGAGAAGTGCAGAACAGAGCAGAGAAGATTAGAGAACAGCATAGAAGAGCAGAGCACAGCACAGCAGAGAAGAGCAGAGGAGACCAGAGCAGAGCAGAACAGAGCAGAGCAGAGAAGAGCAGAGCAGAGCAGTGCAGAGAAGAGCAGAGAAGAGCAGAGAAGATCAGACAGAGAAGAGCAGAGCAGAGCAGAGCAGATAAGAGCAGAGAAGAGCGGAGAAGAGCATAGATGAGCAGAGAACAGCAGAGAAGAGCAGAGAAGAGCACAGCAGAGAAGAGCAGAGGAGACCAGAGCAGAGCAGAGCAGTGCAGAGAAGAGCAGAGCAGAGCAGTGCAGGGTAGAGCAGAGCAGAGTAGAGAAGAGCAGGGTAGAGCAGAGCAGAGCAGAGAAGAGCAGAGAAGAGCATAGCAAATCAGAGCAGAGCAGAGCAGAGCAGAGCAGAGAAGAGCAGAGCAGAGCTGGGCAGAGAAGAACAGAGCAGAGCAGAGCAGTGCAGAGAAGAACAGAGCAGAGCAGTGCAGTGCAGGGTAGAGCAGAGCAGAGCAGAGAAGAGCAGAGCAGAGCAGAGCAGAGCAGAGAAGTGCAGAACAGAGCAGAGAAGAGCAGAGAACAGCATAGAAGAGCAGAGCATAGCACAGCAGAGAAGAGCAGAGGAGACCAGAGCAGAGCAGAACAGAGCAGAGCAGAGAAGAGCAGAGCAGAGCAGTGCAGAGAAGAGCAGAGAAGAGCAGAGAAGAGCAGAGAAGAACAGACAGAGAAGAGCAGAGCAGAGCAGAGCAGATAAGAGCAGAGAAGAGCGGAGAAGAGCATAGATGAGCAGAGAACAGCAGAGAAGAGCAGAGAAGAGCACAGCAGAGAAGAGTAGAGGAGACCAGAGCAGAGCAGAGCAGAGCAGTGCAGAGAAGAACAGAGCAGAGCAGAGTAGAGCAGAGAAGAGCAGAGAAGAGCAAAGCGGAGCAGGGAAGAGCAGAACAGAGTAGAGAAGAGCAGAGCAGAGCAGAGAAGAGCAGAGAAGAGCAGAGCAGGGTAGAGCAGAGCAGAGCAGAGAAGAGCAGAGAAGAGCATAGCAGATCAGAGCAGAGCAGAGCAGAGCAGAGCAGAGATGAGCAGAGCAGAGCACAGAAGAGCAAGCAGAGAAGAGCATAGCAGAGCAGTGCAGAGCAGAGCAGAGAAGAGCAGAGAAGAGCTGAGCAGATCAGAGCAGAGCAGAGAAGTGCAGATCAGAGCAGAGCATAGCAGAGCAGGGCAGAGAAGAGCAGAGCAGAGCAGAGCAGAGTAGAGAAGAGCAGAGCGGAGCAGAACAGTGCAGGGTAGAGCAGAGCAGAGAAGAGCAGAGGAGACCAGAGAAGTTCAGAGCAGAGCAGAGCAGAACAGAGCAGAGAAGAGCAGGGCAGAGCAGATCAGAGCAGGGCAGAGCAGAGCAGAGAAGAGCTGAGCAGAGCAGAGAAGAGCAGGGCAGAGCAGATCAGAGCAGGGTAGAGCAGAGCACAGAAGAGCAGAGCAGAGAAGAGCAGAGAAGAGCACAGAAGAGCAGACAGATCAGAGCACAGCAGAGTAGAGCAGAGCAGAGCAGAGCAGAGATGAGCAGAGCAGAGCACAGAAGAGCAAGCAGAGAAGAGCATAGCAGAGCAGTGCAGAGCAGAGCAGAGAAGAGCAGAGAAGAGCTGAGCAGATCAGAGCACAGCAGAGCAGAGAAGTGCTGAGCAGAGCAGAGAAGAGCAGAGGAGAGCAGAGCAGAGCGGAGAAAAGCAGAGCATAGCAGAGCAGAGCAGAGAAGAGCATAGCAGAGCAGAGCAGAGCAGAGAAGTGCAGAACAGAGCAGAGAAGATTAGAGAACAGCATAGAAGAGCAGAGCACAGCACAGCAGAGAAGAGCAGAGGAGACCAGAGCAGAGCAGAACAGTGCAGAGCAGAGAAGAGCAGAGCAGAGCAGTGCAGAGAAGAGCAGAGAAGAGCAGAGAAGATCAGACAGAGAAGAGCAGAGCAGAGCAGAGCAGATAAGAGCAGAGAAGAGCGGAGAAGAGCATAGATGAGCAGAGAACAGCAGAGAAGAGCAGAGAAGAGCACAGCAGAGAAGAGCAGAGGAGACCAGAGCAGAGCAGAGCAGTGCAGAGAAGAGCAGAGCAGAGCAGTGCAGGGTAGAGCAGAGCAGAGTAGAGAAGAGCAGGGTAGAGCAGAGCAGAGCAGAGAAGAGCAGAGAAGAGCATAGCAGATCAGAGCAGAGCAGAGCAGAGCAGAGCAGAGAATAGCAGAGCAGAGCTGGGCAGAGAAGAACAGAGCAGAGCAGAGCAGTGCAGAGAAGAACAGAGCAGAGCAGTGCAGTGCAGGGTAGAGCAGAGCAGAGCAGAGAAGAGCAGAGCAGAGCAGAGCAGAGCAGAGAAGTGCAGAACAGAGCAGAGAAGAGCAGAGAACAGCATAGAAGAGCAGAGCATAGCACAGCAGAGAAGAGCAGAGGAGACCAGAGCAGAGCAGAACAGAGCAGAGCAGAGAAGAGCAGAGCAGAGCAGTGCAGAGAAGAGCAGAGAAGAGCAGAGAAGAGCAGAGAAGAACAGACAGAGAAGAGCAGAGCAGAGCAGAGCAGATAAGAGCAGAGAAGAGCGGAGAAGAGCATAGATGAGCAGAGAACAGCAGAGAAGAGCAGAGAAGAGCACAGCAGAGAAGAGTAGAGGAGACCAGAGCAGAGCAGAGCAGAGCAGTGCAGAGAAGAACAGAGCAGAGCAGAGTAGAGCAGAGAAGAGCAGAGAAGAGCAAAGCGGAGCAGGGAAGAGCAGAACAGAGTAGAGAAGAGCAGAGCAGAGCAGAGAAGAGCAGAGAAGAGCAGAGCAGGGTAGAGCAGAGCAGAGCAGAGAAGAGCAGAGAAGAGCATAGCAGATCAGAGCAGAGCAGAGCAGAGCAGAGCAGAGATGAGCAGAGCAGAGCACAGAAGAGCAAGCAGAGAAGAGCATAGCAGAGCAGTGCAGAGCAGAGCAGAGAAGAGCAGAGAAGAGCTGAGCAGATCAGAGCAGAGCAGAGAAGTGCCGAGCAGAGCAGAGAAGAGCAGAGAAAAGCAGAGCAGAGCAGAGAAGAGCAGAGCAGTGCAGGGTAGTTCAGAGCAGAGCAGAGCAGAGCAGAGTAGAGCAGAGCAGAGCAGAGAAGAGCAGAGCAGAGCAGAGCAGAGCAGAACAGAGCAGAGAAGAGCAGGGCAGAGCAGATCAGAGCTGGGCAGAGCAGAGCAGAGAAGAGTAGAGCAGAGAAGAGAAGAGAAGAGAAGAGAAGAGAAGAGCAGAGAAGTGCAGATCAGAGCAGAGCATAGCAGAGCAGGGCAGAGAAGAGCAGAGCAGAGCAGAGCAGAGTAGAGAAGAGCAGAGCGGAGCAGAACAGTGCAGGGTAGAGCAGAGCAGAGAAGAGCAGAGGAGACCAGAGAAGTTCAGAGCAGAGCAGAGCAGAACAGAGCAGAGAAGAGCAGGGCAGAGCAGATCAGAGCAGGGCAGAGCAGAGCAGAGAAGAGCTGAGCAGAGCAGAGAAGAGCAGGGCAGAGCAGATCAGAGCAGGGTAGAGCAGAGCACAGAAGAGCAGAGCAGAGAAGAGCAGAGAAGAGCACAGAAGAGCAGACAGATCAGAGCACAGCAGAGTAGAGCAGAGCAGAGCAGAGCAGAGATGAGCAGAGCAGAGCACAGAAGAGCAAGCAGAGAAGAGCATAGCAGAGCAGTGCAGAGCAGAGCAGAGAAGAGCAGAGAAGAGCTGAGCAGATCAGAGCACAGCAGAGCAGAGAAGTGCTGAGCAGAGCAGAGAAGAGCAGAGGAGAGCAGAGCAGAGCGGAGAAAAGCAGAGCATAGCAGAGCAGAGCAGAGAAGAGCATAGCAGAGCAGAGCAGAGCAGAGAAGTGCAGAACAGAGCAGAGAAGATTAGAGAACAGCATAGAAGAGCAGAGCACAGCACAGCAGAGAAGAGCAGAGGAGACCAGAGCAGAGCAGAACAGTGCAGAGCAGAGAAGAGCAGAGCAGAGCAGTGCAGAGAAGAGCAGAGAAGAGCAGAGAAGATCAGACAGAGAAGAGCAGAGCAGAGCAGAGCAGATAAGAGCAGAGAAGAGCGGAGAAGAGCATAGATGAGCAGAGAACAGCAGAGAAGAGCAGAGAAGAGCACAGCAGAGAAGAGCAGAGGAGACCAGAGCAGAGCAGAGCAGTGCAGAGAAGAGCAGAGCAGAGCAGTGCAGGGTAGAGCAGAGCAGAGTAGAGAAGAGCAGGGTAGAGCAGAGCAGAGCAGAGAAGAGCAGAGAAGAGCATAGCAGATCAGAGCAGAGCAGAGCAGAGCAGAGCAGAGAATAGCAGAGCAGAGCTGGGCAGAGAAGAACAGAGCAGAGCAGAGCAGTGCAGAGAAGAACAGAGCAGAGCAGTGCAGTGCAGGGTAGAGCAGAGCAGAGCAGAGAAGAGCAGAGCAGAGCAGAGCAGAGCAGAGAAGTGCAGAACAGAGCAGAGAAGAGCAGAGAACAGCATAGAAGAGCAGAGCATAGCACAGCAGAGAAGAGCAGAGGAGACCAGAGCAGAGCAGAACAGAGCAGAGCAGAGAAGAGCAGAGCAGAGCAGTGCAGAGAAGAGCAGAGAAGAGCAGAGAAGAGCAGAGAAGAACAGACAGAGAAGAGCAGAGCAGAGCAGAGCAGATAAGAGCAGAGAAGAGCGGAGAAGAGCATAGATGAGCAGAGAACAGCAGAGAAGAGCAGAGAAGAGCACAGCAGAGAAGAGTAGAGGAGACCAGAGCAGAGCAGAGCAGAGCAGTGCAGAGAAGAACAGAGCAGAGCAGAGTAGAGCAGAGAAGAGCAGAGAAGAGCAAAGCGGAGCAGGGAAGAGCAGAACAGAGTAGAGAAGAGCAGAGCAGAGCAGAGAAGAGCAGAGAAGAGCAGAGCAGGGTAGAGCAGAGCAGAGCAGAGAAGAGCAGAGAAGAGCATAGCAGATCAGAGCAGAGCAGAGCAGAGCAGAGCAGAGATGAGCAGAGCAGAGCACAGAAGAGCAAGCAGAGAAGAGCATAGCAGAGCAGTGCAGAGCAGAGCAGAGAAGAGCAGAGAAGAGCTGAGCAGATCAGAGCAGAGCAGAGAAGTGCCGAGCAGAGCAGAGAAGAGCAGAGAAAAGCAGAGCAGAGCAGAGAAGAGCAGAGCAGTGCAGGGTAGTTCAGAGCAGAGCAGAGCAGAGCAGAGTAGAGCAGAGCAGAGCAGAGAAGAGCAGAGCAGAGCAGAGCAGAGCAGAACAGAGCAGAGAAGAGCAGGGCAGAGCAGATCAGAGCTGGGCAGAGCAGAGCAGAGAAGAGTAGAGCAGAGAAGAGAAGAGAAGAGAAGAGAAGAGAAGAGAAGAGAAGAGAAGAGCAGAGAAGTGCAGATCAGAGCAGAGCATAGCAGAGCAGGGCAGAGAAGAGCAGAGCAGAGCAGAGCAGAGTAGAGAAGAGCAGAGCGGAGCAGAACAGTGCAGGGTAGAGCAGAGCAGAGAAGAGCAGAGGAGACCAGAGAAGTTCAGAGCAGAGCAGAGCAGAACAGAGCAGAGAAGAGCAGGGCAGAGCAGATCAGAGCAGGGCAGAGCAGAGCAGAGAAGAGCTGAGCAGAGCAGAGAAGAGCAGGGCAGAGCAGATCAGAGCAGGGTAGAGCAGAGCACAGAAGAGCAGAGCAGAGAAGAGCAGAGAAGAGCACAGAAGAGCAGACAGATCAGAGCACAGCAGAGTAGAGCAGAGCAGAGCAGAGCAGAGATGAGCAGAGCAGAGCACAGAAGAGCAAGCAGAGAAGAGCATAGCAGAGCAGTGCAGAGCAGAGCAGAGAAGAGCAGAGAAGAGCTGAGCAGATCAGAGCACAGCAGAGCAGAGAAGTGCTGAGCAGAGCAGAGAAGAGCAGAGGAGAGCAGAGCAGAGCGGAGAAAAGCAGAGCATAGCAGAGCAGAGCAGAGAAGAGCATAGCAGAGCAGAGCAGAGCAGAGAAGTGCAGAACAGAGCAGAGAAGATTAGAGAACAGCATAGAAGAGCAGAGCACAGCACAGCAGAGAAGAGCAGAGGAGACCAGAGCAGAGCAGAACAGAGCAGAGCAGAGAAGAGCAGAGCAGAGCAGTGCAGAGAAGAGCAGAGAAGAGCAGAGAAGATCAGACAGAGAAGAGCAGAGCAGAGCAGAGCAGATAAGAGCAGAGAAGAGCGGAGAAGAGCATAGATGAGCAGAGAACAGCAGAGAAGAGCAGAGAAGAGCACAGCAGAGAAGAGCAGAGGAGACCAGAGCAGAGCAGAGCAGTGCAGAGAAGAGCAGAGCTGGGCAGAGAAGAACAGAGCAGAGCAGAGCAGTGCAGAGAAGAACAGAGCAGAGCAGTGCAGTGCAGGGTAGAGCAGAGCAGAGCAGAGGAGAGCAGAGCAGAGCGGAGAAAAGCAGAGCAGAGCAGAGCAGTGCAGAGAAGAGCATAGCAGAGCAGAGCAGAGAAGTGCAGAACAGAGCAGAGAAGAGCAGAGAACAGCATAGAAGAGCAGAGCACAGCACAGCAGAGAAGAGCAGAGGAGACCAGAGCAGAGCAGAACAGAGCAGAGCAGAGAAGAGCAGAGCAGAGCAGTGCAGAGAAGAGCAGAGAAGAGCAGAGAAGAGCAGAGAAGAACAGACAGAGAAGTGCAGAGCAGAGCAGAGCAGATAAGAGCAGAGCAGAGCAGAGCAGTGCAGAGAAGAACAGAGCAGAGCAGAGCAGTGCAGGGTAGAGCAGAGCAGAGCAGAGAAGAGCAGAGAAGAGCAGAGAAGAGCAGAGAAGAGCAGAGAAGAGCAGAGAAGAGCAGAGAAGTGCACAGCAGAGCAGGGAAGAGCAGAGCAGAGTAGAGAAGAGCAGAGCAGGGTAGAGCAGAGCAGAGCAGAGAAGAGCAGAGAAGAGCATAGCAGATCAGAGCAGAGCACAGCAGAGCAGAGCAGAGCAGGGCAGCGAAGAGCAGAGCAGAGCAGAGCAGTGCAGAGAAGAGCAGAGCAGAGCAGTGCAGGGTAGAGCAGAGCAGAGCAGAGAAGAGCAGAGAAGAGCAGAGAAGTGCAGAGAAGAGCAGAGAAGAGCAGAGAAGAGCACAGCAGAGCAGGGAAGAGCAAAGCAGAGTAGAGAAGAGCAGAGCAGGGTAGAGCAGAGCAGAGCAGAGAAGAGCAGAGAAGAGCATAGCAGATCAGAGCAGAGCAGAGCAGAGCAGAGCAGAGAAGAGCAGAGCAGAGCTGGGCAGAGAAGAACAGAGCAGAGCAGAGCAGTGCAGAGAAGAACAGAGCAGAGCAGAGCAGTGCAGGGTAGAGCAGAGCAGAGCAGAGAAGAGCAGAAAAGAGCAGAGAAGAGCAAAGCAGAGCAGGGAAGAGCAGAGCAGAGTAGAGAAGAGCTGAGCAGAGCAGAGAAGAGCAGAGCAGAGCAGGGAAGAGCAGAGCAGAGCAGGGCAGAGAAGAGCAGAGCAGAGCAGAGCAGTGCAGAGAAGAACAGAGCAGAGCAGAGCAGTGCAGGGTAGAGCAGAGCAGAGCAGAGAAGAGCAGAGAAGAGCAGAGAAGAGCAGAGAAGAGCAGAGCAGAGCAGGGAAGAGCAGAGCAGAGTAGAGAAGAGCAGAGCAGGGTAGAGCAGAGCAGAGCAGAGAAGAGCAGAGAAGAGCATAGCAGATCAGAGCAGAGCAGAGCAGAGCAGAGCAGAGAAGAGCAGAGCAGAGCAGGGCAGCGAAGAGCAGAGCAGAGCAGAGCAGTGCAGAGAAGAGCAGAGCAGAGCAGTGCAGGGTAGAGCAGAGCAGAGCAGAGCAGAGCAGAGTAGAGCAGAGGAGAGCAGAGCAGAGCAGAGAAGAGCAGAGCAGAGCAGAGCAGAGCAGAACAGAGCAGAGAAGAGCAGGGCAGAGCAGATCAGAGCTGGGCAGAGCAGAGCAGAGAAGAGCAGAGCAGTGCAGGGTAGATCAGTGCAGAGCAGAGTAGAGCAGAGGAGAGCAGAGCAGAGCAGAGCAGATCAGAGCAGGGCAGAGCAGAGCAGAGAAGAGTAGAGCAGAGAAGAGAAGAGAAGAGAAGAGAAGAGAAGAGCAGAGAAGTGCAGATCAGAGCAGAGCATAGCAGAGCAGGGCAGAGAAGAGCAGAGCAGAGCAGAGCAGAGTAGAGAAGAGCAGAGCGGAGCAGAACAGTGCAGGGTAGAGCAGAGCAGAGAAGAGCAGAGGAGACCAGAGAAGTGCAGAGCAGAGCAGAGCAGAACAGAGCAGAGAAGAGCAGGGCAGAGCAAATCAGAGCAGGGCAGAGCAGAGCAGAGAAGAGCAGAGCAGAGCAGAGCAGAGAAGAGCAGGGCAGAGCAGATCAGAGCAGGGTAGAGCAGAGCACAGAAGAGCAGAGCAGAGAAGAGCACAGAAGAGCAGACAGATCAGAGCACAGCAGAGTAGAGCAGAGCAGAGCAGAGCAGAGATGAGCAGAGCAGAGAAGAGCATAGCAGAGCAGAGCAGAGCAGAGAAGTGCAGAACAGAGCAGAGAAGAGCAGAGAACAGCATAGAAGAGCAGAGCATAGCACAGCAGAGAAGAGCAGAGGAGACCAGAGCAGAGCAGAACAGAGCAGAGCAGAGAAGAGCAGAGCAGAGCAGTGCAGAGAAGAGCAGAGAAGAGCAGAGAAGAGCAGAGAAGCACAGACAGAGAAGAGCAGAGCAGAGCAGAGCAGATAAGAGCAGAGAAGAGCGGAGAAGAGCATAGATGAGCAGAGAACAGCAGAGAAGAGCAGAGAAGAGCACAGCAGAGAAGAGTAGAGGAGACCAGAGCAGAGCAGAGCAGAGCAGTGCAGAGAAGAACAGAGCAGAGCAGAGTAGAGCAGAGAAGAGCAGAGAAGAGCAAAGCGGAGCAGGGAAGAGCAGAGCAGAGTAGAGAAGAGCAGAGCAGGGTAGAGCAGAGCAGAGCAGAGAAGAGCAGAGAAGAGCATAGCAGATCAGAGCAGAGCAGAGCAGAGCAGAGCAGAGATGAGCAGAGCAGAGCACAGAAGAGCAAGCAGAGAAGAGCATAGCAGAGCAGTGCAGAGCAGAGCAGAGAAGAGCAGAGAAGAGCTGAGCAGATCAGAGCAGAGCAGAGAAGTGCCGAGCAGAGCAGAGAAGAGCAGAGAAAAGCAGAGCAGAGCAGAGAAGAGCAGAGCAGTGCAGGGTAGTTCAGAGCAGAGCAGAGCAGAGCAGAGTAGAGCAGAGGAGAGCAGAGCAGAGCAGAGAAGAGCAGAGCAGAGCAGAGCAGAGAAGTGCAGATCAGAGCAGAGCATAGCAGAGCAGGGCAGAGAAGAGCAGAGCAGAGCAGAGCAGAGTAGAGAAGAGCAGAGCGGAGCAGAACAGTGCAGGGTAGAGCAGAGCAGAGAAGAGCAGAGGAGACCAGAGAAGTTCAGAGCAGAGCAGAGCAGAACAGAGCAGAGAAGAGCAGGGCAGAGCAGATCAGAGCAGGGCAGAGCAGAGCAGAGAAGAGCTGAGCAGAGCAGAGAAGAGCAGGGCAGAGCAGATCAGAGCAGGGTAGAGCAGAGCACAGAAGAGCAGAGCAGAGAAGAGCAGAGAAGAGCACAGAAGAGCAGACAGATCAGAGCACAGCAGAGTAGAGCAGAGCAGAGCAGAGCAGAGATGAGCAGAGCAGAGCACAGAAGAGCAAGCAGAGAAGAGCATAGCAGAGCAGTGCAGAGCAGAGCAGAGAAGAGCAGAGAAGAGCTGAGCAGATCAGAGCACAGCAGAGCAGAGAAGTGCTGAGCAGAGCAGAGAAGAGCAGAGAAGAGCAGAGCAGAGCAGAGGAGAGCAGAGCAGAGCGGAGAAAAGCAGAGCATAGCAGAGCAGAGCAGAGAAGAGCATAGCAGAGCAGAGCAGAGCAGAGTAGAGCAGAGGAGAGCAGAGCAGAGCAGAGAAGAGCAGAGCAGAGCAGAGCAGAGCAGAACAGAGCAGAGAAGAGCAGGGCAGAGCAGATCAGAGCTGGGCAGAGCAGAGCAGTGCAGGGTAGATCAGTGCAGAGCAGAGTAGAGCAGAGGAGAGCAGAGCAGAGCAGAGCAGATCAGAGCAGGGCAGAGCAGAGCAGAGAAGAGTAGAGCAGAGAAGAGAAGAGAAGAGAAGAGAAGAGAAGAGCAGAGAAGTGCAGATCAGAGCAGAGCATAGCAGAGCAGGGCAGAGAAGAGCAGAGCAGAGCAGAGCAGAGTAGAGAAGAGCAGAGCGGAGCAGAACAGTGCAGGGTAGAGCAGAGCAGAGAAGAGCAGAGGAGACCAGAGAAGTGCAGAGCAGAGCAGAACAGAGCAGAGAAGAGCAGGGCAGAGCAGATCAGAGCAGAGAAGAGCAGAGCAGAGCAGAGCAGAGAAGAGCAGGGCAGAGCAGATCAGAGCAGGGTAGAGCAGAGCACAGAAGAGCAGAGCACAGAAGAGCAGAGCAGAGAAGAGCACAGAAGAGCAGACAGATCAGAGCACAGCAGAGTAGAGCAGAGCAGAGCAGAGCAGAGATGAGCAGAGCAGAGAAGAGCATAGCAGAGCAGAGCAGAGCAGAGAAGTGCAGAACAGAGCAGAGAAGAGCAGAGAACAGCATAGAAGAGCAGAGCATAGCACAGCAGAGAAGAGCAGAGGAGACCAGAGCAGAGCAGAACAGAGCAGAGCAGAGAAGAGCAGAGCAGAGCAGTGCAGAGAAGAGCAGAGAAGAGCAGAGAAGAGCAGAGAAGAACAGACAGAGAAGAGCAGAGCAGAGCAGAGCAGATAAGAGCAGAGAAGAGCGGAGAAGAGCATAGATGAGCAGAGAACAGCAGAGAAGAGCAGAGAAGAGCACAGCAGAGAAGAGTAGAGGAGACCAGAGCAGAGCAGAGCAGAGCAGTGCAGAGAAGAACAGAGCAGAGCAGAGTAGAGCAGAGAAGAGCAGAGAAGAGCAAAGCGGAGCAGGGAAGAGCAGAGCAGAGTAGAGAAGAGCAGAGCAGAGCAGAGAAGAGCAGAGAAGAGCAGAGCAGGGTAGAGCAGAGCAGAGCAGAGAAGAGCAGAGAAGAGCATAGCAGATCAGAGCAGAGCAGAGCAGAGCAGAGCAGAGATGAGCAGAGCAGAGCACAGAAGAGCAAGCAGAGAAGAGCATAGCAGAGCAGTGCAGAGCAGAGCAGAGAAGAGCAGAGAAGAGCTGAGCAGATCAGAGCAGAGCAGAGAAGTGCCGAGCAGAGCAGAGAAGAGCAGAGAAAAGCAGAGCAGAGCAGAGAAGAGCACAGCAGTGCAGGGTAGTTCAGAGCAGAGCAGAGCAGAGCAGAGTAGAGCAGAGGAGAGCAGAGCAGAGCAGAGAAGAGCAGAGCAGAGCAGAGCAGAGCAGAACAGAGCAGAGAAGAGCAGGGCAGAGCAGATCAGAGCTGGGCAGAGCAGAGCAGAGAAGAGTAGAGCAGAGAAGAGAAGAGAAGAGAAGAGAAGAGAAGAGAAGAGAAGAGCAGAGAAGTGCAGACAAGAGCAGAGCATAGCAGAGCAGGGCAGAGAAGAGCAGAGCAGAGCAGAGCAGAGTAGAGAAGAGCAGAGCGGAGCAGAACAGTGCAGGGTAGAGCAGAGCAGAGAAGAGCAGAGGAGACCAGAGAAGTTCAGAGCAGAGCAGAGCAGAACAGAGCAGAGAAGAGCAGGGCAGAGCAGATCAGAGCAGGGCAGAGCAGAGCAGAGAAGAGCTGAGCAGAGCAGAGAAGAGCAGGGCAGAGCAGATCAGAGCAGGGTAGAGCAGAGCACAGAAGAGCAGAGCAGAGAAGAGCACAGAAGAGCAGACAGATCAGAGCACAGCAGAGTAGAGCAGAGCAGAGCAGAGCAGAGATGAGCAGAGCAGAGCACAGAAGAGCAAGCAGAGAAGAGCATAGCAGAGCAGTGCAGAGCAGAGCAGAGAAGAGCAGAGAAGAGCTGAGCAGATCAGAGCACAGCAGAGCAGAGAAGTGCTGAGCAGAGCAGAGAAGAGCAGAGGAGAGCAGAGCAGAGCGGAGAAAAGCAGAGCATAGCAGAGCAGAGCAGAGAAGAGCATAGCAGAGCAGAGCAGAGCAGAGAACAGCATAGAAGAGCAGAGCACAGCACAGCAGAGAAGAGCAGAGGAGACCAGAGCAGAGCAGAACAGAGCAGAGCAGAGAAGAGCAGAGCAGAGCAGTGCAGAGAAGAGCAGAGAAGAGCAGAGAAGATCAGACAGAGAAGAGCAGAGCAGAGCAGAGCAGATAAGAGCAGAGAAGAGCGGAGAAGAGCATAGATGAGCAGAGAACAGCAGAGAAGAGCAGAGAAGAGCACAGCAGAGAAGAGCAGAGGAGACCAGAGCAGAGCAGAGCAGTGCAGAGAAGAGCAGAGCAGAGCAGTGCAGGGTAGAGCAGAGCAGAGCAGTGCAGGGTAGAGCAGAGCAGAGTAGAGAAGAGCAGGGTAGAGCAGAGCAGAGCAGAGAAGAGCAGAGAAGAGCATAGCAGATCAGAGCAGAGCAGAGCAGAGCAGAGCAGAGCAGAGAAGAGCAGAGCAGAGCTGGGCAGAGAAGAACAGAGCAGAGCAGAGCAGTGCAGAGAAGAACAGAGCAGAGCAGTGCAGTGCAGGGTAGAGCAGAGCAGAGCAGAGAAGAGCAGAGCAGAGAAGAGCAGGGCAGAGCAGATCAGAGCAGGGTAGAGCAGAGCACAGAAGAGCAGAGCAGAGAAGAGCAGAGAAGAGCACAGAAGAGCAGACAGATCAGAGCACAGCAGAGTAGAGCAGAGCAGAGCAGAACAGAGATGAGCAGAGCAGAGCACAGAAGAGCAAGCAGAGAAGAGCATAGCAGAGCAGAGCAGAGAAGAGCAGAGAAGAGCTGAGCAGATCAGAGCACAGCAGAGCAGAGAAGTGCCGAGCAGAGCAGAGAAGAGCAGAGAAGAGCAGAGCAGAGCAGAGGAGAGCAGAGCAGAGCGGAGAAAAGCAGAGCAGAGCAGAGCAGAGCAGAGAAGAGCATAGCAGAGCAGAGCAGAGAAGTGCAGAACAGAGCAGAGAAGAGCAGAGAACAGCATAGAAGAGCAGAGCACAGCACAGCAGAGAAGAGCAGAGGAGACCAGAGCAGAGCAGAACAGAGCAGAGCAGAGAAGAGCAGAGCAGAGCAGTGCAGAGAAGAGCAGAGAAGAGCAGAGAAGAGCAGAGAAGAACAGACAGAGAAGTGCAGAGCAGAGCAGAGCAGATAAGAGCAGAGCAGAGCAGAGCAGTGCAGAGAAGAACAGAGCAGAGCAGAGCAGTGCAGGGTAGAGCAGAGCAGAGCAGAGAAGAGCAGAGAAGAGCAGAGAAGAGCAGAGAAGAGCAGAGAAGAGCAGAGAAGAGCAGAGAAGTGCACAGCAGAGCAGGGAAGAGCAGAGCAGAGTAGAGAAGAGCAGAGCAGGGTAGAGCAGAGCAGAGCAGAGAAGAGCAGAGAAGAGCATAGCAGATCAGAGCAGAGCACAGCAGAGCAGAGCAGAGCAGGGCAGCGAAGAGCAGAGCAGAGCAGAGCAGTGCAGAGAAGAGCAGAGCAGAGCAGTGCAGGGTAGAGCAGAGCAGAGCAGAGAAGAGCAGAGAAGAGCAGAGAAGTGCAGAGAAGAGCAGAGAAGAGCAGAGAAGAGCACAGCAGAGCAGGGAAGAGCAGAGCAGAGTAGAGAAGAGCAGAGCAGGGTAGAGCAGAGCAGAGCAGAGAAGAGCAGAGAAGAGCATAGCAGATCAGAGCAGAGCACAGCAGAGCAGAGCAGAGCAGGGCAGCGAAGAGCTGGGCAGAGAAGAACAGAGCAGAGCAGAGCAGTGCAGAGAAGAACAGAGCAGAGCAGAGCAGTGCAGGGTAGAGCAGAGCAGAGCAGAGAAGAGCAGAGAAGAGCAAAGCAGAGCAGGGAAGAGCAGAGCAGAGTAGAGAAGAGCTGAGCAGAGCAGAGAAGAGCAGAGCAGAGCAGGGAAGAGCAGAGCAGAGCAGGGCAGAGAAGAGCAGAGCAGAGC
This sequence comes from Megalopta genalis, assembly GCF_051020955.1. NCBI lineage: Eukaryota > Metazoa > Arthropoda > Insecta > Hymenoptera > Halictidae > Megalopta > Megalopta genalis. The sequence continues at coordinate 283,762 of NW_027476167.1, forward strand.
AGAGCAGTGCAGAGAAGAACAGAGCAGAGCAGAGCAGTGCAGGGTAGAGCAGAGCAGAGCAGAGAAGAGCAGAGAAGAGCAGAGAAGAGCAGAGAAGAGCAGAGCAGGGAAGAGCAGAGCAGAGTAGAGAAGAGCAGAGCAGGGTAGAGCAGAGCAGAGCAGAGAAGAGCAGAGAAGAGCATAGCAGAGCAGTGCAGGGTAGAGCAGAGCAGAGCAGAGAAGAGCAGAGAAGAGCAGAGAAGTGCAGAGAAGAGCAGAGAAGAGCAGAGAAGAGCACAGCAGAGCAGGGAAGAGCAGAGCAGAGTAGAGAAGAGCAGAGCAGGGTAGAGCTGAGCAGAGCAGAGAAGAGCAGAGAAGAGCATAGCAGATCAGAGCAGAGCACAGCAGAGCAGAGCAGAGCAGGGCAGCGAAGAGCTGGGCAGAGAAGAACAGAGCAGAGCAGAGCAGTGCAGAGAAGAACAGAGCAGAGCAGAGCAGTGCAGGGTAGAGCAGAGCAGAGCAGAGAAGAGCAGAGAAGAGCAAAGCAGAGCAGGGAAGAGCAGAGCAGAGTAGAGAAGAGCTGAGCAGAGCAGAGAAGAGCAGAGCAGAGCAGGGAAGAGCAGAGCAGAGCAGGGCAGAGAAGAGCAGAGCAGAGCAGAGCAGTGCAGAGAAGAACAGAGCAGAGCAGAGCAGTGCAGGGTAGAGCAGAGCAGAGCAGAGAAGAGCAGAGAAGAGCAGAGAAGAGCAGAGAAGAGCAGAGCAGGGAAGAGCAGAGCAGAGTAGAGAAGAGCAGAGCAGGGTAGAGCAGAGCAGAGCAGAGAAGAGCAGAGAAGAGCATAGCAGATCAGAGCAGAGCAGAGCAGAGCAGAGCAGAGAAGAGCAGAGCAGAGCAGGGCAGCGAAGAGCAGAGCAGAGCAGAGCAGTGCAGAGAAGAGCAGAGCAGAGCAGTGCAGGGTAGAGCAGAGCAGAGCAGAGAAGAGCAGAGAAGAGCAGAGAAGAGCAGAGAAGAGCAGAGAAGAGCAGAGAAGAGCACAGCAGAGCAGGGAAGAGCAGAGCAGAGTAGAGAAGAGCAGAGCAGGGTAGAGCAGAGCAGAGCAGAGAAGAGCAGAGAAGAGCATAGCAGATCAGAGCAGAGCAGAGCAGAGCAGAGCAGAGAAGAGCAGAGCAGAGCAGGGCAGCGAAGAGCAGAGGAGAGCAGAGCAGTGCAGAGAAGAGCAGAGCAGTGCAGGGTAGAGCAGAGCAGAGCAGAGCAGAGAAGAGCAGAGAAGAGCAGAGAAGAGCAAAGCAGCGCAGGGAAGAGCAGAGCAGAGTAGAGAAGAGCTGAGCAGAGCAGAGAAGAGCAGAGCAGAGCAGGGAAGAGCAGAGCAGAGTAGAGAAGAACAGAGCAGAGCAGAGCAGAGATGAGCAGAGCAGAGCACAGAAGAGTAAGCAGAGAAGAGCATAGCAGAGCAGTGCAGAGCAGAGCAGAGAAGAGCAGAGAAGAGCTGAGCAGATCAGAGCAGAGCAGAGAAGTGCCGAGCAGAGCAGAGAAGAGCAGAGAAAAGCAGAGCAGAGCAGAGAAGAGCAGAGCAGTGCAGGGTAGAGCAGAGCAGAGCAGAGCAGAGCAGAGTAGAGCAGAGGAGAGCAGAGCAGAGCAGAGAAGAGCAGAGCAGAGCAGAGCAGAACAGAGCAGAGAAGAGCAGGGCAGAGCAGATCAGAGCTGGGCAGAGCAGAGCAGAGAAGAGCAGAGCAGTGCAGGGTAGATCAGTGCAGAGCAGTGTAGAGCAGAGGAGAGCAGAGCAGAGCAGAGCAGATCAGAGCAGGGCAGAGCAGAGCAGAGAAGAGTAGAGCAGAGAAGAGAAGAGAAGAGAAGAGAAGAGCAGAGAAGTGCAGATCAGAGCAGAGCATAGCAGAGCAGGGCAGAGAAGAGCAGAGCAGAGCAGAGCAGAGTAGAGAAGAGCAGAGCGGAGCAGAACAGTGCAGGGTAGAGCAGAGCAGAGAAGAGCAGAGGACCCCAGAGAAGTGCAGAGCAGAGAAGAGCAGGGCAGAGCAGATCAGAGCAGGGCAGAGCAGAGCAGAGAAGAGCAGAGAAGAGAAGAGCAGGGCAGAGCAGATCAGAGCAGGGTAGAGCGGAGCACAGAAGAGCAGAGCAGAGAAGAGCAGAGAAGAGCACAGAAGAGCAGACAGATCAGAGCACAGCAGAGTAGAGCAGAGCAGAGCAGAGCAGAGATGAGCAGTGCAGAGCACAGAAGAGCAAGCAGAGAAGAGCATAGCAGAGCAGTGCAGAGCAGAGCAGAGAAGAGCAGAGAAGAGCTGAGCAGATCAGAGCACAGCAGAGCAGAGAAGAGCAGAGAAGAGCAGAGCAGAGCAGAGGAGAGCAGAGCAGAGCGGAGAAAAGCAGAGCAGAGCAGAGCAGAGCAGAGAAGAGCATAGCAGAGAAGTGCAGAGCAGAGCAGAGCAGATAAGAGCAGAGCAGAGCAGAGCAGTGCAGAGAAGAACAGAGCAGAGCAGAGCAGTGCAGGGTAGAGCAGAGCAGAGCAGAGAAGAGCAGAGAAGAGCAGAGAAGAGCAGAGAAGAGCAGAGAAGAGCAGAGAAGAGCAGAGAAGTGCACAGCAGAGCAGGGAAGAGCAGAGCAGAGTAGAGAAGAGCAGAGCAGGGTAGAGCAGAGCAGAGCAGAGAAGAGCAGAGAAGAGCATAGCAGATCAGAGCAGAGCACAGCAGAGCAGAGCAGAGCAGGGCAGCGAAGAGCAGAGCAGAGCAGAGCAGTGCAGAGAAGAGCAGAGCAGAGCAGTGCAGGGTAGAGCAGAGCAGAGCAGAGAAGAGCAGAGAAGAGCAGAGAAGTGCAGAGAAGAGCAGAGAAGAGCAGAGAAGAGCACAGCAGAGCAGGGAAGAGCAGAGCAGAGTAGAGAAGAGCAGAGCAGGGTAGAGCAGAGCAGAGCAGAGAAGAGCAGAGAAGAGCATAGCAGATCAGAGCAGAGCACAGCAGAGCAGAGCAGAGCAGGGCAGCGAAGAGCTGGGCAGAGAAGAACAGAGCAGAGCAGAGCAGTGCAGAGAAGAACAGAGCAGAGCAGAGCAGTGCAGGGTAGAGCAGAGCAGAGCAGAGAAGAGCAGAAAAGAGCAGAGAAGAGCAAAGCAGAGCAGGGAAGAGCAGAGCAGAGTAGAGAAGAGCTGAGCAGAGCAGAGAAGAGCAGAGCAGAGCAGGGAAGAGCAGAGCAGAGCAGGGCAGAGAAGAGCAGAGCAGAGCAGAGCAGTGCAGAGAAGAACAGAGCAGAGCAGAGCAGTGCAGGGTAGAGCAGAGCAGAGCAGAGAAGAGCAGAGAAGAGCAGAGAAGAGCAGAGAAGAGCAGAGCAGGGAAGAGCAGAGCAGAGTAGAGAAGAGCAGAGCAGGGTAGAGCAGAGCAGAGCAGAGAAGAGCAGAGAAGAGCATAGCAGATCAGAGCAGAGCAGAGCAGAGCAGAGCAGAGAAGAGCAGAGCAGAGCAGGGCAGCGAAGAGCAGAGCAGAGCAGAGCAGTGCAGAGAAGAGCAGAGCAGAGCAGTGCAGGGTAGAGCAGAGCAGAGCAGAGAAGAGCAGAGAAGAGCAGAGAAGAGCAGAGAAGAGCAGAGAAGAGCAGAGAAGAGCACAGCAGAGCAGGGAAGAGCAGAGCAGAGTAGAGAAGAGCAGAGCAGGGTAGAGCAGAGCAGAGCAGAGAAGAGCAGAGAAGAGCATAGCAGATCAGAGCAGAGCAGAGCAGAGCAGAGCAGAGAAGAGCAGAGCAGAGCAGGGCAGCGAAGAGCAGAGGAGAGCAGAGCAGTGCAGAGAAGAGCAGAGCAGTGCAGGGTAGAGCAGAGCAGAGCAGAGCAGAGAAGAGCAGAGAAGAGCAGAGGAGAGCAAAGCAGCGCAGGGAAGAGCAGAGCAGAGTAGAGAAGAGCTGAGCAGAGCAGAGAAGAGCAGAGCAGAGCAGGGAAGAGCAGAGCAGAGTAGAGAAGAACAGAGCAGAGCAGAGCAGAGATGAGCAGAGCAGAGCACAGAAGAGTAAGCAGAGAAGAGCATAGCAGAGCAGTGCAGAGCAGAGCAGAGAAGAGCAGAGAAGAGCTGAGCAGATCAGAGCAGAGCAGAGAAGTGCCGAGCAGAGCAGAGAAGAGCAGAGAAAAGCAGAGCAGAGCAGAGAAGAGCAGAGCAGTGCAGGGTAGAGCAGAGCAGAGCAGAGCAGAGCAGAGTAGAGCAGAGGAGAGCAGAGCAGAGCAGAGAAGAGCAGAGCAGAGCAGAGCAGAACAGAGCAGAGAAGAGCAGGGCAGAGCAGATCAGAGCTGGGCAGAGCAGAGCAGAGAAGAGCAGAGCAGTGCAGGGTAGATCAGTGCAGAGCAGTGTAGAGCAGAGGAGAGCAGAGCAGAGCAGAGCAGATCAGAGCAGGGCAGAGCAGAGCAGAGAAGAGTAGAGCAGAGAAGAGAAGAGAAGAGAAGAGAAGAGCAGAGAAGTGCAGATCAGAGCAGAGCATAGCAGAGCAGGGCAGAGAAGAGCAGAGCAGAGCAGAGCAGAGTAGAGAAGAGCAGAGCGGAGCAGAACAGTGCAGGGTAGAGCAGAGCAGAGAAGAGCAGAGGAGACCAGAGAAGTGCAGAGCAGAGCAGAGCAGAACAGAGCAGAGAAGAGCAGGGCAGAGCAAATCAGAGCAGGGCAGAGCAGAGCAGAGAAGAGCAGAGCAGAGCAGAGCAGAGAAGAGCAGGGCAGAGCAGATCAGAGCAGGGTAGAGCAGAGCACAGAAGAGCAGAGCAGAGAAGAGCACAGAAGAGCAGACAGATCAGAGCACAGCAGAGTAGAGCAGAGCAGAGCAGAGCAGAGATGAGCAGAGCAGAGAAGAGCATAGCAGAGCAGAGCAGAGCAGAGAAGTGCAGAACAGAGCAGAGAAGAGCAGAGAACAGCATAGAAGAGCAGAGCATAGCACAGCAGAGAAGAGCAGAGGAGACCAGAGCAGAGCAGAACAGAGCAGAGCAGAGAAGAGCAGAGCAGAGCAGTGCAGAGAAGAGCAGAGAAGAGCAGAGAAGAGCAGAGAAGCACAGACAGAGAAGAGCAGAGCAGAGCAGAGCAGATAAGAGCAGAGAAGAGCGGAGAAGAGCATAGATGAGCAGAGAACAGCAGAGAAGAGCAGAGAAGAGCACAGCAGAGAAGAGTAGAGGAGACCAGAGCAGAGCAGAGCAGAGCAGTGCAGAGAAGAACAGAGCAGAGCAGAGTAGAGCAGAGAAGAGCAGAGAAGAGCAAAGCGGAGCAGGGAAGAGCAGAGCAGAGTAGAGAAGAGCAGAGCAGGGTAGAGCAGAGCAGAGCAGAGAAGAGCAGAGAAGAGCATAGCAGATCAGAGCAGAGCAGAGCAGAGCAGAGCAGAGATGAGCAGAGCAGAGCACAGAAGAGCAAGCAGAGAAGAGCATAGCAGAGCAGTGCAGAGCAGAGCAGAGAAGAGCAGAGAAGAGCTGAGCAGATCAGAGCAGAGCAGAGAAGTGCCGAGCAGAGCAGAGAAGAGCAGAGAAAAGCAGAGCAGAGCAGAGAAGAGCAGAGCAGTGCAGGGTAGTTCAGAGCAGAGCAGAGCAGAGCAGAGTAGAGCAGAGGAGAGCAGAGCAGAGCAGAGAAGAGCAGAGCAGAGCAGAGCAGAGAAGTGCAGATCAGAGCAGAGCATAGCAGAGCAGGGCAGAGAAGAGCAGAGCAGAGCAGAGCAGAGTAGAGAAGAGCAGAGCGGAGCAGAACAGTGCAGGGTAGAGCAGAGCAGAGAAGAGCAGAGGAGACCAGAGAAGTTCAGAGCAGAGCAGAGCAGAACAGAGCAGAGAAGAGCAGGGCAGAGCAGATCAGAGCAGGGCAGAGCAGAGCAGAGAAGAGCTGAGCAGAGCAGAGAAGAGCAGGGCAGAGCAGATCAGAGCAGGGTAGAGCAGAGCACAGAAGAGCAGAGCAGAGAAGAGCAGAGAAGAGCACAGAAGAGCAGACAGATCAGAGCACAGCAGAGTAGAGCAGAGCAGAGCAGAGCAGAGATGAGCAGAGCAGAGCACAGAAGAGCAAGCAGAGAAGAGCATAGCAGAGCAGTGCAGAGCAGAGCAGAGAAGAGCAGAGAAGAGCTGAGCAGATCAGAGCACAGCAGAGCAGAGAAGTGCTGAGCAGAGCAGAGAAGAGCAGAGAAGAGCAGAGCAGAGCAGAGGAGAGCAGAGCAGAGCGGAGAAAAGCAGAGCATAGCAGAGCAGAGCAGAGAAGAGCATAGCAGAGCAGAGCAGAGCAGAGTAGAGCAGAGGAGAGCAGAGCAGAGCAGAGAAGAGCAGAGCAGAGCAGAGCAGAGCAGAACAGAGCAGAGAAGAGCAGGGCAGAGCAGATCAGAGCTGGGCAGAGCAGAGCAGTGCAGGGTAGATCAGTGCAGAGCAGAGTAGAGCAGAGGAGAGCAGAGCAGAGCAGAGCAGATCAGAGCAGGGCAGAGCAGAGCAGAGAAGAGTAGAGCAGAGAAGAGAAGAGAAGAGAAGAGAAGAGAAGAGCAGAGAAGTGCAGATCAGAGCAGAGCATAGCAGAGCAGGGCAGAGAAGAGCAGAGCAGAGCAGAGCAGAGTAGAGAAGAGCAGAGCGGAGCAGAACAGTGCAGGGTAGAGCAGAGCAGAGAAGAGCAGAGGAGACCAGAGAAGTGCAGAGCAGAGCAGAACAGAGCAGAGAAGAGCAGGGCAGAGCAGATCAGAGCAGAGAAGAGCAGAGCAGAGCAGAGCAGAGAAGAGCAGGGCAGAGCAGATCAGAGCAGGGTAGAGCAGAGCACAGAAGAGCAGAGCACAGAAGAGCAGAGCAGAGAAGAGCACAGAAGAGCAGACAGATCAGAGCACAGCAGAGTAGAGCAGAGCAGAGCAGAGCAGAGATGAGCAGAGCAGAGAAGAGCATAGCAGAGCAGAGCAGAGCAGAGAAGTGCAGAACAGAGCAGAGAAGAGCAGAGAACAGCATAGAAGAGCAGAGCATAGCACAGCAGAGAAGAGCAGAGGAGACCAGAGCAGAGCAGAACAGAGCAGAGCAGAGAAGAGCAGAGCAGAGCAGTGCAGAGAAGAGCAGAGAAGAGCAGAGAAGAGCAGAGAAGAACAGACAGAGAAGAGCAGAGCAGAGCAGAGCAGATAAGAGCAGAGAAGAGCGGAGAAGAGCATAGATGAGCAGAGAACAGCAGAGAAGAGCAGAGAAGAGCACAGCAGAGAAGAGTAGAGGAGACCAGAGCAGAGCAGAGCAGAGCAGTGCAGAGAAGAACAGAGCAGAGCAGAGTAGAGCAGAGAAGAGCAGAGAAGAGCAAAGCGGAGCAGGGAAGAGCAGAGCAGAGTAGAGAAGAGCAGAGCAGAGCAGAGAAGAGCAGAGAAGAGCAGAGCAGGGTAGAGCAGAGCAGAGCAGAGAAGAGCAGAGAAGAGGATAGCAGATCAGAGCAGAGCAGAGCAGAGCAGAGCAGAGATGAGCAGAGCAGAGCACAGAAGAGCAAGCAGAGAAGAGCATAGCAGAGCAGTGCAGAGCAGAGCAGAGAAGAGCAGAGAAGAGCTGAGCAGATCAGAGCAGAGCAGAGAAGTGCCGAGCAGAGCAGAGAAGAGCAGAGAAAAGCAGAGCAGAGCAGAGAAGAGCACAGCAGTGCAGGGTAGTTCAGAGCAGAGCAGAGCAGAGCAGAGTAGAGCAGAGGAGAGCAGAGCAGAGCAGAGAAGAGCAGAGCAGAGCAGAGCAGAGCAGAACAGAGCAGAGAAGAGCAGGGCAGAGCAGATCAGAGCTGGGCAGAGCAGAGCAGAGAAGAGTAGAGCAGAGAAGAGAAGAGAAGAGAAGAGAAGAGAAGAGAAGAGAAGAGCAGAGAAGTGCAGACAAGAGCAGAGCATAGCAGAGCAGGGCAGAGAAGAGCAGAGCAGAGCAGAGCAGAGTAGAGAAGAGCAGAGCGGAGCAGAACAGTGCAGGGTAGAGCAGAGCAGAGAAGAGCAGAGGAGACCAGAGCAGAGCAGAACAGAGCAGAGCAGAGAAGAGCAGAGCAGAGCAGTGCAGAGAAGAGCAGAGAAGAGCAGAGAAGATCAGACAGAGAAGAGCAGAGCAGAGCAGAGCAGATAAGAGCAGAGAAGAGCGGAGAAGAGCATAGATGAGCAGAGAACAGCAGAGAAGAGCAGAGAAGAGCACAGCAGAGAAGAGCAGAGGAGACCAGAGCAGAGCAGAGCAGTGCAGAGAAGAGCAGAGCAGAGCAGTGCAGGGTAGAGCAGAGCAGAGCAGTGCAGGGTAGAGCAGAGCAGAGTAGAGAAGAGCAGGGTAGAGCAGAGCAGAGCAGAGAAGAGCAGAGAAGAGCATAGCAGATCAGAGCAGAGCAGAGCAGAGCAGAGCAGAGCAGAGAAGAGCAGAGCAGAGCTGGGCAGAGAAGAACAGAGCAGAGCAGAGCAGTGCAGAGAAGAACAGAGCAGAGCAGTGCAGTGCAGGGTAGAGCAGAGCAGAGCAGAGAAGAGCAGAGCAGAGAAGAGCAGGGCAGAGCAGATCAGAGCAGGGTAGAGCAGAGCACAGAAGAGCAGAGCAGAGAAGAGCAGAGAAGAGCACAGAAGAGCAGACAGATCAGAGCACAGCAGAGTAGAGCAGAGCAGAGCAGAACAGAGATGAGCAGAGCAGAGCACAGAAGAGCAAGCAGAGAAGAGCATAGCAGAGCAGAGCAGAGAAGAGCAGAGAAGAGCTGAGCAGATCAGAGCACAGCAGAGCAGAGAAGTGCCGAGCAGAGCAGAGAAGAGCAGAGAAGAGCAGAGCAGAGCAGAGGAGAGCAGAGCAGAGCGGAGAAAAGCAGAGCAGAGCAGAGCAGAGCAGAGAAGAGCATAGCAGAGCAGAGCAGAGAAGTGCAGAACAGAGCAGAGAAGAGCAGAGAACAGCATAGAAGAGCAGAGCACAGCACAGCAGAGAAGAGCAGAGGAGACCAGAGCAGAGCAGAACAGAGCAGAGCAGAGAAGAGCAGAGCAGAGCAGTGCAGAGAAGAGCAGAGAAGAGCAGAGAAGAGCAGAGAAGAACAGACAGAGAAGTGCAGAGCAGAGCAGAGCAGATAAGAGCAGAGCAGAGCAGAGCAGTGCAGAGAAGAACAGAGCAGAGCAGAGCAGTGCAGGGTAGAGCAGAGCAGAGCAGAGAAGAGCAGAGAAGAGCAGAGAAGAGCAGAGAAGAGCAGAGAAGAGCAGAGAAGAGCAGAGAAGTGCACAGCAGAGCAGGGAAGAGCAGAGCAGAGTAGAGAAGAGCAGAGCAGGGTAGAGCAGAGCAGAGCAGAGAAGAGCAGAGAAGAGCATAGCAGATCAGAGCAGAGCACAGCAGAGCAGAGCAGAGCAGGGCAGCGAAGAGCAGAGCAGAGCAGAGCAGTGCAGAGAAGAGCAGAGCAGAGCAGTGCAGGGTAGAGCAGAGCAGAGCAGAGAAGAGCAGAGAAGAGCAGAGAAGTGCAGAGAAGAGCAGAGAAGAGCAGAGAAGAGCACAGCAGAGCAGGGAAGAGCAGAGCAGAGTAGAGAAGAGCAGAGCAGGGTAGAGCAGAGCAGAGCAGAGAAGAGCAGAGAAGAGCATAGCAGATCAGAGCAGAGCACAGCAGAGCAGAGCAGAGCAGGGCAGCGAAGAGCTGGGCAGAGAAGAACAGAGCAGAGCAGAGCAGTGCAGAGAAGAACAGAGCAGAGCAGAGCAGTGCAGGGTAGAGCAGAGCAGAGCAGAGAAGAGCAGAGAAGAGCAAAGCAGAGCAGGGAAGAGCAGAGCAGAGTAGAGAAGAGCTGAGCAGAGCAGAGAAGAGCAGAGCAGAGCAGGGAAGAGCAGAGCAGAGCAGGGCAGAGAAGAGCAGAGCAGAGCAGAGCAGTGCAGAGAAGAACAGAGCAGAGCAGAGCAGTGCAGGGTAGAGCAGAGCAGAGCAGAGAAGAGCAGAGAAGAGCAGAGAAGAGCAGAGAAGAGCAGAGCAGGGAAGAGCAGAGCAGAGTAGAGAAGAGCAGAGCAGGGTAGAGCAGAGCAGAGCAGAGAAGAGCAGAGAAGAGCATAGCAGAGCAGTGCAGGGTAGAGCAGAGCAGAGCAGAGAAGAGCAGAGAAGAGCAGAGAAGTGCAGAGAAGAGCAGAGAAGAGCAGAGAAGAGCACAGCAGAGCAGGGAAGAGCAGAGCAGAGTAGAGAAGAGCAGAGCAGGGTAGAGCTGAGCAGAGCAGAGAAGAGCAGAGAAGAGCATAGCAGATCAGAGCAGAGCACAGCAGAGCAGAGCAGAGCAGGGCAGCGAAGAGCTGGGCAGAGAAGAACAGAGCAGAGCAGAGCAGTGCAGAGAAGAACAGAGCAGAGCAGAGCAGTGCAGGGTAGAGCAGAGCAGAGCAGAGAAGAGCAGAGAAGAGCAAAGCAGAGCAGGGAAGAGCAGAGCAGAGTAGAGAAGAGCTGAGCAGAGCAGAGAAGAGCAGAGCAGAGCAGGGAAGAGCAGAGCAGAGCAGGGCAGAGAAGAGCAGAGCAGAGCAGAGCAGTGCAGAGAAGAACAGAGCAGAGCAGAGCAGTGCAGGGTAGAGCAGAGCAGAGCAGAGAAGAGCAGAGAAGAGCAGAGAAGAGCAGAGAAGAGCAGAGCAGGGAAGAGCAGAGCAGAGTAGAGAAGAGCAGAGCAGGGTAGAGCAGAGCAGAGCAGAGAAGAGCAGAGAAGAGCATAGCAGATCAGAGCAGAGCAGAGCAGAGCAGAGCAGAGAAGAGCAGAGCAGAGCAGGGCAGCGAAGAGCAGAGCAGAGCAGAGCAGTGCAGAGAAGAGCAGAGCAGAGCAGTGCAGGGTAGAGCAGAGCAGAGCAGAGAAGAGCAGAGAAGAGCAGAGAAGAGCAGAGAAGAGCAGAGAAGAGCAGAGAAGAGCACAGCAGAGCAGGGAAGAGCAGAGCAGAGTAGAGAAGAGCAGAGCAGGGTAGAGCAGAGCAGAGCAGAGAAGAGCAGAGAAGAGCATAGCAGATCAGAGCAGAGCAGAGCAGAGCAGAGCAGAGAAGAGCAGAGCAGAGCAGGGCAGCGAAGAGCAGAGGAGAGCAGAGCAGTGCAGAGAAGAGCAGAGCAGTGCAGGGTAGAGCAGAGCAGAGCAGAGCAGAGAAGAGCAGAGAAGAGCAGAGAAGAGCAAAGCAGCGCAGGGAAGAGCAGAGCAGAGTAGAGAAGAGCTGAGCAGAGCAGAGAAGAGCAGAGCAGAGCAGGGAAGAGCAGAGCAGAGTAGAGAAGAACAGAGCAGAGCAGAGCAGAGATGAGCAGAGCAGAGCACAGAAGAGTAAGCAGAGAAGAGCATAGCAGAGCAGTGCAGAGCAGAGCAGAGAAGAGCAGAGAAGAGCTGAGCAGATCAGAGCAGAGCAGAGAAGTGCCGAGCAGAGCAGAGAAGAGCAGAGAAAAGCAGAGCAGAGCAGAGAAGAGCAGAGCAGTGCAGGGTAGAGCAGAGCAGAGCAGAGCAGAGCAGAGTAGAGCAGAGGAGAGCAGAGCAGAGCAGAGAAGAGCAGAGCAGAGCAGAGCAGAACAGAGCAGAGAAGAGCAGGGCAGAGCAGATCAGAGCTGGGCAGAGCAGAGCAGAGAAGAGCAGAGCAGTGCAGGGTAGATCAGTGCAGAGCAGTGTAGAGCAGAGGAGAGCAGAGCAGAGCAGAGCAGATCAGAGCAGGGCAGAGCAGAGCAGAGAAGAGTAGAGCAGAGAAGAGAAGAGAAGAGAAGAGAAGAGCAGAGAAGTGCAGATCAGAGCAGAGCATAGCAGAGCAGGGCAGAGAAGAGCAGAGCAGAGCAGAGCAGAGTAGAGAAGAGCAGAGCGGAGCAGAACAGTGCAGGGTAGAGCAGAGCAGAGAAGAGCAGAGGACCCCAGAGAAGTGCAGAGCAGAGAAGAGCAGGGCAGAGCAGATCAGAGCAGGGCAGAGCAGAGCAGAGAAGAGCAGAGAAGAGAAGAGCAGGGCAGAGCAGATCAGAGCAGGGTAGAGCGGAGCACAGAAGAGCAGAGCAGAGAAGAGCAGAGAAGAGCACAGAAGAGCAGACAGATCAGAGCACAGCAGAGTAGAGCAGAGCAGAGCAGAGCAGAGATGAGCAGTGCAGAGCACAGAAGAGCAAGCAGAGAAGAGCATAGCAGAGCAGTGCAGAGCAGAGCAGAGAAGAGCAGAGAAGAGCTGAGCAGATCAGAGCACAGCAGAGCAGAGAAGAGCAGAGAAGAGCAGAGCAGAGCAGAGGAGAGCAGAGCAGAGCGGAGAAAAGCAGAGCAGAGCAGAGCAGAGCAGAGAAGAGCATAGCAGAGAAGTGCAGAGCAGAGCAGAGCAGATAAGAGCAGAGCAGAGCAGAGCAGTGCAGAGAAGAACAGAGCAGAGCAGAGCAGTGCAGGGTAGAGCAGAGCAGAGCAGAGAAGAGCAGAGAAGAGCAGAGAAGAGCAGAGAAGAGCAGAGAAGAGCAGAGAAGAGCAGAGAAGTGCACAGCAGAGCAGGGAAGAGCAGAGCAGAGTAGAGAAGAGCAGAGCAGGGTAGAGCAGAGCAGAGCAGAGAAGAGCAGAGAAGAGCATAGCAGATCAGAGCAGAGCACAGCAGAGCAGAGCAGAGCAGGGCAGCGAAGAGCAGAGCAGAGCAGAGCAGTGCAGAGAAGAGCAGAGCAGAGCAGTGCAGGGTAGAGCAGAGCAGAGCAGAGAAGAGCAGAGAAGAGCAGAGAAGTGCAGAGAAGAGCAGAGAAGAGCAGAGAAGAGCACAGCAGAGCAGGGAAGAGCAGAGCAGAGTAGAGAAGAGCAGAGCAGGGTAGAGCAGAGCAGAGCAGAGAAGAGCAGAGAAGAGCATAGCAGATCAGAGCAGAGCACAGCAGAGCAGAGCAGAGCAGGGCAGCGAAGAGCTGGGCAGAGAAGAACAGAGCAGAGCAGAGCAGTGCAGAGAAGAACAGAGCAGAGCAGAGCAGTGCAGGGTAGAGCAGAGCAGAGCAGAGAAGAGCAGAAAAGAGCAGAGAAGAGCAAAGCAGAGCAGGGAAGAGCAGAGCAGAGTAGAGAAGAGCTGAGCAGAGCAGAGAAGAGCAGAGCAGAGCAGGGAAGAGCAGAGCAGAGCAGGGCAGAGAAGAGCAGAGCAGAGCAGAGCAGTGCAGAGAAGAACAGAGCAGAGCAGAGCAGTGCAGGGTAGAGCAGAGCAGAGCAGAGAAGAGCAGAGAAGAGCAGAGAAGAGCAGAGAAGAGCAGAGCAGGGAAGAGCAGAGCAGAGTAGAGAAGAGCAGAGCAGGGTAGAGCAGAGCAGAGCAGAGAAGAGCAGAGAAGAGCATAGCAGATCAGAGCAGAGCAGAGCAGAGCAGAGCAGAGAAGAGCAGAGCAGAGCAGGGCAGCGAAGAGCAGAGCAGAGCAGAGCAGTGCAGAGAAGAGCAGAGCAGAGCAGTGCAGGGTAGAGCAGAGCAGAGCAGAGAAGAGCAGAGAAGAGCAGAGAAGAGCAGAGAAGAGCAGAGAAGAGCAGAGAAGAGCACAGCAGAGCAGGGAAGAGCAGAGCAGAGTAGAGAAGAGCAGAGCAGGGTAGAGCAGAGCAGAGCAGAGAAGAGCAGAGAAGAGCATAGCAGATCAGAGCAGAGCAGAGCAGAGCAGAGCAGAGAAGAGCAGAGCAGAGCAGGGCAGCGAAGAGCAGAGGAGAGCAGAGCAGTGCAGAGAAGAGCAGAGCAGTGCAGGGTAGAGCAGAGCAGAGCAGAGCAGAGAAGAGCAGAGAAGAGCAGAGAAGAGCAAAGCAGCGCAGGGAAGAGCAGAGCAGAGTAGAGAAGAGCTGAGCAGAGCAGAGAAGAGCAGAGCAGAGCAGGGAAGAGCAGAGCAGAGTAGAGAAGAACAGAGCAGAGCAGAGCAGAGATGAGCAGAGCAGAGCACAGAAGAGTAAGCAGAGAAGAGCATAGCAGAGCAGTGCAGAGCAGAGCAGAGAAGAGCAGAGAAGAGCTGAGCAGATCAGAGCAGAGCAGAGAAGTGCCGAGCAGAGCAGAGAAGAGCAGAGAAAAGCAGAGCAGAGCAGAGAAGAGCAGAGCAGTGCAGGGTAGAGCAGAGCAGAGCAGAGCAGAGCAGAGTAGAGCAGAGGAGAGCAGAGCAGAGCAGAGAAGAGCAGAGCAGAGCAGAGCAGAACAGAGCAGAGAAGAGCAGGGCAGAGCAGATCAGAGCTGGGCAGAGCAGAGCAGAGAAGAGCAGAGCAGTGCAGGGTAGATCAGTGCAGAGCAGTGTAGAGCAGAGGAGAGCAGAGCAGAGCAGAGCAGATCAGAGCAGGGCAGAGCAGAGCAGAGAAGAGTAGAGCAGAGAAGAGAAGAGAAGAGAAGAGAAGAGCAGAGAAGTGCAGATCAGAGCAGAGCATAGCAGAGCAGGGCAGAGAAGAGCAGAGCAGAGCAGAGCAGAGTAGAGAAGAGCAGAGCGGAGCAGAACAGTGCAGGGTAGAGCAGAGCAGAGAAGAGCAGAGGACCCCAGAGAAGTGCAGAGCAGAGAAGAGCAGGGCAGAGCAGATCAGAGCAGGGCAGAGCAGAGCAGAGAAGAGCAGAGAAGAGAAGAGCAGGGCAGAGCAGATCAGAGCAGGGTAGAGCGGAGCACAGAAGAGCAGAGCAGAGAAGAGCAGAGAAGAGCACAGAAGAGCAGACAGATCAGAGCACAGCAGAGTAGAGCAGAGCAGAGCAGAGCAGAGATGAGCAGTGCAGAGCACAGAAGAGCAAGCAGAGAAGAGCATAGCAGAGCAGAGCAGAGAAGAGCAGAGCAGAGCAGAGCAGGGAAGAGCAGAGCAGAGAAGAGCAGAGCAGAGAAGAGAAGAGAAGAGAAGAGAAGAGAAGAGAAGAGAAGAGAAGAGAAGAGAAGAGCAGAGAAGAGCAGAGAAGAGCAGAGCAGGGCAGAGAAGAGCAGACCAGAGCAGAGCAGAACAGGGCAGAGAAGAGCAGAGCAGGGCAGAGCAGTGCAGAGAAGAACAGAGCAGAGCAGAGAAGAGCAGAGAAGAGCAGAGAAGAGCAATGCGGTGCAGGGAAGAGCAGAGCAGAGTAGAGAAGAGCAGAGCAGAGCAGAGAAGAGCAGAGCAGAGTAGAGAAGAGCAGAGCAGAGCAGAGAAGAGCAGAGCAGAGCAGAGCAGAGCAGGGAAGAGCAGAGCAGAGTAGAGAAGAGCAGAGCAGAGCAGAACAGTGCAGGGTAGAGCAGTGCAGAGAAGAGCAGAGGAGACCAGAGAAGTGCAGAGCAGAGCAGAGCAGAGAAGAGCAGGGCAGAGCAGAGCAGAGAAGAGCAGGGCAGAGCAGATCAGAGCAGGGCAGAGCAGAGCAGAGAAGAGCAGAGAAGAGCACAGCAGAGCACAGCAGAGCAGAGGAGAGCAGAGCAGAGCAGAACAGTGCAGGGTAGAGCAGGGCAGAGAAGAGCAGAGGAGACCAGAGAAGTGCAGAGCAGAGCAGAGCAGAGAAGAGAAGAGCAGAGAAAAGCAGAGCAGAGAAGAGCATAGAAGAGCAGAGAAGAGCAAAGAAGAGCAGAGAGCAGCAGATAAGAGCAGAGAAGAGCAGAGAAGAGCAGAGAAGAGTAGAGAAGAGCACAGAGGAGCAGAGAAGAGCAGAGAAGAGCACAGGAGAGCAGAGAATAGCAGAGAAGAGCAGAGGAGAGCAGAGAAGAGCAGGGATGTGCTGAGACTTAGGCTAAATCCGCTGTAGCTTCTAAATTTGACGCTTTGTCTTATGTATCGACTGAAATTGATACTAAACCGTATGCTTAGTCTAAAATTGAAGCTAACTCATATGTTTCGGCTGAGCTTGTAGCTATATTATCAGTATCGGCTGAATCTAGAGCTAAATCAGCTGTATCTTCTAAATTTGAAGCTTAATCGTATGTTTAGGCTCAATCTGTAGACAAATCGCACGTATAGTATGAATTAGAAGCTAAATCGTATGTTTCTGCTGAATTTGAAGCTCTATCATAAGTATCGGCTGAATCTGAAGCTAAATCAGCAGCATGTGCTAAATTTGAATCTTAATCGTATGTTTCGGAAGAATTTGAGGACAAATCGTTCGTTTAGTCTCAAATTAAAGCTAACTCATATGTTTCGGACGACCTTGAAGCAATATCATGAGTATCGGCTGAATCTGAAGCTAAAACAACTATATCTGCAAAATTCGAAGCATAACCGTATGTTTCGGCAGAATTTGAGGACTACTCGTAAGTTTAGTCTTAAATTGAAGCTAACTCATATGTGTCGGATGATCTTCAAGCTATATCATGAGTTTCAGCTGAGACTGAGGCTAAATCAAATGTATCTTCTAAATTTGAAGCTTAATCGTATGTTTCGGCAGAATTTGAAGACAAATCGTACGTATAGTCTTAATCTGAAGCTAAAACTGTTTTAAACAAAATCCCGGATCAAAGCAACCAACGTAATGCATCTTAAAACATCGTAAATCATCATTGCGACCCAAAAAACACACAACGTAATGTGATCGTAATGTAAAACAATATTGAAAACGTAAAAAGGATGTATAATAACGTAAAACAACATAATACTGTTATAATCAACAACGCGAAACGAAGCAACCAAAGTAATGCAGCGTAAAACAACGTAAATAATACGTAGTAATGCAAAGAATAACAACGTAACACAACGTAAACGAATGTAAAACAATATAAAACAACGTAAAAACAATGTATAACAACGTAAAGAACGTAATACTGTATTGAAGTACAACGTGAAACAAAGCAAAACAACGGAAATCATCAACGCGAAACAAAGAAGAACACCGTAAAAACAAGTAAAACAAAGTAAAAACAAAGTAAAACGACGTTAAATAACGTAAATCATCAATGCGAACCAGAAAACTCACAACGTAATGTGAACGTAATGTAGAACAATATAGCAAAAACGTAAAAACAAAGTATAGTAACGTAAAACAACGGAATACTAT
Source organism: Megalopta genalis (assembly GCF_051020955.1). Lineage (NCBI taxonomy): Eukaryota > Metazoa > Arthropoda > Insecta > Hymenoptera > Halictidae > Megalopta > Megalopta genalis. The sequence continues at coordinate 300,478 of NW_027476167.1, forward strand.
TTTAAAAAACCACGTAAAACAAAGTACAGCAACGTAAAACAACGTAAATCTTCAATGCGAAGCAAAGAAATCAACGTAACACAACGTAAAGCATCGTAAAACAATATAAACCAGCGTAAAAACAATGTATAGCAACGTAAAATAACGTAATACTGTCCTAAACAATAATGCGGAACAATGCAAAGAACATGAAGCATCGTAAAACAACGTAAATCATCAATGCGCCATCACCATTAAGCTGTTTTACGATGCTTTGCGTTCATTGCATTGTTCCGCATTGTTGTTTAAAATAGTATCACGTGGCTTTCCGTTGTTATACATTGTTTTTACGTTGTTTTATATTGTTTTAAATTGCTTTACGTTGTGTTAAGTTGTTTTACTTTGTTGCCGCATTGATGATTTACGTTGTTTTACGATGGTTTACGTTCCTTGCATTGTTCCGCTTTGTTGTTTAAAATAGTATTACGTTGTTTTACGTTGTTATACATTGGTTTTACGTTGTTTTATATTGTTCTAAATTGCTTTACGTTGTGTTACGTTGTTTTACTTTTTCTCGCATTGATATGTTACGTTGTTTTACGATGCTTTACGTCCTTTGCATTGTCCCGCGTTGTTGTTTAAAACAGTATTACGTTGTTTTACGTTAATATACATTGTTTTTTCGTTGTTTAATATTGTTTTGCAGTGATTTACATTGTGTTACGTTGTGTTCAGCCGATGATCAAGATATAGCTTCGAGGTCATCCGAAACATATGAGTTAGCTTCAATTTAAGACTAAACGTACGATTTGGTTTCAATATCTGCCGAAATATTCGATTAAGATTCAAACTTAGCAGATACTGCAGATTTAGCTCTAGATTCAGCCGATACTTATGAAATAGCTTCAAGGTCAGCCGAAACGTTTGAGTTAGCTTCAATTTTGGACTTAACGTATTATTTGGCTTCAATATCTGCCGAAACATAGGATTAAACTTCCAATTTAGCAGATGCAGCTGATTTAGCTTTAGATTCAGCCGCAACATATGAGTTAGCTTCAATTTAAGACTAAACGTACCATTTGTCTTCGCATTCTGCCGAAACATACGATTAATCTTCAAATTTAGAAGATACATTTGATTTAGCTTCAGATTCAGCCGATACTTATGATACAGCTTCAAGGTCAGCCGAAACATATGAGTTAGCTTCAAATTTAGCAGACATAGCTGATTTAGCCTCAGACTCAGTCGATACTGACGATATAGCTTCAAGGTCACACGAAGCATATGAGTTAGTTTCAATTATGGACTTAACGTACTATTTGGCTTCTATATCTCCCGAAACATACGATTAAGCTTCCAATTTAGCAGATGCAGCTGATTTAGATTCACATTCAGCCGATACTCATGATATAGCATCAGGGTCATCCGAAACATATGAGTTAACTTCAATTTAAGACACAACGTACGAATTGTCTTCAAATTCTGCCGAAGCATACGATTATGCTTCAAATTTTGCAGATAAAGCTGTTTTAGTTTCAGATTCAGTCGATACTTACGATGTAGCTTCAAGGTCAGCCGAAACAAATGATTTAGATTCAAATAAATACGATATAAATAATTTAGCTACAAATGCATGCGAAACAAATGACTTAGCTTCTAATCCGTGCGAAAAACATGATTTATATTCAAATTCGTGCGGAGTAGAAGGTTTAGCTTCAAATCCATACGAAACATATGATTTAGCTTCAAATTCATGCGAAACACATGGATTAGCTTCAAATCCATGCGAAACACATGATTCAGCTTCATTTCAATGCGAAGTAGAAAGTTTAGCTTCAAATCCATCCGAAACAAACGATTTAGCTTCAAATACTTGCGATATAAATGAATTAGCTTCAAATGCATGCAGTACAAACGAGGTAGCTTCACGTCCATGAGAAACGCATGATTTAGCTTCAAATCAATGCGAAACACATAATGCAACTTTAAATTCATGCGGAACACATGATTTTGCTACAAATTCATGCGACACACATGATTTAGGTCTAAATTATTGCGAAACACATGGTTAAGCTCCAAATTCATACGAAACACATGAATTAGGTTTAAATTAACGCGAAACACATGATTTAGCTTCACATTCATGCGAAACACATAGATTAGCTCCAAATTCATGCGAAAGATGGTGATTTAGCTTCAAATTCAGGCGAAGTAGAAGGTTTAGTTTCAAATAATTACGATATATATTATTTAGCTTCAAATGCATGCGAAACAAAGGAGTTAGCTTGAAATCCATGCGAAATACATGATTTAGCTTCAAACCAATGCGAAGTAGAAGGTTTAGCTCCAAATCCATGCGAAACACATGATTTAGATTTAAATACTTGCGAAAGAAATGATTTAGCTTCAAATACTTGCGATGTATATGATATAGTTTCAACTGCATGCGAATCAAACGAGTCAGCTTCACATCCATGCGAAACACATCATTTAGTTTTAAATAAATGCGGAGTAGAAGGTTTAGCTTAAAATCCATGCGAAACACATGATTTAGTTTCAAATACTTGCGATATAAATGATATAGCTTCAAATGCATGCGAAACAAACGAGTCAGCTTCAAATCCATGCGAAACACATGATTTAGCTTCAGATACTTGCGAAAAAAGTGATTTAACATCAAATACTTGCGATATATATATGATAAAGCTTCAACTTCATACGAAACAAATGAGTCAGCTTCAAATCCATGAGAAACACATGATTTAGCTTCAAACATTTGCGATACAAATGATATAGCTTCAAATGCATGCGAAACACATGATTTAGCTTCAAATAATTGCGATATAAATGATCTAGATCCAAATGCATGCAAAACAAAGGAGTTAGCTTCAAATCCATGCGAAACAAATGATTTAGCTTCAAGTAATTGAGATATAAATGATCTAGTATCAAATGCATGCGAAACAAACGAGTTAGCTTCAAATCCATGCGAAACAAGTGATTTAGCTTCATATGCATGCGAAACAAACGAGTTATTTTCAAATCCATGCGAAACAAATTATTTAGCTTCAAATACATTCGATATAAATGGTTTAGCTTCAAATGCATGCGAAACGGACGATTTAGTTTCAAATCCATGAGAAATGCTTGATTTAGCTTCAAATCAATGCGAAACACATAATGCAGTTTACATTTATGCTAAACACGATTTAGCTTCAAATTCATGCGACACATATGATTTAGCTTCATATATTTGCGATATAAATGATTTAGCTTGAACTGAATGCAAAACAAACGAGTCAGCTTCAATTCCATGCGAAACACATGATTTAGCTTCAAATCAATGCGAAGTAGAAGGTTTAGTAAAGGACGTAAAGCTTGGTAAAACAACGTAAATCATCAATGCGAAACAAAGAAAAACAGGGTAACAGAACGCAAAGCAATGTAAAACAATATAAATCGACGTAAAAACAATGTATAACAAAGTAGAACAACGTAATACTGTTTTAAACAACAACGCGAAACAATGAAAAGAACGTAAAGCATCGTAAAACAATGTAAATCATCAATGCGAAAGAAAGTAAAAGAACGTAACACAACGTAAGGCAATGTAAAACAATATAAAACAAGGTAACAACAATGTATATCAACGTAAAACAACGTAATACTATTTTAAAAAACCACGTGAAACAAAGTAGATCAACGTAAAACAACGTAAATCATCAATGCGAAACAAAGAAAAACAGGGTAACAGAACGCAAAGCAATGTAAAACAATATAAATCGACGTAAAAACAATGTATAACAACTTAAAACAACGTAATACTGTTTTAAACAACTACGCGGAACAATACAAAGGACGTAAAGCATCGTAAAACAACGTAAACGATCAATGCGAAAAATAGGAAAACAACGTAACACAGCGTAAAGCATTGTAAAATAATATAAAGCAACGTAAAAACAATGTACATCAAACTAAAACAACGTAATACTTTTTTAAACAACAACGCGGAACAAAGCAAAGAACGTAAAGCATCGTAAAACACCGTAAATCATCAATCCGAAAAAAGTAAAGCAATGTAACACAACGTAAAGCAATATAAAACAATATAAAACAACGTAAAAACAATGTATAACAACGTAAAACATCGTAATACTTTTTTAAGCAATAACGCGGAACAAAGCAAAGAACATTGTTGCGCACGGCACAAAAATAACCGCCGGAAGTCGTGAGGAGACGACAACGATTTATTTGTTGGACTCCACAGTCCTCGTTTACAATGTTTGGAGCACGGCTCCGTTCAGAGGTTAAATTTGAAGCACGGCTTCGAACTTAGTATGAAATGAAGCACGACTTCGCACAGACTATAAAAATGAAGCACGGCTTCGTACGGGCGCAAGGGCGCTGAATAAAACTTGGAATGGTATCTGCACTGAAATTGTTGACAATTCCATCCGTTATCGAATTTGCGGCAGTATATATAGACACCTTACAAACAAAACTGGGGAGGGGGGTAACGAGCGTGAGGGGGGGGGGGGGCGTGCGAGGCTATCGTGCGCCTCGAGAGATATGTGGTGCCGGTGTCGCGGGGGCATTCTGCCACACGCGGCACAAAGAGGCCTGCGGCGGGCCTTGGCGATTGCGATGCGAGGGAGGAGTCGGACTTCTCTGTCTCCTCCCACCGCTCGACGCAGAGTGTCCCGGGCAACTCTTCAACAAGGAAGAGAGGCCGGCCACCGTCGACTGGCGTGTACGTTGGTCTCCGCGAGGCCAAGCGTAAGCAGGCTGAGGCCGAAAAAAGCCTCATCGCGGGCATCTTTGACCCGGTTGCCCCGGGGCCGAGGCCCGCGAGTTCGAGCGACCCACTTCCCGATGAGGTGGAAGTCGCTGCGGATTTCCGCGGCCGCCCGACGCGGGACGTAGCGGCGGCAGTAATGGAGTGCCTGGGCGACGTGGCCAGGATCTCCATCTCTGCAATTGGTCTAAAGACCAGTACGGTCAGGTCCCTGCGGACGGCGGCCCTGAACAGCCGGGTGGGTGTTGCGGAGTTGGCAATTAGGTCAGCTCCCAACGCTACCCGGCTGTTGGAGGCGGAAAACGCCCAATTGAAGGACCAGATGGCGGAGTTGCGGGCTGAGGTTGCCCGACTCCGTCAAGCGGTGGAGGTGGGGCCGGCTGTTGCCGGGATGCCTCCGCCGCTGTCCCCCGGGGGGGACACGGGGCAGCTGCCGGTTGTCGATGTCCGAGGGCCCAAATGCCCTGGACGAGGAAGGTCCTTCCCCCCGCCCGCGGCTGCGCCAGCAGACTTGCTGGCGCAGATCGGCTCCCTGATTGATGCCAAACTGGCATCATTCAGGAGGGAGCTGGTTCCGCGGGTGCGGGGCCCGCAGTCGGTGGCGCCCGTGCCATCTGCCCGCCCTCTGCCGACGAACAGGAAGGGGGGAAAAAGGGGTGGCGGTAAGGGGGGGGCTGTGGCCGCTAAGGCGGCCCAGAGTCAGCCCGCTCAGCCGCGGGTCGCCCCTGCGGTTGCGCTGCCTTCCACCACACCTCCAACTGAAGTGTGGTCCCAGGTAGTTGGCCGGAAGGCTAAAAAGGTGGCTGCCGCAGGTAAATCTGCGGCAGCTGCCAAGGCCGCTCCGAACGGGAGGGCGGCCAAACGGGTGGCACCGGCTGCCCCCAGGAGGGCTCCTCTGCCGCCGCGTCCGCACCGCACGGCTGCCGTTACAATAACGGTACCGGCCGGCGGGGCGATGAGTTATGCCGAGGCGATGACCACTGCCAGGTCCAAAATAGACCTGGCAGAAATTGGCATCGCCTCATTGAAGCCCAGGAGGGCGGTGACGGGGGATTATTTTGGAGGTCCCCGGAGCAGATGGGGCTGCCAAGGCCACTGTCCTTGCCGCAAAGATGGCGGACGCGCTGGCGGGAACCGGCGTGAAGGTCGCGCGCACAATAAAGAAGGCCGACCTTAGGGTGCGCGGCCTGGTCGACTCGACCACGCCGGCGGAGGTTGCCACAGCTGTCGCCCGTGTGGGAGGGTGCGACCAGGGGGATGTTAGGACCGGCAAAATCCGGCCTTACCCCTCTGGGTCCAGTGCCCTGCTGCGGCCGCACGCAAAGTTGCGGTCGCGGGCAAAATCATGGGGGGCTGGACTCAGGCGACGGTGGAGGCCCTCAGCGCCCGGCCCTTGCAGTGCTATCGCTGCCTTGGCCTGGGCCACACTAGGCAGGGGTGCACTGCGGCCGAGGATCGTTCCGACTGCTGCTTTGGGTGCGGCAGTCGGGACCACAAAGTGACCGGCTGTATGGCAAAGTCAAATTGCCCGCTTTGTGCGGGCGTAGGCAAGCCAGCCGGTCACCGCCTCGGTAGCCGGGCGTGCCCTGCCAGCGCGAGACGCGGCAGAGGGAGCAGGGGAAGAAAGATCACGGTGGCTAAGGCAGCGGCCACCGTGGCCAACAAACCGAAGGAGGCACCAAAAGGTGCCATCGTCGCGCCCGCGCGGGCAGATGGGGCCAAAGAAACCCCAGACGCCACCGCTCCCGCGGCGGCGATGGATGTTGAGGCCTGCCTATAACGGGGCCCAAGGGCCCTATAATACAGACCAACCTGAACCGCTCGGCCAGGGCACAGGACCTTCTTGTTCAATTCATGGCCGAGCGGGGTGCCGGGTTGGCCGTAGCGGCGGAGCCGTACAGGATTCCCGACCATCCACATTGGATGGGGGACCTGAGCGGCTCCGCCGTTATAATATGGGGAGGCCGGCCGGGGTCCCCGGCGTGCTCCGTTATCGAGCGCGGCCGGGGATACCTGGCCGTTGACTGGGGCGGCACCGCGGTTGTGGCGATCTACGCACCTCCGAGATGGTCCCTCGAGGAATTCGAGCAGTATCTGGACGTGGTGGGGAGATGCGTCTCCCGCTGCCAGCCACGTCCGGTGCTGGTGCTGGGGGATTTCAACGCCAAGTCTACAGCTTGGGGTTCCCCCAGGACAGACCCGAGGAGCCGGAAGGTGCTTGATTGGGCGGCGGGACTCGAGCTCCGTCTTTTAAACTCGAGCTCGGTCCATACGTGCGTGCGGCACAATGGGGGGTCCATCGTTGACCTTTCATGGGCAACGGCCCCCGCCGCGCGCCGTATTACGGGGTGGAGGGTGGCGGAGGAGGTCGAGACGCTGTCCGACCACAGGTATATTGTTCTCGGCCTCACCGCCGCCCCATCGACGCCCCGACGTCGCCCCGCTGATGAGGGATCGCCTCAGCCGCGGTGGGCGCTGCAGCGCCTCGACCAGGACGCTCTGATGGCGACAGCCCACATCATGGCCTGGCCGGCAACACCGACCGGGCCAGTCGACGGGACAAGGGAGGCCCATTGGTTCCGGGGCGCAATGACGTCGATTTGCGACGTCGCCATGCCCCGGGCCAGGGTCTTCCCGAGGAAGGCGGTGTACTGGTGGTCGCGCGCGATAGCGGATTTGCGCACAGAGTGCGTCCGCGCGCGACGCCAGTACGCCCGCGCCCGTCGACGACGACTTTCCGACGTGGAGCTGACTATCCATCTGTATGGGCGATACAGGGAGAAGGTGGTCGCCCTGCAGCTGGCCATCAGGCAGGCGAAGAGCCAGGCCTGGCGCGACCTTCTCGGTACCTTAAACCGAGACCCATGGGGGCGCCCATACAAAATGGCGATTTGACGATTACGTCCCTGGGCGCCCCCTGTGACGGAGAGCCTGGATCCGGGGATGCTCGGACGGGTCGTGGACGCGCTATTCCCCGTCAGCGGGGAGGCGTTCTGGCCCGTCCCTCAGCTAGAGGGACATGAGTGGTCCCCGGATCTGGAGCTCGCGCCGGAGGAGATGGCCGGGGTAGTCAAATGGCTCCGGGGCAAGAATACTGCCCCGGGGCCGGACGGTATCCCCGGCCGGGTCTGGTTGCTTGCCATGAGCGTCCTGGGCGAGAGGCTAAGAAGCCTCTACTCCGGGCTCCTGGGATCCGGGGTGTTCCCGGACCTCTGGAGGAGAAGTCGGATGGTCCTCTTAAGGAAGGATGGGAGGCCTGCGGATTCTCCCACCGCGTACCGGCCCATTTGTCTCCTGGACGATGTGGGCAAGATCTTTGAGAAGATCATTGCCGCCCGCCTCGCCAGGCACCTGTCCCGCGATGGCCCCGATCTGGCGGACTGCCAGTTCGGCTTCCAGGAGGGACGGTCGACGATCGACGCAATCGATCGTCTTAAGTCCCTCTCGGACAATGCCGTGGCACGGGGCGGGGTGTGCTTGGCGGTGTCCATTGACATCGTCAATGCCTTCAACACCCTGCCCTGGTCCGCCGTTAGGGAGGCCCTGGTTGAACACCAGGTGCCTCCCTATCTGAGGCGGGTGATCGGGGCTTACCTGCGGGACAGGTGGGTGGAATACCCGGGCCGGTATGGGACGATATGGAGGGAAGTGAACTGCGGGGTCCCACAGGGGTCCGTGTTAGGACCACTCCTGTGGGACCTGGGATATAACGCAGTCCTGGAGAAGGCCTCCCTGCCCGACGGTGCCACCCTTGTCTGCTATGCAGACGACACGTTGGTGGTCGCCGTCGGGGACACCTTCGAGAGGACCATCCGACGAGCGGAGGTTGCGGTGGCAGCCGCCGTCGCGAGGATCCACGATCTGGGGCTGAAGATGGCCCCGGAGAAGGCCGAGGCCGTCTGGTTTGGACGGCCTCGGTCGCGGCCACCGGCCGGATCGTGGATCCGGGTTGGAGAAGCCTGCGTCGAGGTGAAGTTTGAGATCAAGTATCTCGGACTGAACCTCGACAGCCACTGGAGGTTCGGAGCGCATTTCGGCCGCCTCGTCCCCCGAGTTGAGAGGGCGGCGGCTGCGCTAGGCCGCCTGTTGCCCAATCTCGGGGGGCCGGGCGATATGGTGCGCCGCCTATACCTGGGCGTGGTGCGGTCCATGACCTTATACGGCGCCCCGATTTTGGCGCCGTCCGTGAGGGCAAACCGGCGCAACACAGTGTTGTTGCGCTGGCTTCAGAGGCAGATGGCCCTTCGCCTCATAAGAGGCTACCGCACCACGTCTACCGTGGCGGCGCTTGCTCTGGCGGGAGAAATTCCCTTCGAGCTGCAGGCGGCGATGCGCGCCTATATTTATAGGCGCATTTGCATCGCTGGCCGGGATCGGGGGGACCCACCGGAGCAGGAGGCGGTCCAGTGCTTCGAGCTCCAGGCCCGGGGACTTGCGCTCGCCAGATGGCATGCGGAGCTTTGTTCCCATGCCGGCGAGCGCGTCCCTGGGGCTCTCCTGCCGCACTTCACCTCGTGGCGGGAGAGGCGGTTTGGCAGGCTCTCCTACCGTGCGACGCAGGTATTCACCGGGCATGGCTGCTTCGGTGTCTACCTGTGTCGCATTGGTCGGGAAGCGACGACGGTGTGCCACCACTGTGGCGCGGAGGAGGACTCGGCGCAGCATACACTGGAGGTATGCCCCGCCTTTTCAGTGCTGCGCCGAGTCCTAAGAAGGGAAGTTGGTCGCGACCTCGCTCTCTCCAGCTTAGTTGGGACCATGCTGGAGAGCCCGAGAAAATGGGCGGCAGCCATCGCCTTCTGCGAACAGGTAATGTTGCAGAAGGAGGCTGCCGAGCGGGGTCGCCGTGAGCGGGGGGTGCGGCGTGTGCGCCCACGCCTAGAGCCCCCCCCACCCGAGCAGCTGAGAATAGGCGGGCGGCGGGGTACCAGATTATGCTGGTTTAATTGCCCGCCGCCCGCCAACCGAAGATGTCCTCCCTATACCGGGAGTGGGGCGACGAACATCGTCGTCCCCGACGGCCGCCGTGCCCAGGGCGGGGGCCCTGGGCACCCTCATTGAAAAGCGGCTGTCGTGACGAGGCGGTGCGGGGAGCGGTCCCCCGCTCCGCCGAACCAAGATTATTCATGGGGGAGGATAAATCTCCCCCCGGGACGCGGCCGGCCACCGCCATTCCATCCTGGTGGTCGGCCAGGCGAGGGAGAGTCGCGGTTGTGTTCGTTAAGAGTTCCCGTGACTCCCCCAGTAATCGCCAGCGCCCTAGGCCGCCGTGGGGGTTTTAGCGGGCCAAACCTCGCACTACCCCCGTCCCGCCCCCCCGGGCGGCCCCCCAGTCTGGCCAGCAGATTTCCCCCACGAAAAAAAAGAAAAAAAATAGTATATATAGACACCTGGCCGATGTTCAAGGAGAAGCATCGTCAGGTGTCGAAGGCCGGGTCATTGCCTCATAAGGCAAAAACGCCGCGTGTTTACAACGGCCGAGGCGAGCGTTTGACGGTCGGGCCAACGCACGTCGATCGGGTTTTTGTCTTGCCGCCTCGCCGTTTATTCGACAAAAACGGCGAGACGGCGTACATCGAATGTCGAATGTGCGTTGACCCGCGGTCCGCGATTCGGCCGGAACAAACATAAAGCATCGTAAAGCAACGTAATGCTTGAAACTGATTTGTAATGCTACATAACCGTCGTGAACTTTACTATTTTTTTCCATTTCATTTTTGATAATGCTGTTCACTTCTTCTCTATTAGGTTGATTAACTGCAAATACTAATTTATCCAAAGATGCTTCTTTTATTTCTTTCTGGGAATATTTCCTATCTTTTATTACTGTCTGCATAGCAGACGAAAATTCTAATCGCTTTAAAAGTTCTTCTCTTATTATTTTATCTCGCGCAAATTGTTAAAAACCACGCCCTTGTATATTATCATTCATAAACAAATAGTCTCTTAATATGATATCACGTTCTTCCATGCTTTCAAATTTGGACGGATAAAAGTTTTTAAATCGTCCCCTTTTTAATCTTTTTCCTTTCGCAAGATTCAAGCCTAAATTAGTATACAGGGTGTTCCACAATTATTTTAACAACCGAAAATGAGGGGTAGCTGAGGTCATTTGAAGTAACTTTTTCCTTTGCGAAAGTGCAATCTGCGGCTTTGTTTTCGAGTTATTAACGAAAAACACTGGCCAATGAGAGGTGACGGTGCGAGAGAGAGAGAGAGAGAGAGAGAGAGTCCGCGACAGAATCCGCAGCACGCGAGACTTTGACAAAAGGTTGGGACGGACTCGAGCCGCGTTCGAAGTATTGAACAAGTTTCGAAGCGAGAACTTTCCGGATTGTTTTTACTACATAATAGTGATATTTTAAAAAAGAACGCTGTTCACCTTTACTTTAGAACGTCTGAATAATATTTACTAATTTTTCAGACCCGAAATAATATGTAGTTTAACCGTGACAGCCGTTTTAATTTTCTGATGTGCATGACACCTCGTGTGTACTATATGAAATTTTTATGCAAGGTGTACAGTGAAGATTAACGAATGAATTGCAAAGCTGATTTAATAATAATTAATCGCGTTAAGGGACGTAAAGATTTGTTTATTAGAGAAATGTGAAAAATATTATTAATAAGAAACTCACCCACTTAGTTGAGGATGTATTTGCTGGCTGAAATTGTGGCTCACGATGTCGAAGGGCACTGACCTCGTATACTGTACAGCTGATCTTTCAGTGCACTGTCACCAAACACTGATCACTTAATTAATCACTGACAATCCGAATCACATGTGGATATTATGAAAGATCACTGAGACTCGTTCGCGGATAATCTTTTATTTGACGCGTTCGTTCGGGAGTCGACGTTTCACTGCCGAAAAATTCAGACCTCGACCATGGGCCCTTGTTGTTCGTCGTTCGGTCGTCCGAGGAAATGACACCCGATAGCGTTTTCTTCGAAGCGCAGGGTACCACCATATGAAATAAACAAGATATGCAGAGACGTAAATTGAGACTGACCCGCTGTCACCGACGGTATCCTGCGCTCTTAGAACGTAATTAATGGCCGTGCGAAGCAAACGATTTGGCATCAAATTCTTGCGAAATACACGATTTATCTGCAAAGCCATGCGAAACAATCGATTTGGCTTTAAATTCATGTGGTATACACGATTTAGCCTAAATCCGTACGAGACAAACGATTTCGATTCAAATTCATGCCACATACTCGCTTTAGCTTCAAATACATGCAGTACAATCGATTTAGCTTACAATTCATGTGAAATACACAATTTAGACTCAAATCCATGCGAAACAAACGATTGGGATTCAGATTCATCCGAAATACACGATCTAGCTTCAAATCCAGGGGAAACAAACGATTTATCTCCAAATTTATGCAAAATACACAATTTATCTTCAAATCCTTCCGAAACAACGATTTGGCTTCAAATTCATGCGAAATACAAGATGTAGATTCAAATCCATGCGAAACATCCAACTTGGCTTCAAATCCATCCGAAATACACGTTTTAGCTTCAAGTTCATTCGAAATATACAATTTAAATTGAAATCGATTCGAAACAATCGTTTTAGCTTCAAATCCATGCGAAATACATGATTTTGCTTCAAATGCATGCGAAACACATGATTAAGCTTCATACTGATGCCAGACACATGATATAGCTTAAAATTTATGCGAAACAAACGAATTAGCTTAAAATTCATGCGAGACACATGACTTAGCTTCGAATTCATGCGAAACTTGTGACTGAGCTTCGATTTCATGCGAACACATGCATTAGCATCAAATTCTTGCGAGACACATGATTTAGCTTCAAATGCATACGAAACAATCGAGTTAGCTTCAAATTCATTCGAAACACATGAATTAGCTTCACATTCATGCGAGACACATGATTTAGTTTCAAATTCATGAGAAACAAACGACTTAACTTAAAATTCATGCGAAACAAACGCTTTAGCTTAAAATTCATGCGAAACACATGATTTAGTTTCGAATTCGTGCGAAACACATAATTCAGCTTCAAATCTATGCGTAATACATGATTTATCTTCAAATGCATACGAAACAAACGACTTAGCTTCAAATTCATTCGAAACACATGATTAAGCTTCATATTGATGCTAGACACATGATATAGCTTCAAATTCATGCGAATCAAACGATTTATCTTAAAATTCATGCGAAACACATGATTTAGTTTCGAATTCTTGCGAAACACATGAATTAGTTCCAATTCATGCGAGACATATAATATAGGTTCATATTCACGCGAAACAAACGATTTAGCTTAAAATTCATGCGAAACGCATGATTCAGTTCCGAATTCATACGAAACACAATATATAGCTTCAAATCTATGCGAAATAATGATTTAGCTTCAAATGCATACGAAACAATCGAGTTAGCTTCAAATTCATTCGAAACACATGAATTAGCTTCACATTTATGCGAGACACATGATTTAGATTCAAATTCATGAGAAACAAACGACTTAACTTAAAATTCATGCGAAACAAACGATTTAGCTTAAAATTCAGGCGAAACGAAAACGCGAGCTGCAAGTTCATTCGGGACGCATGATTTAGCTTCAAATGCATACGAAACAATCGAGTCACCTTCAAATTCATTCGAAACACATGATTGGGCTTAAAATTCATGAGAAACACATGATTTAGCACGAATTCATGCAAAACATGTGATTTAGCTTCAAATTCATTCGAAACACATGAATTAGCTTCAAGTTCATGCGAAACACATGAATTAGCTTCAAATTCATGCGAAACAAACGATTTAGCTAAAAAATTCATGCAAAACACATGATTTAGCTTCGAATTCATGCGTAACAAATTAATTAGGTTCAAAGCTATACGCAATTCATGATTTATCTTCAACTTCATACGAAACAGCAATTTAACTTCAAATTCATTCGAAGCACATGAATTAGCTTCAGATTCATGCGAGACACATGATTTAGCTTGAAATTCATGCGATACACACGATTTAGCTTCAAATTCTTGTGAAACATATGATTCGGGTTTCGAATTCATGCGATACACATAATTCAGTTTCAAATCTATACGTAATACATGATTTATCTTCAAATTGCATTCGAAACAAACGATTTAGCTTCAAATTCTTTCGAAACACATGAGCTAGGTTCGAATTCATGCGAAACACGTTATTTGGCTTAAAATCTATGCGAAATACATGATTTATCTTCAAATGCATACGAAACAAACGCTTTAGCTTCAAATTCATTCGAAACACATGAATTAGCTTCATATCCCTGCGAGACACATGATATAGGTTCAAATTCATGCGAAACAAACGATTTAACCTAAAATTCATGCGAAACATATTATTTAGTTTCACGTGTATGCAAAATATATGATTTATCTTCAAATACATACGGAACAAACGATGTAGCTTTAAATTCATTCGAAACACATGAATTAGATTCATATTCATGCTAGACGCGTGATACAGCTTCAAATTCATGCGAAACAAACGCTTTAGCTTCAAATTCATTCGAAACACATGAATCAGCTTCAAATTCATGCGAAACACATAATTCAGCTTCAAACCTATGCGTAATACATGATTCATCTTCGAATTCATGTGCAACACAATATTTAGCTTCAAGTCTATGCGAAACACATGATTTAGCTTCGAAACCATGCGAAACACGTGGCTGAGATTCAAATTCATGCGAAGCACATGATTAAGATACGAATTCATGCGAAACACATGATTTAGCTTCGAATTCATGCGAAACACAATATTTAGCTTCAAATCTATGCAAAATACATGATTTAGCTTCAAATACATACGGAACAAACGATGTAGCTTTAGATTCATTCGAAACACATGAGTTAGCTTCAAATTTTTGCGGGACATACGATATTGCTTCATATTCATGCGAACCAAACGATTTAGCTTAAAATTCATGCAAAACACATGATTGAGCTTCGAAATCATGCGCAACACAATATTTAGATTCAAATCTATGCGAAATACATGATTTAGCATCAAATTCATACGAAACACATGAATCAGATTCAAATTCATGCGAAACGCATAATTCAGTTTCAAATGTATGCGTAATACATGATTCATCTTCGAATTCATGCGCAACACAATATTTAGCTTCAAATCAATGCGAAACACATGATTTAGCTTCGAAACAATGCGAAACACGTGGCTGAGATTCAAATTCATGCGAAGCACATGATTAAGCTACGAATTCATGCGAAACACATGATTTAGCTTCAAATTCATGAGAAACAAACGACTTAACTTAAAATTCATGCGAAACAAACGCTTTAGCTTAAAATTCATTCGAAACACATGATTAAGCTTCATATTGATGCAAGACACATGATATAGCTTCAAATTCATGCGAATCAAACGATTTATCTTAAAATTCATGCGAAACACATGATTTAGTTTCGAATTCATGCGAAACACATGAATTGGTTCCAATTCATGCGAGACATATAATATAGGTTCATATTCACGCGAAACAAACGATTTAGCTTAAAATTCATGCGAAACGCATGATTCGGTTCCGAATTCATACGAAACACAATATATAGCTTCAAATCTATGCGAAATAATGATTTAGCTTCAAATGCATACGAAACAATCGAGTTAGCTTCAAATTCATTCGAAACACATGAATTAGCTTCAAATTCATGCGAGACACATGATATAGCTTCAAATACATACGAAACGAACGGTTTAGCTTAAATTTCATGCGAAGCACATGATTTAGCTTCGAATTCATGCGAAACACAATATTTAGCTTCAAATCTATGCGAAATACATGATTTACCTTCAACTGCATACGGAACAAACGATTTAGCTCTAAATTCGTGCGAATCAAATGATTCAGCTTCGATTTCACGCAAAACATTTGAATTAGCTTCAAATTCATGCGAAATACATGATTTTCCTTCAACTGCATACGAAGCAAACGATTTAGCTTCAAATTCATTCCAAACACATGAATTAGCTTCATATTCATGCTAGATACATGATATAGTTTCAAATTCATGCGAAACAAATGATTTAGCTTAAAATTCATGCGAAACACATGATTTAGCTTCGAATTCGTGCGTAAAACATGATTTAGCTTCAAATGCATACGAAACAATCGAGTTAGCTTCAAATTCATTCGAAACCCATGAATTTGATTCAAATTCATGCGAGACACATGATATAGCTTCAAATCTATGCGAATTACACGATTTACCTTCGAATTCATGCAAAACTCGTTATTTAGCTTCAAACTCATGCGTAACTTGTGACTGAGATTCAAATTCGTGCGACACATATGATTTAGCTTCAAATGCATACGAAACAAACGAGTTAGCTTCAAGTTAATTCGAAACACATGAATTAGCATCAAATTCATGCTAGACACATCATATAGCTTAAAATTCATGCGAAACAAACAATTTGTCTTAACATTCATACGAAACACATGATTTAGCTTCGAAATCATGCGTAACACGTGACTGAGCTTCAAATTCATGCGAAACAAACGATGTAGCTTCAAATTCATTCGAAAGACATGAATTAGCTTCAAATTCATGCGAGATATAAGATATAGCTTCATATTCATGCAAAACAAACGATTTAGCTTAAAATTCATGCAAAACACATGATTTAGCTTCGAATACATGCGAAACACATAATTTAGCTTCAAATGTATGAGTAATACATGACTTAGTTTCAAATTCATGCGAAAGAAACGATTTAACTTAAAATTCATGCGAAACACATAATTTTGCTTCGAAATCGTGCGAAACACGTGAGTTAGCTTAGAATTCATTCGAAACAAAATATTTAGCTTCAAATCTATGCGAAATACATGATTTAGCTTCGATTTCATTCGGAACACATGAATTAGCTTCAAGTTCATGCGAAACACATGAATTAGCTTCAAATTCATGCGAAACAAACGATTTAGCAAAAAAATTCATGCAAAACACATGATTTAGCTTCGAATTCATGCGTAACAAATTAATTAGGTTCAAAGCTATACGCAATTCATGATTTATCTTCAACTTCATACGAAACAGCAATTTAACTTCAAATTCATTCGAAGCACATGAATTAGCTTCAGATTCATGCGAGACACATGATTTAGCTTGAAATTCATGCGATACACACGATTTAGCTTCAAATTCTTGCGAAACATATGATTCGGCTTCGAATTCATGCGATACACATAATTCAGTTTCAAATCTATACGTAATACATGATTTATCTTCAAATTGCATTCGAAACAAACGATTTAGCTTCAAATTCTTTCGAAACACATGAGCTAGGTTCGAATTCATGCGAAACACGTTATTTGGCTTAAAATCTATGCGAAATACATGATTTATCTTCAAATGCATACGAAACAAACGCTTTAGCTTCAAATTCATTCGAAACACATGAATTAGCTTCATATCCCTGCGAGACACATGATATAGGTTCAAATTCATGCGAAACAAACGATTTAACCTAAAATTCATGCGAAACACATTATTTAGTTTCACATGTATGCAAAATATATGATTTATCTTCAAATACATACGGAACAAACGATGTAGCTTTAAATTCATTCGAAACACATGAATTAGATTCATATTCATGCTAGACGCGTGATACAGCTTCAAATTCATGCGAAACAAACGCTTTAGCTTCAAATTCATGCGAAACACATAATTCAGCTTCAAACCTATGCGTAATACATGATTCATCTTCGAATTCATGTGCAACACAATATTTAGCTTCAAATCTATGCGAAACACATGATTTAGCTTCGAAACCATGCGAAACACGTGGCTGAGATTCAAATTCATGCGAAGCACATGATTAAGATACGAATTCATGCGAAACACATGATTTAGCTTCGAATTCGTGCGAAACACAATATTTAGCTTCAAATCTATGCAAAATACATGATTTAGCTTCAAATACATACGGAACAAACGATGTAGCTTTAGATTCATTCGAAACACATGAGTTAGCTTCAAATTTTTGCGGGACATACGATATTGCTTCATATTCATGCGAACCAAACGATGTAGCTTAAAATTCATGCAAAACACATGATTGAGCTTCGAAATCATGCGCAACACAATATTTAGATTCAAATCTATGCGAAATACATGATTTAGCTTCAAATTCATACGAAACACATGAATCAGATTCAAATTCATGCGAAACGCATAATTCAGTTTCAAATGTATGCGTAATACATGATTCATCTTCGAATTCATGCGCAACACAATATTTAGCTTCAAATCAATGCGAAACACATGATTTAGCTTCGAAACAATGCGAAACACGTGGCTGAGATTCAAATTCATGCGAAGCACATGATTAAGCTACGAATTCATGCGAAACACATGATTTAGCTTCAAATTCGTGAGAAACAAACGGTTTAGCTAAAAAATTCATACGAAACACATGATTTAGCTTCGAATTCATTTGAAGCACGTGATTTAGTTTCAAATTCATGCGAAACACTTGATTCAACTTCGAATTCATGCGAAAAACATGATTTTGCTTCAAATTCATGCGAGACACATGATTTACCTTCGAATTCAAGCAAAACAAACGGTTTTGCTTAAAATTCATGCGAAAAAAACGGTTTAGCTTAAACTTCATACGAAACACATGATTTAGCTTCGAATTCATTTGAAACACATGATTTAGTTTCAAATTCATGCGAAACACATGATTCAACTTCGAATTCATGCGAAAAACATGATTATGCTCCAAATTCATGGGAGACACATGATTTATCTTCATATTCATGCTAGACGCATGATATAGCTTCAAATTCAGGTGAAACAAACGATTTCGCTTAAAATTCATGCGAAGCGCATGATTTAGCTTTAAATTCATTCGAAACACATGAATCAGCTTCAAATTCATGCGAAACACATAATTCAGCTTCAAATCTATGCGTAATACATGATTCATCTTGGAATTCATGCGCAACACAATATTTAGCTTCAAATCTATGCGAAACACATGATTTAGCTTCGAAACCATGCGAAACACGTGGCTGAGATTCAAGTTCATGCAAAGCGCATGATTAAGCTACGAATTCATGCGGAACACACGAATTAGCTTCAAATTCATTCGAAACACATGAATTAGCTTCAAATTCATACGGGTCATATGATTTAGTTTCATATTTGTGAGACACAAACGATTTAACATAAAATTCATGCGCCACACATGATTTAGCTTCTAATTCGTGCGGGACACGTGATTTAGTTCCAAATTCATTACGAAACACATGACTCAGCTTCGAATTCATGCGAAACACATGATTTTGCTTCAAATTCATGCCAAACACATTATTGTTGATTAAAGCAGTATTACGTTGTTTTGTGTTGCAATAGGTTGTCTTTACGTTGTTTTATATTGTTTTATATTGCTTTACTTTGTGTCACGTTGTTTTACTTTTTTTCGTATTGGTGATTTGCGTCGTTTTACAATGCTTTACGTTCTTTGCATTGTTCCGCGTTGTTGTTTAAAAGAGTACTACGTTGTTTTTCGTTGTTATGCATTATTTTTACGATTTTTTATATTGTTTTACATAGATTCACGTTGTGTTACCTTGTCTTCCTTTGCGTCGTATTGATGATTTACGTTGTTTTACGATGATTTTTGTTGTATACTTAGTCTCGCTTTGTTATCTAAAACAGTATTACGTTGTTTTACATTGTTACACATTGTTTTTACGTTGTTTTATATTGTTTTACATAGCTTTACGTTGTGTAACGTTGTTTTACGAAGCTTTACGTTATTTGCATTGTTTCGCGTTGTTGTTTGAAACAGCATTACGTTGTTTCACGTTGTCAAGTAAAATATCAATGCCAAACGAAGAAAAACATCGTAACAGAACGTAAAGCAACGTAAAACAATATAAAACAACGTAAAAACAATGCAAAACAACGTAAAACAACGTAATACTCTTTTAACCAACAACGCGGAACCATGCAAAGAACATAAAGCATTGTAAAACAACGTAAATAATCAATGCAACACAGAGAAAAACAACGTAACACAACGTAAAGCAATGTAAAACAATATACAACAACGTAAAAACAATGTATAACAACGTGAGACAGCGTAATACTGTTTTAAATCAACAACGCGGAAAAAAGCAAAGAACGCCACGAATCGTAAAACAATGCAAATCATCAATGCGAAACAAAGTAAAACAACGTAGCACAACGTAAAGCAAGGTAAAACAATATAAAACAATGTAAAAACAATGTATAACAACGTAAAACAACGTAATACTATTTTATAAAACAACGCGGATCAATGCAAAGAACGTAAATCATCGTAAAAAGACCTAAATCGTCAATGCGAAACAAAGTAAAACATCGTAATACAACGTAAAGCAATGTAAAACAATATAGAACAACGTAAAAGCAATGTATAAGTAAGTAGAACAACGTAATACTGTATTAAACAACAACGTGAGACAAGGTGAAATAACGTAAAGCATGGTAAAACACGTAACACAACGTAAATGATGGATGCGAAAGGAAATGAAACAACGTAAAGGTGAAGGTTGGTAAGGTGGAGGGAGGTAACAGGTGGAGGTAGAGATAGAGATAGAGGCACATACGTAGCGGTAGAGATAGATATACATGCGTAGAAGTAACGGTAGAGGTACATGCGTCGAGGTAGAGTTAGAGGTACATGCGTAGAGGTAGAGGTAGAGGTACAGGTAGAGGTACAGTAGTAGAGGTAGATGGAGAAGTACATGCGTAGAGGTAGAAGTAGAGGTACATACGCAGTGGTCGAGGTAGAGGTACGCGCATAGAGGTAGAGGTAGAGGTACATGCGTAGAGGAAATGGTTTAGGTACAAGCGTAGAAGTAGAGGTAGAGGGAGAAGTGCAGGCGTAGATATAGAGGTAGAGGTAGAGGTACAGGCTTAGAGGTAGCGGCAGATGTACGTACATAGAAATAGAGGTTGAGATACAGGCGTAGAGGTAGAGGTAGTGGTGGAGATAGAGGTTGAGGTAGAGGTACAGGCGTAGAGGTAGAGGTAGTGGTGGAGATAGAGGTAGAGGTAGAGGTACAGGTAGAGGTACAGTAGTAGAGGTAGATGGAGAAGTACATGTGTAGAGGTAGAGGTACATGACTCGGGTTAGAGTTAGATGTTCATGTGTCCGGGTAGAGTTAGAGGTACATACGTAGAGGTAGAGGTAGCAGTGCAGACGTAGACGTAGTGGTAGAGGTACAGGCGTAGAGGTAGGGGTAGAGGTACAGGTGGAGGTAGAGGTAGAGGTAGAGGTAGAGGTACAGACGTAGAGGTAGAGGACAAGTTACAACCGTAAAAGTAGTGGTAGAGGTAGAGGTAGAGGTGGAGTTAGAGGTAGAGGTAGTGTTGGAGGCACAAGAGTAGAGGTAGAAGTAGAGGTAGAGGTAGAGTTAGAGGCACAGGCGTAGAGAAAGAGATAGAGGTAGAAGTAGAGGGAGAAGTACAGGCGCAGATATAGAGGTACTGGTAGAGTTACAGGTGTAGAGGTAGAGTTAGAGGTAGAGGTAGAGGTAGTGGTACATGCGCAAAGGTAGAGGTAGACGTAGAAGTAGAGGTAGAGGTAGAGGTAGAGGCGTAGAGGTAGAGGTAGATGTAGAGGAAGAGTTAGACGTAGAGGTAGAAGTACAGACGTAGACGTAGAGGTAGTGGTACAGGCATAGAGGTGGAGGTAGAGGTGGAGTTAGAGATAGAGGTACAGGTACATACGTAGAGGTAGAGGTAGCGGTACATGCGTAAAGGTAGAGATAGAGGTACATGTGCAGAGGTACAGGTACATGCGTAGGGGTAGCGTTAGAGGAACGTGCGTAGAGGTTGAGGTAGGGGTACATGCGTAGGGGTGGAGGTTGAGATGCAGGCGTAGAGGTAGATGTAAAGGTAGAAGTAGAGGTAGTGGTAGAGGTGGAGGTGCAAGCGTAGAGGTAGAGGTATAGGCGCAAAGGTAGAGGTAGAGATAGAGGTAGAGGTAGAGGTACTGGTAGAGCTAGAGGTGCATGCTTAGGAGTATAGGTAGAGGTACATGCGTAGGGGTAGATTTAGAGGTACATGCGTAGAGGTAGAGGTAGAGGTGCAGGCGAAGAGATCGATGTAGAGCTAGATGGAGAAGTACATGCGTAGAGGTAGAGGTAGAGGTAGAGGTAGTGTTAGATGTAGAAGTAGAGACAGAATTAGATGTACATGCGTAGAGGTAGTGGTAGAGTTACATGCGTAGAGGTAGAAGTAGAGGTACATGCGCAGAGGTCGAGGTAGAGGTACGTGCGTAGAGGTAGAGGTTGAGGTACATGCGTAGAGGTAGAGGTAGTGGTACATGCGTAGAGGCAGAGGTAGAAGTGCAGACGTAGACGTAGAGGTAGAGGTACAGGCGTAGAGGTAGAGGTAGAGATACATGCGTAGAGGTAGAGGTAGTCGTACAGGCTTAGTGGTAGGGGTACAGGCGTACATGAAATGGTACAGGTAGAGGAACAGGCGTATATGAAGTGGTAGAGGTAGAGGAACAGGCGTAGCGGTAGAAGTATAGAAGAGGAAGAGGTAGAGGTTGAGGTAGAGATAGAAGTTCAGGTACAAGCGTAGAGGTAGAGGTAGAGGTACATGCGCAGAGATAGAGGTAGGGGTACATGCGCAGAGGTAGATGTAGAAGTAGAGGTACATGCGTAGAGATCGAGGTAAAGGTAGAGGTAGAGTTAGAGGTAGAGGCGTAGAGGTAGAGGTAGCGGAACAGGCGTAGCTGTACAGGTAGTGTAGAGCTACAGGTAGAGGTAGAGGTAGAGGTAGAGGTACATCCGTAGAGGTAGAGCTAGAGGTAGAGGTACAGGTACATTCGTAGAGGTAGGGGTAGTGCTTCATTCGTAGAGGCAGAGGTACATCCGTAGAGGTAGAGGTAGTGGTACATGCGTAGTGGTAGAGGTACATGCGTAGGGGTAGAGTTAGAGGAACATGCGTAGATGTAGAGGTAGAGGTACATGCGTAGAGATAGAGGTACATGACTCGGGGTAGAGTTAGAGGTTCATGCGTCGGGGTAGAGTTAGAGGTACATGCATAGAGGTAGAGGTAGAGGTACATGAGTAGATATATATGTTGCGTTCTGCAATCAACGGCGAGGGGAAGGCTGAAAACGGGGGGGGGATAACGGGAAGGAAGCGTCATCGTGTGCGGCACGCGTCGTGTGGAGCGGGGGAAGTCACCGATAAGGAGTTTTGCGGTTTTGCATCCGGTGTGGCTCTCGGATGCCTTACCCGGAAGTTGCTTATCTTGCGAAGCGATATCGGGGATTTTGAAATAATATTGTAGAGAGCGAGAGAGATGGATGCATTGCAGCGGTTGTTCTCTCTCTTGCAAACGATGTGAATTTTCTCGCGCGTTGTGGAAGTATTTTGAAGAGAGGCGCCATGCATATATAGAAGTTTGTGGTTTTGTATCCGGAGAGGCTCTCGGATGCTTTTCCCGGGAAGTCGCTTGCGAAGTGATATCGGGGATTTTGGTCTCATTTATTAGATTTATTAAAGTAAGGTTTTTTATCTCGGTATAATATTGTACAGAGCGAGAGGGGGGAAGGATGCAGCGGTTGTTCTCTCTCTTGCAAAAGCGATGCAGGATTTTTCTTGCGCGCGTTAGGCGCGACGCATTTATAGAAGTTTCTGGATTTGTATCCGGAGAGACTCGCGGATGCTTTACCCGCGCTTGCGGAGCGATATCGGGGATTTTGGTCTCGTTGAGATTTATTAAAGTAACTTTTTTTATCTCGGTATAATATTGTAGAGAGCGAGAGAAGGATGCATTGCAGCGGTTGTTCTCTCTCTCTCTTGCAAATGATGCGAACAGAGAGAGATGTATTTTCTCTCTCTCTTTTACTGTTTTTGCTTTTTCCCTTTGCAGCGAACATTTTATTCGCTACCGAGTTGGGAATTGGTATGGAAGTTGGTTCGTTGAACGTGCCATCGTAGCAATCGTTCGCAACGTCTAAGATATTTGAACACGGTGTTCATAATTTTTCGAGCATTGTTCAACGGATTTTTATTCGATATTGTGATGTTATTTTGTGCGACGTGTACTGCGTTTTTCGTCGGAGATATCCGCACGCTAGGTTTTCATACGTGGATGCATGCGTGTTCAAACCGCGAGACTTGCTCGGTTACGTGATATACAATAGTATTGATGTTTTAAAAATAATCGTTCCTTTGAACACGCAATGTCGTTCGAAGAGATGGTTGAAGAGGATTATTTTTAAATACCGTAAAGAAACTGATTATGTTTGCGTCGAACCAGTGTTGATACCATTATCAAAATTTGAACGGAGTATGACCAGAGGTGATTTCCTCCCTCCATTGAACAAAGTGAAGAGAAGATTGGAATATATTCATTGCACGACGACGACGACGACGATGATTGGGATATTCGTAAAATCAAATGGGACATTAATTTACCGACCGAGAAACTCAATGCTTCACGCGTGAAATTCATATCGAAGTATTTTTCATCGAGTGACGAAGATACGTCGTGAGATGGTTCCTACATTACAGAATTTGGCTTGTGGATACGTCATAAACTTATACCTGTACGATCAATTTCCGCTCGAGTGGAAAACAGCGACGGAACGTCTAATGCAAAAAGATTTGACGAGTCACGTGAGTTTCATCTATACGAAACGATTTAGCCAAATTATAGTGAAATGGCCCGCGACCGATTCACCGTCCGCGATACTACATATCATCGAGATGGGAGAGCACCGCGTGGTTGGTTGTATAGTGTAGTTACGTTCGTGAGAACTGGAAACTTAACCGACGACGTGAAATCAAAATTGAAAAAACTTGTTTTTCATAATTAATGTGGATTAATATTTTCACAAGATGGCGCAAGTTTGCAAGGGCATGTTGAAATCATTAACACATATGTCAAGGTTGATTCGAACTGTGGACGAGTATCGCGAATGGACGAAATCATGTATTGAATGTTTAAAATGGTGTAGGAAATATATGAACATTGTGAAAAAAAACGAAGCATCCATAGGTGTAAAATCGAGTTTGCTGTCGATCATGTGTCGTATGAAAACTTTGAAGGTCTCGTTAGATCATCGGTTTTCATCACGCGTTGGTAGCGGTTTGTATGGAAACGTTGGCGCGAGAGCATCGACTCTTCGTTGGGAGAACATCGAATCGGCGTTTAAGAATCGTATATCGACCGGCGTTGTGATCAACGTCAAGCATGTCGATCAACGGCATTTCTTGCAACACGCGAAGTGATTTGTCGTTAAAAGTGAACGTAGTATTGGAGGCAGAATTTGTGCTGCGCAACGAGGTTTCGGTGAAAAGTTTTAGCATGCGAAACTTCGCGCTCTTTCAATCATCGAATCTACGGCGCTAGTACGTGAAAGATGTTGTACCAACGCTTTTGACATCGATAGAAGAGTTTCAAGAACGAGGCAGTGGATGGGCGTTATCGAAGATCCTGCATTTGATGGTGAATTCCAACAAGTATCAGCCGTTACAAGCAGGTTGTCAGGTATCCGTGCCTCGAACAGTGCAATTAAAGAAAGCAGTCCTCAATGTGTACAGTGACGACGATAATGCATGTTTCTATTGGGCAGTGGTGGCAAGCCTCTATCCAGCTAAAAATAATTTGAATCGCACATCATCCTATCCGCATTACAGCGATGTGCTCCACACCGAGGGATTCCAATTGCCGATGTTGTTCAAGGACATACCAAAGTTCGAAAAAGCGAATGACGTTTCCGTGAACGTGTTCGAATGGGGAGGGGAACAAGAAAGATGTCAGACGTTGCATTTGACCTCAAGGAAGCGGGAGAAACATGTAAATTTACTGCTCATACACGACTCTGAAAACTTGCGCAATCATTATCTCTGTATTAGGAATTCATCTCGTCTGGTTTCATCTCAGATCAGCACGCAGCACAACAAGCATATTTGCGATCGGTAAGATCCACACATGTAAATTTTTTTTCTTTCTTTTGGATAGTGGTGGTGATGGTGGTGGGCGAGAAAAATTAAAATAAAAAATTATGTTTTTTTGTCAGGTGTCTACAGTATTTCAAATCGCAGGAAAAATTGAACATTCACGAAATCGACTGCAGTCGAATGAACGAATGTGCTTTGAAACTTCCGACGGAAAACGATAAGTGGCTGAAGTTCAAGAATTATGCGTACAAGGAACCGACACCGTTCGTTATCTACGCAGACTTGGAATGCCTGCTGGAGAAACAGGAAGATCAAGGTCATGGAGCTTACTGTAGATATCAACATCACCATGCCTTCAGCGTAGGCTACTACCTCCATTGTCGATACGACAGTTCGTTGAGCGAGTATCGGGCTTATCGTGATGAGAAGGGTTGTATCGCATGGTTTGCATCGAAGTTGCACGAGTTGAGCTGTAAATTGCAGCCGGTGTTTGATCGAACGGTTCCAATGGCTTCGTTGACCGCCGCGCAAATCTCAACTTTTCGTACCGCCACGTATTGTCACGTGTGCGAAGAACCACTCGGTAATGACGACGTGCGAGTGCGTGATCATTGTCATTTCACAGGTGCGTATCGGTGTCCGGCGCACAGCCGTTGCAATCTGAGCTATCAATCCTCGTACGTGATACCGGTGGTTTTTCACAATTTGTCCGGCTACGACGCACACTTTTCTACCAAAGAATTGGCAAACGCGTTCGAAGGTGAAATAGACGCGTTACCGCTGACGAAAGAGAAGTACATTTCTTTCACGAAACACAGTAAGAGGAATAAAGATGTGATCAAAAAATCGTGGAAGAAGTGCATAAAGTTTCGGTTCATCGATTCGTTCAAGTTCTTGAATTCGAGTCTGGACAAGTTGTCGTCGTACTTGGACAAGAGTGACTTGCGTATCGTGAGGAGCCAATTCAATTGTCTTTCGAACGATGATTTTCATCTTCTAACCAGGAAAGGCGTTTTCCCATACGACTATGTATCGATCTATGACAAATTAAGCGACACTTGTTTACCACCGCGCGAAGCATTTTATAATCAGTTATGCGACAGCGAGATATCCGACGTCGACTATTGTCACGCGAACGAAGTTTGGTCACGTTTCGGTATACAAACGTTAGGACAGTACAGCGACTTGTACTTGAAATTGGATGTGTTGTTGTTGGCCGACGTGTTTGAAAATTTTCGCGAAAAGTCGCTTGAGAATTATAAACTCGATCCAGCGCACTATTATACGTTGCCCGGTTTCGCGTGGGACGCGATGCTAAAATTGACGAAGATCGAGTTGGAATTGTTCACCGACGTTGACATGCTTTTGTTCGTGTAGCGGGGAATACGAGATGGGTTGAGTCAATGTTCGCATCGTTACGCGCGCGCGAATAACAAGTATATGTCGACGTACGATTCGGCCGAACCGTCCAGCTATCTGATGTATTTCGATGTTAATAATTTGTATGGCTGGGTCATGTCGCAGTCTTTGCCGCACAGGGGTTTCCAATGGGTTGACGATACGAGTAATTTCAACATCGATTCCGTGCCGATCGACAGCCCCGTCGGGTACATTTTAGAGGTCGACTTAGAGTGTCCTCTGGAAATTCATGATGCTCATGCGGATCTTCCATTTTGCCCGATTCACGAGGTTGGGCCGTTGCAAAAGAAACTGTTGTCAACGCTTAGCGATAAGAATCGTTACGTTCTCCATTATCGATGCCTCCAACAATGTTTGAGGTATAATTTAAAATTAAAGAAAATTCATCGGATACTGAAGTTTGAACAATCATGTTGGTTACGTCGTTACATAGATTTAAATACGAGGTTGCGCGCCAACGCAAACAATGACTTCTCGAAGAATCTGTTCAAACTGATGAACA
Organism: Megalopta genalis; assembly: GCF_051020955.1. NCBI lineage: Eukaryota > Metazoa > Arthropoda > Insecta > Hymenoptera > Halictidae > Megalopta > Megalopta genalis. The sequence goes on from NW_027476167.1 coordinate 328,174, forward strand.
ATGCAGTGTTTGGAAAAACGATGGAGAACTTTCGAAATCATGTAAACGTAAAGTTGCTCTCGCGATGGAGCGGTCGTCACGGTGCTAAGCGTTTAATAGCTCGACCAAATTTCCATAGCTGTACCGTATTCTCCGAGGATTTTGTCGCAGTTCAAATGAACCAGCTTTCTATTAAATTTTATAAACCTATTTACTTAGGCATGTCAGTGTTGGACATATCAAAATTACATTTGTATGATTTTCATTATGGCTACATGCTTCCAATTATGACAGAAATAACGCGTAAGGTGACACAAAATTAAAGCGCCGGAATTCGTGAGGAGACGACACGCGATTTATTTGATTCGGACTCCACAGTCCTTTGGTTTACAAACTTTGGAGCACGGCTCCGTTTGACGTATGAAGTGTAGCACGGTTACGAAAGAAGTATAACAATTGAAGCACGGCTTCGTATAGGCGCAAGGGGCGCTAAATTAAACTTGTCTGTAAGCGATAACGATACTTGGAGAATCTCCGTTATCACATTTTGCGGCAGTATATATAGACACCTGGCCGATGCTCAAGGTGACGCATCGTCAGGTGTCGAAGGCCGGTCATTGCCTCCTAAGGCAAAAACACTGCATGTGTACATTAGGCCGAGGCGAGCGTTTGACGGTCGGGCCAACGCACGTCGATCGTGTTATTGTCTTGCCGCCTCGCCGTTTATTCGACAAAAACGGCGAGACGGCGTACATCGAAAGTCGATCGTGCGTTGACCCGCGGTCCGCGATTCTGCCGGAACAAAAGTATTAGGATTAATGAAGGAGACGAGAACGGGGGCAAAATCATGACAGAGTTTGTGGGTCTTCGCTCGAAAATGTATACTATTCGGGTACAGACAAAGACGATGTAACAAAAATTAAAGGAATTAAGACTAACGTGACGATTAAAAATATAACTTTCGACGACTATTTAGCATGCCTTCACGATCATCTAGAAAAATCAGTTTACATTAAATCGATAATGTCTATGCAACATCAAGTGTATTCACTATCGCAGAGCTAATTAGCATTGAGTCCATATGATGATAAGCGATACATTTTAAACAATTCGATCGAAACCCTTCCTTGGAGACATTATAAAATCGCGAAGGGGGGGAGTGAGAAAAAATAAAAGCGGTTATATAATTTCATCGATGTTCCGAATCCCATGTTGCGCGCGTGTTCACTTTTATTTGTAAGCGGAAGGGGCGTATACGCTCCTTGTATTGTTATCTTATGTGTAAGAAAGGGGGGAAAATGGTAGGGGAATTGTATATATAAGCTTTTGACATTGCGCACAGCGAGCAGTGCGTTCTACAGATTACTTACTTATTGCGCAGTTGTTCTTCAGTATTATAATATTCACAATGTCAAATCAAACCAATAATTTTCTACATAAAAATGGATCTTACAACGATTATAAAAATTACGGCTAAGGAAAGAAAGTTTGAAAAGAATAAAAAGTTCCTTTTATGAAAAAAAAGAAAAAAATACTGTATGTTATTTCTTTTTTTATAGATACTCCATTTCGATGAAACGGACGTTTCAACAGTCGTAACCCCAGTCGCAGCAGAAGCAGTTGCAGATACCGTGCAACGCACGAATCTTGGGTAGAAGATACTCTATAACCGGCAATTATTTCAAGTTCCTTGAAATTTGTGTACGCGTGGATGAAAACTTGCGCGTCGAGTTTGTCTTGAGGGACAATCGTGGAATAGAGATTTCTTTTTCAATGGCTACGTGGAAACTGCTGGTGAAAACTAGAGATTATATTCACAGTCATCTCGACGCGGACAAGAAGGAAAAGCAAATTGATAAGACTTTATCGTTACAAATTGTTAATTTTAATGGAATGAGTCTAATCAAGTTGTTCGATTCTCAAGCATCGATTTATGTTACGAAAGAGACGATGAATAATTTGTACAAATTAGAGTTATGTATGGATCATATGTATTCATGGTTATTAGAAAATATTCCAGAAATTCAGGATAGATTCGCGAAGCTCGTTGACATTGTAAAAAACTCCAATAACGAGCAGAATTATGCGACCGTAATTTTTACAAACGAATTGTTCTAACGAAATTGCCTGATCGATTGCGAATTGTTAGCTTTATGTCTAGATCTAATCGTATCGAAAGCGAATTGTTGAAATTGTGTGCGTGTGGGGGGAATTAATTAGTATTAATGTAAAAAGCATTTATGTATTTTTTCATGTTTATTAGAGAAACAAAAATAAACATTACATTAAATAATTAAAGTACAGATGATTTCTTTATCCAAGAGTTATGTGACGAATCCAGCCCCAACCATTTCACATATATTTCATTTCCTTTTCGACGCAATACTTTTTCTACTAAATACACGTCGGCATATTTGGTAATGCGTATCTCGTATTCGTAACATCCTCCAGCGATAGGTTTGTTCCGCATATCAACCAAAAGGTACGTGACGGGGTTCGTTCGTTTCACCGTCGCGATCTTAAATACTTCCGTTGACCAGTTCGGCGTGTATCCTTTGTCGAATACGGTTTTGAACGTGCCGATGCGCACATAGTCGCCAACTTTGAATTTCGCAGGACCGGCGATCTTGACGTTGCTGTACACGGTAGATAAAAGATGCTTCTCATTTTTATGATTCACGTTTGCAGGTCGCATACGAATGGTGTGGTGTTTTTGATTATTGTAGTCCTTGATCAACGTGGGAAGCTCGTCGATCGAACGATATTTCCCGCTCAACGAGAAAAATTTCCACATGCTGTTCTTCAATGTACGATTGAATCGCTCGACTATGGACGCTTTCATAGTGCTGAATGTGGAATAGTGGTTGATGTTACGTTTCTTTCAGATATTCTTGAAAATCTTTATTGTAGAATTCTTTCCCCATATCGGTTTGCAAATTGTTCGGTATTCAGCCATCTTTTTTCAACACTGACGCGAAAGCTTTGCACACATCGTCAGCATTTTTGCTGTTCAAAGGAACCGCCCAGGCATACTTGCTGAATGTATCGATTATCGTAAGAATATATCGATGTGCTCGATTCTCTCTTGCGTACAGTTGAACTTCAACGATATCAGCTTGCCAGAGATCGTCGAGTCCTCGCATAACCACTCGCCTCCGCCAGAAGTAACGTCTCGCCGGAGCATGCAGTTCATTCACCAAGTTCACTTTGTCGCCGCTCATGATTTCGCCTTATCAGTCTGCGGTCGCTCGAAATTAAGATACGCTATTTTAATTATCCTTGCGTTCTCGGATTTTTTTTCGGCCGTTGTTGCGTCGTCTTTTGCGTTATCGATGGGCTTTTCAGCTATTGACGCTTTTTGCGTTATCGGAATCTCTTCTGTGGTTGCTGCTACCGCTACGGTCTGGTCCGAATATATCCATAGCGATTTTGTCATTAGGTTGTAGTGGTGTATCTGTAATAATGGCGAGGTGTGCGAATGGCGTACGTTGTGTTTTGTTGCATTGACACACGTCGCAGGTCGTAATGTATCGCCTTACATCCTCGTCCATTCCTCTCCAATCGTAGTTCATTTTGATTCTTCAAAGTGTCCTTGTTTCCCCAAAGTGTCCACTTGTCGGCGTACCATGATTTTCTGAGATGATCAGTTGCTTTTCTTCTGATGTGAGCCTTGTGTTTCGCTTGGTTGGGACAGCGGTTTTCTTCTTTTCTTCAGCCGTAAATTGCAGCATCGCAAACAGGCGGTCTTACTCTCGCGGCGTGAACTATTCGGAGATGGTGATATAGATTTTGTTCCTCCGCTGTTTCCAAAATGAGGCTTCGTGAAGGTAATTAATCCACGCTTCCTCGTTGAACGTTTCTCGTGGGCTGAGAATCACGTCTTGCTTGTCAGTGGTCACGTAGCTGGCCATTGAAGGCGTCTCGACTGCCTCCCAAGCGACGAACCGTGCCCATGGGGTTGAACCCTGTTGTTGTATGAGTTCGTCCAGTTCTTCATTGGTCATGTTCACCCTGGACAGGGCGTCGGCGGCTTGGTTTTCTTTGCCCTTTTTGTAGTCAATCTCGTAGTCGTAGCTCTCGAGGAGCAGTCTCCATCTCAGCAATCTTGATGATGGGTCCTTGACGCTCATCAGCCAGACCAGTGCCTTGTGGTCGGTTTGAATTTTAAATTTTCTTCCTAGCAGGTACTGTCTGAGGCGACGTATCGCCCATACGACGGCGAGCATTTTCTTTTCTGTTGTCGAGTAGTTAATCTCGGCAGGGTTCAGCGTTCTCGAGACGTAGCAGCACGGGTGTCCTTCCTGTGAGAGGACTGCTCCGATACCATAGTTGGATGCATCGGTTGTCAAAGTGAACTGCTTCGAGAAATTCGGGTACCGTAATACCGGGCTCTTCGTGAGGTGTTGCTTTAGTGTGTCGTATGCGTGTTGGCATTCTTGTGTCCATTCCCACTGTTTGTCCTGCTTCGTCAGATCTGTGAGTGGTTTGGCTATTTTGGAGAAATCTTTAATAAACTTACGATAATATCCAGCCAAACCGAGGAAACCCTTTACTTCCTTGGTGTACTGGGCTGTTTGTAGTTCCTGACTGCTTCTATCTTGACATCATTCGGTTTGACACCATCTTTGGTTATGGTGTGTCCGAGGTATTCCAATTCGGGTCGCAAGAGTTCGCATTTATCTGGCTGTAACTTTAAACCGGTGGCTCGCAAGCGCTCCAGTAGTATTACCAGATTTTCGTTGTGTTCTTGGATCGTAGATCCGTACACCACTATGTCGTCGAGATAAACGAAGCACGTCTTGCCAATTAAACCTCGTAAGGCTTGGTCCATCATCCTCTGGAACGTGGCGGGCGTGTTCTTCAGTCCAAAGGGCATGCGGTTGTAGTGCCCCAAAGTGCCCCTCGGGTGTTGAGAAATCCGTGTATTTTTTTTTTGCTTTCTTCGTGCATTGGGATTTTCGCGTTTCCCAGATGATCAAGAATATCTTCGATGACGGGCAGCGGATAGGCGTCTTGTGCTGTTCGTTCGTTTAATCAACGGAAGTCTATGACGATTCTTCATTTTTGTTTTCCTGTTGCATCGATCTTCTTTGGTACGACCCAGATCGAAGAGTTGTATGGCGACTCCGACTTCGCGATGATTCTTTTGTTCATCATTTCGCTCACCTGCTTCCTGATCTCGTGCTTGTGGGCTTCCGGTGGTCGGTAGCTCTTAATGTTGACCGGTCTCTTTTCCGTCAACTCTATACGGTGCTCCGTTAGTCTCGTCTGTGGGAGTTCATTTCCAGGGAGGTAAAACACATCGGAGTAGGAGGCCAATATCTTCCAGATGCTGTATCTTAGGTCGGCTTCTATGTGTTGTAACCGTGTATTGTCTCGTAGGAGCTTGACGCGTCCGGCTATGCTGGTGTCGTTATTCTTCTGGTCAAGGTTATGTCAAGGTTATGTCAAGGTTATGTCAGGGTTATATCGGCCGGATAAGGGACTGTCATGCGTAACTAAGGCCTTTTGGCCATAGCCTCTGCAGTTAAAGTCTTCCCCACCTTCACGTGGTACCGGCTGTTTTCGCCGAAGGGGTTCAGGCTCTCGAATGACGCAGCAATAGTGGTAGCTGTCGACGGGCACAACCACTCATATTCATCTTACACACACTTTTCTACGCGTGCTTCCGGGCGCCCTTTGTCTCGGGGTGTGTGTAAGAGAGGCTTTCCCCTTTTTCCGGGGAGCCAGTGGGTGAATTGAGTTACTCTATAAACGGGTTTACTCTTGAATGAAGGGGGCCTACCTATAAACGGGAATGCCCCGGCGAGTTATGAATGGGCCGGGTACCTGGTCAATAGGTACACTGGAATATGTATGTGCCTCCGAGTTCAAAGGGTTGCTGTCTGGGAGTGCGGTGCAGTGATCGTCGGGGGAGGGAATGACCAGGAGTCTTGAGGGGACTTCCTCGTGTCCGTGTGCGCCACCTATCTGGAGGGTACAGCGGTTAACACCGGTGGGCACTGCCGGGCCGCCATTAGTAGGGGGGCCCGAACCCAGCCCACCCAGTTGGGAGGCAGCCCTGCACAGTGGTAGGGCGTTTACGCTAAATCCCGCTTCCCGTAGTAGTGCCGAGTGGCGTCCGGACGGGTACCCAGCTGCGGGGAGCGGGGTGGGGGCGCCGAGGCCACCGGATTGTAGGGACGCTCGGACATCGGGGGGGTCCAGGACGGGCTGCCGGTGCCCCTTCTCTCGGCGATCCTCCTGACCACGTTTATACATTTATACTTTCTACTACACTTTTGTCTTTGTCCTTCTGTGTTTCAACCAACCTTATTACTATTATTATGAACAGTGGAAAAAATCAGCAGGATCACTCAGTGCCGCCTGCATCTCTCGGCTATGCCGAGTCAAGGGTTTCCCGGCACCCGCAATCCCTCCAAGTCGGTAGGCAACCAGGCCGACTTGGAAGCGTTGGCGACTGGAAGTCACCGCCGCGACGCCGAGCAGGAGGGTTCTCCCTTCCTGCCCAGGAGAAGTTTGGCGCGGTCTCCGCCGTCGGGATCCCGTGATCCCGTTCGCGAGGCCGTAGACGAGAGTTCCCGGACGGTGGCCGTTACGGCCTCCTCTCCGGTTCCTAATCCCTCCTCCCCCCCTTCTTCTCTCCCCTCTCCCCTTCCTCTCTCTTTACCTTCCCTTCTTCTCCCACCCTCGGCTCTGGTAAGGGGTCGGCGGGAAAAAAGAAGAGCAAGCGGAAGAGGACCGCGGTTTCATCGCCCGAGGAGGCGATTGACTGCACGTCTGACGAGTCGACGACGATGAGCGGCTGCGTGAGCCCCCTGCCTTGCCTGGAGACTCAGGTTAAGAAGGCGGTCGCCGGCACGCGAGCTCTCGGCAAGAGGCTAGGCGCCTCCATTGAGCAGGAGGAGGGCACGCGCAAACTTTTTAATTCAGTCATCAGGAGTCTAAACGAAGTGCAGCATGCTGTTAAGGCGATGAGGAGGAGTGACTGCGCCTCCTCAATCTCAACCTCAGCCCCTCGGCTTGCAACACGGAGCTCTCCAGCTCCGGCCACGAAGCCTGAAGGTCGTGGGGTCTCGACCGGCACGCAGACGGAGGGGACGGATCATATGGATACCGACAGTACGGCTGTGACGAAGCTCAGGTCTTGCGGCACCCAGACCTGCGATCCGCAGGAAGTCGACGACCACGACGTCGTGGAGTGGACGCGCGGGTCCAGAGACTGGCCATCGCTGCTAGTCCTGGTCGGCAGGAGGTGGGCGGAAACGGCCTTGGTGACGACCACCATTGTCGAGGGCAACCCCCTCACTAGCTGCCCGGACGACGACCTGGCTTGCTTCGCCCCGGCTGACTTCGAGGTGGGAGCGGGTCCTGCCCACTTCCTCATCGACCGTATTCCGGGGGTTGCGGACCTGAGGGCGGACCCTCCAACGGTGGGTGAGTCTACGTTTCTCACCCTTAGGACATCTATACCGCGCCGCGATGCCCCCCCCCCCCAGAATCCGCGAGAGGAGAATATTCTTTGCGGCCGACAGGGTTTCAGGGGCTGGTGTTTTTGTCGCGGAGAACGCGTTTAAGGCTCTCGCGCACCTAAGGGAGTTGGGAGTCAAGATGGCATGTAAGTGCATAGCCATTGCCTCCCACCCCGACATTCCTCCCGAGCCGTTTCGCAAGATGCTCGAGGCGGTGTTTTCGGGAATCGGGGTCGCGATCAAGATCTGTGGGATCCCGGCCGGCCAAGTGCGTCGCTCCCCCGAGCCGCCCTCCGACACGGTTCTGGTGAGGGGCGAGAATCTCACGTACGCTCAAATGCTCCGGGCCGTGAAGGATAAGGTCGACATTGACGGCGCGGGGATTCTCGTCTCCAACGTCAGGACCAGCAGGGAGGGGCATATGCTCATCCAAGTGAGAGGCGACGGGGCTAAGGCCAGGGCGCTCAGCTCTCTTGTGAACGAGAAGGTTCAGGGGCTTAGGGCGTCGGTCGGTGTGGGGAGGGGCCCTCTCCGCACCTTGCACCTTCGCCGTGTCGAAGGCGATGCGACCGCCGACGACATTAAGGCGGCCATCCACCGGAGGCTGCCCGAATTCCCGTCCGACAGCTACAAGATACGCGCCCTCCGGCCGGCATTTGCCGGGAGACAGAATGCATCCATTCTGGCTCCCGCGTCGGTGGCGGCGCGTATCCTTGCTCTCAGCCCACTGCGCGTGGGCTGGAGCTGCTGTTTGGTAACTGAGCGCGAGGAAATTCTCCAGTGCTTCAGATGCCGGGGTTACGGGCATCGGGCCGCCGAATGTGAAGGGCCAGACCGTTCTAAGGTCTGCCGCAAATGCGGCGCCGATGACCACCGGGCTGGCGAGTGCAAGGGGCGTGAGAGATGCGTGGTGTGCGATCAGGACGGGCACCGTGACGGGGGTCTCCGGTGCCTTGCCTATCGCAAGGCCCTTGATGAGGCCAGGAATAAAGGGGGGAAGCCCCCCTCGAACGAGCGGCGCCCTAAGGTAACTCCGCGCGCGCGGCCTTCTCCCCCTTCGGTCGCGAGGGGGGTTCGCTCGCCTACGGGGCTCAAAGAATCATCCGAGTCGGTTCCCCGCCAGGGGCAGGCTGAGCGCGGTACTGGGGGTGGCATCGCTCGTGCGGGTGGCTTTGCGCAGCCTGCACCACGCGGTGCAACGGCTGCTGGGGTGTCCTCCGCGCCGACGAACGCGGCGCCAACGCGCAGCGATGTCTGCGCAGATCAAGGCGCAGACTCGGCCTCCCGTCGCGACACGAGCCGAAAAGAGCCGAAGCTCAGGCTGAAGAGAGCGCCGGCTCAGGGACGCGCGGGGGGAGACGGGCTGACGAGCCAGGATGACGTCGCCCTACGGCCGCGCAGCACGGGACACGCAGGCGGCTGCGCAGGCGCGGCCGAGTGAAGCGTTGATACACGACCGGAGCCGAATGGCTCTACGAGCATCATGGAGCAGGGACATGCGGAGGGGGACGGCCCTCTCCGTCAAAACACGGGAAACACGGTTGACGTCACGTAGCGTCTGTGACAACTCTTCGCGACCGACTCGTACAGTTTTTGTGTACTCGTTTTTGTCTGAGGGTATAGTTTTTGTCGTTTTTCTTTCAGTACCTTTTTCTTTTCTTTTACTCTTACCGTTAGCTTATCGTCCGCTAACCGATAAGTTTAAATTTTAATTTAATTGTTCGGCAAAGTGCAGTTTGTTTGTGCAACGACTACACTGAACTTAAAAGTGCTGTACTGGATTTACAGGAACTCCACTCATATTCATATTTCCAGTTTAACACCGGCGTCTTGCTTACGGTAAAATTTTATTTTATTTCTCTTTTTTCACTGTAATGGTCAGTATGGCCAATTCACAAAGAATCCGGTTGGGGGGTCTTAACGTCCTCCAGATCAATCTGCATAGGTGTCGACTAGCTCACGATTTGCTCCAGCAGGCCGTGCATGAGCTCGGGGTCGACGTTGTCCTCGTGTCGGAGCCCTGGACCATTCCTGGGCACAGGGACGAAACCGGAAAGGCGGACGTCTGGGTCGCGGGGAGGGGCGCTGCGGGGGCGGGAGTTAGTTGGTGCCTGAGGGAGTTAGGTGGTGGAGGCCTGTTGGTGCCGTTCCGGGGGGCGGTGGCGGTCAGCGTGGGTGATCTCACCCTCGTTGGCTGCTATTTCTCCCCGAATATTCCGCTCACCGAATTCGGCGCCCTTCTCTGTGATCTCGAGGCCGGCGGTGGCGGTCTGTGGCCACCCAGGGTGGGAGATAACCCCCGAACTAGTCCTCGCGTAGGAGGGTTGATCGGCCGAGTCGATGGGTGTATCGGCGATGAAGGCATTAGAGACCGTCAGTGCGTCGTACTTGTAGTACTTCGCATAATGGCGGGGCCCTGATTTAGCATACGGGCTGTGGCGTGTTCTTTGTACAGCACGGTATGTGCTGTATGACTTCCGACTGGGGAACTGTTGTCATTCGTGGCTTCAGTTCCCCAGTTCACGTTAAACGGTTTTTCAGACCGTTTTTCCGTGGGCGGAACACGCCACTAGACAACACTCCGCTGGGCAATCCCCTGGGCAACCCAGGCCGCAAGGGGCAAACGTGCCCTAGCCACACTTGAGCCTCCACGGAAAAGGTACCGCTGGATAGCTCCTGTTCTTAAATACGCAGCGAACTGAACGAAGTGTGGTGGAGAGGAAGAGGCAGCCTCTCCGACTGCTGTCTCCCACGTGTTTGCCGTGCGTGGCGACCCTTGTCGTCGGAAAAGAGGATCCTGGGATCTGAGGGGGCCCTCCCCTGCGGGTGAGACGTCCCCAACACGTACGTTTGGCCTCTGCTTCGACTAGATGGGCGGCTGGACGAGAAAAGTAGCCCTGGTCCAGTCAATCGGCTTGGAACGACCACACGCTTCGGCAAGTGGGTTCTGCTGGGCAAGGACGCGGGCTGGGTAAGGAAACCGACCCAGCCAGCAGACTATATCCGGTGCGTAGCCCTAACTCAGCCTTTGGCGGGTTCCAAATTGTGCGGGTCGGTGGTGGCCGGGGAGCGCACTGGATGAAAGACCAAGACATATTATGGGTCTTAACGAGAAAGAAAAACTAACAAAAACAACCAAGCGTTCAAAGACGACGGGTCCAGCTCCTACTCGGAGTGAAGCCGTCGCCGCAGACGCGGGAACTGCAAATGCAGCTGTCAGTCCCCCCGCGTCTGTGAGAAAGACAAGATCCGGGAAGGTGATTAATGTCGCCAGTCCTCGTGTGATCTTGCAAAGATGTGTGACTCCCACGCGAGCGGTCTCGGTGAAAACCGAGCCCACGGTAGAAGGTGCGCCGGACACCGGTAACGTGGTAGTAATCGAACGAGTCGGAGACACGTCACTCGTGAAGGTGCAGTCGGCACCCGAGCGTGTCGAGGACCCTATAGGTGACGGTTGGCAAACCGTCACCAAAAAGTCGAAGCGAGCCAAGCCGGGCGCACCCACCGGCAAGGCCGCAGTAAACCGGGCCAGGAGACCGAAGGGGACGTTCTCCGGGCAAAAGGTACGGCCTCTCGATCTCGTAAGAGACGAAGCCTTTAGGCGAGTGTCCGAAATACGGACCTTTTGCTTTCGATCCGAGTCGAAAGTCAGCAAGGAGTCCGGGTCAAAGATACTCGCCGAGGTTGAGGCACTCAACGAGTTGGTTCAGGAGCTTATTCAACGGAATAGCTTCGTCGAAGGGCAACTCGCCGCGGTCAGGGCGGACCTAAAAGCGCGTCCTGCCGTAATGAGTGCGATGCGACCTGGGCCGTCCAAGGGAACTCTCCCGAAGACGGCCTGCAATGCCGCGCAGCCGACTTACGCCCAAGTGGCCAAAGTCGACTACAAAAGAGCTTCTCCGGAAGCGGGAAGACGGCCACAATCGCAGCACGTGGTGAAGATCTTCCCGCCGAAGGAAAAAGGACAGAGCAGCGAAGTTACGAAGGTTACTGTTCTGTCCCTCATTAAACCAGCGAAGGAGGCGATCCGAATAAAGTCGGTCCGACGCATCCACTCCGGTGGCATCGTCGTCGAGACCGACCGAAAGGAGGACCTGGAAGCCTTCGTTGGCAATAACAAGCTCCGAAGCGCGGGCCTGTCCGTCTCCTTACCTACCAAGCGAGACCCTGAGGTTTTAGTTTACGACGTCCCGCGTCGGATGGGTAAGGACGAAATTGCCTCTAGTATTTGGAGGCAAAACCTCTGCGATTTGAACCAGAAGGATGTGCCTTCGGGAATTCGGGTCAGCCGCATGGCTGGCAAGACCCCGGAGACAGCCAACTGGGTCGTTGCCGTCAGTCCGCAGAATCTTCAGCGGCTGAAGCAGAGTGGTAGCCGAGTTTACCTTGGATGGAACTCCTGTCGTGTATGGGATTTCGTTCAGGTGCTTCGGTGCTACCGTTGTCAACGCTTCGGGCATACCTCGAAGCGTTGTAAATTCAAGGAGGATGTGTGCGGTCACTGCTCCCAAGAGGAGCATACCTTCACGCTCTGTAGCAAGAAGAGTGAACCTCCGGTCTGCTCTAATTGCAAGGACAGAGGGTGGGCTAGTGCACACAAGTCGCGGGACCCAGCTTGCGCTTCCTATCAGGCGGCGCTAGCTTTGGAGTCGTTCCGTGTCCGACTTGAGTGACGGGCAGATGTGGACTTGTCCACTCCGCCATTCGAACGGCATGCTGGGCGGACCCCTCGGGGTTCGTCCCCTCGGGCCAGGCTGAAGCCCCTCTTGCGGAGATAAATTGACTTTAACACTACTCCGTCAAGAGTGCCTGGATTGGGTTGGACTCGAGGTGGCAGTGGGAGTAGCACGTTGTCTTCCCCTGTCACGATAAGGAACGAGGGTAGAGCCAGACCATCGGCACCCCGTCGAGAGAGCGGCTAGTATAGTCCACATAGGACCCAGGCATAGCCCATCTTTAGACTCACAACGACGACACTAACTGTGATCTCGAGGCCCTAATTGGAAAAGTTCCTCTGGGCCAGATTGCAGTGGGCGGGGACTTCAATGCGAAGTCCCCGGCCTGGGGATCGGTCTGCTCCGATGCAAGGGGGCACGCCGTCCTCGAGCTCATCAATAGGGTTGGCCTCGTCCCGGTAAGGAGTACCGGGGCGTTTACTTTCGAGCGGGGGAGCCAGCGCTCCCTCATCGACTTAATGTTTTGTGGCGGGGGCGCCTATGCTAGGTTGATGGAGAGCAGCATCCTCGACGTTGAGACTGCCTCCGATCATCGGTATATTTTACACAAGTTTGTAGAGTGCGCTGCCGGGCGGGGATCGTACTGTGGCCCACCGCGCCGGAGTGTAGATATCAAGCGCTTTTTAAAGTTATATTTCTGATATGCGCATGAAGCTAACCCTCTCAGTATTGTTACTGTTGAGGACGTGGACGCGTACATAGACATGATTGTCGACCTGGCCGGACGGGCATCTCGCACCCTCCACCCCGGGTTGCGCGATAAGCGTCCCGTGTGGTGGTGGAGTTGCGAGATCGCGACGGCCAGGAAAATGGTATGCAAGGCCAGACGAAGTCTTCAGAGGGCCAGGCGCGGCCAGGACGCCTGTGTCCTAGAAGTAAAGATCGCGGCCTATAAAACCCTTAGGAAGGACTTGGCTCGCACTATTGCGATAGCCAAGTCCGCTGCGTGGAGGTCCTTCACCGATAGAGTGTGTGGGGCCGGCCGTACCTCTGGGTCAGGGGCAGGGTCAAGGGACGCTCTCCGCCAGCATCCCTTAGTGCCGACGAGGTTGCGGGCGTCGTCCGCAAACTTTTTGTAATGGAGCCTCCTAGTGGAGCTCCTTTCCCACGAATTGAGGATTTTGTTCCAGAGTGCCCTGCCTCTTCCAGGCAGTTTTTTTACAGAGGGTGAGATCGAGGCGGCCATCGAAAAGGTCAAGAGGAAGGCGGCCGGCGTCGACGGTATCGCGTCCTGCGTGGTCTGGGCTCTTGGGAGAGAGGCACTTAGCCACATCGCCCACCTTTTCAACACATGCCTCACATTGGGATATTTCCCTGAGGCATGGAAGGTGGGCCGGCTTGTGCTGATCCCCAAGAAGCCTGGACCCGGGGCGGGGTGTCGTGGCGCCCGCTTTGCCTCCTCTCGAACTTCTCCAAGGCGTTCGAGTACTGTCTCAAGGAGCGCCTGGCGTCCGGGGTTGCCTTCGCAAGCAACCAATTTGGCTTTGTCAAGCGCAAAAGCACGGTCGATGCCATGTGTCGTCTCATCGATACATGGGACGCTGCTAAGCGTACAGGGTTGCATTGCGTGATGGTGGCCTTGGACGTCAGGAATGCCTTTAACACCGTACGGTGGGACGGTATTTTGGGCGCCTTGGCGGGGAAAGGGGTCTCGGCTCCGCTGCTGCGCGTGCTGAGTAGTTATCTCAGCGGGCGCGTGGTGGAGGCGACGACCCCGACCGGACCTGAGCGTTTTTCAGTACATGCCGGTGTGCCTCAGGGCTCCGTTCTCGGCCCCTGGCTCTGGAACGCCCAATATGATGGTCTCCTCGAGATGCCTCTTCCCAGGCACTGTAGTGTCTTAGGTTTCGCGGACGACGTCGCCCTTCTCGTCGGCGCGCGTAGTGCCGAACGCGTGGTTGCGTTGGCCGAGCAAACGCTCGCCCGCATCCACGCGTGGTTTCGGGATAATTATCTGGAGCTGGCGGAGGAGAAGACCGAGGTCCTGCACCTGACCAGCAGGAAGGCACCTGAGGCCCTCCATCTGGCCCTCGGTTCGGCGTCCCTCCGAAGCAGCGGATGCGTGCGTTACCTCGGGCTGCTGATCGAGGGAAATCAGTGCTTCCGCGCGCATGTCAGGCGAAGCTGCGAGAAAGCAGCCAAGTACGCGGGCCTGCTAGCCCGAATCCTTCCCAATATCCGGGGCGGGGGCTACTGGGCTCGGCTGCTCTACTATAGGGTGGTCGAGTCGGTGGTCCTCTACGCGGCCCCTGCTTGGGCGCACGTGGCGTCGAGGTGCGGCAACGACAGGGCCATCAACGCGGTCCAGCGTTCGATCCTGGCTCGAGTAGCCAGGTCGTACAGGACCGTGTCCCTCGACGCCGTTTGCGTCTTGGCGGGCGTGCCGCCCCTGGTGTTGGTGGCGGAGGAAAGGCTTCGTATCTTTCGCAGGCTGTCCACCCTCGACAGGGGCTCGGAGGGCTTCGTGTCGGAGGTTGGGCGGGTGAAGGCTGAGGAAAAGCGTGTCACGCTTCAGCGTTGGCAGGCTAGATGGGATGCTGCAAGGCATGGACGCTGGACCCACCGCTTGATTCCTGATATCAGTGAGTGGATCCAGTGGGGCCCTAAAATACTCAGCTTTCACCTAACCCAGTTTATCTCCGGGCACGGATGCTTCGCTGAGTACCTGACGAGGATGGGATTTTTGAATAGCGATCTCTGCCTGGCATGCGGGCGGGGGCCTGATGGCCCCGTTCACGCGCTTCTGGAGTGCGGGCATTTTGCATGCTGAGAGGGGCGCCGCCGAAGGGGCGATGGGGGCCGCTCTTAGGCTCGGAAATTTTATGACTCTACTGAAGGACCATGCTACCAGGACCACTCTCGTCAGCTACGTCACTGGCGTGGCAAAACAACGAGAGGAAATGGACAGGCGTGAGAAACGACGGCACCGCAGGGTGCGAAGCATCCCTACTAGACGCAGGCCTGAGCCTCAAGGCTAGGCGTTTTTTCTTTGTTTTTTTTTAGGCTTTTAGGTTTTATTTCTAGGTTTAGTATAGGCTTACCGTGGCCTTTGTTAAACGGTTCTGACACGTGATCCAGGCACCCACCGTGCAGGAATCCCGAGAGGGGACACCGCGGTGGGTGTTCTGCGCAAAGGCTGAAGCCTGAGGAGGGGTTTAGTGGGTATACCTGGTATTGCACCCTTTCGCCAGGGAGTCCCACACTCCCGCCCACCAACATCTTAGGGCGGCGTGCGCAATGCATTCCCCTCCTCCTGAAAAAAAAAAAATGTCAGGGTTATATCAAGGTTAGGTCAAGTGTTCGGCAGCCCACGTCGTTGCCTGGCCAGCAACACCGGCCGGGACAGTCGATGGGAATGGGGAGGCCCATTGGTTCCGGGGTGCAATGACGTCGGTTTGCGACGTCGCCATGCCCCGGACCAGGGTCTTCCCGAGGATTTACGCTCCGAGAGCGTCCGCGCGCGACGCCAGTACGCTCGCGCCCGTCGACGACGACGTACGGACGACGTGCTGGCTGCCCAGCTGTACGGGCGATATCGGGAGAAGGTGGTCGCCCTGCAGCTGGCCATCAGGCGAGCGAAGGACCAGGCCTGGCGAGATCTCCTCGGCTCTCTGAACCGAGATCCGTGGGGGCGCCCATACAAGATGGCATTGGGACGATTACGTCCCTGGGCGCCCCCCGTGACGGAGAGCCTGGATCCGGGGCTGCTCGGGCGGGTCGTGGACGCTTTATTCCCCGATAGCGGGGAGGCGTCCCGGCCCGTCCCTGAGCCAGAGGAACATGAGTGGTCCTCGGATCTTGAGGTCGCGCCGGAGGAGATGGCCGGCGTCGTCAAATGGCTCCGGGGGAAAGAATACCGCCCCGGGGCCGGACGGTATCCCCGGCCGGGTCTGGTTGCTCGCCGCGAGCGTCCTGGGGGAGAGGCTGAGGAGCCTCTACTCTGGGCTCCTGAGGTCGGGGACGTTCCCCGACCTATGGAGAGAAAGTCGGATGGTCCTCTTGAGGAAGGATGGGAGGCCGGAGGATTCTCCCTCCGCGTACCGGCCCATTTGTCTCCTGGATGAGGCGGGCAAGATCTTCGAGAAGATCATTGTTGCCCGCCTCTCCAGACACCTGTCCCGCGACGGCCCAGATCTGGCGGACTGCCAGTTTGGCTTCCGGGAGGGGCGATCGACGGTCGACGCTATCGACCGTCTCAAGTCCCTCTCGGACAATGCCGTGGCAAGGGGCGGGGTGTGCTTGGCGGTGTCCATTGACATCGTCAATGCGTTCAACACCCTGCCCTGGTCCGCCATTAGGGAGGCCCTCGTTGATCACCAGGTGCCTCCCTATCTGAGGCGGGAGGCGGTGGCGGTCTGTGGCCACCCAGGGTTGAGAGGCGACCCCCGAACTAGTCCTCGCGAAGGTTGTTGCTACTACCGAGTCGATGGGTGCGTCGACGATGAAGGCATTTTAGACCGTCAGTGCGTCGTACATGTAGTACTTCGCATAATGGCGAGGCCCGAGATTAAGCATGCGGGCTGTGGCGTGTTCATGTACAGCATTGAATATGCTGTACTACTCCCTAGCGGGGGACTGTTGTCACTTGTGGCTGCAGTCCCCCGCGTTACGTTATGCGGTTTTTCTGGTCTAACTGGAATGCCGCATTTTCGTTGTCTGAACACGCCACGAAGCAACACGCTGTCGGATTGAATGTTGCTGCTGAGTCGATAGGTGCATCGGCGATGAAGGCACTTGAGACCGTCAGTGCGTTGTACATGTAGTGCTTCGCATAATGACGAGGCCCGTGATTAAGCAAGCGGGCTGTGGCGTGTTCTTGTGCAGTATTGAACATGCTGTACTACTCCCATCCGGGGGACTGTTGTCACTTGTGGCTTCAGTCCCCCGCGTTACGTTATGCGGTTTTTCTAGTCTGACTGGAATGCCGCATTTTCGTTATGTGAACACGCCACAAAGCAACACGCCGACGGAGTGAATGCTGCCGAGTTGACGGATGCATCAGATGCATCGGCGATGAGGGTATTTGAGACCGCCAGTGCGTTGTACATGTAGTACTTCGCATAATGGCGAGGCCCCTGAACTAAGCATACGGGCTGTGGCGTGTTCATGTACAGCATTGAATATGCTGTACTACTCCCTACCGGGGGACTGTTGTCACTTGTGGCTGCAGTCCCCCGCGTCACGTTATGCGGTTTTTCTGGTCTGACCGGAATGCCGCATTTTCGTTGTCTGAGCGCGCCACGTAGCAACATGCCGCTGGATCTAGAAATCGGGATGCAACCAATCACCTGGGCAACCCAGGCCGCAAGGGGCAAACGTGCCCTAGCCACACTTAAGCCTCCACGAAATAAGGTACCGCTGGATAGCTCGTATTCTCAAAACGCAGCGAACCGAACGAAGTGTGGTGGAGAGGAAGAGGCAGCCTCTCCGACTGCTGTCTCCCGCGTGTTTGCCGTGCGTGGCGACCCTTGTCGTAGGAAAAGAGGATCCTGGGATCTGAGGGGGCCCTCTCCTGCGGGTGAGACGTCCCCAACACGTACCTTTGGCCTCTGCTTCGGCTAGATGGGAGGCTGGACGAGAAAAGCAGCCCTGGTCCAGTCAATCGGCTTGGAACGACCATACGCTTCGGCGAGTGGGTTCTGACGGGTGAGGACGCGGGCTGGGTTGAGTAATCGGCCCAGTCAGCAGACTATGTCCGGTGCGTAGCCCTAACCCAGCCTGATGGCGGGTTCCAAAATGTGTGGGTCGGTGGTGGCCGGGGAGCGTACCGGATGAAAGCAAAGATCTAACTATGGGATCTAAAAACTTGAAAATCGAACGATCTAAGTCGGCGGGTCCAGCTCCTACTCGGAGTGAAGCCGTCGCCACAGACGCGGAAGCTACAACAGCAGCTGTTAGCCCTCCTGCGTCTGCGAAAAAGACAAGGTCCGGGAAGGTGTTAAACATCGCCAATCCTCGTGTGACCTTAGAGAGATGCGTGACACCCATGCGAGCGGTCTCGGTGAAAACTGAGGCCACGGAAGAAGGCGCGCCGGACACCGGTAACGTGGGGACATCGCCCAAGTCGGGGGACTCCCCCAGCCGCAAGGCTGGGAAGGAGAAACCCAAGAAACTCGAATCAGTCAAAGACACGCTCGTGAAGGTGCAACCGGCACCCGTGCGTGTCGAAGACCCCGAAGGTGGCGGTTGGAAAACCGTCACCAAAAAGTCGAAGCGTGCCAAGCCAGTCGCACCTACTGGCAAGGCCGCAGCAAACCAGGCCAGGAAATCGAAGGGGACGGTTTCCGGGCACGAGGTACGGCCTCTCGATCTCGTGAGAGACGAAGCCTTCAGGCTAGTATCAGAGATACGGACCTTTTGCTTTCGACCCGAGTCGAAAGTCAACAAGGAGTCCGGGTCGAAGATATTAGCAGAAGTCGGAGCACTCAACGAGTTGGTCCAGGAGCTGATTCAACGAAACAGCTTCGTCGAAGGGCAACTCGCCGCGGTCAGGGCGGACCTAAAAGCGCGTCCTGCCGTAATGAGTGCGGTGCGACCTGGGTCGTCCAAGGGAACCCTCCCGAAGACGGTCTCCAATGCCGCGCAGCTGACCTACGCCCAAGTGGCAAAGGTCAACCAGTCAGCGACTCCGGAGGCGAGAAGACCACCGACACAATACGTGGTGCGTATCTTCCCGTCAAAGGATAAAGGACAGAACAGCGATGCTACTAAGAGAGCTGTTCTGTCGATCGTAAAACCTGCGAAGGAGGCGAT
The DNA here is from genome assembly GCF_051020955.1 of Megalopta genalis. Classification (NCBI taxonomy): domain Eukaryota; kingdom Metazoa; phylum Arthropoda; class Insecta; order Hymenoptera; family Halictidae; genus Megalopta; species Megalopta genalis. Next base: position 347,114 of record NW_027476167.1, read on the forward strand.
CTGGGTCAGATCGGTTCGACGCATCCACTCCGGTGGCATCGTCGTCGAAACCGATCGCAAGGAGGACCTAAAAGCCTTCGTAGGGAATAAGAAGCTGGCGAGTGCGGGACTGTCCGTCTCCTTGCCCAGCAAACGGGACCCCGAGGTCCTGATTTATGACATTCCGAAAGGGATGGGCAAAGAGGAAATTGCCTCCAGTCTTTGGAGGCAAAACCTCTCTGAGGCGTCCCAGAAGGATGTGCCTTCGGGTGTTCGGGTCAGTCGCATGGCTGGCAAGACCCCGGAGACAGCCAACTGGGTAGTGGCCGTCAGTCCGCAGATTCGTCGGCGGCTGGCGCAGAGAGGAGACCGGGTGTACCTCGGGTGGAGTTCCTGTCGTGTGCGGGACTTCATACAGGTCACCCGATGCTATAAGTGCCAGCGCTTCGGGCACACGGCGAAGCGCTGCAAATTCAAAGAGGATGTCTGCGGACATTGTGCCGAAAAAGGGCACGGTTATGCGCTCTGTAACAGGAAGAGCAAGCCTCCGGTTTGCTCCAACTGTAAAGACAGAGCGCGACCATTTGAACATAAGTCGCGAGACCCGGCCTGCGCCTCCTATCAGGAAGCGCTGGTTTTGGAGATGTCTCGCATTAGACATGAATAATTTGAATCTCGAATGGATAGTACAAACGACCGGCGACGCTCGAGAGTCATACGGGTCATGCAGCATAACATGCAGCGGGCCCGAAACGTGACCGACGAAGTCCGGACTGAGATGCATAGGCGAGGGGTAGATGTGTTGCTTGCACAAGAGCCATATAGCTGGCGGGGTACTGTGCCCGGGCTAGGCTTGAGAACGAGGCTGATCACGGCAGGCGATCCGGTGATGGCTGCAATAGCGGTCAGAAACCCGGATCTAACCGTGGTCAAAGTCTCTAACTTGTGCGACACGCATTTGTCCTGTGTCAGCATCTCGGGTTCGTTTGGGAGCTTCTTCCTGATCAGCCACTACTTTCAATGGTCCGATGACGTTGAATCAGGTCTGGCGCGGTTGGAGAGAGCTCTTTCCGCACTTAAGCATAACCGAGTCATTATCTCTGCCGACGTTAACGCAAAATCAGCCCAGTGGGGCAGCGCGGAGATGGACGTGAGAGGCCGTAAACTCGAAGAGTTTATCGTGAGCCATGGCTTGGTTGTCTTGAACGAGGCTGGAAACGCTCCGACGTTTTCCAGCCCTAGTGGACAGTCATACATCGACGTCACACTATCGACACCTGATATTTGCGACAAGGTGCGAGGTTGGAAGGTCCGCGAGGACCTGACGACCAGCGACCACCGAGTCATAGAGTTTTCTTTGAGTTTTTGCGCCGAGGACGGTGCTGCCGAAATTAGTAGCAACAGCAGCACCAACCGGAACGGATTATTACCAAGGTTCCGACTCCGAAGCGCAAAATGGCCCGAGTTCGACAAGGCGCTGCAGGAAAGTAAGAGGAGTATATCCCCCAATCCATTGAACAATAAGGGGGAAGTCGAACATCTAGCACAGGAGATCGAAAGAATGATCGTCCAAGCGTGCGACTCCTCGATGCCAACCAAGCAGTGGCATTCAAAATCCGTCCCATGGTGGACGGCCGACCTGACGAGGCAAAAGAGGCGAGTCTATAAACTTAGACGAGCCTCGCAGAACGCAGCATGTTCAGAGGAGCAGAGGGCGGCCAAGAGGACCGAGTATCTCAAACAGAGAAAGGCCTACAAAGCCGCCATCAAAGCTGCTCGGTCGCACAGCTGGCGTGCATTCGTGACCGAGCAGGGAAACAAGGAACCCTGGGGCCTCATTTATAAGATCACGAGGCAGAAGATGACAGCCAGCACGGTCATCTCAAATATAAACCTTAACACTGCCCAGGGTTACACTACAGACTGGGACTCCACCGCTTCCGCGCTGCTGGAGGGGTTAATTCCGGACGATAGCCCCGCGAATGACTCCCCGGATCATGCGCGAGTCAGGAGGGAAGCTGCCATCGAGCCGGAGAGTGAGGACGCCAGTCCCTTCACCCTCTCGGAGCTCAGATCGGCGGTCAACCGACTGAAGAGCGGCAAGTGTCCAGGCCTAGATCGGATCGAGCCGGAGATTTTAAAACGTTCGTTTAATACGATCTCACGCGAGCTCCTCCGACTCTACAACGGATGCCTGGCACACGGAGTCTTTCCCGTGGAATGGAAAGTCGGGTCCATCATTACCATCCTTAAAGGACCCGAGAAACCTGAAACGGAGATAAAGTCCTACAGACCAATATGCTTGCTTTCGGTCGTAGGCAAAGTCTTGGAGAAGCTAATCGCTACGCGATTAGCTAGTTCGTTTTTGCACCCCGACTACGCCTCCGATCGGCAATACGGATTCAGGCCGCATCGATCCACGACTGATGCCGTGGTAAAGATGAGGGAGCTTGCGTCCGGTCGAGAGGAAAAGTACGTCGTGGGTCTGCTCTTCGACATTGCTGCGGCCTTTGATAATGTCTGGTGGCCAAGCATACTCAACGCGTTGAGGAAGCGAGGCTGCCCAAAAAACCTATTTAGATTGGTGGTCGACTACTTCGACGGCCGCGTGGTGACTATGGTGTCTGATCGCGGTGCAGTGCGGAAGAAAGTCACTAAGGGCTGCCCACAGGGATCAATTCTTGGTCCGAGCTGTTGGAACTTAGTCTTCGACGAGGTTCTACAGCTCTTATCGAACGCCGGGCTCGCTTGCGAGCCCATCGCCTATGCAGACGACCTTCTTGTCTTGATCTTCGCGAACAGCAGGAAGGGTCTAGAAAGCAATGGCCAATTGGTTGTGGACACCATTTCTCGCTGGTGCGACCAGCAGAAATTGTCGCTGTCTGCGACCAAGACCGAGATTTTATTCTTGAAAGGCTCTCTCGACAGAGAGAGGCCACCTGTGATAAAAGTAGGAGGTCGGAATATTGCCGTCAAGGACTTTGCGCGTTACCTTGGCGTGCATTTTGACTCTGGACTGGGTATCCATTCCCACGTCGAGTATTTGAATGCTAAGTCCTTGCGAACGTTTAATGCGCTAGCAAGGATTGCTAAGTCGAACTGGGGATTGGGATATCGGACGATGCGTACTTTGTACCGCGGCTTGTTTGTCCCAATCGTCACGTATGCTGCCGCGGGCTGGGCAGACCGCCTTACCTCTGGGACGAGTAAAGTGCTCACCAGGGCGCAGAGGCATGTTCTGCTTGGCTGCGTCAAAGCCTACAGGACAGTCTCCACTGATGCGATCCCCGTGATCGCCGGGGAGATACCTGTGGACTTGGCGATAGCGGAGTTCAGCTGCGTGTACAAAGCCAGGAAGAAACTCGGGTTCCAACATGGAACCTATCAAGTGAGTCAGGCCGAATTGGCTGACGAAGTCGTCACCGAAGCCCAAGTTCGCAGAAGGCTGAGGGAGGCGAATTTAGAGATGTGGCAGCAGAGATGATCGTCCTCGACGAAGGGTAGGGAAACCTTCCAATACTTCGGCGAGGTATCAGACCGACTCTCAGCGAGCTGGATCAGAGTCGACCATGATGTAGCGCAGTTCTTGAGCGGACACGGAGACTTCCGTGCGAAGCTCAAGACGTTCGCCCTGGTCGACGACGAGTTGTGCGAATGTGGGGAGGAGGAAACTCCAAACCACGTCCTCTACGATTGTCAGCGTTACGTAGAGGACAGGGAACACCTTCGCCAGGCGGCGCTTCGAGAAGGATTTCAGTGGCCAATCGACAAAGCCAGCCTGGTGTCAGAGCAGCTGTTTAAGGAGTTCCGAAAATTCGCACGATCCGTAAGTAAGACTAAGAAACGAACATAGAACGAAACTGCATACGGAGCGTGGACTCGTCCAGCTCCGTCGATGTACGGCATGCTGGGCGAACCCCTCGGGGTTCGTCCCCTCGGGCCAGGCTGAAGCCCCTCTTGCGGAGATAAAAGACTTTAACACTACTCCGTAAGAGTGCCTGGATTGGGTTGGACTCGAGGTGGCAGTGGGAGTAGCACGCTGTCTTCCCCTGATACGATAGTGAACGAAGGTAGAGCCCGAACATCAGGCACAAGTCGCAAGAGCGGCCGGTATGGTCCACCAAGGACTTAGGTACGGCCCGTCTCTCAGAGACCACAGTTTAGACGGCAACACTAACTGTGGTCATGTTTTACAGGAACGGGGGTCTTGCCTTAACCGGCCGGGCCGCGAGGATGACAACCTCTCTAAAAAATCCCTAGCCCCAAGCAGTGCTGCGCGGTGATGAGGGTGTAGCTGGAGTAAGCGCCAGCTATGTTTGGTGGGTGCACCAATCTTTAGCGGACAACCCCGGGGTACCTGGCGACCCCCGGGTGTATTAGCCTTCCCCGGGTATGGCGGCTCTGCCCGGGGTGACCTTCTTTCCGACCACACTCGTGGGACCAATTATGGATTCTTTTTCACAAATAACCGGGGAGGGGGGAAACGAGCGTGAGGTGGAGGTGCGCGGGCCTATCGTGCGCCTCAAAAGATGTACAGAGCCGGTGTCGCGGAGGCATTCTGCAATACGCGGCAAAAAGAGGACCGCAGCGGGCCATGGTGAGTGCGATGAGGGGGAGGAGTCAGATTTCTCTGTCTCCTCAAACCACTCATCGCAGAGTGTCCCGGGCTCGTCGTCAGCGAGGAAGAGAGGACGGCCGCCGACGACCGGCGAATATGTTGGCCTCGCAGAGGCCAAACTTAGGCTGGCCGAGGCCTCGCAGTTGGAGGCCGAGGCAAGGGAGGTGGCGGCGATATTCGACCCGGGTGCCCCCGTGCCGAGACCATCGCGGTCGAGCGTCCCGCTCCCGGACGAGACGGATATCGCGGAAAATTTCCGCAACCGTCCGACGCGGGATGTCGCGGCCGCCATATTGGAGAGCCTGGATGAGGTGGCCAGGATCTCCGGCGTGTCGAAGGGGCTGAAGGGCAACTTGGCCCGCGCCCTGAGGGTGGCCGCTTTAAACGGCAGGGTAGGGGTGTCCGAGCTTGCGGTTAGGTCAGCTACCGACGCCACGCGTGCCCTGGAGGCCGAGAATGCCGTCCTCAGGGGGCAAATGACGGAGCTGCGGGCGCAGGTGGCCCGGCTCCGGCAGGTGGTGGAGGCAAGAACGGCTGCTGCCGCAATGCCTCCGCCGCCGCGCCCGGGAGAGGGCTCAGTATCGCCGCCGATCGTCTCCGCCCGGGACTGCCAACGCTCCGGGCAAGAAAAGTCCTCGCCCCCACCTGCGGCTGCGCCCGCAGATTTTCTGGTGCAGATAAGCGCCCTGATAGACGCCAAATTGGCGTCATTCAGGTGGGAGCTCGCGTCGCGAACGGACTCGGCCCTGCGATCGGTGGCACCTGGGCCGTCCGTCCCCTCACAGTCTTCGGACAGGGTGGGGCGGAAGACGAAGAAGAAGAAGAAAGGTGGGAAAGCTGGGGCGGCTATAGCGGCCCAGACGGAGCCCGCTCGAACTCGAGCAGTATTGGCCCCACACTCCGCCGCGCCTCCACCCCAGGAGGCGTGGTCCCAGGTGGTTGGCCGGAAGGCCAAAAAGGCGGCTGCCAAGGCCACTGCGGCCGCGAATAGAAAAGGACGGGTGGTCTCGGCGGCCCCCAGGAAGACACCCCTGCCTCCTCGACCGCCACGCTCAGCAGCGGTTACAATAACGGTTCCGTCTGGTGTGGACATGACTTACGCGCAGGCGATGGCCACTGCCAGGTCCAAGGTGGACCTGGCAGAAATTGGCATCGCCTCGCTGAGGCCGCGAAGGGCGGTGACTGGGGGGTTAATTATGGAGGTCCCTGGCACCGATGGGGCCGCCAAGGCCACCGTCCTCGCCACAAAAGTGGCGGAAGCGCTGGCAGGCACCGGCGTAAAGGTCGCGCGTCCGGTCAAAAAAGCTGACCTTAGGGTGCGCGGCCTGGTCGATTCGACCACGCCGGCGGAGGTCGCTGCGGCTGTTGCCCGCGCGGGCGGGTGCAGCGAGGGGGACATCAATACCGGCGAAATCCGGTCTTCCCCCTCGGGATTGGGCACCCTCTGGGTCCGATGTCCTGCCGCGGCCGCTCGCAAGGTTGCTGTCGCGGGCCGGATAACCGTCGGCTGGACCCAGGCAGCCGTGGAGGCCCTGAGTGCCCGGCCTCTGCAGTGTTACCGTTGCCTTGGTGTTGGCCACACCAGTCAGCGGTGCACTTCTGCCGAGGATAGGTCCGACTGCTGCTATAGATGCGGCCGTCGGGACCATAAGGTGGCAGCCTGTACGGCCACGCTCAATTGTCCGCTTTGTGCGGGCGCGGGCAGGCCGTCTGGTCACCGCCTCGGCAGCCGGGCATGTCCGGCCAGTGTGAGGCGAGGCAAGGTAGGCGGCCAAAGGTCGTCTGCCAGGTTTCTTAAAAAAGGGAAGGAAACCACGATGGCCAAGGCAGCGACCACCGTGGCCAGCAACGAAATGGCGGCACCGCCTGATGCTACCGCCGCGCCCGCGAGGGCGGATGGGGCCACTAAAGTCCCTGACGCCACCGCATCCGCGGCCGTGACGGCGATGGACACGGCTGTGTAATGGGGCCCCCGGGCCCGATAATACAAATTAATCTCAACTGCTCGGCCAGAGCGCAGGATCTCCTGTTTCAATGCCTGGCCGAGCGGGGTGCCGGGTTGGCAGTCGTGGCGGAGCCGCACAGGGTCCCCAAACATCCACACTGGATGGGGGACTCGATTGGCTCTGCCGCGATTATTTGGGCTGGGAGGTCGGGGTCCCCGCCGTGCTCGCTTATTGAGCGCGGCCTGGGATACGTGGCCGTTGATTGGGGCGGCACCGCGGTTGTGGCGGTATACGCACCTCCAAGGTGGTCCCTCGAAGAGTTTGAGCAGTATCTGGACGGGGTAGGGAGATGCGTCTCCCGCTGCCATCCCCGTCCGGTGCTGGTCCTGGGGGACTTTAATGCCAAGGCCACGGCTTGGGGTTCCCCCGGGACTGACTCGAGGGGCCGGGAGGTGCTGGATTGGGCGGCGGGACTGGAGCTCCGTCTCCTGAACACGGGCTCGGTCCATACGTGCGTGCGGCATAACGGGGGGTCCATCGTTGACCTTTCGTGGGCAACACCCCCGGCTGCGCGCCGTATTACGGGGTGGAGGGTGGCGGAAGGGGTCGAGACGTTGTCTGACCATAGATACATAGTTCTCGACCTCTCCGCCGCCCCACCATCGACACTCCGTCGTCGCCCCGCCGATGAGGGTTCGCCTCAGCCGCGGTGGGCGCTGAAGCGCCTCGACCAGGACGCTCTGATGGCGGCAGCACACGTCGTGGCCTGGCCAGCAACACCGGCCGGGCCAGTCGACGGGAATGGGGAGGCCCATTGGTTCCGGGGCGCAATGACGTCGATTTGCGACGTCGCCATGCCCCGGGCCAGGGTCTTCCCGAGGAAGGCGGTGTACTGGTGGTCGCGGGAAATAGCGGAATTACGCACCGAGTGCGTCCACGCGCGACGCCAGTACGCTCGCGCCCGTCGACGACGACGTACGGACGACGTGCTGGCTGCCCAGCTGTACGGGCGATATCGGGAGAAGGTGGTCGCCCTGCAGCTGGCCATCAGGCGAGCGAAGGACCAGGCTTGGCGCGATCTCCTCGGCTCACTGAACCGAGATCCGTGGGGGCGCCCATACAAGATGGCATTGGGACGACTGCGTCCCTGGGCGCCCCCCGTGACGGAGAGCCTGGATCCGCGGCTGCTCGGGCGGGTTGTGGACGCTTTATTCCCCGTTAGCGGGGAGGTGTCCCTGCCCGTCCCTGAGCCAGAGGAACATGAGTGGTCCCCGGATCTTGAGGTCGCGCCGGCGGAGATGGCCGGGGTCGTCAAATGGCTCCGGGGCAAGAATACCGCCCCGGGGCCGGATGGTATCCCCGGCCGCGTCTGGTTGCTCGCCACGAGCGTCCTGGGGGAGAGGCTGAGGAGCCTCTACTCTGAGCTCCTGAGGTCGGGGACGTTCCCCGACCTATGGAGAGAAAGTCGGATGGTCCTCTTGAGGAAGGATGGGAGGCCGGGGGATTCTCCCTCCGCGTACCGGCCCATTTGTCTCCTGGATGAGGCGGGCAAGATCTTCGAGAAGATCAGTGTTGCCCGCCTCTCCAGACACCTGTCCCGCGACGGCCCCGATCTAGCGGACTGCCAGTTTGGCTTCCGGGAGGGGCGATCGACGGTCGACGCTATCGACCGTCTCAAGTCCCTCTCGGACAATGCCGTGGCAAGGGGCGGGGTGTGCTTGGCGGTGTCCATTGACATCGTCAATGCGTTCAACACCCTGCCCTGGTCCGCCATTAGGGAGGCCCTCGTCGATCACCAGGTGCCTCCCTATCTGAGGCGACCCCCCCCGTGGTTCGTACCTTGTCGTGGTGGGGGGGCTTGCGAGCCTTGATGATCCTCAGGGCTGTGCCGGCGGGGAACTTGATTCCCTGGCAGGTCTAACCTAGCCGGAGTGGCCTGAGGTGAGAGGCCAGACTAAAATTGAACCTCATACCGTAAGCCCGTGGTCATGTTTTACGGGCCCGGGGGTCTTGCCTTAACCGGCCGGACCGCGAGGATGACAACCTCTCTAAAAAATCCCTAACCCTAAGCAGAGGTGCGCGGTGATGGGGTACGCACTGGTCGATGGCATTAGTGCGTGGTCAGCGGGTGCGCTGGCCGTTAGCGGCCAACCTCTGGATACCTGGCGCCACCAGTTGTATTTTAGCCTTACCTGGGTGCAGGGGGCTCCGCCCAGGTGGACAAATTTTTCCGCCATACTCGTGGGAACATTATGGATCCAAAACGTGAAAAATTAATGGGGGGTGTCATTGGGGAGAAAGGGGATGATGAACCGGGGACGCATGGCTCGATCACGGGTGGTGGTGATAGTGTGAAGAGTCAGGGTTTGGTGAGACAGGGCAGTAGAAGTGGTAGTTTGAGGAAAAGGAAAGTTGATGGTTCGAATGCGTCGGAAGAAGAGGATAAAAGTGTGAGATCGAATGTTAGCATAAGCGGTATGAATGTGCGTGAAATGGATATTAGCATGACAGAAGCTGAAGGTAATGACATGCTATGTATGAGAAAGATTGGTGAGAAAGTGAGGAAATGTGTATTTAATGACTCTAATCGTGTATCTAAAGTAGTGAGTGAGTATATTTTAAACTGTGTTGGTGAGTATGAAGAGTGTATGATGCGATTGATTTGTGAGAATGAGAGATTGAAAGGTAAATTGGAAGAATGTGAGAAACGTGTGTGTATGCCTGCTAGCCCGGGCAGAACGTATGCGAGTGCTGCCAGAATGGGTTTGGGCGTTGGAGTGGGTGTGGGTGTTGGAGCGGGTGTGGATGCTGGTAGAATGAGGGGTGATAAAATGAGCAGAGTGGATGAGAAGAAGGACAGGAAGTATGCTGTCATTGTAAAGCCTAAAGATGACAAGGTCACAATGACAAGTGAGCAGGTGAAAGAGAGAGTGATTAATGAGATAAGTAAGGATTTGAATGTGCGAGTGAGAGCTGTCAGAAAGATAAGGAGTGGTGGACTAGCGATTGAGACTGCTAGTTTGAATGAATTAAATAAAATTAAAGGTTGCGAGAAATTTAATGAGGTTGGTTTGAAAGTTGAAATACCAAGAAAAATTGGACCAAAGATAATTGTTTTTGATGTGCCGAATGAAATGAATGAGAAAGAATTTTTGAATGAATTGTATGAAAAGAATTTGAAGGAATGTGTGAGTGAAAATGAATTTAATGAGCGAGTGCGAATAGTGAGTAGGAGAAGTAGGAAGGATGCGAGTGTTGGGAATGTTATTGTTGAATTGAATGTTAGGATGTTGAGTGTGTTGACTGGTGAAGAGAGAATTTATATAAGATGGAAATCTTGTAAATTTAAAGAATATGTGAGTGTTTTGAGATGTTTTAAATGTAGTGGCTTTGGCCATGTTGCGAAAGAGTGTAAAGAAAAAGACAATTTATGTCAAAAATGTTGTGAGAAAGGTCATGTGAGGATTAATTGTGTGAGAGATGGATTTGTGTGTAGAAATTGTAGAATGAAAGGTAACAAATGCGATCATTCGGTTATGTCTGAGGAATGCCCAGAATATAAACGTATTGTAGAGAGAGAGCGAATGAGGATTAGCAATGAATAAGTGCAAGTTAAGTATGATTCAGTGTAATTGTCAGCGGGCGTATACGGTTATGTGTGATCTGGGAGTGGTTATGGGCGAAAAAAGAATTAGTGTGGCAATGTTGCAGGAGCCGTATATGGCTGTTGATGGGAATGTTAGAGGATTACCAGGCTGTATGAAAGTATTTGTGAATGAAGGTGAGCGAATTGGAGCGGTTGTTGTTGTGAATGATGTATGTATAGAAGCGGTGCGTGTGAGTGAGTGTACAGATGAGTGTGGTGTGTGTGTGTGGCTGAAAGGAGATTTTGGTGAGTTGTATGTTGTGTCCATGTATTTCAGATTTGGTCGGGATATTGAGGATTATCTTAGATACATGGATAAATTGTGTGAATGTTTATGTGGTAAGAGAATCATTTTTGGTATGGATGCGAATGCGGTGTCTCCTTTATGGTATAGTAAGGGAGGTGGCCGCTCAAGAGAAAATGTAATACGTGGACGTGAATTGGAAGATTGGATTATTGCGAATGGTATGCAGGTGTTAAATGAGCCGAGTGAATGGTATACGTTCTCTGGTCCGAATGGACAGAGTGATATTGATGTGACAATTGTGAGTGATTCTTGTGCTGGATGTCAGTTTGAATGGAAAGTAGAGTGTGAGTGGGGAATAAGTGACCATAATGTTATAAGTGTTGATATGATATTTGATAAAGAGTGTGTGGAAATTTTGTATGTTGAGAAAAGATGGTTTTGTAAAAATGTTGATTGGGATGAATATGTGGATGAGTTAAGATGTAGTGCGGTAGTGGGTGAGCTTGATGTGCGGAAAAGTGCGGATGAGTTAGCGGTTGAAATGGTACGTTTGATTCAAGATGTGAATGATAAATGCTTGAAAGTATGCAAAAGATCGAATAAGAAAAAGAATGCATGGTGGACAAGAGAGTTAGAGAAAATGAAGAAGAACGTACGGAATAAACGGAAGAAAATGCAGAATGCTAGGCGGCGAGGAGAAAATGTGTGTGAAAGAGCACTAGAATATAAAAGATGTTTAAGTGAGTATAAGAAAGAGATGTGTAGAGTGAAAGAGGATTATTGGAAGAACTTTGTGAGTAAAAGTAGTAATGAGGACCCATGGGGTCCTGTTTACAGAGTATGTAGAGGGAAATATCGGAGTGAATGTTTAAATACGATGAATGTGAATGGAAGAATGACGAAAACATGGAATGAAAGTGTGAATGTGATATTGGATCGCTTGTTTCCGGCTTCGGAAATGGATGATGTGAATGATGGATTGAATGATGAAAATGAAGTAATAAATGAGGAAGTGAATGATAATATAAATGAAGTAAATACTAAAAGTTTTAAATGGCATGAATTAAAAGAAGCGATTAGTGAAATGAGGTTGGGTAAGGCGCCAGGAATGGATGGTGTGAGTGCTGAGATGATGAGGAATGTAGGACGAGCGATTCCGGAATATTTGAAGAGTATGTATGATGAGTGTTTGAGAGCGAATACCTTTCCGAGTGAATGGAAGAAAGCACGGGTGATTATATTGCTGAAGTCTCCTGATAAGGTTAAGTCCGATCCAGGGTCGTATAGGCCGATTTGTTTATTATCTGTTTTAGGGAAGATCCTGGAGAAGATGATGATCAGAAGGCTTGAGCGTAAGATGGATGGTAGAATGTGTGATGTGCAACAGGGATTTATGAAAGGTAAATCTACGGAGACTGCATGGTTGAAAGTTAAGGAGTATGTTTCTCGGAGTGAATGTAAGTATGTATTAGGGATATTTGTTGATTTTAAAGGAGCGTTTGATAATTTAGAATGGTGTAGAGTGATTGAGAAATTGAGTGAGATTGAATGTGATGAGATTGATTTATGGAAAGATTATTTTAGGGACCGAATGGTTTGTATGACTGGAGTAAATGACATTGTTTGGAAGCGTGTAGTGCGTGGCTGTCCGCAAGGATCTATAGCAGGGCCGTTTATTTGGAATTTAATGATGAATGATCTGCTTGTGGATCTAAGTGCGACGGGGTGTAAATGTGTTGCATATGCGGATGATTTGTTTTTAATGATTGAAGGGCGAAACCGAGTGGAACTGGAGAGAAAGGGAACTGAATGGATGAGAATTGTGTGTCAATGGGGAGATAGAGTGGGAGTGAGTGTTTCTGAATCTAAGAGTGTGATGTTGATGATGAAAGGAAATTTGGCAATGACTAGAAGTCCGAATGTACGTATGAAGGATAGAGGTATGAAAAGAGTTGAATGTGTGAAGTATTTGGGTGTTTGGATGAGCGAGAGACTGCAATTTGGGGTACATTTGAGGAGTTTGAAAGACAAAATTACTGGAGTGGTTGGACAAATGAGTAGAGTAATGAGGCGAGAATGGGGAATGAGAAAGAAGGGTATGCGTGTAATTTATAGAGGTTTGTTTGAAGCATGTGTGATGTATGGTGCTAGTGTATGGTGTGAAAGTATGAAGTTTCAGTATGCTAGAGATATTATGAATAGATGTCAGCGAATAGTGTTGTATGCTTGTCTAAATGTGTGTAGAACCGTTTCGACGGATGCAATGCAGGTCCTAATGGGTACCCCCCCCCCCCTGGGACCTGGAATGCAGAAAAAGAGGCATGATTTGGCGATGGAAGCATGGTGTGAGTGTTGGTGAAAATGAGATTGTTAATGATGAGGAAATGGATGGAATGGAGGAACGGGAGGGAGTGAGGCTTATAAATGAGAGAATGATAGAGGTATGGCAGCGTAGATGGCATGAGAGTGGAAAAGGGCGTGTGACGTATGAATATATTAAGAATGTTTGTTTTGCTTTGAGAACGATTGCATTTGAGCCTAGTTTGTATGTATGTTTTCTGATGACTGGACATGGAAGCATGAATGACTTTTTATGGAAGCGTGGGTTATGTGAAACTAGGATGTGCGGATGTGGTAGAGCACATGAGGATTGGAAGCATGTGTTAGTTGAGTGTGAATGGTACAATGATATCCGAAATTTGAATGATTGTGGTGTGATAGTATGTGAAGATGGAGGTGTGAGTGTTGGGCGTGTGGTGGAGAATAAGGCGACGTATGAGTGTTTTAGTATGTTAGCGAAGAGTATATTTGTGAGAAGGCGAGAGAGAATGAGTGAAAGAGCGAATGTCGTGTAAGCCTGGTGTCCAGAGGCGCAGGGGGGTACCCTTGCCGGATGAAAGGTTGGCTGGATACGGCTTGCCGGGTCCAGTTGGCCGATTCCTGCAAGGGCCTTTGGAGCGTAGCGACTCCACGCACTCGAAGCGCTGGTTCACCAGTACCGGAAGTGTAGGCTTCCAAACTGGTAGTAGCTAACGCTACGGAAGATCCAACCAGTGATCTTGACTGGTACCGCGGGGACCGGGAGCCCCTGAGGAGTGCCTCAGCCCGGTCATGGGTAGGACCATCGCGGGGGCAGTGGTAAGGCCAAATGCTGGTCAGAGACCCCTTTTTCCAGGGTCTCGGCGGGTGAGCTGCGCATTGTTCAGCTCGAGCACCGTCCTGCAGAGACGGTAGAGTGTGGAAAGTCACTCGGCACCACCGGTTGTCTGCTCTCAGGCCCTGCAGCCTGGGAGTGTACCGGTAGTTCCCGCACGAGCGGGAATGCGCTGATTGGGCGTATCCCAATCCCGCGCCCATGGGGGCCGTGTGGGTAAGCCTTTGGGTTGGTACTGCACGTAAAATCACTAGAGACTAACTATCTGAGGCGGGTGATCGGGTCCTACCTGCGGGACAGGTGGGTTGAATACCCGGGCCGGTACGGGATGATACGGAGGGAAGTGGACCGCGGGGTCCCGCAGGGGTCCGTCTTAGGACCGCTCCTGTGGGACCTGGGTTACAACGCGGTCCTGGAAAAGGCCTCCCTGCCCGACGGTGCCACCCTTGTCTGCTACGCGGACGACACGTTGGTGGTCGCCGTCGGGAGTACCTTCGAGAGGACCATCCGACGAGCAGAGGTTGCGGTGGCAGCCGTCGTCGCGAGGATCCGCGATCTGGGGCTGAAAATAGCCCCGGAGAAGGCCGAGGCTGTCTGGTTTCACGGACGGCCACGGTCTCGGCCGCCGGCCAGATCGTGGATCTGGGTTGGAGAAGCCTGCGTAGAGGTGAAGTCCGAGTTGAATGATCTCGGACTGATCCTGGACAGCCGCTGGAGCTACGATGCGCATCTCGACCGTCTCGTCCCCCGAGTCGAAAAGGCGGCGGCCTCTTTGGGCCGCCTGCTGCCCAACCTCGGGGGACCGGGAGATTTGGTGCGCCGCCTATACCTGGGCGTGGTGCGGTCTATGGCCTTATACGGTGCCCCAATATGGGCGCCGTACGTGATGACCAGCCGGCGCAACACGCTGTTGTTGCGCCGGCTGCAGAGGCGGATGGCCATCCGCCTCATAAGAGGTTACCGCACCGCGTCTACCGTGGCGGCGCTTGCTCTGGCGGGAGAACTTCCCTTCGAGCTTCAGGCGGCGGTGCGCGCCTATGTTTATGGGCGCACAAGCATCGCCAGCCGTGCTCGAGGGGCCCCGCCGGAGCGAGAGACGGTCGAGGGCTTCGAGCTCCAGGCCCGGAGACTAGCGCTCGCCAGATGGCGTGCCGAGCTTTGCTCCCACGCCGGCGAGCGCGTCCCCGGGGCTCTCCTGCCGCACTTCACCTCGTGGCGGGAGAGACGGCATGGCAGGCTCTCCTACCGAGCGACGCAGGTGTTCACCGGGCATGGCTGCTTCGGTGTCTACCTGTGTCGCATCGGGCGGGAAGCGACGACGGTGTGCCACCATTGTGGCGCGGAGGAAGACTCGGCGCAGCACACGCTGGAGGAATGTCACGCCTTTTCAGCGCTGCGCCGAGTCCTAAAACGAGAAGTCGGCCACGACCTCGCACTCTCCAGCCTAGTTGGGGCCATGCTGGAGGGCCCGGGGAAGTGGGCGGCAGCAATCTCTTTCTGCGAGGAGGTTATGTCGCGGAAGGAGGCTGCCGAGCGGGATCGGGAGCTTACAGATCCCGCCCGACGTGCCCGGGGACGGCGTGCGCGCCCACGCCGAGAAACCCCGGGCAGCTGAGAGTAGGCGGGCGGCGGGTGTACCAGAATATGCTGGTTTCATTGCCCGCCGCCCGCCAACAGAGGAGGATCTCCACTGTTGGGAGTGGGGGATGACGAGTCGCCTGAAGGAGGCGAGAGTTAACTGTAATCCTCCTCCAGTATACTCGTCGTCCCCCCGGCGGCCGCTGTGATCAGGGCGGGGGCCCTGGTCACCTATCGCGCGGTCGCCGTGTCTGGGCGGTGCGGGGTGCGACACCTCGCGCCGCCGAATTTAAATGGATTTTAGGGGGGAGGATTATATCTCCCCCCGGGACGCGGCCGGCCATCGTTACCATATTAATGGCCGGCCAGGCGAGGGGGAGCCGCGGTAGTGTTCTTCAAGAGTTCCCGTGGCTCCCCCGTTGAATCGCCAGCGATCGGTACTGCGTCCTCAGGTCGCCGTGGAGGTTTTAGTGGGTCAATCCCCACACTACCCTCGTCCTGCTCCCCCGGGCGGGGCGGGGGTGTCTGGCGAGCAGATTTCCTCCACGTAAAATAAAAAAAAAAAAAAAAAAGGTTATGTCAAGGTGCCGCGGGCCAGGGTCTTCCCGAGGAAGGCGGTGTACTGGTGGTCGCGCGAGATAGCGGAATTATGCACCGAGTGCGTCCACGCGCGACGCCAGTACGCTCGCGCCCGTCGACGACGACGTACGGACGACGTGCTGGCTGCCCAGCTGTACGGGCGATATCGGGAGAAGGTGGTCGCCCTGCAGCTGGCCATCAGGCGAGCGAAGGACCAGGCCTGGCGCGATCTCCTCGGCTCTCTGAACCGAGATCCGTGGGGGCGCCCATACAAGATGGCATTGGGACGATTGCGTCCCTGGGCGCCCCCCGTGACGGAGAGCCTGGATCCGGGGCTGCTCGGGCGGGTCGTGGACGCTTTATTCCCCGTTAGCGGGGAGGCGTCCCGGCCTGTCCCTGAGCCAGAGGAACATGAGTGGTCCCCGGATCTTGAGGTCGCGCCGGAGGAGATGGCCGGGGTCGTCAAATGGCTCCGGGGCAAGAATACCGCCCCGGGGCCGGACAGTATCCCCGGCCGGGTCTGGCTGCTCGCCGCGAGCGTCCTGGGGGAGAGGCTGAGGAGCCTCTACTCTGGGCTCCTGAGGTCGGGGACGTTCGCTGACCTATGGAGAGAAAGTCGGATGGTCCTCTTGAGGAAGGATGGGAGGCCGGGGGATTCTCCCTCCGCGTACCGGCCCATTTGTCTCCTGGATGAGGCGGGCAAGATCTTCGGGAAGATCATTGTTGCCCGCCTCTCCATGCACCTGTCCCGCGACGGCCCCGATCTGGCGGACTGCCAGTTTGGCTTCCGGGAGGGGCGATCGACGGTCGACGCTATCGACCGTCTCAAATCCCTCTCGGACAATGCCGTGGCAAGGGGCGGGGTGTGCTTGGCGGTGTCCATTGACATCGTCAATGCGTTCAACACCCTGCCCTGGTCCGCCATTAGGGAGGCCCTCGTTGCTCACCAGGTGCCTCCCTATCTGAGGCGGGTGATCGGTGCCTACCTGCGGGACAGGTGGGTCGAATACCCGGGCCGGTACGGGATGATACGGAGGGAAGTGGACCGCGGGGTCCCGCAGGGGTCCGTTTTAGGACCGCTCCTGTGGGACCTGGGTTACAACGCGGTCCTGGAGAAGGCCTCCCTGCCCGACGGTGCCACCCTCGTCTGCTACGCGGACGACACGTTGGTGGTCGCCGTTGGGAGTACCTTCGAGAGGACCATCCGACGAGCAGAGGTTGCGGTGGCAGCCGTCATCGCGAGGATCCGCGATCTAGGGCTGAAAATAGCCCCGGAGAAGGCCGAGGCTGTCTGGTTTCACGGACGGCCTCGGTCTCGGCCGCCGGCCAGATCGTGGATCCGGGTTGGAGAAGCCTGCGTCGAGGTGAAGTCCCAGTTGAAATATCTCGGACTGATCCTCGACAGCCGCTGGAGCTTCGATGCGCATCTCGACCGTCTCGTCCCCCGAGTCGAAAAGGCGGCGGCCTCTTTGGGCCGCCTGCTGCCCAACCTCGGGGGACCGGAAGATTTGGTGCGCCGCCTATACCTGGGCGTGGTGCGGTCTATGGCCTTATACGGTGCCCCAATATGGGCGCCGTACGTGATGACCAGCCGGCGCAACACGCTGTTGTTGCGCCGGCTGCAGAGGCGGATGGCCATCCGCCTCATAAGAGGTTACCGCACCACGTCTACCGTGGCGGCGCTTGCTCTGGCGGGAGAACTTCCCTTCGAGCTTCAGGCGGCGGTGCGCGCCTATGTTTATGGGCGCACAAGCATCGCCAGCCGTGCTCGAGGGGCCCCGCCGGAGCGAGAGACGATCGAGGGCTTCGAGCTCCAGGCCCGGCGACTAGCGCTCGCCAGATGGCGTGCCGAGCTTTGCTCCCACGCCGGCGAGCGCGTCCCCGGGGCTCTCCTGCCGCACTTCACCTCGTGGCGGGAGAGACGGCATGGCAGGCTCTCCTACCGAGCGACGCAGGTGTTCACCGGGCATGGCTGCTTCGGTGTCTACCTGTGTCGCATCGGGCGGGAAGCGACGACGGTGTGCCACCACTGTGGCGCGGAGGAAGACTCGGCGCAGCACACGCTGGAGGAATGTCCCGCCGTTTCAGCGCTGCGCCGAGTCCTAAGACGAGAAGTCGGCCACGACCTCGCACTCTCCAGCCTAGTTGGGGCCATGCTGGAGGGCCCGGGGAAGTGGGCGGCAGCAATCTCTTTCTGCGAGGAGGTTATGTCGCGGAAGGAGGCTGCCGAGCGGGATCGGGAGCTTACAGATCCCGCCCGACGTGCCCGGGGTCGGCGTGCGCGCCCACGCCGAGAAACCCCGGGCAGCTGAGAGTAGGCGGGCGGCGGGTGTACCAGAACATGCTGGTTTAATTGCCCGCCGCCCGCCAACAGAGGAGGACCTCCACTGTTGGGAGTGGGGATGACGAGTCGTCTGAAGGAGGCGAGTTTTGACTGTGATCCTCCTCCAGTATACTCGTCGTCCCCCCGGCGGCCGATGTGATCAGGGCGGGGGCCCTGGTCACCTATCGCGCGGTCGCCGTGTCGGGGCGGTGCGGGGTGCGACCCCTCGCGCCGCCGAATTTAAATGGATTTTAGGGGGGAGGATTATATCTCCCCCCGGGACGCGGCCGGCCATCGTTACCATCCTGATGGCCGGCCAGGCGAGGGGGAGCCGCGGTAGTGTTCTTCAAGAGTTCCCGTGGCTCCCCCCATTGAATCGCCAGCGATCGGTCCTGCGTCCTCAGGTCGCCGTGGAGGTTTTAGTGGGTCGATCCCCACACTACCCTCGTCCCGCTCCCCCGGGCGGGGCGGGGGTGTCTGGCGAGCAGATTTCCTCCACGTAAAATAAAAAAAAAAAAAAAAAAAAAAAGGTCCCCACGCCGGCGAGCGCGTCCCCGGGGCTCTCCTGCCGCACTTCACCTCGTGGCGGGAGAGACGGCATGGCAGGCTCTCCTACCGAGCGACGCAGGTGTTCACCGGGCATGGCTGCTTCGGTGTCTACCTGTGTCGCATCGGGCGGGAAGCGACGACGGTGTGCCACCATTGTGACGCGGAGGAAGACTCGGCGCAGCACACGCTGGAGGAATGTCCCGCCTTTTCAGCGCTGCGCCGAGTCCTAAAACGGGAAGTCGGTCACGACCTCGCACTCTCCAGCCTAGTTGGGGCCATGCTGGAGAGCCCGGGGAAGTGGGCGGCAGCAATCTCTTTCTGCGAGGATGTTATGTCGCGGAAGGAGGCTGCCGAGCGGGATCGGGAGCTTACAGATCCCGCCCGACGTGCCCGGGGACGGCGTGCGCGCCCACGCCGAGAAACCCCGGGCAGCTGAGAGTAGGCGGGCGGCGGGTGTACCAGAACATGCTGGTTTCATTGCCCGCCGCCCGCCAACAGAGGAGGACCTCCACTGTTGGGAGTGGGGGATGACGAGTCGCCTGATGGAGGGGAGGGTTAACTGTGATCCTCCTCCAATATACTCGTCGTCCCCCCGGCGGCCGCTGTGATCATGGCGGGGGCTCTGGTCACCTATCGCGCGGTCGCCGTGTCGGGGCGGTGCGGGGTGTGACCCCTCGCGCCGCCGAATTTAAATGGATGTTAGGGGGGAGGATTTATTTTATTTCCCCCCGGGACGCGGCCCGCCATCGTTACCATCCTGATGGCCGGCCAGGCGAGGGGGAGCCGCGGTAGTGTTCTTCAAGAGTTCCCGTGGCTCCCCCGTTAAATCGCCAGCGATCGGTCCTGCGTCCTCAGGTCGCCGTGGAGGTTTTAGTGGGTCGATCCCCACACTACTCTCGTCCCGCTCCCCCGGGCGGGGCGGGGGTGTCTGGCGAGCAGATTTCCTCCACGTAAAATAAAAAAAAAAAAAAAAAAGGTTATGTCAAGGTTGGGGAGGGGGGAAACGAGCGTGAGGGGGAGGTGCGCGGGCCTATCGTGCGCCTCAAGAGATGTACAGAGCCGGTGTCGCGGAGGCATTCTGCAACACGCGGCAAAAAGAGGACCGCAGCGGGCCTTGGTGCGTGCGACGAGGGGGAGGAGTCAGATTTCTCTGTCTCCTCAAACCACTCATCGCAGAGTGTCCCGGGCTCGTCGTCAGCGAGGAAGAGAGGACGGCCGCCGACGACCGGCGAATATGTTGGCCTCGCAGAGGCCAAACTTAGGCTGGCCGAGGCTTCGCAGCTGGAGGCCGAGGCAAGGGAGGTGGCGGCGATATTCGACCCGGGTGCCCCCGTGCCGAGACCATCGCGATCGAGCGTCCCGCTCCCGGACGAGACGGATATCGCGGAAAATTTCCGCAACCGTCCGACGCGGGATGTCGCGGCCGCTATATTGGAGAGCCTGGATGAGGTGGCCAGGATCTCCGGTGTGTCAAAGGGGCTGAAGGGCAACTTGGCCCGCGCCCTGAGAGTGGCCGCCTTAAACGGCAGGGTGGGGGTGTCCGAGCTGGCAGTGAGGTCAGCTACCGACGCCACGCGTGTCCTGGAGGCCGAAAATGCCGTCCTCAGGGGGCAAATGATGGAGCTGCAGGCGGAGGTGGCCCGGCTCCGGCAGGTGGTGGAGGCGAGAACGGCTGCTGCCGCAATGCCTCCGCCGCCGCGCCCGGGAGAGGGATCAGTATCGCCGCCGATCGTCGGCGCCCGGGATTGCCATCGCTCCGGGCAAGAAAAGTCCTCGCCACCACCTGCGGCAGCGCCCGCAGATTTTCTGGCGCAAATAGGCGCCCTGATAGACGCCAAATTGGCGTCATTCAGGAGGGAGCTCGCGCCGCGAACGGACTCGGCCCTGCGATCGGTGGCGCCTGGGCCGTCCGTCCCCTCACAGTCTTCGGACAGGGTGCGGCGGAAGACGAAGAAGAAGAAGAAAGGTGGGAAAGCTGGGGCGGCCATAGCGGCCCAGACGGAGCCCGCTCGACCGCGAGCAGAATCGGCGCTACCCTCTGCCCCGCCTCCGCCCCAGGAGGCGTGGTCCCAGGTGGTTGGCCGGAAGGCTAAAAAGGCGGCTGCCAAGGCCACTGCGGCGGCGAATAATAAAAAAGGACGGGTGGTCGCGGCGGCCCCCAGGAAGATACCCCTGCCTCCGCGACCGCCACGCACAGCAGCGGTTACCATAACGGTTCCGTCTGGCGTGGACATTACTTACGCGCAGGCGATGGCCACTGCCAGATCCAAGGTGGACCTGGCAGAAATTGGCATCGCCTCGCTGAGGCCGCGAAGGGCGGTGACTGGGGGGTTAATTTTGGAGGTCCCTGGCACCGATGGGGCCGCCAAGGCCACCCTCCTCGCCACAAAAGTGGCGGAAGCGCTGGCAGGCACCGGCGTAAAGGTCGCGCGTCCGGTCAAAAAAGCTGACCTTAGGGTGCGCGGCCTGGTCGATTCGACCACGCCGGCGGAGGTCGCTGCGGCTGTTGCCCGCGTGGGCGGGTGCAGCGAGGGGGACATCAATACCGGCGAAATCCGGGCTTCCCCCTCGGGATTGGGCACCCTCTGGGTCCGATGTCCTGCCGCGGCCGCTCGCAGGGTTGCTGTCGCGGGCCGGATAACTGTCGGCTGGACCCAGGCAGCCGTGGAGGCCCTGAGTGCCCGGCCTCTGCAGTGTTACCGTTGCCTTGGTGTTGGCCACACCAGTCAGCGGTGCACTTCTGCCGAGGATAGGTCCGACTGCTGCTATAGATGCGGCCGTCGGGACCATAAGGTGGCAGCCTGTAGGGCCACGCCCAATTGTCCGCTTTGTGCGGGCGCGGGCAAGCCGTCTGGTCACCGCCTCGGCAGCAGGGCTTGTCCTGCCAGTGCGGGGCGGGGTAGGGGAGGCGGCCAAAGGCCGTCTGCCAGACTTAATAAAAAAGGGAAGGAAACCACGATGGCCAAGGCAGCGACCACCGTAGCCAGCAACGAAAAGGCAGCATCGCCTGATGCTACCGCCGCGCCCGCGGGGGCGGATGGGGCCATTAAAGTCCCAGACGCCACCGCATCCGCGGCCGTGACGGCGATGGACACGGCTGTGTAATGGGGCCCCCGGGCCTGATAATACAAGTTAACCTCAACTGCTCGGCCAGAGCGCAGGATCTCCTGTTTCAATGCCTGGCCGAGCGGGGTGCCGGGTTGGCAGTCGTGGCGGAGCCGCACAGGGTCCCCAAACATCCACACTGGATGGGGGACTCGATTGGCTCCGCCGCGATTATTTGGGCTGGGAGGCCGGGGTCCTCGCCGTGCTCGCTTATCGAGCGCGGCCTGGGATACGTGGCCGTTGATTGGGGCGGCACCGCGGTTGTGGCGATATACGCACCTCCAAGGTGGTCCCTCGAAGAGTTTGAGCAGTATCTGGACGGGGTAGGGAGATGCGTCTCCCGCTGCCATCCCCGTCCGGTGCTGGTCCTGGGGGACTTCAATGCCAAAGCCACAGCTTGGGGTTCCCCCGGGACTGACTCGAGGGGCCAGGAGGTGCTTGATTGGGCGGCGGGACTGGAGCTCCGTCTCCTGAACACGGGCTCGGTCCATACGTGCGTGCGGCATAACGGGGGGTCCATCGTTGACCTTTCGTGGGCAACGCCCCCGGCCGCGCGCCGTATTACGGGGTGGAGGGTGGCGGAAGGGGTGGAGACGTTGTCTGACCACAGATACATAGTTCTCGACCTCTCCGCCGCCCCACCGTCGACACTCCGTCGTCGCCCCGCCGATGAAGGTTCGCCTCGACCGCGGTGGGCGCTGAAGCGTCTCGACCAGGACGCTCTGATGGCGGCAGCCCACGTCGTGGCCTGGCCAGCAACACCGACCGGGCCAGTCGACGGGAATGGGGAGGCCCATTGGTTCCGGGGCGCAATGACGTCGGTTTGCGACGTCGCCATGCCACGGGCCAGGGTCTTCCCGAGGAAGGCGGTGTACTGGTGGTCGCGCGAGATAGCGGAATTACGCACCGAGTGCGTTCGCGCGCGACGCCAGTACGCTCGCGCCCGTCGACGACGTCGTACGGACGACGTGCTGACTGCCCAGCTGTACGGGCGATATCGGGAGAAGGTGGTCGCCCTGCAGCTGGCCATCAGGCGAGCGAAGGACCAGGCCTGGCGCGATCTCCTCGGCTCTCTGAACCGAGATCCGTGGGGGCGCCCATACAAGATGGCTTTGGGACGATTGCGTCCCTGGGCGCCCCCCGTGACGGAGAGCCTGGATCCGGAGCTGCTCGGGCGGGTCGTGGGCGCTTTATTCCCCGTTAGCGGGGAGGCGTCCCGGCCCGTCCCTGAGCCAGAGGA
The DNA here is from genome assembly GCF_051020955.1 of Megalopta genalis. Taxonomy (NCBI): domain Eukaryota; kingdom Metazoa; phylum Arthropoda; class Insecta; order Hymenoptera; family Halictidae; genus Megalopta; species Megalopta genalis. The sequence goes on from NW_027476167.1 coordinate 370,078, forward strand.
ACATGAGTGGTCCCCGGATCTTGAGGTCGCGCCGGAGGAGATGGCCGCGGTCGTCAAATGGCTCCGGGGCAAGAATACCGCCCCGGGGCCGGACGGTATCCCCGGCCGGGTCTGGTTGCTCGCCGCGAGCGTCCTGGGGGAGAGGCTGAGGAGCCTCTACTCTGGGCTCCTGAGGTCGGGGACGTTCCCCGACCTATGGAGAGAAAGTCGGATGGTCCTCTTTAGGAAGGATGGGAGGCCGGGGGATTCTCCCTCCGCGTACCGGCCCATTTGTCTCCTGGATGAGGCGGGCAAGATCTTCGAGAAGATCATTGTTGCCCGCCTCTCCAGGCACCTGTCCCGCGACGGCCCCGATCTGGCGGACTGCCAGTTTGGCTTCCGGGAGGGGCGATCGACGGTCGACGCTATCGACCGTCTCAAGTCCCTCTCGGACAATGCCGTGGCAAGGGGCGGGGTGTGCTTGGCGGTGTCCATTGACATCGTCAATGCGTTCAACACCCTGCCCTGGTCCGTCATTAGGGAGGCCCTCGTCGATCACCAGGTGCCTCCCTATCTGAGGCGGGTGATCGGGGCCTACCTGCGGGACAGGTGGGTTGAATACCCGGGCCGGTGCGGGATGATACGGAGGGAAGTGGACCGCGGGGTCCCGCAGGGGTCCGTTTTAGGACCGCTCCTGTGGGACCTGGGTTACAACGCGGTCCTGGAGAAGGCCTCCCTGCCCGACGGTGCCACCCTCGTCTGCTACGCGGACGACACGTTGGTGGTCGCCGTCGGGAGTACCTTCGAGAGGACCATCCGACGAGCAGAGGTTGCGGTGGCAGCCGTCGTCGCGAGGATCCGCGATCTGGGGCTGAAAATAGCCCCGGAGAAGGCCGAGGCTGTCTGGTTTCACGGACGGCCTCGGTCTCGGCCACCGGCCAGATCGTGGATCCGGGTTGGAGAAGCCTGCTTCGAGGTGAAGTTCGAGTTGAAATATCTCGGACTGATCCTCGACAGCCGCTGGAGCTTCGATGCGCATCTCGACCGTCTCGTCCCCCGAGTCGAAAAGGCGGCGGCCTCTTTGGGCCGCCTGCTGCCCAACCTCGGGGGACCGGGAGATTTGGTGCGCCGCCTATACCTGGCCGTGGTGCGGTCTATGGCCTTATACGGTGCCCCAATATGGGCGCCGTACGTGATGACCAGCCGGCGCAACACGCTGTTGTTGCGCCGGCTGCAGAGGCGGATGACCATCCGCCTCATAAGAGGTTACCGCACCACGTCTACCGTGGCGGCGCTTGCTCTGGCGGGAGAACTTCCCTTCGAGCTTCAGGCGGCGGTGCGCGCCTATGTTTATAGGCGCACAAGCATCGCCAGCCGTGCTCGAGGGGCCCCGCCGGAGCGAGAGACGGTCGAGGGCTTCGAGCTCCAGGCCCGGAGACTAGCGCTCGCCAGATGGCGTGCCGAGCTTCGCTCCCACGCCGGCGAGCGCGTCCCCGGGGCTCTCCTGCCGCACTTCACCTCGTGGCGGGAGAGACGGCATGGCAGGCTCTCCTACCGAGCGACGCAGGTGTTCACCGGGCATGGCTGCTTCGGTGTCTACCTGTGTCGCATCGGGCGGGAAGCGACGACGGTGTGCCACCATTGTGGCGCGGAGGAAGACTCGGCGCAGCACACGCTGGAGGAATGTCCCGCCTTTTCAGCGCTGCGCCGAGTCCTAAAACGAGAAGTCGGCCACGACCTCGCACTCTCCAGCCTAGTTGGGGCCATGCTGGAGGGCCCGGGGAAGTGGGCGGCAGCAATCTCTTTCTGCGAGGAGGTTATGTCGAGGAAGGAGGCTGCCGAGCGGGATCGGGAGCTTACAGATCCCGCCCGACGTGCCCGGGGACGGCGTGCGCGTCCACGCCGAGAAACCCCGGGCAGCTGAGAGTAGGCGGGCGGCGGGTGTACCAGAACATGCTGGTTTCATTGCCCGCCGCCCGCCAACAGAGGAGGACGACCACTGTTGGGGATGGGGAATGACGAGTCGTCTGAAGGAGGCGAGTGTTAACTGTGAACCTCCTCCAATATACTCGTCGTCCCCCCGGCGGCCGCTGTGATCAGGGCGGGGGCCCTGGTCACCTATCGCGCGGTCGCCGTGTCGGGGCGGTGCGGGGTGCGACCCCTCGCGCCACCGAATTTAAATGGATTCTAGGGGGGAGGATTTATTTCCCCCCGGGACGCGGCCGGCCATCGTTACCATCCTGATGGCCGGCCAGGCGAGGGGGAGCCGCGGTAGTGTTCTTCAAGAGTTCCCGTGGCTCCCCCGTTGAATCGCCAGCGATCGGTCCTGCGTCCTCAGGTCGCCGTGGAGGTTTTAGTGGGTCAATCCCCACACTACCCTCGTCCCGCTCCCCCGGGCGGGGCGGGGGTGTCTGGCGAGCAGATTTCCTCCACGTAAAATAAAAAAAAAAAAAAAAGGTTATGTCAAGGTTCCCCCCCCCGTGTCCGCTACCTTGTCGTGGTGGGGGGGCTTCGTGCCCTAATGATCCTCAGGGCTGTGCCGGCGGGGAATTTATTCCCTGGCAGGTTCTACCATGCCGGAGTGGCTTGAGGTGAGGGGCCAACTAAAGTCGGACACATACCGTAAACCTGTGGTCATGTTTTACAGGAACGGGGGTCTTGCCTTAACCGGCCGGGCCGCGAGGATGACAACCTCTCTAAAAAATCCCTAGCCCCAAACAGTGTTGCGCGGTGATGAGGGTGTAGCTGGAGTAAGCGCCAGCTATGGTTGGTGGGTGCACCAATCTTTAGCGGACAACCCCGGGGTACCTGGCGACCCCCGGGTGTATTAGCCTTCCCCGGGTATGGCGGCTCTGCCCGGGGTGACCTTCTTTCCGACCACACTCGTGGGATTAAGTATGGAGTCTACTTTTTCACAAACAACCGGGGAGGGGGGAAACGAGCGTGAGGTGGAGGTGCGCGGGCCTATCGTGCGCCTCAAAAGATGCACAGAGCCGGTGTCGCGGAGGCATTCGGCGACACGCGGCAAAAAGAGGACCGCAGCGGGCCTTGGTGAGTGCGATGAGGGGGAGGAGTCAGATTTCTCTGTCTCCTCCCACCACTCATCGCAGAGTGTCCCGGGCTCGTCGTCAGCGAGGAAAAGAGGACGGCCGCCGACGACCGGCGAATATGTTGGCCTCGCAGAGGCCAAACTTAGGCTGGCCGAGGCTTCGCAGCTGGAGGCCGAGGCAAGGGAGGTGGCGGCGATATTCGACCCGGGAGCCCCCGTGCCGAGACCATCGCGGTCGAGCGTCCCGCTCCCGGACGAGACGGATATAGCGGAAAATTTCCGCAACCGTCCAACGCGGGATGTCGCGGCCGCTATATTGGAGAGCCTGGATGAAGTGGCCAGGATCTCCGGCGTGTCAAAGGGGCTGAAGGGCAATTTGGCCCGCGCCCTAAGGGTGGCCGCCTTAAACGGCAGGGTGGGGGTGTCCGAGCTTGCGGTTAGGTCAGCTACCGACGCCACGCGTGCCCTGGAGGCAGAGAATGCCGTCCTCAGGGGGCAAATGACGGAGCTGCGGGCGGAGGTGGCTCGGCTCCGGCAGGTGGTGGAGGCGAGTACGGCGGCTGCCGCAATGCCTACGCCGCCGCGCCCGGGAGAGGGCTCAGTATCGCCGCCGATCGTCGCCGCCCGGGACTGCCAACGCTCCGGGCAAGAAAAGTCCTCGCCCCCACATGCGACTGCGCCCGCAGAATTTCTGGCGCAGATAAGCGCCCTGATAGACGCCAAATTGGCGTCATTCAGGAGGGAGCTCGCGCCGCGAACGGACTCGGCCCTGCGATCGGTGGCACCTGGGCCGTCCGTCCCCTCACAGTCTTCGGACAGGGTGGGGCGGAAGACGAAGAAGAAGAAGAAAGGTGGGAAAGCTGGGGCGGCTAAAGCGGCTCAGATGGAGCCCACTCGTCCGCGAGCAGAATTGGCCCCACCCTCCACCGCGCCACCACCCCAGGAGGCGTGGTCCCAGGTGATTGGCCGGAAGGCCAAAAAGGCGGCTGCCAAGGCCACTTCGGCCGCGAATAAAAAAGGACGGGTGGTCCCAGCGGCCCCCAGGAAGACACCCCTGCCTCCTCGACCGCCACGCTCAGCAGCGGTTACAATAACGGTTCCGTCTGGTGTGGACATGACTTACGCGCAGGCGATGGCCACTGCCAGGTCCAAGGTGGACCTGGCAGAAATTGGCATCGCCTCGCTGCGGCCGCGAAGGGCGGTGACTGGGGGGTTAATTTTGGAGGTCCCTGGCACCGACGGGGCCGCCAAGGCCACCGTCCTCGCCACAAAAGTGGCGGAAGCGCTGGCAGGCACCGGCGTAAAGGTCGCGCGTCCGGTCAAAAAAGCTGACCTTAGGGTGCGCGGCCTGGTCGATTCGACCACGCCGGCGGAGGTCGCTGCGGCTGTTGCCCGCGTGGGCGGGTGCAGCGAGGGGGACATCAATACCGGCGAAATTCGGTCTTCCCCCTCGGGATTGGGCACCCTCTGGGTCCGATGTCCTGCCGCGGCCGCTCGCAAGGTTGCTGTCGCGGGCCGGATAACTGTCGGCTGGACCCAGGCAGCCGTGGAGGCCCTGAGTACCCGGCCTCTGCAGTGTTACCGTTGCCTTGGTGTTGGCCACACCAGTCAGCGGTGCACTTCTGCCGAGGATAGGTCCGACTGCTGCTATAGATGCGGCAGTCGGGACCATAAGGTGGCAGCCTGTACGGCCACGCCCAATTGCCCGCTTTGTGCGGGCGCGGGCAAGCCGTCTGGTCACCGCCTCGGCAGCCGGGCATGTCCTGCCAGTGTGAGGCGAGGCAAGGTAGGCGGCCAAAGGCCGTCTGCCAGACTTAATAAAAAAGGGAAGGTAACCACGATGGCCAAGGCAGCGACCACCGTGGCCAGCAACGGAAAGGCAGCATCGCCTGATGCTACCGCCGCGCCCGCGGGGGCGGATGGGGCCATTAAAGTCCCAGACGCCACCGCATCCGCGGCCGTGACGGCGATGGACACGGCTGTGTAATGGGGCCCCCGGGCCCGATAATACAAGTTAACCTCAACTGCTCGGCCAGAGCGCAGGATCTCCTGTTTCAATGCATGGCCGAGCGGGGTGCCGGGTTGGCAGTCGTGGCGGAGCCGCACAGGGTCCCCAAACATCCACACTGGGCGGGGGACTCGATTGGCACCGCCGCGATTATTTGGGCTGGGAGGCCGGGGTCCCCGCCGTGCTCGGTTATTGAGCGCGGCCTGGGATACGTGGCCGTTGATTGGGGCGGCACCGCCGTTGTGGCGATATACGCACCTCCAAGGTGGTCCCTCGAAGAGTTTGAGCAGTATCTGGACGGGGTAGGGAGATGCGTCTCCCGCTGCCATCCCCGCCCTGTGCTGGTCCTGGGGGACTTCAATGCCAAGGCCACGGCTTGGGGTTCCCCCGGGACTGACTCGAGGGGCCGGGAGGTGCTGGATTGGGCGGCGGGACTGGAGCTCCGTCTCCTGAATACGGGCTCGGTCCATACGTGCGTGCGGCATAACGGGGGGTCCATCGTTGACCTTTCGTGGGCAACGCCCCCGGCCGCGCGCCGTATTACGGGGTGGAGGGTGGTGGAAGGGGTCGAGACGTTGTCTGACCATAGATACATAGTTCTCGATCTCTCCGCCGCCCCACCATCGACACCCCGTCGTCGCCCCGCCGATGAAGGTTCGCCTCAGCCGCGGTGGGCGCTGAAGCGCCTCGACCAGGACGCTCTGATGGCCGCAGCACACGTCGTGGCCTGGCCAGCAACACCGGCCGGGACAGTCGACGGGAATGGGGAGGCCCATTGGTTCCGGGGCGCAATGACGTCGATTTGCGACGTCGCCATGCCCCGGGCCAGGGTCTTCCCGAGGAAGGCGGTGTACTGGTGGTCGCGCGAAATAGCGGAATTACGCACCGAGTGCGTCCGCGCGCGACGCCGGTACGCTCGCGCCCGTCGACGACGACGTACGGACGACGTGCTGGCTGCCCAGCTGTATGGGCGATATCGGGAGAAGGTGGTCGCCCTGCAGCTGGCCATCAGGCGAGCGAAGGACCAGGCCTGGCGCGATCTCCTCGGCTCTCTGAACCGAGATCCGTGGGGGCGCCCATACAAGATGGCTTTGGGACGTTTGCGTCCCTGGGCGCCCCCCGTGACGGAGAGCCTGGATCCGGGGCTGCTCGGGCGGGTCGTGGGCGCTTTATTCCCCGTTAGCGGGGAGGCGTCCCGGCCCGTCCCTGAGCCAGAGGAACATGAGTGGTCCCCGGATCTTGAGGTCGCGCCGGAGGAGATGGCCGGGGTCGTCAAATGGCTCCGGGGCAAGAATACCGCCCCGGGGCCGGACGGTATCCCCGGCCGGGTCTGGTTGCTCGCCGCGAGCGTCCTGGGGGAGAGGCTGAGAAGCCTCTACTCTGGGCTCCTGAGGTCGGGGACGTTCCCCGACCTATGGAGAGAAAGTCGGATGGTCCTCTTGAGGAAGGATGGGAGGCCGGGGGATTCTCCCTCCGTGTACCGGCCCATTTGTCTCCTGGATGAGGCGGGCAAGATCTTCGAGAAGATCATTGTTGCCCGCCTCTCCGGACACCTGTCCCGCGACGGCCCAGATCTGGCGGACTGCCAGTTTGGCTTCCGGGAGGGGCGATCGACGGTCGACGCTATCGACCGTCTCAAGTCCCTCTCGGACAATGCCGTGGCAAGGGGCGGGGTGTGCTTGGCGGTGTCCATTGACATCGTCAATGCGTTCAACACCCTGCCCTGGTCCGCCATCAGGGAGGCCCTCGTCGATCACCAGGTGCCTCCCTATCTGAGGCGGGTGATCGGGGCCTACCTGCGGGACAGGTGGGTCGAATACCCGGGCCGGCACGGGATGATACGGAGGGAAGTGGACCGCGGGGTCCCGCAGGGGTCCGTTTTAGGACCGCTCCTGTGGGACCTGGGTTACAACGCGGTCCTGGAGAAGGCCTCCCTGCCCGACGGTGCCACCCTCGTCTGCTACGCGGACGACACGTTGGTGGTCGCCGTCGGGAGTACCTTCGAGAGGACCATCCGACGAGCAGAGGTTGCGGTGGCAGCCGTCGTCGCGAGGATCCGCGATCTGGGGCTGAAAATAGCCCCGGAGAAGGCCGAGGCTGTCTGGTTTCACGGACGGCCTCGGTCTCGGCCACCGGCCAGATCGTGGATCCGGGTTGGAGAAGCCTGCGTAGAGGTGAAGTCCGAGTTGAAATATCTCGGACTGATCCTCGACAGCCGCTGGAGCTTCGATGCGCATCTCGACCGTCTCGTCCCCCGAGTCGAAAAGGCGGCGGCCTCTTTGGGCCGCCTGCTGCCCAACCTCGGGGGACCGGGAGATTTGGTGCGCCGCCTATACCTGGGCGTGGTGCGGTCTATGGCCTTATACGGTGCCCCAATCTGGGCGCCGTACGTGATGACCAGCCGGCGCAACACGCTGTTGTTGCGCCGGCTGCAGAGGCGGATGGCCATCCGCCTCATAAGAGGTTACCGCACCACGTCTACCGTGGCGGCGCTTGCTCTGGCGGGAGAACTTCCCTTCGAGCTTCAGGCGGCGGTGCGCGCCTATGTTTATAGGCGCACAAGCATCGCCAGCCGTGCTCGGGGGGCCCCGCCGGAGCGAGAGATGGTCGATGGCTTCGGGCTCCAGGCCCGGCGACTAGCGCTCGCCAGATGGCGTTCCGAGCTTTGCTCCCACGCCGGCGAGCGCGTCCCCGGGGCTCTCCTGCCGCACTTCACCTCGTGGCGGGAGAGACGGCATGGCAGGCTCTCCTACCGAGCGACGCAGGTGTTCACCGGGCATGGCTGCTTCGGTGTCTACCTGTGTCGCATCGGGCGGGAAGCGACGACGGTGTGCCACCATTGTGGCGCGGAGGAAGACTCGGCGCAGCACACGCTGGAGGAATGTCCCGCCTTTTCAGCGCTGCGCCGAGTCCTAAAACGGGAAGTCGGTCACGACCTCGCACTCTCCAGCCTAGTTGGGGCCATGCTGGAGAGCCCGGGGAAGTGGGCGGCAGCAATCTCTTTCTGCGAGGATGTTATGTCGCGGAAGGAGGCTGCCGAGCGGGATCGGGAGCTTACAGATCCCGCCCGACGTGCCCGGGGACGGCGTGCGCGCCCACGCCGAGAAACCCCGGGCAGCTGAGAGTAGGCGGGCGGCGGGTGTACCAGAACATGCTGGTTTCATTGCCCGCCGCCCGCCAACAGAGGAGGACCTCCACTGTTGGGAGTGGGGGATGACGAGTCGCCTGATGGAGGGGAGGGTTAACTGTGATCCTCCTCCAATATACTCGTCGTCCCCCCGGCGGCCGCTGTGATCATGGCGGGGGCCCTGGTCACCTATCGCGCGGTCGCCGTGTCGGGGCGGTGCGGGGTGCGACCCCTCGCGCCGCCGAATTTAAATGGAATTTAGGGGGGAGGATTTATTTTATTTCCCCCCGGGACGCGGCCGGCCATCGTTACCATCTTGATGGTCGGCCAGGCGTGGGGGAGCCGCGGTAGTGTTCATCAAGAGTTCCCGTGGCTCCCCCGTTGAATCGCCAGCGATCGGTCCTGCGTCCTCAGGTCGCCGTGGAGGTTTTAGTGGGTCAAACCCCACACTACCCTCGTCCCGCTCCCCCGGGCGGGGCGGGGGTGTCTGGCGAGCAGATTTCCTCCACGTAAAATAAAAAAGAAAAAAAAAAAAAAAAAAAAAAAAGGTTATGTCAAGGTTATGTCAAGGTTATGTCAAGGTTATGTCAAGGTTCCCCCCCGTGTCCGCTACCTTGTCGTGGTGGGGGGGCTTCGTGCCCTAATGATCCTCAAGGCTGTGCCGGCGGGGAATTTATTCCCTGGCAGGTTCTACCATGCCGGAGTGGCTTGAGGTGAGGGGCCAACTAAAGTCGGACACATACCGTAAACCTGTGGTCATGTTTTACAGGAACGGGGGTCTTGCCTTAACCGGCCGGGCCGCGAGGATGACAACCTCTCTAAAAAATCCCTAGCCCCAAGCAGTGTTGCGCGGTGAAGAGGGCGTAGCTGGAGTAAGCGCCAGCTATGGTTGGTGGGTGCACCAATCGTTAGCGGACAACCCCGGGGTACCTGGCGACCCCCCGGGCGTATTAGCCTTCCCCGGGTATGGCGGCTCTACCCGGGGTGACCTCCTTTCCGACCACACTCGTGGGATTAAGTATGGAGTCTACTTTTTCACAAACAACCGGGGAGGGGGGAAACGAGCGTGGGGTGGAGGTGCGCGGGCCTATCGTGCGCCTCAAAAGATGCACAGAGCCGGTGTCGCGGAGGCATTCGGCGACACGCGGCAAAAAGAGGACCGCAGCGGGCCTTGGTGAGTGCGATGAGGGGGAGGAGTCAGATTTCTCTGTCTCCTCCCACCACTCATCGCAGAGTGTCCCGGGCTCGTCGTCAGCGAGGAAAAGAGGACGGCCGCCGACGACCGGCGAATATGTTGGCCTCGCAGAGGCCAAACTTAGGCTGGCCGAGGCTTCGCAGCTGGAGGCCGAGGCAAGGGAGGTGGCGGCGATATTCGACCCGGGAGCCCCCGTGCCGAGACCATCGCGGTCGAGCGTCCCGCTCCCGGACGAGACGGATATAGCGGAAAATTTCCGCAACCGTCCAACGCGGGATGTCGCGGCCGCTATATTGGAGAGCCTGGATGAAGTGGCCAGGATCTCCGGCGTGTCAAAGGGGCTGAAGGGCAATTTGGCCCGCGCCCTAAGGGTGGCCGCCTTAAACGGCAGGGTGGGGGTGTCCGAGCTTGCGGTTAGGTCAGCTACCGACGCCACGCGTGCCCTGGAGGCAGAGAATGCCGTCCTCAGGGGGCAAATGACGGAGCTGCGGGCGGAGGTGGCTCGGCTCCGGCAGGTGGTGGAGGCGAGTACGGCTGCTGCCGCAATGCCTCCGCCGCCGCGCCCGGGAGAGGGCTCAGTATCGCTGCCGATCGTCGCCGCCCGGGACTGCCAACGCTCCGGGCAAGAAAAGTCCTCGCCCCCACATGCGACTGCGCCCGCAGATTTTCTGGCGCAGATAAGCGCCCTGATAGACGCCAAATTGGCGTCATTCAGGAGGGAGCTCGCGCCGCGAACGGACTCGGCCCTGCGATCGGTGGCACCTGGGCCGTCCGTCCCCTCACAGTCTTCGGACAGGGTGGGGCGGAAGACGAAGAAGAAGAAGAAAGGTGGGAAAGCTGGGGCGGCTAAAGCGGCTCAGACGGAGCCCGCTCGACCGCGAGCAGAATCGGCGCTACCCTCTGCCGCGCCTCCGCCCCAGGAGGCGTGGTCCCAGGTGGTTGGCCGCAAGGCTAAAAAGGCGGCTGCCAAGGCCACTGCGGCGGCGAATAATAAAAAAGGACGGGTGGTCCCGGCGGCCCCCAGGAAGACACCCCTGCCTCCGCGACCGCCACGCACAGCAGCGGTTACCATAACGGTTCCGTCTGGCGTGGACATTACTTACGCGCAGGCGATGGCCACTGCCAGGTCCAAGGTGGACCTGGCAGAAATTGGCATCGCCTCGCTGAGGCCGCGAAGGGCGGTGACTGGGGGGTTAATTTTGGAAGTCCCTGGCACCGATGGGGCCGCCAAGGCCACCGTCCTCGCCACAAAAGTGGCGGAAGCGCTGGCAGGCACCGGCGTAAAGGTCGCGCGTCCGGTCAAAAAAGCTGACCTTAGGGTGCGCGGCCTGGTCGATTCGACCACGCCGGCGGAGGTCGCTGCGGCTGTTGCCCGCGTGGGCGGGTGCAGCGAGGGGGACATCAATACCGGCGAAATCCGGTCTTCCCCCTCGGGATTGGGCACCCTCTGGGTCCGATGTCCTGCCGCGGCCGCTCGCAAGGTTGCTGTCGCGGGCCGGATAACCGTCGGCTGGACCCATGCAGCCGTGGAGGCCCTGAGTGCCCGGCCTCTGCAGTGTTACCGTTGCCTTGATGTTGGCCACACCAGTCAGCGGTGCACTTCTGCCGAGGATAGGTCCGACTGCTGCTATAGATGCGGCAGTCGGGACCATAAGGTGGCAGCCTGTACGGCCACGCCCAATTGTCCGCTTTGTGCGGGCGCGGGCAGGCCTTCTGGTCACCGCCTCGGCGGCCGGGCGTGTCCTGTCAGTGCGAGGCGAGGCAAGGTAGGCGGCCAAAGGTCGTCTGCCAGATTCAATAAAAAAGGGAAGGAAACCACGATGGCCAAGGCAGCGACCACCGTGGCCAGCAACGAAAAGGCGGCACCGCCTGATGCTACCGCCGCACCCGCGGGGGCGAATGGGGCCACTAAAGTCCCTGACGCCACCGCATCCGCGGCCGTGACGGCGATGGACACGGCTGTGTAATGGGGCCCCCGGGCCCGATAATACAAGTTAACCTCAACTGCTCGGCCAGAGCGCAGGATCTCCTGTTTCAATGCCTGGCCGAGCGGGGTGCCGGGTTGGCAGTCGTGGCGGAGCCGCACAGGGTCCCCAAACATCCACACTGGATGGGGGACTCGATTGGCTCCGCCGCGATTATTTGGGCTGGGAGGCCGGGGTCCCCGCCGTGCTCGCTTATCGAGCGCGGCCTGGGATACGTGGCCGTCGATTGGGGCGGCACCGCGGATGTGGCGATATACGCACCTCCAAGGTGGTCCCTCGAAGAGTTTGAGCAGTATCTGGACGGGGTAGGGAGATGCGTCTCCCGCTGCCATCCCCGACCGGTGCTGGTCCTGGGGAACTTCAATGCCAAGGCCACGGCTTGGGGTTCCCCCGGGACTGACTCGAGGGGCCGGGAGGTGCTTGATTGGGCGGCGGGACTGGAGCTCCGTCTCCTGAATACGGGCTCGGTCCATACGTGCGTGCGGCATAACGGGGGGTCCATCGTTGACCTTTCGTGGGCAACGCCCCCGGCCGCGCGACGTGTTACGGGGTGGAGGGTGGCGGAAGGGGTCGAGACGTTGTCTGACCACAGATACATAGTTCTCGACCTCTCCGCCGCCCCACCATCGACACCCCGTCGTCGCCCCGCCGATGAAGGTTCGCCTCAGCCGCGGTGGGCGCTGAAGCGCCTCGACCAGGACGCTCTGATGGCCGCAGCACACGTCGTGGCCTGGCCAGCAACACCGGCCGGGACAGTCGACGGGAATGGGGAGGCCCATTGGTTCCGGGGCGCAATGACGTCGATTTGCGACGTCGCCATGCCCCGGGCCAGGGTCTTCCCGAGGAAGGCGGTGTACTGGTGGTCGCGCGAAATAGCGGAATTACGCACCGAGTGCGTCCGCGCGCGACGCCGGTACGCTCGCGCCCGTCGACGACGACGTACGGACGACGTGCTGGCTGCCCAGCTGTATGGGCGATATCGGGAGAAGGTGGTCGCCCTGCAGCTGGCCATCAGGCGAGCGAAGGACCAGGCCTGGCGCGATCTCCTCGGCTCTCTGAACCGAGATCCGTGGGGGCGCCCATACAAGATGGCTTTGGGACGATTGCGTCCCTGGGCGCCCCCCCGTGACGGAGAGCCTGGATCCGGGGCTGCTCGGGCGGGTCGTGGACGCTTTATTCCCCGTTAGCGGGGAGGCGTCCCGGCCCGTCCCTGAGCCAGAGGAACATGAGTGGTCCCCGGATCTTGAGGTCGCGCCGGAGGAGATGGTCGCGGTCGTCAAATGGCTCCGGGGCAAGAATACCGCCCCGGGGCCGGACGGTATCCCCGGCCGGGTCTGGTTGCTCGCCGCGAGCGTCCTGGGGGAGAGGCTGAGGAGCCTCTACTCTGGGCTCCTGAGGTCGGGGACGTTCCCCGACCTATGGAGAGAAAGTCGGATGGTCCTCTTGAGGAAGGATGGGAGGCCGGGGGATTCTCCCTCCGCGTACCGGCCCATTTGTCTCCTGGATGAGGCGGGCAAGATCTTCGAGAAGATCATTGTTGCCCGCCTCTCCAGGCACCTGTCCCGCGACGGCCCAGATCTGGCGGACTGCCAGTTTGGCTTCCGGGAGGTGCGATCGACGGTCGACGCAATCGACCGCCTCAAGTCCCTCTCGGACAATGCCGTGGCAAGGGGCGGGATGTGCTTGGCGGTGTCCATTGACATCGTCAATGCGTTCAACACCCTGCCCTGGTCCGCCATTAGGAGGGCCCTCGTTGATCACCAGGTGCCTGCCTATCTGAGGCGGGTGATCGGGGCCTACCTGCGGGACAGGTGGGTTGAATACCCGGGCCGGTGCGGGATGATACGGAGGGAAGTGGACCGCGGGGTCCCGCAGGGGTCCGTTTTAGGACCGCTCCTGTGGGACCTGGGTTACAACGCGGTCCTGGAGAAGGCCTCCCTGCCCGACGGTGCCACCCTCGTCTGCTACGCGGACGACACGTTGGTGGTCGCCGTCGGGAGTACCTTCGAGAGGACCATCCGACGAGCAGAGGTTGCGGTGGCAGCCGTCGTCGCGAGGATCCGCGATCTGGGGCTGAAAATAGCCCCGGAGAAGGCCGAGGCTGTCTGGTTTCACGGACGGCCTCGGTCTCGGCCACCGGCCAGATCGTGGATCCGGGTTGGAGAAGCCTGCGTCGAGGTGAAGTCCGAGTTGAAACATCTCGGACTGATCCTCGACAGCCGCTGGAGCTTCGATGCGCATCTCGACCGTCTCGTCCCCCGAGTCGAAAAGGCGGCGGCCTCTTTGGGCCGCCTGCTGCCCAACCTCGGGGGACCGGGAGATTTGGTGCGCCGCCTATACCTGGGCGTGGTGCGGTCTATGGCCTTATACGGTGCCCCAATATGGGCGCCGTACGTGATGACCAGCCGGCGCAACACGCTGTTGTTGCGCCGGCTGCAGAGGCGGATGGCCATCCGCCTCATAAGAGGTTACCGCACCACGTCTACCGTGGTGGCGCTTGCTCTGGCGGGAGAACTTCCCTTCGAGCTTCAGGCGGCGGTTCGCGCCTATGTTTATAGGCGCACAAGCATCGCCAGCCGTGCTCGAGGGGCCCCGCCGGAGCGAGAGACGGTCGAGGGCTTCGGGCTCCAGGCCCGGCGACTAGCGCTCGCCAGATGGCGTTCCGAGCTTTGCTCCCACGCCGGCGAGCGCGTCCCCGGGGCTCTCCTGCCGCACTTCACCTCGTGGCGGGAGAGACGGCATGGCAGGCTCTCCTACCGAGCGACGCAGGTGTTCACCGGGCATGGCTGCTTCGGTGTCTACCTGTGTCGCATCGGGCGGGAAGCGACGACGGTGTGCCACCATTGTGGCGCGGAGGAAGACTCGGCGCAGCACACGCTGGAGGAATGTCCCGCCTTTTCAGCGCTGCGCCGAGTCCTAAAACGAGAAGTCGGCCGCGACCTCGCACTCTCCAGCCTTGTTGGGGCCATGCTGGAGGGCCCGGGGAAGTGGGCGGCAGCAATCTCTTTCTGCGAGGAGGTTATGTCGCGGAAGGAGGCTGCCGAGCGGGATCGGGAGCTTACAGATCCCGCCCGACGTGCCCGGGGACGGCGTGCGCGCCCACGACGAGAAACCCCGGGCAGCTGAGAGTAGGCGGGCGGCGGGTGTACCAGAATATGCTGGTTTCATTGCCCGCCGCTCGCCAACAGAGGGGGACGTCCACTGTTGGGAGTGGGGGATGACGAGTCGTCTGAAGGAGGCGAGGGTTAACTGTGATCCTCCTCCAATATACTCGTCGTCCCCCCGGCGGCCGCTGTGATCAGGGCGGGGGCCCTGGTCACCTATCGCGCGGTCGCCGTGTCGGGGCGGTGCGGGGTGCGACCCCTCGCGCCGCCGAATTTAAATGGATTTTAGGGGGGAGTATTTATTTCCCCCCCGGGACGCGGCCGGCCATCGTTACCATATTGGTGGCCGGCCAGGCGAGGGGGAGCCGCGGTAGTGTTCTTCAAGAGTTCCCGTGGCTCCCCCGTTGAATCGCCAGCGATCGGTCCTGCGTCCTCAGGTCGCCGTGGAGGTTTTAGTGGGTCAATCCCCACACTACCCTCGTCTCGCTCCCCCGGGCGGGGCGGGGGTGTCTGGCTAGCAGATTTCCTCCACGTAAAATAAAAAAAAAAAAAGGTTATGTCAAGGTTATGTCAAGGTTCTCCCCTGTTTTGGCCGAATCGCGGACCGCGGGTCAACGCACGCTCGACTTTCGATGTACGCCGTCTCGCCGTTTTTGTCGAATAAACGGCGAGGCGGCAAGACAATAACACGATCGACGTGCGTTGGCCCGACCGTCAAACGCTCGCCTCGGCCGAATGTATACATGCAGCGTTTTTGCCTTAGGAGGCAATGACCGGCTTTCGACACCTGACGATGCGTCACCTTGAGCATCGGCCAGGTGTCTATATATACTGCCGCAAATGTGATAACGGCGAAAATTCTCCGAGATTCTCCAAGTATCGTTATCGCTTACAGACAGTTTAATTTAGCGCCCCTTGCGCCTATTCGAAGCCGTGCTTCAATTGTTATACTTCTATCGTAGCCGTGCTACATTGCATACGCCGAACGGAGCCGTGCTCCAAAAAGCTTGTAAATCAAAGGACGGTGGAGTCCAAAACAATAAATCGCGTGTCGTCTCCTCCCGAATTCCGGCGTTTTAATTTTGTGCCGTGCGCAACATTCTGGTCCTTCGAGCCGGATTCCGGAGACGACACAGGAGAGATAAAACATCTCCATCAACAGCGTCGATCACGCAGTCGATCGACGCATACGAGTCTCTATAACACTGCTGGTCAACATGGAGCAAATCATCAAGGAGCAAGAGCTCACCATCGGGGGCCTTTGCCGGATCCTGCCCAACTTCAAGCGCCTGGGAAAGGCGAAATTCACCGAAGCCGCCGCCGAAGAACGCCTTCGCCGCCTGCGGACCGAGTGGGACGCGTGCCGACGCCTCCACCTCCAGTTAGAGCTGAAGGCCACTTCCGAAGAACGGGAAACCCGCGACTACTTCAAACAGGGGTACTTCGAGCGGGCCGAAGCAGAGTTTGAACAGGCAAGTGATTTTTTCGTGGAACTGATCGCTTCATTTAGGAGCGGAGCGTCTGCGCTGGCTGACGCGAGTCAGACCAGGGAGCCCGACTCCTGTAGCGCGCCCGTGGCGCAGCTACCGCGACTCCCATTGCCGAGGTTCGCCGGCTGCTACACGGAGTGGCCGAGCTTCTCGGACCAGTTTGAGTCGCTGGTCGTGAAGAACCGGACTCTTCACGACGTCCAGCGACTACAGTACCTCAAGGGTGCTTTAGAGGGAGAAGCAGCGTCCGAGATTGCTCACTACTCCGTGACAGCGGCGAACTTCGGCATCGCGTGGGCGGCCTTGGTCAGGAGGTATGACCGGAAGCGACTGGTCGTCAGTGCGCTCCTGTCGAGCTTCCTGACCCTTGCGCCGCTCACCCGCGATCGCGACGGCAGCGGTCTCGCCTTGCTGCGTCGTCGCACTAACGAGGCGTTGGCCCAGCTGCGAAACTTGGGGCGGCCGGTGGACCATTGGGACGACCTGCTGGTCCACCTAACGGTGGAAAAACTCGACCCGAAGTCGAGGGAGGCGTGGGTCCACGAAATCCGCGCCGCCGTGGATCCACCCACGTATGCCTCTCTCGACGAATTCCTGGAGTATCGGGCCGGGTCCTTCGCGGAGCTTAGGATGGCTCCGGAGCCCTCGGCTACCTCCGCGGAGCGTAGGCCGGCCCGACCTCCACCACCGGTACGCTCCCACGCGATGGCGACGACGACGACGGCGAGCCGTTGCCGGAAGTGCGGCGACAACCACCCGCTGTTCCGGTGCCCTGCGTTCAGGGGCATGGCGATCAACCTGCGCCGGGATTTTGTTAGGGCGCGCGGTTGCTGCTTCAACTGCCTCCGTTCGGGACACCCCGCGACATCGTGTCCTTCCGCGTCGCGCTGCTCCGTTTGCAACGGCTCGCACCACACCCTGATTCACCAGGATTCCGGGGTTGGTGGCGGGCCAGAGTCAACCGCGGTAGAACCCGGGCGGGAAACAGCGACGAATATCTCCGCATCGCCCGTGGTCCACAACTGCGTCGCACGCTGGAGCGGGAGCAGGGCCGTACTGCTCGCGACCGCTCTAGTATGGGTAGAGACACGCGACGGGGGGGTAAGGCCGGTGAGAGCCCTGTTGGACCAGGGATCGGAGGCGACCTTCGTCTCCGAATCCCTCGTCCAGGCCCTCCGCCTTCCGAAGCGGCCTGCGGCTATCACCGTGACTGGTGCGGGGGACGCGCCGGTGGGTCGCGTGACTTCGCGGGTCGATCTGGTGTTACGGTTGACCGGGCGCGGGAACGCTCCTATGCCGCTTTCCGCGTTCGTCCTCCGGAGACTTACCGGGTACGCGCCCAAGACGACCGTCGACCTTCGCGTATACCCGCATCTGCAGGACCTCATTTTAGCGGACCCTGATCCGACAAGAGATCTCCCTGTAGATCTCTTAATCGGGGCCGATCGTTACGGTGATGTGATCGGTCCCGGCCTGCGCCGCGGAACACCCGGCCAGCCAATCGCGCAAAATACCACATTCGGTTGGGTCGTCTCGGGCGCCGCGTCGACACCCGCGAACGATCCCGATCCCTCCGCGGCGTCCCTGCACTGTCACGCGGAGGAAAGGTTGCAGCAGCAATTGCGTTGTTCTGGGAGCCCGAGGAGGCGAGTCCCAAATCTGTCCCCCCCCCTGACGAGTCGAGGTGCGGCGAACATTCCGTCAACACCGTCTCACGGCGGGCGGACGGGCAGTGCGTGGTTCGGTTGCCCCTTGCGTACCGAACCACCCCTCGCTCTCGGCTCGTCAAAGGGCCGTGCCCTAGCCATGCTCCACGGAGTCGAGCGGCGACTCAAGGGCGACAGACATCAGAGCAAAAATATTGCTGCAGGAGTTATGGTTGGGGGGTGCGGATTGGGACGCTCCGCTCCCGGACGAGCTCAACCAGACGTGGTGCGAACTCGTCGCCGAGTTACCGCTCTTAAGCGCCGCACGAGTGCCACGCTGGTTTGGCATCTTTCAATCCCCGCGCAGGGGGGAGCAATACGAGTTGCACGGTTCCGCGGACGCGTCTTCGCGCGCGCATGGTGCGGTGGTGTATCTGCTAGCGCGACCGTTCCCGAGCGAACCCTCGGGAACCCAGGTGACCCTCGTCGCCTCGCGGGCCAGGGTCGCTCCCGTCAACATGCTACAGATCTCTCGCGGCCCTTCGTCGAAGGAGGAATAGTCCCTCGGATTGCGAGACGCCGATGCGGCGGGCGAGGATCTTGTGGCTCCGTTGGCTGCAGGGTGGCGCCTTCGCATCGGAGATACGCGCCGTCCGAAAATCCCAATTCGTCGGGCGATCGTCGCCCTTGCGACGGTTGAGCCCATTTCACGACGAGGCAGGATTGCTCCGTGTGGGGGGACGTCTAGACAACTCGTCCCGCGCGTACGACGAGAAACACCCCATCCTCCTCCCGAAGCACCCAGTGGTGGATTTGCTGGTGGAGGCTGTGCACCTCACGGCCCTCCACAGTGGACCCCAGCTCACCTTGAGCGTGCTGAGGAGGACGTATTGGCTTCTGGGCGCCCGAGATACGGTTAGAAGAGTGACCTGGAGGTGCGTAGCTTGCGCAAGGCATCGCGCATCTCCAGCGTCCCAACTCATGGGCACGTTGCCCTTATCGCGGGTAAACCCTTCGCGGCCCTTCTCGCACGTGGGCGTCGACTATGCGGGCCCCCTCTGGACCCGCATGGGGAAGGGCCGGGGTTATCGGGCCCAGAAGTCATACATCGGGGTGTTCGTGTGCTTCGCGACCCGCGCTATCCACCTCGAGCTGGTGAGCGACTGCACCACGGCGGGCTTCTTGGCTGCGCTGCGGAGGTTCGTCTCCCGTCGGGGTAGGCCCGCTGCCATTTATTCCGACAACGGAACGAACTTCCGCGGTGCCGCACGGGAGCTCGCAGCGATGGTTCGGGCGGTCCGCGACTCAGCCGAGGTATCGGCCTTTCTCGGAGAGGCCGACATCGTGTGGCATTTCTCCCCACCCGGAGCTCCGCATTTCGGCGGTTTATGGGAAGCGGGGGTTAAGGCAGTAAAACGCCACTTAGCACGGGTGGTTGGCCAGCACACCCTCACCTTTGAGGAGATGTGCACCCTATTGTGCACAGTCGAGGCATGCCTTAATTCCCGCCCCCTAACACCGATGTCGAGCGATCCGACGGACTACGCGGCCCTTACACCGGGGCATTTCTTGACGGGGGCACCCTTGCTTACGCTTCCGGGAGACCGTTCGCCGGACACCGCCGCCTCCCCCTTGTCCCGATGGCAAGGGGTCGAAACCATGCGTGCCAATTTTTGGAAACAATGGAACCACGAGTATCTCCACACGCTGCAGGAGCGCAGCAAATGGTGGCGTGCCGAGAGGAACCTGCAGGTGGGAGATCTCGTGGTTCTTCGCGACGCGAATTGCCCACCGG
Organism: Megalopta genalis; assembly: GCF_051020955.1. Lineage (NCBI taxonomy): Eukaryota > Metazoa > Arthropoda > Insecta > Hymenoptera > Halictidae > Megalopta > Megalopta genalis. Next base: position 389,456 of record NW_027476167.1, read on the forward strand.
CGTGTTGGCGTCTCGCACGCGTGCAGACGCTGCACCCCGGTGAGGACGGCCGAGTTCGAGTCGTAACCATTCGCACCGCCGGCGGATGTTACACTCGGCCGATCACGCAGCTCGTACGCTTGCCGGTGGACATGCCCGCTGGACCCTCCTCAGGACCGGAGCAGTAGCGAGGGAAGGCGAGCGTACATGGCGGGCGGAGCGTGCTCGCCATTTAGTTAATAAGATCAGCGGAGCTGAGGCGGGCGGTATGTTTCGGCCGAATCGCGGACCGCGGGTCAACGCACGCTCGACTTTCGATGTACGCCGTCTCGCCGTTTTTGTCGAATAAACGGCGAGGCGGCAAGACAATAACACGATCGACGTGCGTTGGCCCGACCGTCAAACGCTCGCCTCGGCCGAATGTATACATGCAGCGTTTTTGCCTTAGGAGGCAATGACCGGCTTTCGACACCTGACGATGCGTCACCTTGAGCATCGGCCAGGTGTCTATATATACTGCCGCAAATGTGATAACGGCGAAAATTCTCCGAGATTCTCCAAGTATCGTTATCGCTTACAGACAGTTTAATTTAGCGCCCCTTGCGCCTATTCGAAGCCGTGCTTCAATTGTTATACTTCTATCGTAGCCGTGCTACATTGCATACGCCGAACGGAGCCGTGCTCCAAAAAGCTTGTAAATCAAAGGACGGTGGAGTCCAAAACAATAAATCGCGTGTCGTCTCCTCCCGAATTCCGGCGTTTTAATTTTGTGCCGTGCGCAACACCCCCCATGTCCGCTACCTTGTCGTGGTGGGGGGGCTTCGTGCCCTAATGATCCTCAAGGCTGTGCCGGCGGGGAATTTATTCCCTGGCAGGTTCTACCATGCCGGAGTGGCTTGAGGTGAGGGGCCAACTAGAGTCGGACACATACCGTAAACCTGTGGTCATGTTTTACAGGAACGGGGGTCTTGCCTTAACCGGCCGGGGCGCGAGGATGACAACCTCTCTAAAAAATCCCTAGCCCCAAGCAGTGTTGCGCGGTGATGAGGGTGTAGCTGGAGTAAGCGCCAGCTATGTTTGGTGGGTGCACCAATCTTTAGCGGACAACCCCGGGGTACCTGGCGACCCCCGGGTGTATTAGCCTTCCCCGGGTATGGCGGCTCTGCCCGGGGTGACCTTCTTTCCGACCACACTCGTGGGACCAATTATGGATACTTTTTCACAAATAACCGGGGAGGGGGGAAACGAGCGTGAGGTGGAGGTGCACGGTCCTATCGTGCGCCTCAAAAGATGTACAGAGCCGGTGTCGCGGAGGCATTCGGCAACACGCGGCAAAAAGAGGACCGCAGCGGGCCTTGGTGAGTGCGATGAGGGGGAGGAGTCAGATTTCTCTGTCTCCTCAAACCACTCATCGCAGAGTGTCCTGGGCTCGTCGTCGGCGAGGAAGAGAGGACGGCCGCCGACGACCGGCGAATATGTTGGCCTCGCAGAGGCCAAGCTTAGGCTGGCCGAGGCCTCGCAGTTGGAGGCCGAGGCAAGGGAGGTGGCGGCGATATTCGACCCGGGTGCCCCCGTGCCGAGACCATCGCGGTCGAGCGTCCCGCTCCCGGACGAGACGGCTATCGCGGAAAATTTCCGCAACCGTCCGACGCGGGATGTCGCGGCCGCCATATTGGAGAGCCTGGATGAGGTGGCCAGGATCTCCGGCGTGGCAAAGGGGCTGAAGGGCAACTTGGCCCGCGCCCTGAGGGTGGCCGCCTTAAACGGCAGGGTGGGGGTGTCCGAGCTGGCAGTGAGGTCGGCTACCGACGCCACGCGTGTCCTGGAGGCCGAGAATGCCGTCCTCAGGGGGCAAATGACGGAGCTGCAGGCGGAGGTGGCCCGGCTCCGGCAGGTGGTGGAGGCGAGAACGGCTGCTGCCGCAATGCCTCCGCCGCCACGCCCGGGAGAGGGCTCAGTATCGCCGCCGATCGTCGGCGCCCGGGATTGCCATCGCTCCGGGCAAGAAAAGTCCTCGCCACCACCTGCGGCTGCGCCCGCAGATTTTCTGGCGCAAGTAGGTGCCCTGATAGACGCCAAATTGGCGTCATTCAGGAGGGAGCTCGCGCCGCGAACGGTCTCGGCCCTGCGATCGGTGGCCCCTGGGCCGTCCGTCCCCACACAGTCTTCTGACAGGGTGGGGCGCAGGGCGAAGAAGAAGAAGAAAGGTGGGAAAGCTGGGGCGGCTATAGCGGCCCAGACGGAGCCCGCTCGACCGCGAGCAGAATCGGCGCTACCCTCTGCCGCGCCTCCACCCCAGGAGGCGTGGTCCCAGGCGGTTGGCCGGAAGGCCAAAAAGGCGGCTGCCAAGGCCACTGCGGCCGCGAATAAAAAAGGACGGGTCGTCCCGGCGGCCCCCAGGAAGACACCCCTGCCTCCTCGACCGCCACGCACAGCAGCGGTTACCATAACGGTTCCGTCTGGCTTGGACATTACTTACGCGCAGGCGATGGCCACTGCCAGGTCCAAGGTGGTCCTGGCAGAAATTGGCATCGCCTCGCTGAGGCCGCGAAGGGCGGTGACTGGGGGATTAATTTTGGAGGTCCCTGGTACCGATGGGGCCGCCAAGGCCACCGTCCTGGCCACAAAAGTGGCGGAAGCACTGGCAGGCACCGGCGTAAAGGTCGCGCGTCCGGTCAAAAAAGCTGACCTTAGGGTGCGCGGCCTGGTCGATTCGACCACGCCGGCGGAGGTCGCTGCGGCTGTTGCCCGCGTGGGCGGGTGCAGCGAGGGGGACATCAATACCGGCGAAATCCGGTCTTCTCCCTCGGGATTGGGCACCCTCTGGGTACGATGTCCTGCCGCGGCCGCTCGCAAGGTTGCTGTCGCGGGCCGGATAACCGTCGGCTGGACCCAGGCAGCCGTGGAGGCCCTGAGTGCCCGGCCTCTGCAGTGTTACCGTTGCCTTGGTGTTGGCCACACCAGTCAGCGGTGCACTTCTGCCGAGGATAGGTCCGACTGCTGCTATAGATGCGGCAGTCGGGACCATAAGGTGGCAGCCTGTACGGCCTCGCCCAATTGTCCAATTTGTGCGGGCGCGGGCAGGCCGTCTGGTCACCGCCTCGGCAGCCGGGCATGTCCTGCCAGTGCGGGGCGAGGCAAGGGAGGCGGCCAAAGGTCGTCTGCCAGATTTCTTAAAAAAGGGAAGGAAACCACGATGGCCAAGGCAGCGACCACCGTGGCCAGCAACGAAAAGGCGGCACCGCCTGATGCTACCGCCGCACCCGCGGGGGCGAATGGGGCCACTAAAGTCCCTGACGCCACCGCATCCGCGGCCGTGACGGCGATGGACACGGCTGTGTAATGGGGCCCCCGGGCCCGATAATACAAGTTAACCTCAACTGCTCGGCCAGAGCGCAGGATCTCCTGTTTCAATGCCTGGCCGAGCGGGGTGCCGGGTTGGCAGTCGTGGCGGAGCCGCACAGGGTCCCCAAACATCCACACTGGATGGGGGACTCGATTGGCTCCGCCGCGATTATTTGGGCTGGGAGGTCGGGGTCCCCGCCGTGCTCGGTTATCGAGCGCGGCCTGGGATACGTGGCCGTTGATTGGGGCGGAACCGCGGTTGTGGCGATATACGCACCTCCAAGGTGGTCCCTCGAAGAGTTTGAGCAGTATCTGGACGGGGTAGGGAGATGCGTCTCCCGCTGCCATCCCCGTCCGGTGCTGGTCCTGGGGGACTTCAATGCCAAGGCCACGGCTTGGGGTTCCCCCGGGACTGACTCGAGGGGCCGGGAGGTGCTGGATTGGGCGGCGGGACTGGAGCTCCGTCTCCTGAATACGGGCTCGGTCCATACGTGCGTGCGGCATAACGGGGGGTCCATCGTTGACCTTTCGTGGGCAACGCCCCCGGCCGCGCGCCGTATTACGGGGTGGAGGGTGGCGGAAGGGGTCGAGACGTTGTCTGACCACAGATACATAATTCTCGACCTCTCCGCCGCCCCACCATCGACACCCCGTCGTCGCCCCGCTGATGAAGGATCGCCTCAACCGCGGTGGGCGCTGAAGCGCCTCGACCAGGACGCTCTGATGGCGGCAGCCCACGTCGTGGCCTGGCCAGCAACACCGGCCGGGCCAGTCGACGGGAATGGGGAGGCCCGTTGGTTCCGGGGCGCAATGACGTCGGTTTGCGACGTCGCCATGCCCCGGGCCAGGGTCTTCCCGAGGAAGGCTGTGTACTGGTGGTCGCGTGCGATAGCTGAATTACGCACCGAGTGCGTCCGCGCGCGACGCCAGTACGCTCGCGCCCGTCGACGACGACGTACGGACGACGTGCTGGCTGCCCAGCTGTACGGGCGATATCGGGAGAAGGTGGTCGCCCTGCAGCTGGCCATCAGGCGAGCGAAGGACCAGGCCTGGCGCGATCTCCTCGGCTCTCTAAACCGAGATCCGTGGGGGCGCCCATACAAGATGGCATTGGGACGATTGCGTCCCTGGGCGCCCCCCGTGACGGAGAGCCTGGATCCGGGGCTGCTCGGGCGGGTCGTGGACGCTTTATTCCCCGTTAGCGAGGGGCCGTCCCGGCCCGTCCCTGAGCCAGAGGAACATGAGTGGTCCCCGGATCTTGAGGTCGCGCCGGAGGAGATGGCCGGGGTCGTCAAATGGCTCCGGGGCAAGAATACCGCCCCGGGGCCGGACGGTATCCCCGGCCGGGTCTGGTTGCTCGCCACGAGCGTCCTGGGGGAGAGGCTGAGGAGCCTCTACTCTGGGCTCCTGAGGTCGGGGACGTTCCCCGACCTATGGAGAGAAAGTCGGATGGTCCTCTTGAGGAAGGATGGGAGGCCGGGGGATTCTCCCTCCGCGTACCGGCCCATTTGTCTCCTGGATGAGGCGGGCAAGATCTTCGAGAAGATCATTGTTGCCCGCCTCTCCAGGCACCTGTCCCGCGACGGCCCAGATCTGGCGGACTGCCAGTTTGGCTTCCGGGAGGGGCGATCGACGGTCGACGCTATCGTCCGTCTCAAGTCCCTCTCGGACAATGCCGTGGCAAGGGGCGGGGTGTGCTTGGCGGTGTCCATTGACATCGTCAATGCGTTCAACACCCTGCCCCGGTCCGCCATTAGGGGGGCCCTCGTCGATCACCAGGTGCCTCCCTATCTGAGGCGGGTGATCGGGGCCTACCTGCGGGACAGGTGGGTCGAATACCCGGGCCGGTACGGGATGATACGGAGGGAAGTGGACCGCGGGGTCCCGCAGGGGTCTGTTTTAGGACCGCTCCTGTGGGACCTGGGTTACAACGCGGTCCTGGAAAAGGCCTCCCTGCCCGACGGTGCCACCCTCGTCTGCTACGCGGACGACACGTTGGTGGTCGCCGTCGGAAGTACCTTCGAGAGGACCATCCGACGAGCAGAGGTTGCGGTGGCAGCCGTCGTCGCGAGGATCCGCGATCTGGGGCTGAAAATAGCCCCGGAGAAGGCCGAGGCTGTCTGGTTCCACGGACGGCCTCGGTCTCGGCCACCGGCCAGATCGTGGATCCGGGTTGGAGAAGCCTGCGTCGAGGTGAAGTCCCAGTTGAAATATCTCGGACTGATCCTCGACAGCCGCTGGAGCTTCGATGCGCATCTCGACCGTCTCGTCCCCCGAGTCGAAAAGGCGGCGGCCTCTTTGGGCCGCCTGCTGCCCAACCTCGGGGGACCGGGAGATTTGGTGCGCCGCCTATACCTGGGCGTGGTGCGGTCTATGGCCTTCTACGGTGCCCCAATCTGGGCGCCGTACGTGATGACCAGCCGGCGCAACACGCTGTTGTTGCGCCGGCTGCAGAGGCGGATGGCCATCCGCCTCATAAGAGGTTACCGCACCACGTCTACCGTGGCGGCGCTTGCTCTGGCGGGAGAACTTCCCTTCGAGCTTCAGGCGGCGGTGCGCGCCTATGTTTATGGGCGCACAAGCATCGCCAGCCGTGCTCGAGGGGCCCTGCCGGAGCGAGAGACGGTCGAGGGCTTCGAGCTCCAGGCCCGGCGACTAGCGCTCGCCAGATGGCGTGCCGAGCTTTGCTCCCACGCCGGCGAGCGCGTCCCCGGGGCTCTCCTGCCGCACTTCACCTCGTGGCGGGAGAGACGGCATGGCAGGCTCTCCTACCGAGCGACGCAGGTGTTCACCGGGCATGGCTGCTTCGGTGTCTACCTGTGTCGCATCGGGCGGGAAGCGACGACGGTGTGCCACCACTGTGGCGCGGAGGAAGACTCGGCGCAGCACACGCTGGAGGAATGTCCCGCCTTTTCAGCGCTGCGCCGAGTCCTAAAACGGGAAGTCGGCCACGACCTCGCACTCTCCAGCCTAGTTGGGGCCATGCTGGAGGGCCCGGGGAAGTGGGCGGCAGCAATCTCTTTCTGCGAGGAGGTTATGTCGCGGAAGGAGGCTGCCGAGCGGGATCGGGAGCTTACACATCCCGCCCGACGTGCCCGGGGACGGCGTGCGCGCCCGCGCCGAGAAACCCCGGGCAGCTGAGAGTAGGCGGGCGGCGGGTGTACCAGAACATGCTGGTTTCATTGACCGCCGCCCGCCAACAGAGGAGGACCTCCACTGTTGGGAGTGGGGGATGACGAGTCGTCTGAGGGAGGCGAGTGTTAACTGTGATCCTCCTCCGATATACTCGTCGTCCCCCCGGCGGCCGCTGTGATCAGGGCGGGGGCCCTGGTCACCTATCGCGCGGTCGCCGTGTCGGGGCGGTGCGGGGTGCGACCCCTCGCGCCGCCGAATTTAAATGGATTTTAGGGGGGAGGATTTATTTTATTTCCCCCCGGGACGCGGCCGGCCATCGTTACCACCTTGATGGCCGGCCAGGCGAGGGGGAGCCGCGGTAGTGTTCTTCAAGAGTTCCCGTGGCTCCCCCGTTGAATCGCCAGCGATCGGTCCTGCGTCCTCAGGTCGCCGTGGAGGTTTTAGTGGGTCAAACCCCACACTACCCTCGTCCCGCTCCCCCGGGCGGGGCGGGGGTGTCTGGCGAGCAGATTTCCTCCACGTAAAATAAAATAAAAAAAAAAAAAGGTTATGTCAAGGTTATGTCAAGGTTCCCCCCGTGTCCGCTACCTTGTCGTGGTGGGGAGGCTTCGTGCCCTAATGATCCTCAAGGCTGTGCCGGCGGGGAATTTATTCCCTGGCAGGTTCTACCATGCCGGAGTGGCTTGGGGTGAGGGGCCAACTAAAGTCGGACACATACCGTAAACCTGTGGTCATGTTTTACAGGAACGGGGGTCTTGCCTTAACCGGCCGGGCCGCGAGGATGACAACCTCTCTAAAAAATCCCTAGCCCCAAGCAGTGTTGCGCGGTGAAGAGGGCGTAGCTGGAGTAAGCGCCAGCTATGGTTGGTGGGTGCACCAATCGTTAGCGGACAACCCCGGGGTACCTGGCGACCCCCCGGGCGTATTAGCCTTCCCCGGGTATGGCGGCTCTACCCGGGGTGACCTCCTTTCCGACCACACTCGTGGGATTAAGTATGGAGTCTACTTTTTCACAAACAACCGGGGAGGGGGGAAACGAGCGTGAGGTGGAGGTGCGCGGGCCTATCGTGCGCCTCAAAAGATGCACAGAGCCGGTGTCGCGGAGGCATTCGGCGACACGCGGCAAAAAGAGGACCGCAGCGGGCCTTGGTGAGTGCGATGAGGGGGAGGTGTCAGATTTCTCTGTCTCCTCCCACCACTCATCGCAGAGTGTCCCGGGCTCGTCGTCAGCGAGGAAAAGAGGACGGCCGCCGACGACCGGCGAATATGTTGGCCTCGCAGAGGCCAAACTTAGGCTGGCCGAGGCTTCGCAGCTGGAGGCCGAGGCAAGGGAGGTGGCGGCGATATTCGACCCGGGAGCCCCCGTGCCGAGACCATCGCGGTCGAGCGTCCCGCTCCCGGACGAGACGGATATAGCGGAAAATTTCCGCAACCGTCCAACGCGGGATGTCGTGGCCGCTATATTGGAGAGCCTGGATGAAGTGGCCAGGATCTCCGGCGTGTCAAAGGGGCTGAAGGGCAATTTGGCCCGCGCCCTAAGGGTGGCCGCCTTAAACGGCAGGGTGGGGGTGTCCGAGCTTGCGGTTAGGTCAGCTACCGACGCCACGCGTGCCCTGGAGGCAGAGAATGCCGTCCTCAGGGGGCAAATGACGGAGCTGCGGGCGGAGGTGGCTCGGCTCCGGCAGGTGGTGGAGGCGAGTACGGCTGCTGCCGCAATGCCTCCGCCGCCGCGCCCGGGAGGGGGCTCAGTATCGCCGCCGATCGTCGCCGCCCGGGACTGCCAACGCTCCGGGCAAGAAAAGTCCTCGCCCCCACATGCGACTGCGCCCGCAGATTTTCTGGCGCAGATAAGCGCCCTGATAGACGCCAAATTGGCGTCATTCAGGAGGGAGCTCGCGCCGCGAACGGACTCGGCCGTGCGATCGGTGGCACCTGGGCCGTCCGTCCCCTCACAGTCTTCGGACAGGGTGGGGCGGAAGACGAAGAAGAAGAAGAAAGGTGGGAAAGCTGGGGCGGCTATAGCGGCCCAGACGGAGCCCGCTCGACCGCGAGCAGAATCGGCGCTACCCTCTGCCGCGCCTCCGCCCCAGGAGGCGTGGTCCCAGGTGGTTGGCCGCAAGGCTAAAAAGGCGGCTGCCAAGGCCACTGCGGCGGCGAATAATAAAAAAGGACGGGTGGTCCCGGCGGCCCCCAGGAAGACACCCCTGCCTCCGCGACCGCCACGCACAGCAGCGGTTACCATAACGGTTCCGTCTGGCGTGGACATTACTTACGCGCAGGTGATGGCCACTGCCAGGTCCAAGGTGGACCTGGCAGAAATTGGCATCGCCTCGCTGAGGCCGCGAAGGGCGGTGACTGGGGGGTTAATTTTGGAAGTCCCTGGCACCGATGGGGCCGCCAAGGCCACCGTCCTCGCCACAAAAGTGGCGGAAGCGCTGGCAGGCACCGGCGTAAAGGTCGCGCGTCCGGTCAAAAAAGCTGACCTTAGGGTGCGCGGCCTGGTCGATTCGACCACGCCGGCGGAGGTCGCTGCGGCTGTTGCCCGCGTGGGCGGGTGCAGCGAGGGGGACATCAATACCGGCGAAATCCGGTCTTCCCCCTCGGGATTGGGCACCCTCTGGGTCCGATGTCCTGCCGCGGCCGCTCGCAAGGTTGCTGTCGCGGGCCGGATAACCGTCGGCTGGACCCATGCAGCCGTGGAGGCCCTGAGTGCCCGGCCTCTGCAGTGTTACCGTTGCCTTGATGTTGGCCACACCAGTCAGCGGTGCACTTCTGCCGAGGATAGGTCCGACTGCTGCTATAGATGCGGCAGTCGGGACCATAAGGTGGCAGCCTGTACGGCCACGCCCAATTGTCCGCTTTGTGCGGGCGCGGGCAGGCCTTCTGGTCACCGCCTCGGCGGCCGGGCGTGTCCTGTCAGTGCGAGGCGAGGCAAGGTAGGCGGCCAAAGGTCGTCTGCCAGATTCAATAAAAAAGGGAAGGAAACCACGATGGCCAAGGCAGCGACCACCGTAGCCAGCAACGAAAAGGCGGCACCGCCTGATGCTACCGCCGCGCCCGCGGGGGCGAATGGGGCCACTAAAGTCCCTGACGCCACCGCATCCGCGGCCGTGACGGCGATGGACACGGCTGTGTAATGGGGCCCCCGGGCCCGATAATACAAGTTAACCTCAACTGCTCGGCCAGAGCGCAGGATCTCCTGTTTCAATGCCTGGCCGAGCGGGGTGCCGGGTTGGCAGTCGTGGCGGAGCCGCACAGGGTCCCCAAACATCCACACTGGGTGGGGGACTCGATTGGCTCCGCCGCGATTATTTGGGCTGGGAGGCCGGGGTCCCCGCCGTGCTCGGTTATCGAGCGCGGCCTGGGATACGTGGCCGTCGATTGGGGCGGCACCGCGGTTGTGGCGATATACGCACCTCCGAGGTGGTCCCTCGAAGAGTTTGAGCAGTATCTGGACGGGGTAGGGAGATGCGTCTCCCGCTGCCATCCCCGTCCGGTGCTGGTCCTGGGGGACTTCAATGCCAAGGCCACGGCTTGGGGTTCCCCCGGGACTGACTCGAGGGGCCGGGAGGTGCTGGATTGGGCGGCGGGACTGGAGCTCCGTCTCCTGAATACAGGCTCGGTCCATACGTGCGTTCGGCATAACGGGGGGTCCATCGTTGACCTTTCGTGGGCAACGCCCCCGGCCGCGCGCCGTATTACGGGGAGGAGGGTGGCGGAAGAGGTCGAGACGTTGTCTGACCACAGATACATAGTTCTCGACCTCTCCGCCGCCCCACCATCGACACCCCGTCGTCGCACCGCCAATGAAGGTTCGCCTCAGCCGCGGTGGGCGCTGAAGCGCCTCGACCAGGACGCTCTGATGGCCGCAGCACACGTCGTGGCCTGGCCATCAACACCGGCCGGGCCAGTCGTCGGGAATGGGGAGGCCCATTGGTTCCGGGGCGCAATGACGTCGATTTGCGACGTCGCCATGCCGCGGGCCAGGGTCTTCCCGAGGAAGGCGGTGTACTGGTGGTCGCGCGAAATAGCGGAATTACGCACCGAGTGCGTCCGCGCGCGACGCCAGTACGCTCGCGCCCGTCGACGACGACGTACGGACGACGTGCTGGCTGCCCAGCTGTATGGGCGATATCGGGAGAAGGTGGTCGCCCTGCAGCTGGCCATCAGGCGAGCGAAGGACCAGGCCTGGCGCGATCTCCTCGGCTCTCTGAACCGAGATCCGTGGGGGTGCCCATACAAGATGGCATTGGGACGATTACGTCCCTGGGCGCCCCCCGTGACGGAGAGCCTGGATCCGGGGCTGCTCGGGCGGGTCGTGGACGCTATATTCCCCGTTAGCGGGGAGGCGTCCCGGCCCGTCCCTGAGCCAGAGGAACACGAGTGGTCCCCGGATCTTGAGGTCGCGCCGGAGGAGATGGCCGCGGTCGTCAAATGGCTCCGGGGCAAGAATACCGCCCCGGGGCCGGACGGTATCCCCGGCCGGGTCTGGTTGCTCGCCGCGAGCGTCCTGGGGGAGAGGCTGAGGAGCCTCTACTCTGGGCTCCTGAGGTCGGGGACGTTCCCCGACCTATGGAGAGAAAGTCGGATGGTCCTCTTGAGGAAGGATGGGAGGCCGGGGGATTCTCCCTCCGCGTACCGGCCCATTTGTCTCCTGGATGAGGCGGGCAAGATCTTCGAGAAGATCATTGTTGCCCGCCTCTCCAGACACCTGTCCCGCGACGGCCCAGATCTGGCGGACTGCCAGTTTGGCTTCCGGGAGGGGCGATCGACGGTCGACGCTATCGACCGTCTCAAGTCCCTCTCGGACAATGCCGTGGCAAGGGGCGGGGTGTGCTTGGCGGTGTCCATTGACATCGTCAATGCGTTCAACACCCTGCCCTGGTCCGCCATTAGGGAGGCCCTCGTCGATCACCAGGTGCCTCCCTATCTGAGGCGGGTGATCGGGGCCTACCTGCGGGACAGGTGGGTTGAATACCCGGGCCGGTGCGGGATGATACGGAGGGAAGTGGACCGCGGGGTCCCGCAGGGGTCCGTTTTAGGACCGCTCCTGTGGGACCTAGGTTACAACGCGGTCCTGGAAAAGGCCTCCCTGCCCGACGGTGCCACCCTCGTCTGCTACGCGGACGACACGTTGGTGGTCGCCGTCGGGAGTACCTTCGAGAGGACCATTCGTCGAGCAGAGGTTGCGGTGGCAGCCGTCGTCGCGAGGATCCGCGATCTGGGGCTGAAAATAGCCCCGGAGAAGGCCGAGGCTGTCTGGTTTCACGGCCGGCCTCGGTCACGGCCACCGGCCAGATCGTGGATCCGGGTTGGAGAAGCCTGCGTAGAGGTGAAGTCCGAGTTGAAATATCTCGGACTGATCCTCGACAGCCGCTGGAGCTTCGATGCGCATCTCGACCGTCTCGTCCCCCGAGTCGAAAAGGCGGCGGCCTCTTTGGGCCGCCTGCTGCCCAACCTCGGGGGACCGGGAGATTTGGTGCGCCGCCTATACCTGGGCGTGGTGCGGTCTATGGCCTTATACGGTGCCCCAATATGGGCGCCGTACGTGATGACCAGCCGGCGCAACACGCTATTGTTGCGCCGGCTGCAGAGGCGGATGGCCATCCGCCTCATAAGAGGTTACCGCACCACGTCTACCGTGGCGGCGCTCACTCTGGCGGGAGAACTTCCCTTCGAGCTTCAGGCGGCGGTGCGCGCCTATGTTTATGGGCGCACAAGCATCGCCAGCCGTGCTCGAGGGGCCCCGCCGGAGCGAGAGACGGTCGAGGGCTTCGAGCTCCAGGCCCGGCGACTAGCGCTCGCCAGATGGCGTGCCGAGCTTTGCTCCCACGCCGGCGATCGCGTCCCCGGGGCTCTCCTGCCGCACTTCACCTCGTGGCGGGAGAGACGGCATGGCAGGCTCTCCTACCGAGCGACGCAGGTGTTCACCGGGCATGGCTGCTTCGGTGTCTACCTGTGTCGCATCGGGCGGGAAGCGACGACGGTGTGCCACCATTGTGGCGCGGAGGAGGACTCGGCGCAGCACACGCTGGAGGAATGTCCCGCCTTTTCAGCGCTGCGCCGAGTCCTAAAACGGGAAGTCGGTCACGACCTCGCACTCTCCAGCCTAGTTGGGGCCATGCTGGAGAGCCCGGGGAAGTGGGCGGCAGCAATCTCTTTCTGCGAGGATGTTATGTCGCGGAAGGAGGCTGCCGAGCGGGATCGGGAGCTTACAGATCCCGCCCGACGTGCCCGGGGACGGCGTGCGCGCCCACGCCGAGAAACCCCGGGCAGCTGAGAGTAGGCGGGCGGCGGGTGTACCAGTACATGCTGGTTTCATTGCCCGCCGCCCGCCAACAGAGGAGGACCTCCACTGTTGGGAGTGGGGGATGACGAGTCGCCTGAGGGAGGCGAGGGTTAACTGTGACCCTCCTCCAGTATACTCGTCATCCCCCCGGCGTCCGCTGTGATCAGGGCGGGGGCCCTGGTCACCTATCGCGCGGTCGCCGTGTCGGGGCGGTGCGGGGTGCGACCCCTCGCGCCGCCGAATTTAAATGGATTTTAGGGGGAGGATTTATCTCCCCCCGGGACGCGGCCGGCCATCGTTACCATCTTGATGGCCGGCCAGGCGAGGGGGAGCTGCGGTAGTGTTCTTCAAGAGTTCCCGTGGCTCCCCCGTTGAATCGCCAGCGATCGGTCCTGCGTCCTCAGGTCGCCGTGGAGGTTTTAGTGGGTCAATCCCCACACTACCCTCGTCCCGCTCCCCCGGGCGGGGCTGGGGTGTCTGGCGAGCAGATTTCCTCCACGTAAAATAAAAAAAAAAAAAAAAAAGGTTATGTCAAGGTTACCGCCGCGCCCGCGGGGGCGGATGGGGCCATTAAAGTCCCAGACGCCACCGCATCCGCGGCCGTGACGACGATGGACTCGGCTGTGTAATGGGGCCCCCGGGCCCGATAATACAAGTTAACCTCAACTGCTCGGCCAGAGCGCAGGATCTCCTGTTTCAATGCATGGCCGAGCGGGGTGCCGGATTGGCAGTCGTGGCGGAGCCGCACAGGGTCCCCAAACATCCACACTGGATGGGGGACTCGATTGGCTCCGCCGCGATTATTTGGGCTGGGAGGTCGCGGTCCCCGCCGTGCTCGCTTATCGAGCGCGGCCTGGGATACGTGGCCGTTGATTGGGGCGGCACCGCGGTTGTGGCGGTATACGCACCTCCAAGGTGGTCCCTCGAAGAGTTTGAGCAGTATCTGGACGGGGTAGGGAGATGCGTCTCCCGCTGCCATCCCCGTCCGGTGCTGGTCCTCGGGGACTTCAATGCCAAGGCCACGGCTTGGGGTTCCCCCGGGACTGACTCGAGGGGCCGGGAGGTGCTTGATTGGGCGGCGGGACTGGAGCTCCGTCTCCTGAACACGGGCTCGGTCCATACGTGCGTGCGGCATAACGGGGGGTCCATCGTTGACCTTTCGTGGGCAACGCCCCCGGCCGCGCGCCGTATTACGGGGTGGAGGGTGGCGGAAGGGGTCGAGACGTTGTCTGACCATAGATACATATTTCTCGACCTCTCCGCCGCCCCACCGTCGACACTCCGTCGTCACCCCGCCGATGAAGGTTCGCCTCGACCGCGGTGGGCGCTGAAGCGCCTCGACCAGGACGCTCTGATGGCGGCAGCCCACGTCGTGGCCTGGCCAGCAACACCGACCGGGCCAGTCGACGGGAATGGGGAGGCCCATTGGTTCCGGGGCGCAATGACGTCGGTTTGCGACGTCGCCATGCCACGGGCCAGGGTCTTCCCGAGGAAGGCGGTGTACTGGTGGTCGCGCGAGATAGCGGAATTACGCACCGAGTGCGTTCGCGCGCGACGCCAGTACGCTCGCGCCCGTCGACGACGGCGAACGGACGACGTGCTGGCTGCTCAGCTGTACGGGCTATATCGGGAGAAGGTGGTCGCCCTGCAGCTGGCCATCAGGCGGGCAAAGGACCAGGCCTGGCGCGATCTCCTCGGCTCTCTGAACCGAGATCCGTGGGGGCGCCCATACAAGATGGCATTGGGACGACTGCGTCCCTGGGCGCCCCCCGTGACGGAGAGCCTGGAGCCGGGGCTGCTCGGGCGGGTTGTGGACGCTTTATTCCCCGTTAGCGGGGAGGTGTCCCTGCCCGTCCCTGAGCCAGAGGAACATGAGTGGTCCCCGGATCTTGAGGTCGCGCCGGAGGAGATGGCCGGGGTAGTCAAATGGCTCCGGGGCAAGAATACCGCCCCGGGGCCGGACGGTATTCCCGGCCGGGTCTGGTTGCTCGCCGCGAGCGTCCTGGGGGAGAGGCTGAGGAGCCTCTACTCTGGGCTCCTGAGGTCGGGGACGTTCCCCGACCTATGGAGAGAAAGTCGGATGGTCCTCTTGAGGAAGGATGGGAGGCCGGGGGATTCTCCCTCCGCGTACCGGCCCATTTGTCTCCTGGATGAGGCGGGCAAGATCTTCGAGAAGATCATTGTTGCCCGCCTCTCCAGACACCTGTCCCGCGACGGCCCCGATCTGGCGGACTGCCAGTTTGGCTTCCGGGAGGGGCGATCGACGGTCGACGCTATCGACCGTCTCAAGTCCCTCTCGGACAATGCCGTGGCAAGGGGCGGGGTGTGCTTGGCGGTGTCCATTGACATCGTCAATGCGTTCAACACCCTGCCCTGGTCCGCCATTAGGGAGGCCCTCGTAGATCACCAGGTGCCTCCCTATCTGAGGCGGGTAATCGGGGCCTACCTGCGGGACAGGTGGGTTGAATACCCGGGCCGGTGCGGGATGATACGGAGGGAAGTGGACCGCGGGGTCCCGCAGGGGTCCGTTTTAGGACCGCTCCTGTGGGACCTGGGTTACAACGCGGTCCTGGAGAAGGCCTCCCTGCCCGACGGTGCCACCCTCGTCTGCTACGCGGACGACACGTTGGTGGTCGCCGTCGGGAGTACCTTCGAGAGAACCATCCGACGAGCAGAGGTTGCGGTGGCAGCCGTCGTCGCGAGGATCCGCGATCTGGGGCTGAAAATTGCCCCGGAGAAGGCCGAGGCTGTCTGGTTTCACGGACGGCCTCGGTCTCGGCCACCGGCCAGATCGTGGATCCGGGTTGGAGAAGCCTGCGTAGAGGTGAAGTCCGAGTTGAAATATCTCGGACTGATCCTCGACAGCCGCTGGGGCTTCGATGCGCATCTCGACCGTCTCGTCCCCCGAGTCGAAAAGGCGGCGGCCTCTTTGGGCCGCCTGCTGCCCAACCTCGGGGGACCGGGAGATTTGGTGCGCCGCCTATACCTGGGCGTGGTGCGGTCTATGGCCTTATACGGTGCCCCAACATGGGCGCCGTATGTGATGACCAGCCGGCGCAACACGCTGTTGTTGCGCCGGCTGCAGAGGCGGATGGCCATCCGCCTCATAAGAGGTTACCGCACCACGTCTACCGTGGCGGCGCTTGCTCTGGCGGGAGAACTTCCCTTCGAGCTTCAGGCGGCGGTGCGCGCCTATGTTTATGGGCGCACAAGCATCGCCAGCCGTGCTCGAGGGGCCCCGCCGGAGCGAGAGACGGTCGAGGGCTTCGAGCTCCAGGCCCGGAGACTAGCGCTCGCCAGATGGCGTGCCGAGCTTTGCTCCCACGCCGGCGAGCGCGTTCCCGGGGCTCTCCTGCCACACTTCACCTCGTGGCGGGAGAGACGGCATGGCAGGCTCTCCTACCGAGCGACGCAGGTGTTCACCGGGCATGGCTGCTTCGGTGTCTACCTGTGTCGCATCGGGCGGGAAGCGACGACGGTGTGCCACCATTGTGGCGCGGAGGAAGACTCGGCGCAGCACACGCTGGAGGAATGTCCCGCCTTTTCAGCGCTGCGCCGAGTCCTAAGACGAGAAGTCGGCCACGACCTCGCACTCTCCAGCCTAGTTGGGGCCATGCTGGAGGGCCCGGGGAAGTGGGCGGCAGCAATCTCTTTCTGCGAGGAGGTTATGTCGCGGAAGGAGGCTGCCGAGCGGGATCGGGACCTTACAGATCCCGCCCGACGTGCCCGGGGACGGCGTGCGCGCCCACGCCGAGAAACCCCGGGCAGCTGAGAGTAGGCGGGCGGCGGGTGTATCAGAACATGCTGGTTTCATTGCCCGCCGCCCGCCAACAGAGGAGGACGTCCACTGTTGGGAGTGTGGGTTGACGAGTCGCCTGAAGGAGGCGAGGGTTAACTGTAATCCTCCTCCAATATACTCGTCGTCCCCCCGGCGGCCGCTGTGATCAGGGCGGGGGCCCTGGTCACCTATCGCGCGGTCGCCGTGTCGGGGCGGTGCGGGGTGCGACCCCTCGCGCCGCCGAATTTAAATGGATTTTAGGGGGGGGGGGATTTATTTTATTTCCCCCCGGGACGCGGCCGGCCATCGTTACCATCTTGACGGCCGGCCAGGCGAGGGGGAGCCGCGGTGGTGTTCTTCAAGAGTTCCCGTGGCTCCCCCGTTGAATCGCCAGCGATCGGTCCTGCGTCCTCAGGTCGCCGTGGAGGTTTTA
The DNA here is from genome assembly GCF_051020955.1 of Megalopta genalis. NCBI lineage: Eukaryota > Metazoa > Arthropoda > Insecta > Hymenoptera > Halictidae > Megalopta > Megalopta genalis. Next base: position 406,415 of record NW_027476167.1, read on the forward strand.
GTGGGTCAAACCCCACACTACCCTCGTCCCGCTCCCCCGGGCGGGGCGGGGGTGTCTGGCGAGCAGATTTCCTCCACGTAAAAAAAAAAAAAATAAAAAAAAAAAAAAAAAAAAAAAAAAAAAGGTTATGTCAAGGTTATGTCAAGGTTATGTCGGGAGCCTAGGGTGTGTGGCCTTCTCAGCAGCAAGACGTAGTTGCTGAGGGGTTTGTCATCTCTATCTGAGGTACAGTCACATGCCTAAATCCTCTAACTACACCTCCACGTGGTGGCTCCTGGGTGCTGCCTGCGGGTAGTAGCTAACGGAGTGAGGGGTGGTCCTGGGAAACCAGGATCCCTAAACCGTAAACTGGTGGTCATGTTTTACCAGAACGGGAGCCTTGCCTTAACCGGCTGGGCTGCGAGGAGAAAGACCTCTATAATAAATCCCAGTCCTAAGCTTCGAGGCGCGGCGAGGGGACGCCTCCGGGTCGCGCACACGGAGGTGGCCAGCGGGTGCGCTGGTCTTGAGCGTCTCAACCGACGGGAGGTGGCGGCACCCGTTGTGTATTAGTCTTACCCAGGCAAGGGCGGCTCTGCCTGGGTGGACCTTGAGTAATCGTCCGACCCCAATCGTGGGACAAATATGGAGAACTACAAAACACAAAAAACAAATAAAACAATAAAAACAACTAAGCGTGTCAACGAGGCAACAGCCGAAGAGAGCGCAATGGACGTGTCGGGGGCTGGCCAAAAGCGCCCGAGAGACGAGGATACTGGCTCCGAAGGAGGGAGTGACGGACCTCAGAAGGGAGCGAACAAATTCTGGAGACCGAAGTGGAAACCAACGGTCTCGGACTCGGACTCGGAGGCGGAGGAAAACGGGAGGGCCGTCTCAGCGAAGAAGAGCCCAAAGGACAAATACAAGAGAGACGGTCATGGAGCGGAAGAACAGGATACAGAGCCCAGGCTTAAAGAGAGGAAAACAGACCTGGCCCAGATCCAAGCACGGGAGAGGGAGATGGTCGGCCTCCTAACAGCGGAGGTCGCAGAGGAAATCATACAGGCAGCTGAGGAAGTTGAGCGAGTCTCAACGGTGTCCAAAGGTCTCAAGGGCACCCTAGCAAAAGCCCTGAGAGATGCAGCCCTCACATTCAAAGCCGGCTCTGCGGTGCTAACAAAGAGGACCTACACCGGGGAAAACCGCGATGTAGAGGAGGAAAATGGCCGACTCCGACAAAGAAATCGTGAGCTGGGGGCCGAACTTGCTGCGACCAGAGCCGCAATGTCTGCCGAAAAAACAGGGAGGACCCGAGAGACCACGGAGGACCGACCTGCCCCTGTGGAAACCAGCAACGAAGTGCTCCACGCCGTGACTGGGATCGTCCGTCGAATAGACGCCCTGGAGCGGAGAATGGAAATCAGTCTGGGACGGGCAAACGAGGTGGCAGCGGCAACCCTGCGTCCACCAGTGGCAGCTAGGGTGGAGAGAGCCAGACGCCAGGTCGCGGAAACAAAGAACCTGGACAAAGAGGTCACAGGAACAGTTCCCACTAAACGCGCGGCTGCGGGCCCACAACCTCAGCAACCAGGGACATACGCATGGACCGTTGTCCAATCGAAGGGAGCGAAGAAGGCTGCGGCACGGGCCGCAGCACTTGCAGCAACCGGACCGGCAACGACAAATGCGCAGAGGAGAAAACAAGGAGGAAAGGGCCCACGCGTACTCGGTGCAAGGCCACCACCACCAACACGGAGGGAGAAACAAGCACACAGGGAGTGCGCGGACCTGGTCCGCGCTCAACCAACGGCCGCCGTCTCCATTGCCTTGGCCCCGGAGGGGAAACTCTCCTACACCGAGGTAATGCAGAGGGCGCGCCAGCATGTTTCGCTGGAAGGGCTGGGGATCTCGGGGGTGCGGACCAGGCACTCCAGGACCGGCAGCCTACTTCTGGAGATGAGGGGACCCGAGTGCCAGACGCAGGCACAGAAACTGGCGGAGAAAATGTCTGCCCTCCTTGACGGTACCGGCGCGCGTGTAATCCGGCCCGTCAAGCAGCTGGACATCCGGGTGGCTGGCCTGGACTACTCGGTCACCAAAGACGAGGTAAGGGGCGCGCTCGCTGGGCTTGGCGCGTGCACTATCGAAGAAATAAAAACGGGGGAAATCAGACAGTCGGTACCGGGCGCAATGGGCGCCTGCTGGGCGCGCGGACCGATTGATGCAATGAAGAAAGTCATCGGGGTGGGCCGCGTATTGGTAGGGTGGTCCAGCGCGTTGATTGTCCCGCTGGGAGAGAAGCCACTGCAGTGCTTCAAATGTCTGCAGCTGGGTCATGTACGGGCCACCTGCCCGAACAACGCAGATAGAAGCACGAGGTGCTTCCGCTGTGGGGGAGAGGGTCACAGGGCTGCGCAATGTGTCGCCAACCCGAGATGCCCGCTGTGTACTGACCTAGGTCGGGCACACGGGCACCGTCTGGGGGCAGCGACATGCGCCCAGCGAACGATGCGGGGGAAGATGGGGAAACCTCCCTCTGTAATAGTGGGGCAGCCAGCCTGGGGCACTGCGGGGGCGGCAACCGCGAGTGCACCCGCCGAGCACATGGAAAGCAGCAATAGTGGGGAAAATGGGACGGCGATGGAAGTCGTCCCGAGCGGTAGCACAACTCAGCCTTAACCACGGGTATGCGGGTCCTGCAGGGTAACCTGAACCACTCGCGCGGGGCCCAGGACCTGTTTGTCCAGGCCTTACGCGAGATGGGATCGGGCGTCGGGGTAATGGCGGAGCCATACCGTATCCCCGATAATCCTCTTTGGGTGGGCGATGAGATGGGGTCCGTGGTGATCGCCGCATCATGCGGCGAGCCGGGGTCCCTGACCATCGCACTCCTGGAGAGGGGAAGGGGATACGTCGCGGTAGAATGGGGGGACATCATACTCGTCGGTGTGTACATCTCCCCAAACTGTATCCTCGGTGAGTTCCGGGGGTTCCTGGACGGGCTACATGTGTGTCTAACAAGATACACATCTCGCCGGGTCCTCGTTCTGGGGGATTTCAATGCACACTCAACGGCGTGGGGATCCCGCAGGACGAACACGCGAGGGGAGACTGTGCTGGCTTGGGCGGCGAGTCTGGACCTCCGGTTACTAAACCGGGGGTCCCGGCCGACGTGCGTGCGGCGGCAGGGGGTCTCCATCGTGGATTTGACCTTTGCGACGCCTGCCGTCGTGCGTCGGGTCACAGGATGGAGGGTGGCTGAGGAACTGGAGCTAGCCTCGGACCACATCCCCATCATCATGGACGTGGGGGCTGCCCCCAACGACGCGCGGGGTCCTGTGACGCGTCAGGCCGGCCGACGACGGCGACCTCGGTGGGGTATCAAGCAGTTAAACACTGACTTGCTAAAAGCTGCAGCATTAGCAGCATCGTGGGGAGGGCGCGGATTTTCAGAGGGTGGGCAGGTGCATCCTGAACGGGGGGCCGAACTGCTGCGGAAGGCGTTGTGGTCAATTTCTGACACTGCAATGCCCCGCAGTAGCGACGCCAACCGGATGGCACCCGTATACTGGTGGTCGGCTGAAATAGCCAGGCTGCGTGCTGCGGGACACGCAGCCCGCAGAAAGTACACGCGAGCGCGCCGGCGGGCATCGAGCACTCGGGCAACCGTGCTTGAGTGCTATCGCGAGTACCGCGACGCGTTGTCGGAGCTCCGAAAGGAGATCGCCAGGGCCAAGGATCAGGCATGGCGAGAGCTCGTCGAAACATTAGACGCGGATCCCTGGGGGAGGCCCTACAAAATAGTTATGGGCAGGCTTCGTGCGCGGGCCCCTCCAGCTACAGCGGCGTTAAAGCCCCAGCTCCTGGACAGAGTAATTGGGGGTCTCTTTCCCTCCGAGGTAGATCCTGAGGAGGCCGTAACAGGCCTCGCGGAAGAACATCGAGCGGGGGCAGACGCTGCGTGGAACGAGGGGCTGACGGTAACGGAGGACGAGCTCCGCCAAGCCGCGAGTCGGATAGGGAGTAGGACGCCCGGCCTGGACGGCGTCCATGGTCGGGTGCTGGCCTTGGCCCTGTCGGCGCTTGGCTCTGACATAAGGCAGCTGTTTGACAGCTGTCTCAGGGAGGGAACCTTTCCGTCACCGTGGCGGAAAGGAATGTTAGTACTAATCCCCAAAAAGGGGAGAGACGCGGGCTCGCCATCTGCGTGGCGACCGCTTTGCCTCTTAAACGAAGAGGCGAAGCTATTCGAGAGAATTTTGGCGCGCAGACTTGTGGCTCACCTGGCGAGCGAGGCGGCTCCCGGACTTAGTAGTGCCCAGTACGGCTTCCGGGAGGGCTTCTCTACTGTGGACGCTGTCCGCAGGCTGAGGGCGCTCTCGGACACCGCGACACAGGGGGGCGGTGTTGCACTGGCGGTGTCACTTGACATTGCCAATGCCTTCAACTCCGTTCCCTGGGCGTGTATTTTAGAAGAGTTGCGGTACCAGCGGGTGCCGCAGTACTTACAGCGGATAATAGGGAGCTACCTCTCCGACAGGTGGGTGGAATATCCTGTCGCCGCGGGGATGGCGAGCCGGCGAGTCGTGCGCGGTGTCCCGCAGGGGTCCGTTTTAGGTCCCCTGCTGTGGAACATCGCGTATGACCGAGTACTGCGCGAGGGGGGGAAAATGCCTGCCGGTGCGAACATCATCTGCTACGCAGATGATACGCTGATTGTGTCCGCCGGCAGGACATGGAGGGAAGCCCTGCTTCGCGGTGAACTGGGGACAATTAGAGTAGTTAAAGCCATCCGGGCATTGGGCCTAGAGGTGTCGGCGAGTAAGACCGAAGCCATGTGGTTTCATGGCAAAGGCCGCTCGCGGGCACCTCCCCTCTGCGGGATGGACGTGGGGGTGGGACGAATCGCTGTCGGGGAGGGGTTTAGGTACCTCGGGATCGCGCTCGACGGTGCCTGGACGTTCGGCCGGCACTTCGAGCTCCTGGCTCCCCGGGTGGAGGGTGCGATCGCTGCGCTCGGTCGCATACTTCCTAACCTGGGGGCACCCGAGGGACGGGTCCGTCGATTGTTTGCGGGAATGGTGCGGGGATTATCCCTTTATGGGGCCCCTGTATGGGCGCGCGACATTATTGTCGGCCGGCGCGGTGGGCCTCTGGCCATACTGCGTCGTCTGGAGCGCAGGCTGGCGATTAGGGTCGTGCGGGGGTACCGCACCATATCTCACGCATCAGCGATGGCAACTTCGGGTCTGCTCCCGCTGGACCTGGAGGCCGTGTGTCTTGCGGATGTTTACATCCGGGATCGCGGCCTTCGGCTGGCTGGGGTGGCCCCGGAACAGAGGAGTCTCCAGGTGGCGGCTGAAAGGGAGGCCGCCAGGCAACGCGCCGTAGAAGCCTGGCGGCAACGCCTCACATCAGAGGTCGCGAGGGGTAGTAACATTAATAGAGCGGCGAAAGCGATCCTCCCTGCGTTCCGAGAATGGCGGCGTGCTGGACTCGGGGGGAGGACCACATACCGAGCGACGCAGGTGCTGACGGGGCACGGATGCTTCGGCAGTTACCTTTGTCGCATCGGAAAGGAGGTGGACACTAGGTGTCACCACTGCGGTGATCCTTCGGACACGGCGCAACATACGCTGGAGGAATGTCCGGCGTGGGCTCCACAGCGCCGTGGCCTGAGGATGGCCGTAGGAGGAGACCTCGCGCTTGAAACCATCGTACACGAGTCGGTTGCAAGCGTGGGGTCGTGGAAGGCATTCACCTCCTTCTGCGAGTCCGTAATGCTCCAGAAGGAGGAAGCTGAAAGGCGTCGCAGGCGAACCTGCGACCCAAATAGAAGGAGGGGGCTGCGGAGACCCAGGGTGCGTGCGGACCGCGCACTCCCGTTGGGTACCTGCTAACGCGTAGCGGAGGCCATCCCGCAGCGGATGTGACATCATGGTTCCCCCAGGAACTTTGGTCAACCGCCTGTAGGGTGGTTTCCGGTGAGCCGTCGAGCGAAGCGAATGGGATTCGTTAGCTCAACGGGCGGCTCAACTAGAGGGGAAAAGATGCTCTGCCTTCCATCGCCGAGCATCTTCGGATAACGAGGTATTGGGGGTGCCTTCAGCACCCCGGGGTGTATGAAGACGGGTGGGGGAGTCTGGTAGGCATGCCGGCGCGGATCCCAGACTCACCCGCAAAACCCGCGAGATGGACATGGAGGAATTGGCGGGTAGTCGTCGGGCTGGTCGTCCCCCCTTTTGGGGTCGAACAGTTCGACGGAGTCTCGCATAATCCCGCTGCCTCTCCCACGAGGGGGCGGGATATCCGTAAAGGGATTACCTCCATGTAAAAAAAAAAAAAAAAAAAAAAAAAAAAAAAAAAAAAAAAAAAAATGTCAAGGTTATGTCAAGGTTATGTTCAAGGTTATGTCAAGGTTATGTCAAGGTTATGTCAAGGTTATGTCAAGGTTCCCCCCCGTGCCCCCCCGAGTCCGCTACCTTGTCGTGGTGGGGGGGCTTCGTGCCCTAATGATCCTCAAGGCTGTGCCGGCGGGGAATTTATTCCCTGGCAGGTTCTACCATGCCGGAGTGGCTTGAGGTGAGGGGCCAACTAAAGTCGGACACACACCGTAAACCTATGGTCATGTTTTACAGGAACGGGGGTCTTGCCTTAACCGGCCGGGCCGCGAGGATGACAACCTCTCTAAAAAATCCCTAGCCCCAAGCAGTGTTGCGCGGTGATGAGGGTGTAGCTGGAGTAAGCGCCAGCTATGGTTGGTGGGTGCACCAATCTTTAGCGGACAACCCCGGGGTACCTGGCGACCCCCGGGTGTATGAGCCTTCCCCGGGTATGGCGGCTCTGCCCGGGGTGACCTTCTTTCCGACCACACTCGTGGGACCAATTATGGATTCTTTTAAACAAATAACCGGGGAGGGGGGAAACGAGCGTGAGGTGGAGGTGCGCGGGCCTATCGTGCGCCTCAAAAGATGTGCAGAGCCGGTGTCGCGGAGGCATTCTGCAACACGCGGCAAAAAGAGGACCGCAGCGGGCCTTGGTGAGTGCGATGAGGGGGAGGAGTCAGATTTCTCTGTCTCCTCCCACCACTCATCGCAGAGTGTCCCGGGATCGTCGTCAGCGAGGAAGAGAGGACGGCCGCCGACGACCGGCGAATATGTTGGCCTCGCAGAGGCCAAACTTAGGCTGGCCGAGGCTTCGCAGCTGGAGGCCGAGGCAAGGGAGGTGGCGGCGATATTCGACCCGGGTGCCCCCGTGCCGAGACCATCGCGGTCGAGCGTTCCGCTCCCGGACGAGACGGATATCGCGGAAAATTTCCGCAACCGTCCGACGCGGGATGTCGCGGCCGCTATATTGGAGAGCCTGGATGAGGTGTCCAGGATCTCCGGTGTGTCAAAGGGGCTGAAGGGCAACTTGGCCCGCGCCCTGAGGGTGGCCGCCTTAAACGGCAGGGTGGGGGTGTCCGAGCTGGCAGTGAGGTCAGCTACCGACGCCACGCGTGTCCTGGAGGCCGAAAATGCCGTCCTCAGGGGTCAAATGATGGAGCTGCAGGCGGTGGTGGCCCGGCTCCGGCAGGTGGTGGAGGCGAGAACGGCTGCTGCCGCAATGCCTCCTCCGCCGCGCCCGGGAGAGGGCTCAGTATCGCCGCCGATCGTCGCCGCCCGGGATTGCCATCGCTCCGGGCAAGAAAAGTCCTCGCCACCACCTGCGGCTGCGCCCGCAGATTTTCTGGCGCAAATAGTCGCCCTGATAGACGCCAAATTGGCGTCATTCAGGAAGGAGCTCGCGCCGCGAACGGACTCGGCCCTGCGATCGGTGGCCCCTGGGCCGTCCGTCCCCACACAGTCTTCGGACAGGGTGGGGCGGAGGGCGAAGAAGAAAAAGAAAGGTGGGAAATCTGGAGCGGCTATAGCGGCCCAGACGGAGCCCGCTCGACCGCGAGCAGAATCGGCGCTACCCTCTGCCGCGCCTCCACCCCAGGAGGCGTGGTCCCAGGTGGTTGGCCGGAAGGCCAAAAAGGCGGCTGCCAAGGCCACTGCGGCCGCGAATAAAAAAGGACGGGTGGTCCCGGCGGCCCCCAGGAAGACACCCCTGCCTCCTCGACCGCCACGCACAGCAGCGGTTACCATAACGGTTCCGTCTGGCGTGGACATCACTTACGCGCAGGCGATGGCCACTGCCAGGTCCAAGGTGGACCTGGCAGAAATTGGCATTGCCTCGCTGAGGCCGCGAAGGGCGGTGACTGGGGGGTTAATTTTGGAGGTCCCTGGCACCGATGGGGCCGCCAAGGCCACCGTCCTCGCCACAAAAGTGGCGGAAGCGCTGGCTGGCACCGGCGTAAAGGTCGCGCGTCCGGTCAAAAAAGCTGACCTTAGGGTGCGCGGCCTGGTCGATTCGACCACGCCGGCGGAGGTCGCTGCCGCTGTTGCCCGCGTGGGCGGGTGCAGCGAGGGGGACATCAATACCGGCGAAATCCGGGCTTCCCCCTCGGGATTGGGCACCCTCTGGGTCCGATGTCCTGCCGCGGCCGCTCGCAGGGTCGCTGTCGCGGGCCGGATAACCGTCGGCTGGACCCAGGCAGCCGTGGAGGCCCTGAGTGCCCGGCCTCTGCAGTGTTACCGTTGCCATGGTGTTGGCCACACCAGTCAGCGGTGCACTTCTGCCGAGGATAGGTCCGACTGCTGCTATAGATGCGGCAGTCGGGATCATAAGGTGGCAGCCTGTACGGCCACGCCCAATTGTCCGCTTTGTGCGGGCGCGGGCAGGCCGTCTGGTCACCGCCTCTGCAGCCGGGCATGTCCTGCCAGTTCGGGGCGAGGCAAGGGAGGCGGCCAAAGGCCGTCTGCCAGATTTCTTAAAAACAGCAGCGACCACCGTGGCAGCAACGAAAAGGCGGCACCGCCTGATGCTACCGCCGCGCCCGCGTGGGCGGATGGGGCCACTAAAGTCCCAGACGCCACCGCACCCGCGGCCGTGACGGCGATGGACACGGCTGTGTAATGGGGCCCCCGGGCCCGATAATACAAGTTAACCTCAACTGCTCGGCCAGAGCGCAGGATCTCCTGTTTCAATGCATGGTCGAGCGGGGTGCCGGGTTGGCAGTCGTGGCGGAGCCGCACAGGGTCCCCAAACATCCACACTGGGCGGGGGACTCGATTGGCTCCGCCGCGATTGTTTGGTCTGGGAGGCCGGGGTCCCCGCCGTGCTCGGTTATCGAGCGCGGCCTGGGATACGTGGCCGTCGATTGGGGCGGCACCGCGGTTGTGGCGATATACGCACCTCCAAGGTGGTCACTCGAGGAGTTTGAGCAGTATCTGGACGGGGTAGGGAGATGCGTCTCCCGCTGCCACCCCCGTCCGGTGCTGGTCCTGGGGGACTTCAATGCCAAGGCCACGGCTTGGGGTTCCCCCGGGACTGACTCGAGGGGCCAGGAGGTGCTTGATTGGGCGGCGGGACTGGAGCTCCGTCTCCTGAACACGGGCTCGGTCCATACGTGCGTGCGGCATAACGGGGGGTCCATCGTTGACCTTTCGTGGGCAACGACCCCGGCCGCGCGCCGTATTACGGGGTGGAGGGTGGCGGAAGGGGTCGAGACGTTGTCTGACCACAGATACATAGTTCTCGACCTCTCCGCCGCCCCACCGTCGACACTCCGTCGTCGCCCCGCCGATGAAGGTTCGCCTCGACCGCGGTGGGCGCTGAAGCGCCTCGACCAGGACGCTCTTATGGCGGCAGCCCACGTCGTGGCCTGGCCGGCAACACCGACCGGGCCAGTCGACGGGATTGGGGAGGCCCATTGGTTCCGGGGCGCAATGACGTCGGTTTGCGACGTCGCCATGCCACGGGCCAGGGTCTTCCCGAGGAAGGCGGTGTACTGGTGGTCGCGCGAGATAGCGGAATTACGCACCGAGTGCGTTCGCGCGCGACGCCAGTACGCTCGCGCCCGTCGACGACGACGTAGGGACGACGTGCTGGCTGCCCAACTGTACGGGCGATATCGGGAGAAGGTGGTCGCCCTGCAGCTGGCCATCAGTCGGGCAAAGGACCAGGCCTGGCGCGATCTCCTCGGCTCTCTGAACCGAGATCCATGGGGGCGCCCATACAAGATGGCATTGGGACGATTACGTCCCTGGGCGCCCCCCGTGACGGAGATCCTGGATCCGGGGCTGCTCGGGCGGGTCGTGGACGCTTTATTCCCCGTTAGCGGGGAGGCGTCCCTTCCTGTCCCTCAGCCAGAGGAACATGAGTGGTCCCCGGATCTTGAGGTCGCGCCGGAGGAGATGGCCGGGGTCGTCAAATGGCTCCGGGGCAAGAATACCGCCCCGGGGCCGGACGGTATCCCCGGCCGGGTCTGGTTGCTCGCCGCGAGCGTCCTGGGGGAGAGGCTGAGGAGCCTCTACTCTGGGCTCCTGAGGTCGGGGACGTTCCCTGACCTATGGAGAGAAAGTCGGATGGTCCTCTTGAGGAAGGATGGGAGGCCGGGGGATTCTCCCTCCGCGTACCGGCCCATCTGTCTCCTGGATGAGGCGGGCAAGATCTTCGAGAAGATCATTGTTGCCCGCCTCTCCAGACACCTGTCCCGCGACGGCCCCGATCTGGCGGACTGCCAGTTTGGCTTCCGGGAGGGGCGATCGACGGTCGACGCTATCGACCGTCTCAAGTCCCTCTCGGACAATGCCGTGGCAAGGGGCGGGGTGTGCTTGGCGGTGTCCATTGACATCGTCAATGCGTTCAACACCCTGCCCTGGTCCGCCATTAGGGAGGCCCTCGTCGATCACCAGGTGCCTCCCTATCTGAGGCGGGTGATCGGAGCCTACCTGCGGGACAGGTGGGTTGAATACCCGGGCCGGTGCAGGATGATACGGAGGGAAGTGGACCGCGGGGTCCCGCAGGGGTCCGTTTTAGGACCGCTCCTGTGGGACCTGGGTTACAACGCGGTCCTGGAGAAGGCCTCCCTGCCCGACGGTGCCACCCTCGTCTGCTACGCGGACGACACGTTGGTGGTCGCCGTCGGGAGTACCTTCGAGAGGACCATCCGACGAGCAGAGGTTGCGGTGGCAGCCGTCGTCGCGAGGATCCGCGATCTGGGGCTGAAAATAGCCCCGGAGAAGGCCGAGGCTGTCTGGTTTCACGGACGGCCTCGGTCTCGGCCACCGGCGAGATCGTGGATCCGGGTTGGAGAAGCCTGCGTCGAGGTGAAGTCCGAGTTGAAATATCTCGGACTGATCCTCGACAGCCGCTGGAGCTTCGATGCGCATCTCGACCGTCTCGTCCCCCGAGTCGAAAAGGCGGCGGCCTCTTTGGGCCGCCTGCTGCCCAACCTCGGGGGACCGGGAGATTTGGTGCGCCGCCTATACCTGGGCGTGGTGCGGTCTATGGCCTTATACGGTGCCCCAATATGGGCGCCGTACGTGATGACCAGCCGGCGCAACACGCTGTTGTTTCGCCGGCTGCAGAGGCGGATGGCCAACCGCCTCATAAGGGGTTACCGCACCACGTCTACCGTGGCGGCGCTTGCTCTGGCGGGAGAACTTCCCTTCGAGCTTCAGGCGGCGGTGCGCGCCTATGTTTATAGGCGTACAAGCATCGCCAGCCGTGCTCGAGGGGCCCCGCCGGAGCGAGAGACGGTCGAGGGCTTCGAGCTCCAGGCCCGGCGACTAGCGCTCGCCAGATGGCGTGCCGAGCTTTGCTCCCACGCCGGCGAGCGCGTCCCCGGGGCTCTCCTGCCGCACTTCACCTCGTGGCGGGAGAGACGGCATGGCAGGCTCTCCTACCGAGCGACGCAGGTGTTCACCGGGCATGGCTGCTTCGGTGTCTACCTGTGTCGCATCGGGCGGGAAGCGACGACGGTGTGCCACCATTGTGGCGCGGAGGAAGACTCGGCGCAGCACACGCTGGAGGAATGTCCCGCCTTTTCAGCGCTGCGCCGAGTCCTAAAACGAGAAGTCGGCCACGACCTCGCACTCTCCAGCCTAGTTGGGGCCATGCTGGAGGGCCCGGGGAAGTGGGCGGCAGCAATCTCTTTCTGCGAGGAGGTTATGTCGCGGAAGGAGGCTGCCGAGCGGGATCGGGAGCTTACAGATCCCGCCCGACGTGCCCGGGGACGGCGTGCGCGCCCACGCCGAGAAACCCCGGGCAGCTGAGAGTAGGCGGGCGGCGGGTGTACCAGAATATGCTGGTTTCATTGCCCGCCGCCCGCCAACAGAGGAGGATGTCCACTGTTGGGAGTGGGGGATGACGAGTCGCCTGAAGGAGGCGAGGGTTAACTGTAATCCTCCTCCAATATACTCGTCGTCCCCCCGGCGGCCGCTGTGATCAGGGCGGGGGCCCTGGTCACCTATCGCGCGGTCGCCGTGTCGGGGCGGTGCGGGGTGCGACCCCACGCGCCGCCGAATTTAATTGGATTTTAGGGGGGAGGATTTATTTTATTTCCCCCCGGGACGCGGCCGGCCATCGTTACCATCCTGATGGCCGGCCAGGCGAGGGGGAGCCGCGGTAGTGTTCTTCAAGAGTTCCCGTGGCTCCCCCGTTGAATCGCCAGCGATCGGTCCTGCGTCCTCAGGTCGCCGTGGAGGTTTTAGTGGGTCAATCCCCACACTACCCTCGTCCCGCTCCCCCGGGCGGGGCGGGGGTGTCTGGCGAGCAGATTTCCCCCACGTAAAATAAAAAAAAAAAAAAAAAGGTTCCCCCCCGTGTCCGCTACCTTGTCGTGGTGGGGGGGCTTCGTGCCCTAATGATCCTCAAGGCTGTGCCGGCGGGGAATTTATTCCCTGGCAGGTTCTACCATGCCGGAGTGGCTCGAGGTGAGGGGCCAACTAAAGTCGGACACATACCGTAAACCTGTGGTCATGTTTTACAGGAACGGGGGTCTTGCCTTAACCGGCCGGGCCGCGAGGATGACAACCTCTCTAAAAAATCCCTAGCCCCAAGCAGTGTTGCGCGGTGAAGAGGGCGTAGCTGGAGTAAGCGCCAGCTATGGTTGGTGGGTGCACCAATCGTTAGCGGACAACCCCGGGGTACCTGGCGACCCCTCGGGCGTATTAGCCTTCCCCGGGTATGGCGGCTCTACCCGGGGTGACCTCCTTTCCGACCACACTCGTGGGATTAAGTATGGAGTCTACTTTTTCACAAACAACCGGGGAGGGGGGAAACGAGCGTGAGGTGGAGGTGCGCGGGCCTATCGTGCGCCTCAAAAGATGCACAGAGCCGGTGTCGCGGAGGCATTCGGCGACACGCGGCAAAAAGAGGACCGCAGCGGGCCTTGGTGAGTGCGATGAGGGGGAGGAGTCAGATTTCTCTGTCTCCTCCCACCACTCATCGCAGAGTGTCCCGGGCTCGTCGTCAGCGAGGAAAAGAGGACGGCCGCCGACGACCGGCGAATATGTTGGCCTCGCAGAGGCCAAACTTAGGCTGGCCGAGGCTTCGCAGCTGGAGGCCGAGGCAAGGGAGGTGGCGGCGATATTCGACCCGGGAGCCCCCGTGCCGAGACCATCGCGGTCGAGCGTCCCGCTCCCGGACGAGACGGATATAGCGGAAAATTTCCGCAACCGTCCAACGCGGGATGTCGCGGCCGCTATATTGGAGAGCCTGGATGAAGTGGCCAGGATCTCCGGCGTGTCAAAGGGGCTGAAGGGCAATTTGGCCCGCGCCCTAAGGGTGGCCGCCTTAAACGGCAGGGTGGGGGTGTCCGAGCTTGCGGTTAGGTCAGCTACCGACGCCACGCGTGCCCTGGAGGCAGAGAATGCCGTCCTCAGGGGGCAAATGACGGAGCTGCGGGCGGAGGTGGCTCGGCTCCGGCAGGTGGTGGAGGCGAGTACGGCTGCTGCCGCAATGCCTCCGCCGCCGCGCCCGGGAGAGGGCTCAGTATCGCCGCCGATCGTCGCCGCCCGGGACTGCCAGCGCTCCGGGCAAGAAAAGTCCTCGCCCCCACATGCGACTGCGCCCGCAGATTTTCTGGCGCAGATAAGCGCCCTGATAGACGCCAAATTGGCGTCATTCAGGAGGGAGCTCGCGCCGCGAACGGACTCGGCCCTGCGATCGGTGGCACCTGGGCCGTCCGTCCCCTCACAGTCTTCGGACAGGGTGGGGCGGAAGACGAAGAAGAAGAAGAAAGGTGGGAAAGCTGGGGCGGCTATAGCGGCCCAGACGGAGCCCGCTCGACCGCGAGCAGAATCGGCGCTACCCTCTGCCGCGCCTCCGCCCCAGGAGGCGTGGTCCCAGGTGGTTGGCCGCAAGGCTAAAAAGGCGGCTGCCAAGGCCACTGCGGCGGCGAATAATAAAAAAGGACGGGTGGTCCCGGCGGCCCCCAGGAAGACACCCCTGCCTCCGCGACCGCCACGCACAGCAGCGGTTACCATAACGGTTCCGTCTGGCGTGGACATTACTTACGCGCAGGCGATGGCCACTGCCAGGTCCAAGGTGGACCTGGCAGAAATTGGCATCGCCTCGCTGAGGCCGCGAAGGGCGGTGACTGGGGGGTTAATTTTGGAAGTCCCTGGCACCGATGGGGCCGCCAAGGCCACCGTCCTCGCCACAAAAGTGGCGGAGGCGCTGGCAGGCACCGGCGTAAAGGTCGCGCGTCCGGTCAAAAAAGCTGACCTTAGGGTGCGCGGCCTGGTCGATTCGACCACGCCGGCGGAGGTCGCTGCGGCTGTTGCCCGCGTGGGCGGGTGCAGCGAGGGGGACATCAATACCGGCGAAATCCGGTCTTCCCCCTCGGGATTGGGCACCCTCTGGGTCCGATGTCCTGCCGCGGCCGCTCGCAAGGTTGCTGTCGCGGGCCGGATAACCGTCGGCTGGACCCATGCAGCCGTGGAGGCCCTGAGTGCCCGGCCTCTGCAGTGTTACCGTTGCCTTGATGTTGGCCACACCAGTCAGCGGTGCACTTCTGCCGAGGATAGGTCCGACTGCTGCTATAGATGCGGCAGTCGGGACCATAAGGTGGCAGCCTGTACGGCCACGCCCAATTGTCCCCTTTGTGCGGGCGCGGGCAAGCCGTCTGGTCACCGCCTCGGCAGCCGGGCATGTCCTGCCAGTGTGAGGCGAGGCAAGGTAGGAGGCCAAAGGCCGTCTGCCAGATTTAATAAAAAGAGGAAGGAAACCACGATGGCCAAGGCAGCGACCACCGTGGCCAGCAACGAAAAGGCGGCACCGCCTGATGCTACCGCCGCGCCCGCGTGGGCGGACGGGGCCACTAAAGTCCCAGACGCCACCGCAACCGCGGCCGTGACGGCGATGGACACGGCTGTGTAATGGGGCCCCCGGGCCCGATAATACAAGTTAACCTCAACTGCTCGGCCAGAGCGCAGGACCTCCTGTTTCAATGCATGGCCGAGCGGGGTGCCGGGTTGGCAGTCGTGGCGGAGCCGCACAGGGTCCCCAAACATCCACACTGGATGGGGGACTCGATTGGCTCCGCCGCGATTATTTGGGCTGGGAGGTCGGGGTCCCCGCCGTGCTCGCTTATCGAGCGCGGCCTGGGATACGTGGCCGTTGATTGGGGCGGCACCGCGGTTGTGGCGATATACGCACCTCCAAGGTGGTCCCTCGAAGAGTTTGAGCAGTATCTGCACGGGGTAGGGAGATGCGTCTCCCGCTGCCATCCCCGTCCGGTGCTGGTCCTGGGGGACTTCAATGCCAAGGCCACGGCTTGGGGTTCCCCCGGGACTGACTCGAGGGGCCGGGAGGTGCTGAATTGGGCGGCGGGACTGGAGCTCCGTCTCCTGAACACGGGCTCGGTCCATACGTGCGTGCGGCATAATGGGGGGTCCATCGTTGACCTTTCGTGGGCAACGCCCCCGGCCGCGCGCCGTATTACGGGGTGGAGGGTGGCGGAAGGGGTCGAGACGTTGTCTGACCACAGATACATAGTTCTCGACCTCTCCGCCGCCCCACCATCGACACCCCGTCGTCGCCCCGCCGATGAATGTTCGCCTCAGCCGCGGTGGGCGCTGATGCGCCTCGACCAGGACGCTCTGATGGCGGCAGCCCACGTCGTGGCCTGGCCAGCAACACCGGCCGGGCCAGTCGACGGGAATGGGGAGGCCCGTTGGTTCCGGGGAGCAATGACGTCGGTTTGCGACGTCGCCATGCCCCGGGCCAGGGTCTTCCCGAGGAAGGCGGTGTACTGGTGGTCGCGCGAGATAGCGGAATTACGCACCGAGTGTGTTCGCGCGCGACGCCAGTACGCTCGCGCCCGTCGACGACGACGAACGGACGACGTGCTGGCTGCTCAGCTGTACCGGCTATATCGGGAGAAGGTAGTCGCCCTGCAGCTGGCCATCGGGCGGGCAAAGGACCAGGCCTGGCGCGATCTCCTCGGCTCTCTGAACCGAGATCCGTGGGGGCGCCCATACAAGATGGCATTGGGACGACTGCGTCCCTGGGCGCCCCCCGTGACGGAGAGCCTGGATCCGGGGCTGCTCGGGCGGGTCGTGGACGCTTTATTCCCCGTTAGCGGGGAGGCGTCCCGGCCTGTCCCTGAGCCAGAGGAACATGAGTGGTCCCCGGATCTTGAGGTCGCGCCGGAGGAGATGGCCGGGGTCGTCAAATGGCTCCGGGGCAAGAATATCGCCCCGGGGCCGGACGGTATCCCCGGCCGGGTCTGGTTGCTCGCCGCGAGCGTCCTGGGGGAGAGGCTGAGGAGCCTCTACTCTGGGCTCCTGAGGTCGGGGACGTTCCCCGACCTATGGAGAGAAAGTCGGATGGTCCTCTTGAGGAAGGATGGGAGGCCGGGGGATTCTCCCTCCGCGTACCGGCCCATTTGTCTCCTGGATGAGGCGGGCAAGATCTTCGAGAAGATCATTGTTGCCCGCCTCTCCAGACACCTGTCCCGCGACGGCCCAGATCTGGCGGACTGCCAGTTTGGCTTCCGGGAGGGGCGATCGACGGTCGACGCTATCGACCGTCTCAAGTCCCTCTCGGACAATGCCGTGGCAAGGGGCGGGGTGTGCTTGGCGGTGTCCATTGACATCGTCAATGCGTTCAACACCCTGCCCTGGTCCGCCATTAGGGAGGCCCTCGTTGATCACCAGGTGCCTCCCTATCTGAGGCGGGTGATCGGGGCCTACCTGCGGGACAGGTGGGTTGAATACCCGGGCCGGTGCGGGATGATACGGAGGGAAGTGGACCGCGGGGTCCCGCAGGGGTCCGTTTTAGGACCGCTCCTGTGGGACCTGGGTTACAACGCGGTCCTGGAGAAGGCCTCCCTGCCCGACGGTGCCACCCTCGTCTGCTACGCGGACGACACGCTGGTGGTCGCCGTCGGGAGTACCTTCGAGAGGACCATCCGACGAGCAGAGGTTGCGGTGGCAGCCGTCGTCGCGAGGATCCGCGATCTGGGGCTGAAAATAGCCCCGGAGAAGGCCGAGGCTGTCTGGTTCCACGGACGGCCTCGGTCTCGGCCACCGGCCAGATCGTGGATCCGGGTTGGAGAAGCCTGCGTCGAGGTGAAGTCCGAGTTGAAATATCTCGGACTGATCCTCGACAGCCACTGGTGCTTCGATGCGCATCTCGACCGTCTCGTCCCCCGAGTCGAAAAGGCGGCGGCCTCTTTGGGCCGCCTGCTGCCCAACCTCGGGGGACCGGGAGATTTGGTGCGCCGCCTATACCTGGGCGTGGTGCGGTCTATGGCCTTATACGGTGCCCCAATATGGGCGCCGTACGTGATGACCAGCCGGCGCAACACGCTATTGTTGCGCCGGCTGCAGAGGCGGATGGCCATCCGCCTCATAAGAGGTTACCGCACCACGTCTACCGTGGCGGCGCTTGCTCTGGCGGGAGAACTTCCCTTCGAGCTTCAGGCGGCGGTGCGCGCCTATGTTTATGGGCGCACAAGCATCGCCAGCCGTGCTCGAGGGGCCCCGCCGGAGCGAGAGACGGTCGAGTGCTTCGAGCTCCAGGCCCGGAGACTAGCGCTCGCCAGATGGCGTGCCGAGCTTTGCTCCCACGCCGGCGAGCGCGTCCCCGGGGCTCTCCTGCCGCACTTCACCTCGTGGCGGGAGAGACGGCATGGCAGGCTCTCCTACCGAGCGACGCAGGTGTTCACCGGGCATGGCTGCTTCGGTGTCTACCTGTGTCGCATCGGGCGGGAAGCGACGACGGTGTGCCACCATTGTGGCGCGGAGGAAGACTCGGCGCAGCACACGCTGGAGGAATGTCCCGCCTTTTCAGCGCTGCGCCGAGTCCTAAAACGGGAAGTCGGTCACGACCTCGCACTCTCCAGCCTAGTTGGGGCCATGCTGGAGAGCCCGGGGAAGTGGGCGGCAGCAATCTCTTTCTGCGAGGATGTTATGTCGCGGAAGGAGGCTGCCGAGCGGGATCGGGAGCTTACAGATCCCGCCCGACGTGCCCGGGGTCGGCGTGCGCGCCCACGCCGAGAAACCCCGGGCAGCTGAGAGTAGGCGGGCGGCGGGTGTACCAGAACATGCTGGTTTCATTGCCCGCCGCCCGCCAACAGAGGAGGACCTCCACTGTTGGGAGTGGGGGATGACGAGTCGCCTGAGGGAGGCGAAGGTTAACTGTAATCCTCCTCCAGTATACTCGTCGTCCCCCCGGCGTCCGCTGTGATCAGGGCGGGGGCCCTGGTCACCTATCGCGCGGTCGCCGTGTCGGGGTGGTGCGGGGTGCGACCCCTCGCGCCGCTGAATTTAAATGGATTTAGGGGGGAGGATTATATCTCCCCCGGGACGCGGCCGGCCATCGTTACCATCCTGATGGCCGGCCAGGCGAGGGGGAGCCGCGGTAGTGTTCTTCAAGAGTTCCCGTGGCTCCCCCGTTGAATCGCCAGCGATCGGTCCTGCGTCCTCAGGTCGCCGTGGAGGTTTTAGTGGGTCGATCCCCACACTACCCTCGTCCCGCTCCCCCGGGCGGGGCGGGGGTGTCTGGCGAGCAGATTTCCTCCACGTAAAATAAAAAAAAAAAAAAAAAAAAAAAAAGGTTCCCCCCCGTGTCCGCTACCTTGCCGTGGTGGGGGGGCTTCGTGCCCTAATGATCCTCAAGGCTGTGCCGGCGGGGAATTTATTCCCTGGCAGGTTCTACCATGCCGGAGTGGCTTGAGGTGAGGGGCCAACTAAAGTCGGACACATACCGTAAACCTGTGGTCATGTTTTACAGGAACGGGGGTCTTGCCTTAACCGGCCGGGCCGCGAGGATGACAACCTCTCTAAAAAATCCCTAGCCCCAAGCAGTGTTGCGCGGTGATGAGGGTGTAGCTGGAGTAAGCGCCAGCTATGGTTGGTGGGTGCACCAATCTTTAGCGGACAACCCCGGGGTACCTGGCGACCCCCGGGTGTATTAGCCTTCCCCGGGTATGGCGGCTCTGCCCGGGGTGACCTTCTTTCCGACCACACTCGTGGGACCAATTATGGATTCTTTTAAACAAATAACCGGGGAGGGGGGAAACGAGCGTGAGGTGGAGGTGCGCGGGCCTATCGTGCACCTCAAAAGATGTACAGAGCCGGTGTCGCGGAGGCATTCGGCAACACGCGGCAAAAAGAGGACCGCAGCGGGCCTTGGTGAGTGCGATGAGGGGGAGGAGTCAGATTTCTCTGTCTCCTCAAACCACTCATCGCAGAGTGTCCCGGGCTCTTCGTCGGCGAGGAAGAGAGGACGGCCGCCGACGACCGGCGAATATGTTGGCCTCGCAGAGGCCAAACTTAGGCTGGCCGAGGCCTCGCAGTTGGAGGCCGAGGCAAGGGAGGTGGCGGCGATATTCGACCCGGGTGCCCCCGTGCCGAGACCATCGCGGTCGAGCGTCCCGCTCCCGGACGAGACGGATATCGCGGAAAATTTCCGTAACCGTCCGACGCGGGATGTCGCGGCCGCTATATTGGAGAGCCTGGATGAGGTGGCCAGGATCTCCGGTGTGTCAAAGGGGCTGAAGGGCAACTTGGCCCGCGCCCTGAGGGTGGCCGCCTTAAACGGCAGGGTAGGGGTGTCCGAGCTGGCAGTGAGGTCAGCTACCGACGCCACGCGTGTCCTGGAGGCCGAAAATGCCGTCCTCAGGGGGCAAATGACGGAGCTGCAGGCGGAGGTAGCCCGGCTCCGGCAGGTGGTGGAGGCGAGAACGGCTGCTGCTGCAATGCCCCCGCCGCCACGCCCGGGAAAGGGCTCAGTATCGCTGCCGATCGTCGACGCCCGGGATTGCCATCGCTCCGGGCAAGAAAAGTCCTCGCCACCACCTGCGGCTGCGCCCGCAGATTTTCTGGCGCAAATAGGCGCCCTGATAGACGCCAAATTGGCGTCATTCAGGAAGAAGCTCGCGCCGCAAACGAACTCGGCCCTACGATCGGTGGCCCCTGGGCCGTCCGTCCCCTCACAGTCTTCGGACAGGGTGGGGCGGAGGGCGAAGAAGAAAAAGAAAGGTGAGAAAGCTGGGGCGGCTAAAGCGGCCCAGACGAAGCCCGCTCGACCGCGAGCAGAATTGGCACCACCCTCCGCCGCGCCTCCACCCCAGGAGGCGTGGTCTCAGGTGATTGGCCGGAAGGCCAAAAAGGCGGCAGCCAAGGCCACTGCGGCCGCGAATAAAAGAGGACGGGTGGTCCCGGTGGCCCCCAGGAAGACACCCCTGCCTCCACGACCGCCACGCACAGCAGCGGTTACCATAACGGTTCCGTCTGGCGTGGACATTACTTACGCGCAGGCGATGGCCACTGCCAGGTCCAAGGTGGACCTGGCAGAAATTGGCATCGCCTCGCTGAGGCCGCGAAGGGCGGTGACTGGGGGGTTAATTTTGGAGGTCCCTGGCACCGATGGGGCCGCCAAGGCCACCGTCCTCGCCACAAAAGTGGCGGAAGCGCTGGCAGGCACCGGCGTAAAGGTCGCGCGTCCGGTCAAAAAATCTGACCTTAGGGTGCGCGGCCTGGTCGATTCGACCACGCCGGCGGAGGTCGTTGCGGCTGTTGCCCGCGTGGGCGGGTGCAGCGAGGGGGACATCAATACCGGCGAAATCCGGTCTTCCCCCTCGGGATTGGGCACCCTCTGGGTACGATGTCCTGCCGCGGCCGCTCGCAGGGTTGCTGTCGCGGGCCGGATAACCGTCGGCTGGACCCAGGCAGCCGTGGAGTCCCTGAGTGCTCGGCCTCTGCAGTGTTACCGTTGCCTTGGTGTTGGCCACACCAGTCAGCGGTGCACATCTGCCGAGGATAGGTCCGACTGCTGCTATAGATGCGGCAGTCGGGACCATAAGGTGGCAGCCTGTACGGCCACGCCCAATTGTCCGCTTTGTGCGGGCGCGGGCAAGCCGTCTGGTCACCGCCTCGGCAGCCGGGCTTGTCCTGCCAGTGCGGGGCGGGGCAGGGGAGGCGGCCAAAGGCCGTCTGCCAGGTTTAATAAAAAGGGCAGGGAAACCACGATGGCCAAGGCAGCGACCACCGTGGCCAGCAACGAAAAGGTAGCATCGCCTGATGCTACCGCCGCGCCCGCGTGGGCGGATGGGGCCACTAAAGTCCCAGACGCCACGGCATGCGCGGCCGTGACGGCGATGGACACGGCTGTGTAATGGGGCCCCCGGGCCCGATAATACAAGTTAACCTCAACTGCTCGGCCAGAGCGCACGATCTCCTGTTTCAATGCCTGGCCGAGCGGGGTGCCGGGTTGGCAGTCGTGGCGGAGCCGCACAGGGTCCCCAAACATCCACACTGGATGGGGGACTCGATTGGCTCCGCCGCGATTATTTGTGCTGGGAGGCCGGGGTCCCCGCCGTGCTCGCTTATCGAGCGCGGCCTGGGATACGTGGCCGTCGATTGGGGCGGCACCGCGGTTGTGGCGATATACGCACCTCCAAGGTGGTCCCTCGAGGAGTTTGAGCAGTATCTGGACGGGGTAGGGAGATGCGTCTCCCGCTGCCATCCCCGTCCGGTGCTGGTCCTGGGGGACTTCAATGCCAAGGCCACGGCTTGGGGTTCCCCCGGGACTGACTCGAGGGGCCGGGAGGTGCTGGATTGGGCGGCGGGACTGGAGCTCCGTCTCCTGAATACGGGCTCGGTCCATACGTGCGTGCGGCATAACGGGGGGTCCATCGTTGACCTTTCGTGGGCAACGCCCCCGGCCGCGCGCCGTATTACGGGGTGGAGGGTGGCGGAAGGGGTCGAGACGTTGTCTGACCACAGATACATAGTTCTCGACCTCTCCGCCGTCCCACCATCGACACCCCGTCGTCGTCCCGCCGATGAGGGTTCGCCTCAACCGCGGTGGGCGCTGAAGCGCCTCGACCAGGACGCTCTGATGGCGGCGGCCCACGTCGTGGTCTGGCCAGCAACACCGGCCGGGCCAGTCGACGGGAATGGGGAGGCCCATTGGTTCCGGTGCGCAATGACGTCGATTTGCGACGTCGCCATGCCCCGGGCCAGGGTCTTCCCGAGGAAGGCGGTGTACTGGTGGTCGCGCGAGATAGCGGAATTACGCACCGAGTGCGTTCGCGCGCGACGCCAGTACGCTCGCGCCCGTCGACGACGACGAACGGACGACGTGCTGGCTGCCCAGCTGTACGGGCTATATCGGGAGAAGGTGGTCGCCCTGCAGCTGGCCATCAGGCGGGCAAAGGACCAGGCCTGGCGCGATCTCCTCGGCTCTCTGAACCGAGATCCGTGGGGGCGCCCATACAAGATGGCATTGGGACGATTACGTCCCTGGGCGCCCCCCGTGACGGAGAGCCTGGATCCGGGGCTGCTCGGGCGGGTCGTGGACGCTTTATTCCCCGTTAGCGGGGAGGCGTCCCGGCTCGTCCCTGAGCCAGAGGAACATGGGTGGTCCCCGGATCTTGAGGTCGCGCCGGAGGAGATGGCCGGGGTCGTCAAATGGCTCCGGGGCAAGAATACCGCCCCGGGGCCAGACGGTATCCCCGGCCGGGTCTGGTTGCTCGCCACGAGCGTCCTGGGGGAGAGGCTGAGGAGCCTCTACTCTGGGCTCCTGAGGTCGGGGACGTTCCCCGACCTATGGAGAGAAAGTCGGATGGTCCTCTTGAGGAAGGATGGGAGGCCGGGGGATTCTCCCTCCGCGTACCGGCCCATTTGTCTCCTGGATGAGGCGGGCAAGATCTTCGAGAAGATCATTGTTGCCCGCCTCTCCAGACACCTGTCCCGCGACGGCCCAGATCTGGCGGACTGCCAGTTTGGCTTCCGGGAGGGGCGATCGACGGTCGACGCTATCGACCGTCTCAAGTCCCTCTCGGACAATGCCGTGGCAAGGGGCGGGGTGTGCTTGGCGGTGTCCATTGACATCGTCAATGCGTTCAACACCCTGCCCTGGTCCGCCATGAGGGAGGCCCTCGTCGATCACCAGGTGCCTCCCTATCTGAGGCGGGTGATCGGGGCCTACCTGCGGGACAGGTGGGTTGAATACCCGGGCCGGTGCGGGATGATACGGAGGGAAGTGGACCGCGGGGTCCCGCAGGGGTCCGTTTTAGGACCGCTCCTGTGGGACCTGGGTTACAACGCGGTCCTGGAGAAGGCCTCCCTGCCCGACGGTGCCACCCTCGTCTGCTACGCGGACGACACGTTGGTGGTCGCCGTCGGGAGTACCTTCGAGAGGACCATCCGGCGAGCAGAGGTTGCGGTGGCAGCCGTCGTCGCGAGGATCCGCGATCTGGGGCTGAAAATAGCCCCGGAGAAGGCCGAGGCTGTCTGGTTTCACGGCCGGCCTCGGTCACGGCCACCGGCCAGATCGTGGATCCGGGTTGGAGAAGCCTGCGTAGAGGTGAAGTCCGAGTTGAAATATCTCGGACTGATCCTCGACAGCCGCTGGAGCTTCGATGCGCATCTCGACCGTCTCGTCCCCCGAGTCGAAAAGGCGGCGGCCTCTTTGGGCCGCCTGCTGCCCAACCTCGGGGGACCGGGAGATTTGGTGCGCCGCCTATACCTGGGCGTGGTGCGGTCTATGGCCTTATACGGTGCCCCAATATGGGCGCCGTACGTGATGACCAGCCGGCGCAGCACGCTGTTGTTGCGCCGGCTGCAGAGGCGGATGGCCATCCGCCTCATAAGAGGTTACCGCACCACGTCTACCGTGGCAGCGCTTGCTCTGGCGGGAGAACTTCCCTTCGAGCTTCAGGCGGCGGTTCGCGCCTATGTTTATAGGCGCACTAGCATCGCCAGCCGTGCTCGAGGGGCCCCGCCGGAGCGTGAGACGGTCGAGGGCTTCGAGCTCCAGGCCCGGCGACTAGCGCTCGCCAGATGGCGTGCCGAGCTTTGCTCCCACGCCGGCGAGCGCGTCCCCGGGGCTCTCCTGCCGCACTTCACCTCGTGGCGGGAGAGACGGCATGGCAGGCTCTCCTACCGAGCGACGCAGGTGTTCACCGGGCATGGCTGCTTCGGTGTCTACCTGTGTCGCATCGGGCGGGAAGCGACGACGGTGTGCCACCATTGTGGCGCGGAGGAAGACTCGGCGCAGCACACGCTGGAGGAATGCCCCGCCTTTTCAGCGCTGCGCCGAGTCCTAAAACGAGAAGTCGGCCACGACCTCGCACTCTCCAGCCTAGTTGGGGCCATGCTGGAGGGCCCGGGGAAGTGGGCGGCAGCAATCTCTTTCTGCGAGGAGGTTATGTCGCGGAAGGAGGCTGCCGAGCGGGATCGGGAGCTTACAGATCCCGCCCGACGTGCCCGGGGACGGCGTGCGCGTCCACGCCGAGAAACCCCGGGCAGCTGAGAGTAGGCGGGCGGCGGGTGTACCAGAACATGCTGGTTTCATTGCCCGCCGCCCGCCAACAGAGGAGGACCTCCACTGTTGGGAGTGGGGGATGACGAGTCGCCTGATGGAGGGGAGGGTTAACTGTGATCCTCCTCCAATATACTCGTCGTCCCCCCCGCGGCCGCTGTGATCATGGCGGGGGCCCTGGTCACCTATCGCGCGGTCGCCGTGTCGGGGCGGTGCGGGGTGCGACCCTTCGCGCCGCCGAATTTAAATGGATTTTAGGGGGGAGTATTTATTTCCCCCCCGGGACGCGGCCGGCCATCGTTACCATATTGGTGGCCGGCCAGGCGAGGGGGAGCCGCGGTAGTGTTCTTCAAGAGTTCCCGTGGCTCCCCCGTTGAATCGCCAGCGATCGGTCCTGCGTTCTCAGGTCGCCGTGGAGGTTTTAGTGGGTCAATCCCCACACTACCCTCGTCTCGCTCCCCCGGGCGGGGCGGGGGTGTCTGGCTAGCAGATTTCCTCCACGTAAAATAAAAAAAAAAAAAAAAAAGGTTATGTCCCCCCTCCCCCCCGAGTCCGCTACCTTGTCGTGGTGGGGGGGCTTCGTGCCCTAATGATCCTCAAGGCTGTGCCGGCGGGGAATTTATTCCCTGGCAGGTTCTACCATGCCGGAGTGGCTTGAGGTGAGGGGCCAACTAAAGTCGGACACATACCGTAAACCTGTGGTCATGTTTTACAGGAACGGGGGTCTTGCCTTAACCGGCCGGGCCGCGAGGATGACAACCTCTCTAAAAAATCCCTAGCCCCAAGCAGTGTTGCGCGGTGATGAGGGCGTAGCTGGAGTAAGCGCCAGCTATGGTTGGTGGGTGCACCAATCTTTAGCGGACAACCCCGGGGTACCTGGCGACCCCCGGGTGTATTAGCCTTCCCCGGGTATGGCGGCTCTGCCCGGGGTGACCTTCTTTCCGACCACACTCGTGGGGCCAATTATGGATTCTTTTAAACAAATAACCGGGGAGGGGGGAAACGAGCGTGTGGTGGAGGTGCGCGGTCCTATCGTGCGCCTCAAAAGATGTACAGAGCCGGTGTCGCGGAGGCACTCTGCAACACGCGGCAAAAAGAGGACCGCAGCGGGCCTTGGCGAGTGCGATGAGGGGGAGGAGTCAGATTTCTCTGTCTCCTCCCACCACTCATCGCAGAGTGTCCCGGGCTCGTCGTCAGCGAGGAAGAGAGGACGGCCGCCGACGACCGGCGAATATGTTGGCCTCGCAGAGGCCAAACTTAGGCTGGCCGAGGCTTCGCAGCTGGAGGCCGAGGCAAGGGAGGTAGCGGCGATATTCGACCCGGGTGCCCCCATGCCGAGACCATCGCGATCGAGCGTCCCGCTCCCGGACGAGACGGATATCGCGGAAAATTTCCGCAACCGTCCGACGCGGGATGTCGCGGCCGCTATATTGGAGAGCCTGGATGAGGTGGCCAGGATCTCCGGTGTGTCAAAGGGGCTGAAGGGCAACTTGGCCCGCGCCCTGAGGGTGGCCGCCTTAAACGGCAGGGTAGGGGTGTCCGAGCTGGCAGTGAGATCGGCTACCGACGCCACGCGTGTCCTGGAGGCCGAGAATGCCGTCCTCAGGGGGCAAATGACGGAGCTGCAAGCGGAGGTGGCCCGGCTCCGGCAGGTGGTGGAGGCGAGAACGGCTGCTGCCGCAATGCCTCCGCCGCCGCGCCCGGCACAGGGCTCAGTATCGCCGCCGATCGTCGGCGCCCGGGATTGCCATCGCTCTGAGCAGGAAAAGTCCTCGCCACCACCTGCGGCTGCGCCCGCAGATTTTCTGGCGCAAATAGGCGCCCTGATAGACGCCAAATTGGCGTCATTCAGGAGGGAGCTCGCGCCGCGAACGGACTCGGCCCTGCGATCGGTGGCACCTGGGCCGTCCGTCCCCTCACAGTCTTCGGACAGGGTGGGGCGGAAGACGAAGAAGAAGAAGAAAGGTGGGAACGCTGGGGCGGCTATAGCGGCCCAGACGGAGCCCGCTCGACCTCGAGCAGAATTGGCCCCACACTCCGCCGCCCCTCCACCCCAGGAGGCGTGGTCCCAGGTGGTTGGCCGGAAGGCCAAAAAGGCGGCTGCCAAGGCCGCTGCGGCCGCGAATAAAAAAGGACGGGTGGTCCCAGCGGCCCCCAGGAAGACACCCCTGCCACCTCGACCGCCACGCTCAGCAGCGGTTACAATAACGGTTCCGTCTGGTGTGGACATGACGTACGCGCAGGCGATGGCCACTGCCAGGTCCAAGGTGGACCTGGCAGAAATTGGCATCGCCTCCCTGAGGCCGCGAAGGGCGGTGACTGGGGGGTTAATTTTGGAAGTCCCTGGCACCGATGGGGCCGCCAAGGCCACCGTCCTCGCCACAAAAGTGGCGGAAGCGCTGGCAGGCACCGGCGTAAAGGTCGCGCGTCCGGTCAAAAAAGCTGACCTTAGGGTGCGCGGCCTGGTCGATTCGACCACGCCGGCGGAGGTCGCTGCGGCTGTTGCCCGCGTGGGCGGGTGCAGCGAGGGGGACATCAATACCGGCGAAATCCGGTCTTCCCCCTCGGGATTGGGCACCCTCTGGGTCCGATGTCCTGCCGCGGCCGCTCGCAAGGTTGCTGTCGCGGGCCGGATAACCGTCGGCTGGACCCATGCAGCCGTGGAGGCCCTGAGTGCCCGGCCTCTGCAGTGTTACCGTTGCCTTGATGTTGGCCACACCAGTCAGCGGTGCACTTCTGCCGAGGATAGGTCCGACTGCTGCTATAGATGCGGCAGTCGGGACCATAAGGTGGCAGCCTGTACGGCCACGCCCAATTGTCCGCTTTGTGCGGGCGCGGGCAGGCCTTCTGGTCACCGCCTCGGCGGCCGGGCGTGTCCTGTCAGTGCGAGGCGAGGCAAGGTAGGCGGCCAAAGGTCGTCTGCCAGATTCAATAAAAAAGGGAAGGAAACCACGATGGCCAAGGCAGCGACCATCGTGGCCAGCAACGAAAAGGCGGCACCGCCTGATGCTACCGCCGCACCCGCGGGGGCGAATGGGGCCACTAAAGTCCCTGACGCCACCGCATCCGCGGCCGTGACGGCGATGGACACGGCTGTGTAATGGGGCCCCCGGGCCCGATAATACAAGTTAACCTCAACTGCTCGGCCAGAGCGCAGGATCTCCTGTTTCAATGCCTGGCCGAGCGGGGTGCCGGGTTGGCAGTCGTGGCGGAGCCGCACAGGGTCCCCAAACATCCACACTTGATGGGGGACTCGATTGGCTCCGCCGCGATTATTTGGGCTGGGAGGCCGGGGTCCCCGCCGTGCTCGCTTATCGAGCGCGGCCTGGGATACGTGGCCGTCGATTGGGGCGGCACCGCGGTTGTGGCGATATACGCACCTCCAAGGTGGTCCCTCGAAGAGTTTGAGCAGTATCTGGACGGGGTAGGGAGATGCGTCTCCCGCTGCCATCCCCGTCCGGTGCTGGTCCTGGGGGACTTTAATGCCAAGGCCACGGCTTGGGGTTCCCCCGGGACTGATTCGAGGGGCCGGGAGGTGCTGGATTGGGCGGCGGGACTGGAGCTCCGTCTCCTGAACACGGGCTCGGTCCATACGTGCGTGCGGCATAACGGGGGGTCCATCGTTGACCTTTCGTGGGCAACGCCCCAGGCCGCGCGCCGTATTACGGGGTGGAGGGTGGCGGAAGGGGTCGAGACGTTGTCTGACCACAGATACATAGTTCTCGACCTCTCCGCCGCCCCACCATCGACACTCCGTCGTCGCCCCGCCGATGAAGGTTCGCCTCGACCGCGGTGGGCGCTGAAGCGCCTCGACCAGGACGCTCTGATGGCGGCGGCCCACGTCGTGGCCTGGCCAGCAACACCGGCCGGGCCAGTCGACGGGAATGGGGAGGCCCATTGGTTCCGTGGCGCAATGACGTCCATTTGCGACGTAGCCATGCCCCGGGCCAGGGTCTTCCCGAGGAAGGCGGTGTACTGGTGGTCGCGCGCGATAGCGGAGTTACGCACCGAGTGCGTCCGCGCGCGACGCCAGTACGCTCGCGCCCGTCGACGACGACGTACGGACGACGTTCTGGCTGCCCAGCTGTACGGGCGATATCGGGAGAAGGTGGTCGCCCTGCAGCTGGCCATCAGGCGAGCGAAGGACCAGGCCTGGCGAGATCTCCTCGGCTCTCTAAACCGAGATCCGTGGGGGCGCCCATACAAGATGGCATTGGGACGATTGCGTCCCTGGGCGCCCCCCGTGACGGAGAGCCTGGATCCGGGGCTGCTCGGGCGGGTCGTGGACGCTTTATTCCCCGTTAGCGGGGAGGCGTCCCGGCCCGTCCCTGAGCCAGAGGAACATGAGTGGTCCCCGGATCTTGAGGTCGCGCCGGAGGAGATGGCCGGGGTCGTCAAATGGCTCCGGGGCAAGAATACCGCCCCGGGGCCGGACGGTATCCCCGGCCGGGTCTGGTTGCTCGCCGCGAGCGTCCTGGGGGAGAGGCTGAGGAGCCTCTACTCTGGGCTCCTGAGGTCGGGGACGTTCCCCGACCTATGGAGAGAAAGTCGGATGGTCCTCTTGAGGAAGGATGGGAGGCCGGGGGATTCTCCCTCCGCGTACCGGCCCATTTGTCTCCTGGATGAGGCGGGCAAGATCTTCGAGAAGATCATTGTTGCCCGCCTCTCCAGGCACCTGTCCCGCGACGGCCCCGATCTGGCGGACTGCCAGTTTGGCTTCCGGGAGGGGCGATCGACGGTCGACGCTATCGACCGTCTCAAGTCCCTCTCGGACAATGCCGTGGCAAGGGGCGGGGTGTGCTTGGCGGTGTCCATTGACATCGTCAATGCGTTCAACACCCTGCCCTGGTCCGCCATTAGGGAGGCCCTCGTCGATCACCAGGTGCCTCCCTATCTGAGGCGGGTGATCGGGGCCTACCTGCGGGACAGGTGGGTTGAATACCCGGGCCGGTGCGGGATGATACGGAGGGAAGTGGACCGCGGGGTCCCGCAGGGGTCCGTTTTAGGACCGCTCCTGTGGGACCTGGGTTACAACGCGGTCCTGGAGAAGGCCTCCCTGCCCGACGGTGCCACCCTCGTCTGCTACGCGGACGACACGTTGGTGGTCGCCGTCGGGAGTACCTTCGAGAGGACCATCCGACGAGCAGAGGTTGCGGTGGCAGCCGTCGTCGCGAGGATCCGCGATCTGGGGCTGAAAATAGCCCCGGAGAAGGCCGAGGCTGTCTGGTTTCACGGACGGCCTCGGTCTCGGCCACCGGCCAGATCGTGGATCCGGGTTGGAGAAGCCTGCGTCGAGGTGAAGTCCGAGTTGAAATATCTCGGACTGATCCTCGACAGCCGCTGGATCTTCGGTGCGCATCTCGACCGTCTCGTCCCCCGAGTCGAAAAGGCGGCGGCCTCTTTGGGCCGCCTGCTGCCCAACCTCGGGGGACCGGGAGATTTGGTGGGCCGCCTATACCTGGGCGTGGTGCGGTCTATGGCCTTATACGGTGCCCCAATATGGGCGCCGTACGTGATGACCAGCCGGCGCAACACGCTGTTGTTGCGCCGGCTGCAGAGGCGGATGGCCATCCGCCTCATAAGAGGTTACCGCACCACGTCTACCGTGGCGGCGCTTGCTCTGGCGGGAGAACTTCCCTTCGAGCTTCAGGCGGCGGTGCGCGCCTATGTTTATGGGCGCACAAGCATCGCCAGCCGTGCTCGAGGGGCCCCGCCGGAGCGAGAGATGGTTGAGGGCTTCGAGCTCCAGGCCCGGCGACTAGCGCTCGCTAGATGGCGTGCCGAGCTTCGCTCCCACGCCGGCGAGCGCGTCCCCGGGGCTCTCCTGCCGCACTTCACCTCGTGGCGGGAGAGACGGCATGGCAGGCTCTCCTACCGAGCGACGCAGGTGTTCACCGGGCATGGCTGCTTCGGTGTCTACCTGTGTCGCATCGGGCGGGAAGCGACGACGGTGTGCCACCATTGTGGCGCGGAGGAAGACTCGGCGCAGCACACGCTGGAGGAATGTCCCGCCTTTTCAGCGCTGCGCCGAGTCCTAAAACGAGAAGTCGGCCGCGACCTCGCACTCTCCAGCCTAGTTGGGGCCATGCTGGAGGGCCCGGGGAAGTGGGCGGCAGCAATCTCTTTCTGCGAGGAGGTTATGTCGCGGAAGGAGGCTGCCGAGCGGGATCGGGAGCTTACAGATCCCGCCCGACGTGCCCGGGAGCGGCGTGCGCGCCCACGCCGAGAAACCCCGGGCAGCTGAGAGTAGGCGGGCGGCGGGTGTACCAGAATATGCTGGTTTCATTGCCCGCCGCCCGCCAGCAGAGGAGGACGTCCACTGTTGGGGATGGGGGATGACGAGTCGCCTGAGGGAGGCGAGGACTAATTGTGATCCTCCTCCGGTATACTCGTCGTCCCCCCGGCGTCCGCTGTGATCAGGGCGGGGGCCCTGGTCACCTATCGCGCGGTCGCCGTGTCGGGGCGGTGCGGGGTGCGTCCCCTCGCGCCGCCGAATTTAAATGGATTTAAGGGGGGAGGATTTATCTCCCCCCGGGACGCGGCCGGCCATCGTTACCATCTTGATGGCCGGCCAGGCGAGGGGGAGCCGCGGTAGTGTTCTTCAAGAGTTCCCGTGGCTCCCCCGTTGAAACGCCAGCGATCGGTCCTGCGTCCTCAGGTCGCCGTGGAGGTTTTAGTGGGTCAAACCCCACACTACCCTCGTCCCGCTCCCCCGGGCGGGGCGGGGGTGTCTGGCGAGCAGATTTCCTTCACGTAAAATAAAAAAAAAAAAAAAAAAAAAAAAAAAAAAATTATGTCCCCCCTCGTTAGCTGTCCGGACGACGATCTGGCGTGCTTCGCCCCAGCTGACCTCGAGGTGGGAACGGGCCCTGCCCGCTTCCTTCTAGACCGGATACCGGGGGTTGCTGACCTGAGGACGGACCCTCCATCGGTTGGTGAGTCCACATTTCTCACCCTCAGGACATCCATTCCGCGCCGCGATGCCCCCCCCCCCAGAATCCGCGAGAAAAGAATATTTTTCGCGGCTGACAGGGCAACCGGGTCCAGCTCCTTCGCGGCGGAAAACGCGTACAGGGCACTCGCGCACTTAAGGGAGTTGGGAGTCAAGATGGCATGCAAGTGCATAGCCATTGCCTCCCACCCCGACATTCCTTCGGAGCCTTTCCGAAAGATGCTCGAGGCGGTTTTTTCGGGAACCGGGGTTGCAATTAAGATCTGGGGGATCCCAGCCGGCCAAATGCGTCGCCCCCCCGAGCAGCCCTCCGACACGGTACTGGTGAGGGGCGAGAACCTCACGTACGCTCAGATGCTTCGGGCCGTAAAGGATAAGGTCGACATCGACGGCGCGGGGATTCTCGTCTCCGACGTCAGGACCAGCAGGGATGGACATATGCTCATTCAAGTGAGGGGCGACGGGGCGAAGGCCAGGGCCCTCAGCTCCCTTGTTAACGAAAAAGTACAAGGGCTTAGGGCGTCGGTCGGGGTGGGAAGGGGCCCTCTCCGCACCTTGCACCTCCGCCGTGTCGAAGGCGACGCGACCGTCGACGACATAAAGGCGGCCATACACAGGAGGCTGCCCGAATTTCCATCTGACAGCTACAAGATACGCGCTCTCCGGCCGGCGTTTGCTGGGAGGCAGAATGCATCTATTCTGGCTCCCGCGTCGGTGGCGGCGCGTATCCTCGCCCTCAGCCCGCTACGCGTGGGCTGGAGCTGCTGTCTGGTAACTGAGCGCGAGGAAATCCTCCAGTGCTTCAGGTGCCGGGGATACGGACATCGGGCCGCTGATTGTAAAGGGCCAGACCGTACAAAGGTCTGCCGCAAATGCGGCGCTGATGATCACCGGGCGGACGAGTGTAAGGGGCGCGAGAGGTGCGTGGTCTGCGACCAGGACGGGCACCGGGACGGGGGTCTCAGATGTCCTGCCTACCGCAGGGCCCTTGAAGAGGCTAGGAGCAAGGGGGGGAAGCCTCCTTCTAACGAACGACGTCCAAAAATAACGCCGCGAGCGCGAGCCTCTCCCCCATCGGTTGAAAAGGGGATTAGCTCGTCCGCGGTGCGAAATCACAATATAACACCTGAGCAGTCTGCTCGTCGGGATGAAGCAGGCATTAGTTCTGGGGGCGGTGGTGCGCGCGCGGGTGGATGTCCGCAGCCTGCACCGCGCGGTGCATCGGCCGGGGGGGTACCCCCTGTGCCAAGTAGCGCGTCGCCAACGCGCAGCGATGTCTGCGCAGACCAGGGCGCAGACTCGGCCTTTCGCCGCGAGCCGTGCCGGAAAGAGCCGAAGCTCAGGCTGAGGAGAGCGCCGGCCCAGGGACGCGCGGGGGGAGACGGGCTGACGAGTCCGAATGACGTCGTCTTGCGTCCGCGCAGCACGGAACGCGCAGGCGGCGGCGCAGGCGCGGCCGAGCTGGGCGAAATTACACGACAGGAGCCGAGCGGCTCAACAAGCACTGCGGAGCAGGGACGTGCGGAGAGGGACGGTCCTCTCCGTCAAAATATAGAAAATAAGGCTGACGTCACGTAACGTCTGTTTCGATACGCGACTGACACGCACGGTTTTTTGTGCAAGAGTTTTTGTGCGAGGTATATTTCTTGTCGGCCTACTTCTAAAACTTTTTCTTTTTCTTACAGTTCTTTTCTTTTGTTATAACGTTAGCTTATCGGTCGTTAACCGATAAGTTTTGAAATTTAATTTAATTAATTTTATTAGTGAAGTGCAGTGTGTGGGTGCAACGGCAACGCCGAGCTTAACATTGCTGCACGGAATTTACTGTTTGGTCACCGGAATACCTTCGCTTCGATTTTAGCAGAGCGCAAACGTCTCGCCGACGGTAAATCCCATATTTACTCTCAATTTTCGATTTTCACGAGACGTTATACTAGTGCGGCGCAATGGCTAATATGGCCAGTTTACAGAATATCCGGCTGGGGGGTCTCAATGTTCTCCAGATAAACCTGCATAGGTGTCGTCTAGCCCACGATTTACTGCAGCAGGCTGTGCGTGAGCTCGAGGTCGACGTTGTCCTCGTGTCGGAGCCCTGGACCGTTCCAGGTGACTGGCACAGGGATGAAACCGGAAAGGCGGCCGTCTGGGTCACGGGGAGGGGCGCTGCGGGGGCGGGGGTTAGGCCTGTAGGGGCCGTTCGGGGGGCGGTGGCGGTCGGCGTGGGTGACCTCACCCTCGTTGGCTGCTATTTCTCCCCGAATATTCCTCTCTCTGAATTCGGTGCCCTTCTCTGTGATCTTGAGGCCCTAATTGGAAATATCCCTCTGGGCCAGATTGCGGTGGGCGGGGACTTCAACGCGAAGTCCCCGGCCTGGGGATCGGTCTGCTCCGATGCAAGGGGGCACGCCGTCCTCGAGCTCATAAATAAGATGGGCCTCGTCCCGGTAAAGAGTACCGGGTCGTTCACTTTCGAGAGGGGGAGCCAGCGCTCCCTCATCGATTTTATGTTCTGTGGCGGCGGCGCCTATGCCAGGTTGATGGAGAGCAGGATCCTCGACGTTGAGACTGCCTCCGACCACCGGTACATTCTACACAAGTTTGGTGGGTGCGCGGCCGGGCGGGGACCGCATCTCGGCCCACCGCGCCGGAGCATCGATACCAGGAAATTCTTGGAATTATATTGCAGGTATGCGCATGAAGCTAACCCTCTCAGTATTGTTACTGTTGAGGACGTGGACGCGTACATAGACATGATTGTCGACCTGGCCGGACGAGCGTCTCGCACCCTCCACCCCGGGCTGCGCGATAAGCGTCCCGTGTGGTGGTGGAGTAGCGAGATCGCGACGGCCAGGAAAATGGTTTGCAAGGCCAGGCGAAGCCTGCAGAGGGCCAGGCGCGGTCGGGACGCCGGGGCCCTGGAAGTTCGTATCTCGGCGTATAAAGTCCTTAAAAAGGACCTGGCACGCTCTATAGCGATTGCCAAGTCCGCCGCGTGGAAAAAGTTCACCGATAGCGTGGAGGCTGATGTGTGGGGCCGGCCGTACCTGTGGGTCAGCGGCAGGGTCAAGGGACGCTCTCCGCCAGCATCCCTTAGTGCCGGCGAGGTTGCGGACGTCGTCCGCAAGCTTTTTGTAACGGAGCCTCCTAGTGGGGCTCCTTTCCCTCGAATTGAGGAGTTCATATCAGAGTGCCCTGCCTCTTCTAGGCAGTTTTTTACAGAGGACGAGGTCGAGGCGGCCATCAAAAAGGTCAAGAGGAAGGCGGCCGGCGTCGACGGCATAGCGTCCTCCGTGGTCTGGGCTCTTGGGAGAGAGGCACTCAGCCACGTCGCCCACCTTTTCAACACATGCCTCGAATTGGGATATTTCCCGGAGGCGTGGAAGGTGGGCCGGCTGGTGTTGATCCCTAAGAGGCCTGGACCCGGGGGCGTGGTGTCGTGGCGCCCGCTTTGCCTTCTCTCGAACTTCTCCAAGGCGTTTGAGTATTGTCTCAAGGAGCGCCTGGCGTCCGTGGTGGCCTTCGCAAGCAATCAATTTGGCTTTGTCAAGCGCAAAAGCACGGTCGATGCCATGTGTCGCCTCATCGACACATGGGACGCTGCCAAGCGTACAGGATTGCATTGCGTAATGGTTGCCTTGGACGTCAGGAATGCCTTTAACACCGTAAGGTGGGACGGTATTTTGGGCGCCTTGGCGGGGAAAGGGGTCTCGGCTCCGCTGTTGCGCGTGCTGAGTAGCTATCTCAGTGGGCGCGTGGTGGAGGCGACGACCCCGTCCGGACCTGAGCGTTTTCCAGTTCATGCCGGGGTGCCTCAGGGCTCCGTTCTCGGCCCCTGGTTCTGGAACGCCCAATACGATGGCCTCCTCGAGATGCCTCTTCCCAGGCACTGTAGTCTAATAGGATTTGCGGACGACGTCGCCCTGCTCGTCGGCGCGCGCAGTGCCGACCGCGTGGTTGCGTTGGCCGAGCAAACGCTCGCCCGCATCCGCGCGTGGTTCGGGGACAACCATCTAGAGCTGGCGGAGGAGAAGACCGAGGTCCTGCACCTGACCAGCAGGAAGGCTCCGGGGCCCCTCCAGCTGGCCCTCGGTTCGGCGTCCCTTCGAGGCGGCGGATGCGTGCGCTACCTTGGACTGCTGATCGAGGGAAATCAGTGTTTTCGTGCACATGTCAGGCGAAGCTGCGAGAAGGCAGCCAAGTACGCGGGCCTGCTAGCCCGAATCCTTCCCAATATCCGGGGCGGGGGCTACTGGGCTCGGCTGCTCTATTATAGGGTGGTCGAGTCGGTGGTCCTCTACGCGGCCCCTGCTTGGGCGCACGTGGCGTCGAGGTGCGGCAACGATAAGGCCATTAACGCGGTCCAGCGTTCGATCCTGGCCCGAGTGGCCAGGTCGTACAGGACCGTGTCCCTCGACGCCGTTTGTGTTCTGGCGGGCGTGCCGCCTCTGGTGTTGGTGGCGGAGGAAAGGCTTCGCATTTTTCGCAGGCTGTCCACCCTCGACCGGGGCTCGGAGGGCTTCGTGTCGGAGGCTGGGCGGGTTAAAGCTGAGGAAAGGCTTGTCACGTTACAGCGTTGGCAAGACAGATGGGATGCTGCAAAGCATGGACGCTGGACCCACCGCTTGATTCCCGTTATCAGCGAGTGGGTCCAGTGGGGCCCTAAAATTCTCAGTTTTCACCTGACCCAGTTTATCACCGGGCACGGATGCTTCTCTGAGTATCAGTCGAGGATGGGCTTTTTGTCGAGTGATCTCTGCCTGGCATGTGGGCGCGGGCCTGATGGCCCCGTTCATGCGTTCTTGGAGTGCGGGCGTTTTGCTGCCGAGAGGGGCGCCGCCGAGGGATCGATGGGAACAGCTATCAGCCTCGGCAATTTTATGGCGCTTTTAAAAAACGACACCACCAGGACAATTCTCGTTCGCTACATCACCGGTGTTGCCAAGCAACGAGAAGAGCTTGACCGGATAGAAAAGCGACGGCACCGTAGGATGCGAGGCACCTCCAGTTGATCTGGTTGTGTCAATAGTCTAGGCGTTCACTATTTATTTATTTATTTAATTATTTATTCTTTTTTTTTTTTTTTTTTTTTTTTTCACTTTTTATTTATGTACTTATTTATTTTCTATTTTATGTCCCTTATTTATAGATGTTTGTTCTAGACTTCGGTTCCCCTAGGTTTGTCTAGGTGCTCCATGGCTATTTTTTCTTGTCTTTAGGATTTTCTAGCATAGGCTTACCGTGGCCTTTGTCAAACGGTCATGACAGACGATCCAGACACTCACCGTGCAGGAATCCCGAGAGGGGACGCCGCGGTGGGTGTTCTGCGCAAAGGCTGAAGCCTGAGGAGGGGTTTAGTGGGTATACCAGGCATTGCACCTTTTTCGCCAGAGAGTCCCACACTCCCGCCCACCAACATCCAGGGGCGGCGTGCGCAAAGCATTCCCCTCCTCCTGAAAAAAAAAAAAAAAAAAAAAAAAAAAAAAATGTCAAGGTTATGTCAAGGTTATGTCAAGGTTCCCCCCCGTCCCCCCCGAGTCCGCTACCTTGTCGTGGTGGGGGGGCTTGGTGCCCTAATGATCCTCAAGGCTGTGCCGGCGGGGAATTTATTCCCTGGCAGGTTCTACCATGCCGGAGTGGCTTGAGGTGAGGGGCCAACTAAAGTCGGACACATACCGTAAACCTGTGGTCATGTTTTACAGGAACGGGGGTCTTGCCTTAACCGGCCGGGCCGCGAGGATGACAACCTCTCTAAAAAATCCCTAGCCCCAAGCAGCGTTGCGCGGTGATGAGGGTGTAGCTGGAGTAAGCGCCAGCTATGGTTGGTGGGTGCACCAATCTTTAGCGGACAACCCCGGGGTACCTGGCGACCCCCGGGTGTATTAGCCTTCCCCGGGTATGGCGGCTCTGCCCGGGGTGACCTTCTTTCCGACCACACTCGTGGGACCAATTATGGATTCTTTTAAACAAATAACCGGGGAGGGGGGAAACGAGCGTGAGGTGGAGGTGCGCGGTCCTATCGTGCGCCTCAAAAGATGTACAGAGCCGGTGTCGCGGAGGCATTCTGCAACACGCGGCAAAAAGAGGACCGCAGCGGGCCTTAGTGAGTGCGATGAGGGGGAGGAGTCAGACTTCTCTGTCTCCTCCCACCACTCATCGCAGAGTGTCCCGGGCTCTTCGTCGGCGAGGAAGAGAGGACGGCCGCCGACGACCGGCGAATATGTTGGCCTCGCAGAGGCCAAACTTAGGCTGGCCGAGGCCTCACAGTTGGAGGCCGAGGCAAGGGAGGTGGCGGCGATATTCGACCCGGGTGCCCCCGTGCCGAGACCATCGCGGTCGAGCGTCCCGCTCCCGGACGAGACGGATATCGCGGAAAATTTCCGCAACCGTCCGACGCGGGATGTCGCGGCCGCTATATTGGAGAGCCTGGATGAGGTGGCCAGGATCTCCGGCGTGTCAAAGGGGCTGAAGGGCAACTTGGCCCGCGCCCTCAGGGTGGCCGCCTTAAACGGCAGGGTGGGGGTGTCCGAGCTTGCGGTTAGGTCGGCTACCGACGCTACGCGTGCCCTGGAGGCCGAGAATGCCGTCCTCAGGGGGCAAATGACGGAGCTGCGGGCAGAGGTGGCCCGGCTCCGGCAGGTGGTGGAGGCGAGAACGGCTGCTGC
Source organism: Megalopta genalis (assembly GCF_051020955.1). Taxonomy (NCBI): domain Eukaryota; kingdom Metazoa; phylum Arthropoda; class Insecta; order Hymenoptera; family Halictidae; genus Megalopta; species Megalopta genalis. The sequence goes on from NW_027476167.1 coordinate 444,659, forward strand.
CGCAATGCCTCCGCCGCCGCGCCCGGGGGAGGGCTCAGTATCGCCGCCGATCGTCGCCGCCCGGGACTGCCAACGCACCGGGCAAGAAAAGTCCTCGCCCCCACCTGCGGCTGCGCCCGCAGATTTTCTGGTGCAGATAAGCGCCCTGATAGACGCCAAATTGGCGTCATTCAGGAGGGAGCTCGCACCGCGAACGGACTCGGCCCTGCGATCGGTGGCACCTGGGCCGTCCGTCCCCTCACAGTCTTCGGACAGGGTGGGGCGGAAGACGAAGAAGAAGAAGAAAGGTGGGAAAGCTGGGGCGGCTATAGCGGCCCAGACGGAGCCCGCTCGACCTCGAGCAGAATTGGCGCCACCCTCCGCCGCGCCTCCACCCCAGGAGGCGTGGTCACAGGTGGTTGGCCGGAAGGCCAAAAAGGCGGCTGCCAAGGCCACTGCGGCCGCGAATAAAAAAGGACGGGTGGTCCCGGCGGCCCCCAGGAAGACACCCCTGCCTCCTCGACCGCCACGCACAGCAGCGGTTACCATAACGGTTCCGTCCGGCGTGGACATTACTTACGCGCAGGCGATGGCCACTGCCAGGTCCAAGGTGGATCTGGCAGAAATTGGCATCGCCTCGCTGAGGCCGCGAAGGGCGGTGACTGGGGGGTTAATTTTGGAGGTCCCTGGTACCGATGGGGCCGCCAAGGCCACCGTCCTCGCCACAAAAGTGGCGGAAGCGCTGGCTGGCACCGGCGTAAAGGTCGCGCGTCCGGTCAAAAAAGCTGACCTTAGGGTGCGCGGCCTGGTCGATTCGACCACGCCGGCGGAGGTCGCTGCGGCTGTTGCCCGCGTGGGCGGGTGCAGCGAGGGGGACATCAATACCGGCGAAATCCGGTCTTCCCCCTCGGGATTGGGCACCCTCTGGGTCCGATGTCCTGCCGCGGCCGCTCGCAAGGTTGCTGTCGCGGGCCGGATAACTGTCGGCTGGACCCAGGCAACCGTGGAGGCCCTGAGTGCCCGGCCTCTGCAGTGTTACCGCTGTCTTGGTGTTGGCCACACCAGTCAGCGGTGCACTTCTGCCGAGGATAGGTCCGACTGCTGCTATAGATGCGGCAGTCGGGACCATAAGGTGGCAGCCTGTACGGCCACGCCCAATTGTCCGCTTTGTGCGGGCGCGGGCAAGCCGTCTGGTCACCGCCTCGGCAGCCGGGCTTGTCCTGCCAGTGCGGGGCGGGGCAGGGGAGGCGGCCAAAGGCCGTCTGCCAGGTATAATAAAAAGGGGAGGGAAACCACGATGGCCAAGGCAGCAACCACCGTGGCCAGCAACGAAAAGGTAGCATCGCCTGATGCTACCGCCGCGCCCGCGGGGGCGAATGGGGCCACTAAAGTCCCTGGCGCCACCGCATCCGCGGCCGTGACGGCGATGGACACGGCTGTGTAATGGGGCCCCCGGGCCCGATAATACAAGTTAACCTCAACTGCTCGGCCAGAGCGCAGGATCTCCTGTTTCAATGCCTGGCCGAGCGGGGTGCCGGGTTGGCAGTCGTGGCGGAGCCGCACAGGGTCCCCAAACATCCACACTGGATGGGGGACTCGATTGGCTCCGCCGCGATTATTTGGGCTGGGAGGCCGGGGTCCCCGCCGCGCTCGCTTATCGAGCGCGGCCTGGGATACGTGGCCGTTGATTGGGGCGGCACCGCGGTTGTGGCGATATACGCACCTCCAAGGTGGTCCCTCGAAGAGTTTGAGCAGTATCTGGACGGGGTAGGGAGATGCGTCTCCCGCTGCCATCCCCGTCCGGTGCTGGTCCTGGGGGACTTTAATGCCAAGGCCACGGCTTGGGGTTCCCCCGGGACTGATTCGAGGGGCCGGGAGGTGCTGGATTGGGCGGCGGGACTGGAGCTCCGTCTCCTGAACACGGGCTCGGTCCATACGTGCGTGCGGCATAACGGGGGGTCCATCGTTGACCTTTCGTGGGCAACGCCCCAGGCCGCGCGCCGTATTACGGGGTGGAGGGTGGCGGAAGGGGTCGAGACGTTGTCTGACCACAGATACATAGTTCTCGACCTCTCCGCCGCCCCACCATCGACACTCCGTCGTCGCCCCGCCGATGAAGGTTCGCCTCGACCGCGGTGGGCGCTGAAGCGCCTCGACCAGGACGCTCTGATGGCCGCAGCACACGTCGTGGCCTGGCCAGCAACACCGGCCGGGCCAGTCGACGGGAATGGGGAGGCCCATTGGTTCCGTGGCGCAATGACGTCGATTTGCGACGTAGCCATGCCCCGGGCCAGGGTCTTCCCGAGGAAGGCGGTGTACTGGTGGTCGCGCGCGATAGCGGAGTTACGCACCGAGTGCGTCCGCGCGCGACGCCAGTACGCTCGCGCCCGTCGACGACGACGTACGGACGACGTTCTGGCTGCCCAGCTGTACGGGCGATATCGGGAGAAGGTGGTCGCCCTGCAGCTGGCCATCAGGCGAGCGAAGGACCAGGCCTGGCGCGATCTCCTCGGCTCTCTAAACCGAGATCCGTGGGGGCGCCCATACAAGATGGCATTGGGACGATTGCGTCCCTGGGCGCCCCCCGTGACGGAGAGCCTGGATCCGGGGCTGCTCGGGCGGGTCGTGGACGCTTTATTCCCCGTTAGCGGGGAGGCGTCCCGGCCTGTCCCTGAGCCAGAGGAACATGAGTGGTCCCCGGATCTTGAGGTCGCGCCGGAGGAGATGGCCGGGGTCGTGAAATGGCTCCGGGGCAAGAATACCGCCCCGGGGCCGGACGGTATCCCCGGCCGGGTCTGGTTGCTCGCCGCGAGCGTCCTGGGGGAGAGGCTGAGGAGCCTCTACTCTGGGCTCCTGAGGTCGGGAACGTTCCCCGACCTATGGAGAGAAAGTCGGATGGTCCTCTTGAGGAAGGATGGGAGGCCGGGGGATTCTCCCTCCGCGTACCGGCCCATTTGTCTCCTGGATGAGGCGGGAAAGATCTTCGAGAAGATCATTGTTGCCCGCCTCTCCAGACACCTGTCCCGCGACGGCCCAGATCTGGCGGACTGCCAGTTTGGCTTCCGGGAGGGGCGATCGACGGTCGACGCAATCGACCGTCTCAAGTCCCTCTCGGACAATGCCGTGGCAAGGGGCGGGGTGTGCTTGGCGGTGTCCATTGACATCGTCAATGCGTTCAACACCCTGCCCTGGTCCGCCATTAGGGAGGCCCTCGTCGATCACCAGGTGCCTCCCTATCTGAGGCGGGTGATCGGGGCCTACCTGCGGGACAGGTGGGTCGAATACCCGGGCCGGTGCGGGATGATACGGAGGGAAGTGGACCGCGGGGTCCCGCAGGGGTCCGTTTTAGGACCGCTCCTGTGGGACCTGGGTTACAACGCGGTCCTGGAAAAGGCCTCCCTGCCCGACGGTGCCACCCTCGTCTGCTACGCGGATGACACGTTGGTGGTCGCCGTCGGGAGTACCTTCGAGAGGACCATCCGACGAGCAGAGGTTGCGGTGGCAGCCGTCGTCGCGAGGATCCGCGATCTGGGGCTGAAAATAGCCCCGGAGAAGGCCGAGGCTGTCTGGTTTCACGGACGGCCTCGGTCTCGGCCACCGGCCAGATCGTGGATCCGGGTTGGAGAAGCCTGCGTCGAGGTGAAGTCCGAGTTGAAATATCTCGGACTGATCCTCGACAGCCACTGGTGCTTCGATGCGCATCTCGACCGTCTCGTCCCCCGAGTCGAAAAGGCGGCGGCCTCTTTGGGCCGCCTGCTGCCCAATCTCGGGGGACCGGGAGATTTGGTGCGCCGCCTATACCTGGGCGTGGTGCGGTCTATGGCCTTGTACGGTGCCCCAATATGGGCGCCGTACGTGATGACCAGCCGGCGCAACACGCTGTTGTTGCGCCGGCTGCAGAGGCGGATGGCCATCCGCCTCATAAGAGGTTACCGCACCACGTCTACCGTGGCGGCGCTTGCTCTGGCGGGTGAACTTCCCTTCGAGCTTCAGGCGGCGGTGCGCGCCTATGTTTACAGGCGCACTAGCATCGCCAGCCGTGCTCGGGGGTCCCCGCCGGAGCGAGAGACGGTCGAGGGCTTCGAGCTCCAGGCCCGGAGACTAGCGCTCGCCAGATGGCGTGCCGAGCTTTGCTCCCACGCCGGCGAGCGCGTCCCCGGGGCTCTCCTGCCGCACTTCACCTCGTGGCGGGAGAGACGGCATGGCAGGCTCTCCTACCGAGCGACGCAGGTGTTCACCGGGCATGGCTGCTTCGGTGTCTACCTGTGTCGCATCGGGCGGGAAGCGACGACGGTGTGCCACCATTGTGGCGCGGAGGAAGACTCGGCGCAGCACACGCTGGAGGAATGTCCCGCCTTTTCAGCGCTGCGCCGAGTCCTAAAACGGGAAGTCGGTCACGACCTCGCACTCTCCAGCCTAGTTGGGGCCATGCTGGAGAGCCCGGGGAAGTGGGCGGCAGCAATCTCTTTCTGCGAGGAGGTTATGTCGCGGAAGGAGGCTGCCGAGCGGGATCGGGAGCTAACCGATCCCGCCCGACGTGCCCGGGGACGGCGTGCGCGCCCACGTCGAGAAACCCCGGGCAGCTGAGAGTAGGCGGGCGGCGGGTGTACCAGTACATGCTGGTTTCATTGCCCGCCGCCCGCCAACAGAGGGGGACGTCCACTGTTGGGAGTGGGGGATGTCGAGTCGCCTGAAGGAGGCGAGGGATAATTGTGATCCTCCTCCAATATACTCGTCGTCCCCCCGGCGGCCGCTGTGATCAGGGCGGGGGCCCTGGTCACCTATCGCGCGGTCGCCGTGTCGGGGCGGTGCGGGGTGCGACCCCTCGCGCCGCCGAATTTAAATGGATTTAGGGGGGAGGATTATATCTCCCCCGGGACGCGGCCGGCCATCCTTACCATCCTGATGGCCGGCCAGGCGAGGGGGAGCCGCGGTAGTGTTCTTCAAGAGTTCCCGTGGCTCCCCCGTTGAATCGCCAGCGATCGGTCCTGCGTCCTCAGGTCGCCGTGGAGGTTTTAGTGGGTCAATCCCCACACTACCCTCTTCCCGCTCCCCCGGGCGGGGCGGGGGTGTCTGGCGAGCAGATTTCCTCCACGTAAAATAAAAAAAAAAAAAAAAAGGTTCCCCCCCGTGACCGCTACCTTGTCGTGGTGGGGGGGCTTCGTGCCCTAATGATCCTCAAGGCTGTGCCGGCTGTGAATTTATTCCCTGGAAGGTTCTACCATGCCGGAGTGGCTTGGGGTGAGGGGCCAACTAAAGTCGGACACATACCGTAAACCTGTGGTCATGTTTTACAGGAACGGGGGTCTTGCCTTAACCGGCCGGGCCGCGAGGATGACAACCTCTCTAAAAAATCCCTAGCCCCAAGCAGTGTTGCGCGGTGATGAGGGCGTAGCTGGAGTAAGCGTCAGCTATGGTTGGTGGGTGCACCAATCTTTAGCGGACAACCCCGGGGTACCTGGCGACCCCCGGGTGTATTAGCCTTCCCCGGGTATGGCGGCTCTGCCCGGGGTGACCTTCTTTCCGACCACACTCGTGGGACCAATTATGGATTCTTTTTCACAAACTACCGGGGAGGGGGGAAACGAGCGTGAGGGGGAGGTGCGCGGGCCTATCGTGCGCCTCGAAAGATGTACAGAGCCGGTGTCGCGGAGGCATTCGGCAACACGCGGCAAAAAGAGGACCGCAGCCGGCCTTGGCGAGTGCGATGAGGGGGAGGAGTCAGATTTCTCTGTCTCCTCCCACCACTCATCGCAGAGTGTCCCGGGCTCATCGTCGGCGAGGAAGAGAGGACGGCCGCCGACGACCGGCGAATATGTTGGCCTCGCAGAGGCCAAACTTAGGCTGGCCGAGGCCTCGCAGTTGGAGGCCGAGGCAAGGGAGGTGGCGGCGATATTCGACCCGGGTGCCCCCGTGCCGAGACCATCGCGGTCGAGCGTCCCGCTCCCGGACGAGACGGATATCGCGGAAAATTTCCGCAACCGTCCGACGCGGGATGTCGCGGCCGCTATATTGGAGAGCCTGGATGAGGTGGCCAGGATCTCCGGCGTGTCAAAGGGGCTGAAGGGCAACTTGGCCCGCGCCCTGAGGGTGGCCGCCTTAAACGGCAGGGTGGGTGTGTCCGAGCTGGCAGTGAGGTCGGCTGCCGACGCCACGCGTGTCCTGGAGGCCGAAAATGCCGTCCTCAGGGGGCAAATGACGGAGCTGCAGGCGGAGGTAGCCCGGCTCCGGCAGGTGGTGGAGGCGAGAACGGCTGCTGCCGCAATGCCTCCGCCGCCGCGCCCGGGAGTGGGCTCAGTATCGCCGCCGATCGTCGGCGCCCGGGATTGCCATCGCTCCGGGCAAGAAAAATCCTCTCCACCACCTGCGGCTGCGCCCGCAGATTTTCTGGCGCAAATAGGCGCCCTGATAGACGCCAAATTGGCGTCATTCAGGAGGGAGCTCGCGCCGCGAACGGACTCGGCCCTGCGGTCGGTGGCCCCTGGGCCGTCCGTCACCTCACAGTCTTCGGACAGGGTGGGGCGCAGGGCGAAGAAGAAGAAGAAAGGTGGGAAAGCTGGGGCGACTATAGCGGCCCAGACGGAGCCCGCTCGACCGCGAGCAGAATCGGCGCTACCCTCTGCCGCGCCTCCGCCCCAGGAGGCGTGGTCCCAGGTGGTTGGCCGGAAGGCTAAAAAGGCGGCTGCCAAGGCCACTGCGGCGGCGAATAATAAAAAAGGACGGGTGGTCCCGGCGGCCCCCAGGAAGACACCCCTGCCTCCGCGACCGCCACGCACAGCAGCGGTTACCATAACGGTTCCGTCTGGCGTGGACATTACTTACGCGCAGGCGATGGCCACTGCCAGGTCCAAGGTGGACCTGGCAGAAATTGGCATCGCCTCGCTGAGGCCGCGAAGGGCGGTGACTGGGGGGTTAATTTTGGAGGTCCCTGGCACCGATGGGGCCGCCAAGGCCACCGTCCTCGCCACAAAAGTGGCGGAAGCGCTGGCAGGCACCGGCGTAAAGGTCGCGCGACCGGTCAAAAAAGCTGTCCTTAGGGTGCGCGGCCTGGTCGATTCGACTACGCCGGCGGAGGTCGCTGCGGCTGTTGCCCGCGTGGGCGGGTGCAGCGAGGGGGACATCAATACCGGCGAAATCCGGTCTTCCCCCTCGGGATTGGGCACCCTCTGGGTCCGATGTCCTGCCGCGGCCGCTCGCAAGGTTGCTGTCGCGGGCCGGATAACCGTCGGCTGGACCCAGGCAGCCGTGGAGGCCCTGAGTGCCCGGCCTCTGCAGTGTTACCGTTGCCTTGGTGTTGGCCACACCAGTCAGCGGTGCACTTCTGCCGAGGATAGGTCCGACTGCTGCTATAGATGCGGCAATCGGGACCATAAGGTGGCAGCCTGTACGGCCACGCCCAATTGTCCGCTTTGTGCGGGCGCGGGCAAGCCGTCTGGTCACCGCCTCGGCAGCCGGGCATGTCCTGCCAGTGTGAGGCGAGGCAAGGTAGGCGGCCAAAGGCCGTCTGCCAGACTTAATAAAAAAGGGAACGTAACCACGATGGCCAAGGCAGCGACCTCCGTGGCCAGCAACGGAAAGGCAGCATCGCCTGATGCTACCGCCGCGCCCGCGGGGGCGGATGGGGCCATTAAAGTCCCAGACGCCACCGCATCCGCGGCCGTGACGGCGATGGACACGGCTGTGTAATGGGGCCCCCGGGCCCGATAATACAAGTGAACCTCAACTGCTCGGCCAGAGCGCAGGATCTCCTGTTTCAATTCCTGGCCGAGCGGGGTGCCGGGTTGGCAGTCGTGGCGGAGCCACACAGGGTCCCCAAACATCCACACTGGATGGGGGACTCGATTGGCTCCGCCGCGATTATTTGGGCTGGGAGGTCGGGGTCCCCGCCGTGCTCGCTTATCGAGCGCGGCCTGGGATACGTGGCCGTTGATTGGGGCGGCACCGCGGTTGTGGCGATATACGCACCTCCAAGGTGGTCCCTCGAAGTGTTTGGCCAGTATCTGGACGGGGTAGGGAGATGCGTCTCCCGCTGCCATCCCCGTCCGGTGCTGGTCCTGGGGGACTTCAATGCCAAGGCCACGGCTTGGGGTTCCTCCGGGACTGACTCGAGGGGCCGGGAGGTGCTTGATTGGGCGGCGGGACTGGAGCTCCGTCTCCTGAATACGGGCTCGGTCCATACGTGCGTGCGGCATAACGGGGGGTCCATCGTTGACCTTTCGTGGGCAACGCCCCCGGCCGCGCGCCGTATTACGGGGTGGAGGGTGGCGGAAGGGGTCGAGACGTTGTCTGACCACAGATACATAGTTCTCGACCTCTCCGCCGCCCCACCATCGACACCCCGTCGTCGCCCCGCCGATGAAGGTTCGCCTCAGCCGCGGTGGGCGCTGAAGCGCCTCGACCAGGACGCTCTGATGGCGGCAGCCCACGTCGTGGCCTGGCCAGCAACACCGGCCGGGCCAGTCGACGGGAATGGGGAGGCCCGTTGATTCCGGGGCGCAATGACGTCGATTTGCGACGTCGCCATGCCCCGGGCCAGGGTCTTCCCGAGGAAGGCGGTGTACTGGTGGTCGCGCGAGATAGCGGAATTACGCACCGAGTGCGTTCGCGCGCGACGCCAGTACGCTCGCGCCCGTCGACGACGACGAACGGACGACGTGCTGGCTGCCCAGCTGTACGGGCTATATCGGGAGAAGGTGGTCGCCCTGCAGCTGGCCATCAGGCGAGCAAAGGACCAGGCCTGGCGCGATCTCCTCGGCTCTCTGAACCGAGATCCATGGGGGCGCCCATACAAGATGGCATTGGGACGATTGCGTCCCTGGGCGCCCCCCGTGACGGAGAGCCTGGATCCGGGGCTGCTCGGGCGGGTCGTGGACGCTTTATTCCCCGTTAGCGGGGAGGCGTCCCGGCCCGTCCCTGAGCCAGAGGAACATGAGTGGTCCCCGGATCTTGAGGTCGCGCCGGAGGAGATGGCCGGGGTCGTCAAATGGCTCCGGGGCAAGAATACCGCCCCGGGGCCGGACGGTATCCCCGGCCGGGTCTGGTTGCTCGCCGCGAGCGTCCTGGGGGAGAGGCTGAGGAGCCTCTACTCTGGGCTCCTGAGGTCGGGGACGTTCCCCGACCTATGGAGAGAAAGTCGGATGGTCCTCTTGAGGAAGGATGGGAGGCCGGGGGATTCTCCCTCCGCGTACCGGCCCATTTGTCTCCTGGATGAGGCGGGCAAGATCTTCGAGAAGATCATTGTTGCCCGTCTCTCCAGACACCTGTCCCGCGACGGCCCAGATCTGGCGGACTGCCAGTTCGGCTTCCGGGAGGGGCGATCCACGGTCGACGCTATCGACCGTCTCAAGTCCCTCGCGGACAATGCCGTGGCAAGGGGCGGGGTGTGCTTGGCGGTGTCCATTGACATCGTCAATGCGTTCAACACCCTGCCCTGGTCCGCCATTAGGGGGGCCCTCGTCGATCACCAGGTGCCTCCCTATCTGAGGCGGGTGATCGGGGCCTACCTGCGGGACAGGTGGGTTGAAAACCCGGGCCGGTGCGGGATGATACGGAGGGAAGTGGACCGCGGGGTCCCGCAGGGGTCCGTTTTAGGACCGCTCCTGTGGGACCTAGGTTACAACGCGGTCCTGGAAAAGGCCTCCCTGCCCGACGGTGCCACCCTCGTCTGCTACGCGGACGACACGTTGGTGGTCGCCGTCGGGAGTACCTTCGAGAGGACCATCCGACGAGCAGAGGTTGCGGTGGCAGCCGTCGTCGCGAGGATCCGCGATCTGGGGCTGAAAATAGCCCCGGAGAAGGCCGGGGCAGTCTGGTTCCACGGACGGCCTCGGTCTCGGCCACCGGCCAGATCGTGGATCCGGGTTGGAGAAGCCTGCGTCGAGGTGAAGTCCGAGTTGAAATATCTCGGACTGATCCTCGACAGCCGCTGGAGCTTCGATGCGCATCTCGACCGTCTCGTCCCCCGAGTCGAAAAGGTGGCGGCCTCTTTGGGCCGCCTGCTGCCCAACCTCGGGGGACCGGGAGATTTGGTGCGCCGCCTATACCTGGGCGTGGTGCGGTCTATGGCCTTATACGGTGCCCCAATATGGGCGCCGTACGTGATGACCAGCCGGCGCAACACGCTGTTGTTGCGCCGGCTGCAGAGGCGGATGGCCATCCGCCTCATAAGAGGTTACCGCACCGCGTCTACCGTGGCGGCGCTTGCTCTGGCGGGAGAACTTCCCTTCGAGCTTCAGGCGGCGGTGCGCGCCTATGTTTATGGGCGCACAAGCATCGCCAGCCGTGCTCGAGGGGCCCCGCCGGAGCGAGAGACGGTCGAGGGCTTCGAGCTCCAGGCCCGGAGACTAGCGCTCGCCAGATGGCGTGCCGAGCTTTGCTCCCACGCCGGCGAGCGCGTCCCCGGGGCTCTCCTGCCGCACTTCACCTCGTGGCGGGAGAGACGGCATGGCAGGCTCTCCTACCGAGCGACGCAGGTGTTCACCGGGCATGGCTGCTTCGGTGTCTACCTGTGTCGCATCGGGCGGGAAGCGACGACGGTGTGCCACCATTGTGGCGCGGAGGAAGACTCGGCGCAGCACACGCTGGAGGAATGTCCCGCCTTTTCAGCGCTGCGCCGAGTCCTAAAACGGGAAGTCGGTCACGACCTCGCACTCTCCAGCCTAGTTGGGGCCATGCTGGAGAGCCCGGGGAAGTGGGCGGCAGCAATCTCTTTCTGCGAGGAGGTTATGTCGCGGAAGGAGGCTGCCGAGCGGGATCGGGAGCTAACAGATCCCGCCCGACGTGCTCGGGGACGGCGTGCGCGCCCACGCCGAGAAACCCCGGGCAGCTGAGAGTAGGCGGGCGACGGGTGTACCAGAATAAGCTGGTTTCATTGCCCGCCGCCCGCCAACAGAGGAGGATGTCCACTGTTGGGAGTGGGGGATGACGAGTCGCCTGAAGGAGGCGAGGGTTAACTGTAATCCTCCTCCAATATACTCGTCGTCCCCCCGGCGTCCGCTGTGATCAGGGCGGGGGCCCTGGTCACCTATCGCGCGGTCGCCGTGTCGGGGCGGTGCGGGGTGCGACCCCTCGCGCCGCCGAATTTAAATGGATTTTAGGGGGGAGGATTTATTTTATTTCCCCCCGGGACGCGGCCGGCCATCGTTACCATCCTGATGGCCGGCCAGGCGAGGGGGAGCCGCGGTAGTGTTCTTCAAGAGTTCCCGTGGCTCCCCCGTTGAATCGCCAGCGATCGGTCCTGCGTCCTCAGGTCGCCGTGGAGGTTTTAGTGGGTCAAACCCCACACTACCCTCGTCCCGCTCCCCCGGGCGGGGCGGGGGTGTCTGGCGAGCAGATTTCCTCCACGTAAAATAAAAAAAAAAAAAAAAGGTTATGTCAAGGTTATGTCAAGGTTATGTCAAGGTTATGTCAAGGTTATGTCAAGGTTATGGGTCGGATAAGGGACTGTCATGCGTAACTAAGGTCTTTTGGCCATAGCCTCTGCAGTCCAAGTCTTCCCCACCTTCACGTGGTACCGGCTGTTCTCGCCGAAGGGGTTCAGGCTCTCGAATGACGCAGCAACAGTGGTAGCTGTCGACGGGCACAACCACTCACTTTCATATACACACACGTTCTACGCGTGCTTCCGGGCACCCTTTGTCTCGGGGAGAGTGTAAGAGAGGCCTTCCCCTTTTTCCGGGGAGCCAGTGGATGAATTGAGTAACCCTATAAACGGGTTCACTCGTGAATGAAGGGGGCCTACCTATAAACGGGAATGCCCTGGCGGGTTATGAATGGTCCGGGTATCTGGTCAATAGGTACACCGGAATATGAATGAGTCTCCGAGTTCGGGGGGTCGCTGTCTGGGAGTACGGTGCAGTGATCGTCGGGGGAGGGAATGATCGGGGGTCCTGAGGGGACTTCCTCGTGTCCGTGTGCGCCCCCTATCTGGAGGGTACAGCGGTTAACACCGGTGGGCACTGCCGGGCCGCCATTAGTAGGGGGGCCCGAACCCAGCCCAGCCAGTTGGGAGGCAGCCCTGCACAGTGGTAGGGCGATTACGCTAAATCCCGCTTCTCGTAGTAGTGCCGAGTGGCGTCCGGACGGGTACCCTGCTGCGGGGAGCGGGGGGGGAACCGACGAGGCCACCGGATTGTAGGGACGCTCGGACATCGGGGGGGTCCAGGACGGGCTGCCGGTGCCCCTTCTCCCGGCGATCCTCCTGACCATATTACACATCTACACTCTTTTACACTGTTTTTGTCCCTTTTTGTTTAACTCCATTTTTTAAAAATGAATAGAGATTTAGAAAATAAGCAGGTTTTTACAGTGCCGCCTGCGTCCCTCGGTTTATCCGAGGTAAGGGTGCTTCCCGGCACCCGCAATTCCGCCAAGTCGGTAGGCAACCAGGCCGACTTGGATGTGCTGGCTACTGGAAGTCAGCGCCTCGATCTCGCGCAGGAGGGCTCGCCCTTTCTGCCGAGAAAGAGTTTGGCACGGTCTCCGCCGTCAGGATCTCGTGATCCTGCACGTGAGGCCGAGGACCAGGAGAATCCCCGGACGGCGGCCGTTACGGCCTCCTCTCCGGTGCCCAATCCCCCCTCCCCTCCCTTCTTCTCCCCTCTCCCTCCTTCCTCTCTCTTTACCTTCCCTTCTTCCCCCACCCTTGGCTCCGGAAAGGGGTCAGCGGGGAGGGGGAAGACCAAGAGGAAGAGGACCGCTTTTTCGTCGCCCGAAGAAGCACACGAATGCACGTCGGACGAATCGACGTCGGCCAGTGGTTATGTGAGTCCCCTGCCTTGCTTGGAGACTCAAGTTAAGAAGGCGGTTGCCGGTACGCGAGCCCTCTCCAAAAAGCTAGGCGCCTCAGCTGAGCAAGAGGAGGGCACGCGTAAGTTATTTAACACCATCATCAGGAGTCTCAACGAGGTGCAACATGCGGTCAAGGCTATGAGGAGGAACGAGCGTGCCCCTTCAACCCTGACTCCAGCCCACCGCCCTCCAACACGGAGCTCCCCAGCTCCGGACGCGAAGCCTGGAGGTCGCGGGGTCAATACGGGCACGCAGACCGAGCCTGCGACGGAGAGGATGGACACCGAGTGCATCGCCCCGCCGAGGACCAGGTCTTGTGGCACTCAGACCTGCGACCCGCAGGAGGTGGACGATCATGACGTTGCGGACTGGACGCGCGGGGCCAGGGACTGGCCATCTCTCCGAGCACTGGTGGACAGGAGGTGGGCGGAATCGTCGTTCGTGAACACGACAATTGTCGAGGGTAACCCCCTCGTTAGCTGTCCGGACGACGACCTGGCGTGCTTCGCCCCAGCTGACCTCGAGGTGGGAACGGGCCCTGCCCGCTTCCTTCTAGACCGGATACCGGGGGTTGCTGACCTGAGGACGGACCCTCCATCGGTTGGTGAGTCCACATTTCTCACCCTCAGGACATCCATTCCGCGCCGCGATGCCCCCCCCCAGAATCCGCGAGAAAAGAATATTTTTCGCGGCTGACAGGGCAACCGGGTCCAGCACCTTCGCGGCGGAAAACGCGTACAGGGCACTCGCGCACTTAAGGGAGTTGGGAGTCAAGATGGCATGCAAGTGCATAGCCATTGCCTCCCACCCCGACATTCCTTCGGAGCCTTTCCGAAAGATGCTCGAGGCGGTTTTTTCGGGAACCGGGGTTGCTATTAAGATCTGGGGGATCCCAGCCGGCCAAATGCGTCGCCCCCCCGAGCAGCCCTCCGACACGGTACTGGTGAGGGGCGAGAACCTCACGTACGCGCAGATGCTTCGGGCCGTAAAGGATAAGGTCGACATCGACGGCGCGGGGATTCTCGTCTCCGACGTCAGGACCAGCAGGGATGGACATATGCTCATACAAGTGAGGGGCGACGGGGCGAAGGCCAGGGCCCTCAGCTCCCTGGTTAACGAAAAGGTACAAGGGCTTAGGGCGTCGGTCGGGGTGGGAAGGGGCCCTCTCCGCACCTTGCACCTCCGCCGTGTCGAAGGCGACGCGACCGTCGACGACATAAAGGCGGCTATTCACAGGAGGCTGCCCGAATTTCCATCTGACAGCTACAAGATACGCGCTCTCCGGCCGGCGTTTGCTGGGAGGCAGAATGCATCTATTCTGGCTCCCGCGTCGGTGGCGGCGCGTATCCTCGCCCTCAGCCCGCTACGCGTGGGCTGGAGCTGCTGTCTGGTAACTGAGCGCGAGGAAATCCTCCAGTGCTTCAGGTGCCGGGGATACGGACATCGGGCCGCTGATTGTAAAGGGCCAGACCGTACAAAGGTCTGCCGCAAATGCGGCGCTGATGATCACCGGGCGGGCGAGTGTAAGGGGCGCGAGAGGTGCGTGGTCTGCGACCAGGACGGGCACCGGGACGGGGGTCTCAGATGTCCTGCCTACCGCAGGGCCCTTGAAGAGGCCAGGAGCAAGGGGGGGAAGCCTCCTTCTATCGAACGACGTCCAAAAATAACGCCGCGAGCGCGAGCCTCTCCCCCTTCGGTTGAAAAGGGGATTGGCTCGTCCGCGGTGCGTAATCATAATATAACACCTGAGCAGTCTGCTCGTCGGAATGAAGCAGGCATTAGTTCTGGGGGCGGTGGTACGCGCGCGGGTGGATGTCCGCAGCCTGCACCGCGCGGTGCATCGGCCGGGGGGGTACCCCCTGTGCCAAGTAGCGCGTCGCCAACGCGCAGCGATGTCTGCGCAGACCAAGGCGCAGACTCGGCCCTTCGCCGCGAGCCGTGCCGGAAAGAGCCGAAGCTCAGGCTGAAGAGAGCGCCGGCCCAGGGACGCGCGGGGGGAGACGGGCTGACGAGTCCGAATGACGTCGTCTTGCGTCCGCGCAGCACGGAACGCGCAGGCGGCGGCGCAGGCGCGGCCGAGCTGGGCGAAATTACACGACAGGAGCCGAGCGGCTCAACAAGCACTGCGGAGCAGGGACGTGCGGAGAGGGACGGTCCTCTCCGTCAAAATATAGAAAATAAGGCTGACGTCACGTAACGTCTGTTTCGATACGCGACTGACACGCACGGTTTTTTGTGCAAGAGTTTTTGTGCGAGGTATATTTCTTGTCGGCCTACTTCTAAAACTTTTTCTTTTTCTTACAGTTCTTTTCTTTTGTATAACGTTAGCTTATCGGTCGTTAACCGATAAGTTTTGAAATTTTAATTTAATTAATTTTATTAGTGAAGTGCAGTGTGTGGGTGCAACGGCAACGCCGAGCTTAACATTGCTGCACGGAATTTACTGTTTGGTTCACCAGAATACCTTCGCTTCAATTTTAGCAGAGCGCAAACGTCTCGCCGACGGTAAATCCCATATTTACTCTCAATTTTCAATTTTCACGAGACGTTATACTAGTGCGGCGCAATGGCTAATATGGCCAGTTTACAGAGTATCCGGCTGGGGGGTCTCAATGTTCTCCAGATCAACTTGCATAGGTGTCGGCTAGCCCACGACCTGCTCCAGCAGGCCGTGCACGAGCTCGAGGTCGACGTTGTCCTCGTGTCGGAGCCCTGGACCGTTCCAGGTGACTGGCACAGGGACGAAACCGGAAAGGCGGCTGTCTGGGTCACGGGGAGGGGCGCCGCGGGGGCGGGAGCTAGGTATGTTGGTGCCGTTCGGGGGGCGGTGGCGGTCGGCGTGGGTGATCTCACCCTCGTTGGCTGCTATTTCTCCCCGAATATCCCGCTCACCGAATTCGGTGTCCTTCTCGGTGGGCTTGAGGCCCTAATTGGAAAAGTTCCTTTGGGCCAGATTGCAGTGGGCGGGGACTTCAACGCGAAGTCCCCGGCCTGGGGATCGGTCTGCTCTGATGCAAGGGGGCATGCCGTCCTCGAGCTTGTTAATAGGATTGGACTCGTCCCGGTGAGAAGCGCCGGGGCGTTTACGTTTGAGCGGGGGAGCCAACGCTCCCTTATAGATTTTATGCTTTGTGGCGGGGGCGCCTATGCAAGGTTGACGGAGAGTAGAATTCTCGACGTTGAGACTGCCTCCGATCATCGGTACATTTTACACAAGTTTGTAGACTGCGCTGCCGGGCGGGGACCGTTCAGTGGCCCTCCGCGCCGGAGCGTAGATATTAAACGTTTCATAAAAGAGTATCACAAGTTTGCGCATGAAGCTAACCCTCTCAGTATTGTTACTGTTGAGGACGTGGACGCGTACATAGACATGATTGTCGACCTGGCCGGACGAGCGTCTCGCACCCTCCACCCCGGGCTGCGCGATAAGCGTCCCGTGTGGTGGTGGAGTAGCGAGATCGCGACGGCCAGGAAAATGGTTTGCAAGGCCAGGCGAAGCCTGCAGAGGGCCAGGCGCGGTCGGGACGCCGGGGCCCTGGAAGTTCGTATCTCGGCGTATAAAGTCCTTAAAAAGGACCTGGCACGCTCTATAGCGATTGCCAAGTCCGCCGCGTGGAAAAAGTTTACTGATAGCGTGGAGGCTGATGTGTGGGGCCGGCCGTACCTGTGGGTCAGCGGCAGGGTCAAGGGACGCTCTCCGCCAGCATCCCTTAGTGCCGACGAGGTGGCGGACGTCGTCCGCAAGCTTTTTGTAACGGAGCCTCCTAGTGGGGCTCCTTTCCCTCGAATTGAGGAGTTTATATCAGAGTGCCCTGCCTCTTCTAGGCAGTTTTTTACAGAGGACGAGGTCGAGGCGGCCATCAAAAAGGTCAAGAGGAAGGCGGCCGGCGTCGACGGCATAGCGTCCTCCGTGGTCTGGGCTCTTGGGAGAGAGGCGCTCAGCCACGTCGCCCACCTTTTCAACACATGCCTCGAATTGGGATATTTCCCGGAGGCGTGGAAGGTGGGCCGGCTGGTGTTGATCCCTAAGAAGCCTGGACCCGGGGGCGTGGTGTCGTGGCGCCCGCTTTGCCTTCTCTCGAACTTCTCCAGGGCGTTTGAGTATTGTCTCAAGGAGCGCCTGGCGTCCGTGGTGGCCTTCGCAAGCAATCAATTTGGCTTTGTCAAGCGCAAAAGCACGGTCGATGCCATGTGTCGCCTCATCGACACATGGGACGCTGCCAAGCGTACAGGATTGCATTGCGTAATGGTTGCCTTGGACGTCAGGAATGCCTTTAACACCGTAAGGTGGGACGGTATTTTGGGCGCCTTGGCGGGGAAAGGGGTCTCGGCTCCGCTGTTGCGCGTGCTGAGTAGCTATCTCAGTGGGCGCGTGGTGGAGGCGACGACCCCGTCCGGACCTGAGCGTTTTCCAGTTCATGCCGGGGTGCCTCAGGGCTCCGTTCTCGGCCCCTGGTTCTGGAACGCCCAATACGATGGCCTCCTCGAGATGTCTCTTCCCAGGCACTGTAGTCTAATAGGATTTGCGGACGACGTCGCCCTGCTCGTCGGCGCGCGCAGTGCCGACCGCGTGGTTGCGTTGGCCGAGCAAACGCTCGCCCGCATCCGCGCGTGGTTCGGGGACAACCATCTAGAGCTGGCGGAGGAGAAGACCGAGGTCCTGCACCTGACCAGCAGGAAGGCTCCGGGGCCCCTCCAGCTGGCCCTCGGTTCGGCGTCCCTTCGAGGCGGCGGATGCGTGCGCTACCTCGGACTGCTGATCGAGGGAAATCAGTGTTTTCGTGCACATGTCAGGCGAAGCTGCGAGAAGGCAGCCAAGTACGCGGGCCTGCTAGCCCGAATCCTTCCCAATATCCGGGGCGGGGGCTACTGGGCTCGGCTGCTCTATTATAGGGTGGTCGAGTCGGTGGTCCTCTACGCGGCCCCTGCTTGGGCGCACGTGGCGTCGAGGTGCGGCAACGATAAGGCCATTAACGCGGTCCAGCGTTCGATCCTGGCCCGAGTGGCCAGGTCGTACAGGACCGTGTCCCTCGACGCCGTTTGTGTTCTGGCGGGCGTGCCGCCTCTGGTGTTGGTGGCGGAGGAAAGGCTTCGCATTTTTCGCAGGCTGTCCACCCTCGACCGGGGCTCGGAGGGCTTCGTGTCGGAGGCTGGGCGGGTTAAGGCTGAGGAAAGGCTTGTCACGTTACAGCGTTGGCAAGACAGATGGGACGCTGCAAAGCATGGACGCTGGACCCACCGCTTGATTCCCGTTATCAGCGAGTGGGTCCAGTGGGGCCCTAAAATTCTCAGTTTTCACCTGACCCAGTTTATCACCGGGCACGGATGCTTCTCTGAGTATCAGTCGAGGATGGGCTTTTTGTCGAGTGATCTCTGCCTGGCATGTGGGCGCGGGCCTGATGGCCCCGTTCATGCGTTCTTGGAGTGCGGGCGTTTTGCTGCCGAGAGGGGCGCCGCCGAGGGATCGATGGGAACAGCTATCAGCCTCGGCAATTTTATGGCGCTTTTAAAAAACGACACCACCAGGACAATTCTCGTTCGCTACATCACCGGTGTTGCCAAGCAACGAGAAGAGCTTGACCGGATAGAAAAGCGACGGCACTGTAGGATGCGAGGCACCTCCAGTTGATCTGGTTGGGTCAATAGTCTAGGCGTTCACTATTTATTTATTTATTATTTATTCTTCTTTTCACTTTTATTTATGTACTTATTTATTTTCTATTTTATGTCCCTTATTTATAGATGTTTGTTCTAGACTTCGGTTCCCCTAGGTTTGTCTAGGTGCTCCATGGCTATTTTTTCTTGTCTTTAGGATTTTCTAGCATAGGCTTACCGTGGCCTTTGTCAAACGGTCATGACAGACGATCCAGACACCCACCGTGCAGGAATCCCGAGAGGGGACGCCGCGGTGGGTGTTCTGCGCAAAGGCTGAAGCCTGAGGAGGGGTTTAGTGGGTATACCAGGCATTGCACCTTTTTCGCCAGGGAGTCCCACACTCCCGCCCACCAACATCCAGGGGCGGCGTGCGCAAAGCATTCCCCTCCTCCTGAAAAAAAAAAAAAAAAAAAAAGAAAAAAAAAAAAAAAATGTCAAGGTTATGTCAAGGTTATGTCAAGGTTGGCGGGACTGGAGCTCCGTCTCCTGAACACGGGCTCGGTCCATACGTGCGTGCGGCATAACGGGGGGTCCATCGTTGACCTTTCGTGGGCAACGCCCCAGGCCGCGCGCCGTATTACGGGGTGGAGGGTGGCGGAAGGGGTCGAGACGTTGTCTGACCACAGATACATAGTTCTCGACCTCTCCGCCGCCCCACCATCGACACTCCGTCGTCGCCCCGCCGATGAAGGTTCGCCTCGACCGCGGTGGGCGCTGAAGCGCCTCGACCAGGACGCTCTGATGGCGGCGGCCCACGTCGTGGCCTGGCCAGCAACATCGGCCGGGCCAGTCGACGGGAATGGGGAGGCCCATTGGTTCCGTGGCGCAATGACGTCCATTTGCGACGTAGCCATGCCCCGGGCCAGGGTCTTCCCGAGGAAGGCGGTGTACTGGTGGTCGCGCGCGATAGCGGAGTTACGCACCGAGTGCGTCCGCGCGCGACGCCAGTACGCTCGCGCCCGTCGACGACGACGTACGGACGACGTTCTGGCTGCCCAGCTGTACGGGCGATATCGGGAGAAGGTGGTCGCCCTGCAGCTGGCCATCAGGCGAGCGAAGGACCAGGCCTGGCGCGATCTCCTCGGCTCTCTAAACCGAGATCCGTGGGTGCGCCCATACAAGATGGCATTGGGACGATTGCGTCCCTGGGCGCCCCCCGTGACGGAGAGCCTGGATCCGGGGCTGCTCGGGCGGGTCGTGGACGCTTTATTCCCCGGTAGCGGGGAGGCGTCCCGGCCTGTCCCTGAGCCAGAGGAACATGAGTGGTCCCCGGATCTTGAGGTCGCGCCGGAGGAGATGGCCGGGGTCGTCAAATGGCTCCGGGGCAAGAATACCGCCCCGGGGCCGGACGGTATCCCCGGCCGGGTCTGGCTGCTCGCCGCGAGCGTCCTGGGCGAGAGGCTGAGGAGCCTTTACTCTGGGCTCCTGAGGTCGGGGACGTTCCCCGACCTATGGAGAGAAAGTCGGATGGTCCTCTTGAGGAAGGATGGGAGGCCGGGGATTCTCCCTCCGCGTACCGGCCCATTTGTCTCCTGGATGAGGCGGGCAAGATCTTCGAGAAGATCATTGTTGCCCGCCTCTCCAGACACCTGTCCCGCGACGGCCCAGATCTGGCGGACTGCCAGTTTGGCTTCCGGGAGGGGCGATCGACGGTCGACGCAATCGACCGTCTCAAGTCCCTCTCGGACAATGCCGTGGCAAGGGGCGGGGTGTGCTTGGCGGTGTCCATTGACATCATCAATGCGTTCAACACCCTGCCCTGGTCCGCCATTAGGGAGGCCCTCGTCGATCACCAGGTGCCTCCCTATCTGAGGCGGGTGATCGGGGCCTACCTGCGGGACAGGTGGGTCGAATACCCGGGCCGGTGCGGGATGATACGGAGGGAAGTGGACCGCGGGGTCCCGCAGGGGTCCGTTTTAGGACCGCTCCTGTGGGACCTAGGTTACAACGCGGTCCTGGAAAAGGCCTCCCTGCCCGACGGTGCCACCCTCGTCTGCTACGCGGACGACACGTTGGTGGTCGCCGTCGGGAGTACCTTCGAGAGGACCATCCGTCGAGCAGAGGTTGCGGTGGCAGCCGTCGTCGCGAGGATCCGCGATCTGGGGCTGAAAATAGCCCCGGAGAAGGCCGAGGCTGTCTGGTTTCACGGACGGCCTCGGTCTCGGCCACCGGCCAGATCGTGGATCCGGGTTGGAGAAGCCTGCGTCGAGGTGAAGTCCGAGTTGAAATATCTCGGACTGATCCTCGACAGCCACTGGTGCTTCGATGCGCATCTCGACCGTCTCGTCCCCCGAGTCGAAAAGGCGGCGGCCTCTTTGGGCCGCCTGCTGCCCAACCTCGGGGGACCAGGAAATTTGGTGCGCCGCCTATACCTGGGCGTGGTGCGGTCTATGGCCTTATACGGTGCCCCAATATGGGCGCCGTACGTGATGACCAGCCGGCGCAACACGCTATTGTTGCGCCGGCTGCAGAGGCGGATGGCCATCCGCCTCATAAGAGGTTACCGCACCACGTCTACCGTGGCGGCGCTTGCTCTGGCGGGAGAACTTCCCTTCGAGCTTCAGGCGGCGGTGCGCGCCTATGTTTACAGGCGCACTAGCATCGCCAGCCGTGCTCGGGGGTCCCCGCCGGAGCGAGAGACGGTCGGGGGCTTCGAGCTCCAGGCCCGGAGACTAGCGCTCGCCAGATGGCGTGCCGAGCTTCGCTCCCACGCCGGCGAGCGCGTCCCCGGGGCTCTCCTGCCGCACTTCACCTCGTGGCGGGAGAGACGGCATGGCAGGCTCTCCTACCGAGCGACGCAGGTGTTCACCGGGCATGGCTGCTTCGGTGTCTACCTGTGTCGCATCGGGCGGGAAGCGACGACGGTGTGCCACCATTGTGGCGCGGAGGAAGACTCGGCGCAGCACACGCTGGAGGAATGTCCCGCCTTTTCAGCGCTGCGCCGAGTCCTAAAACGGGAAGTCGGTCACGACCTCGCACTCTCCAGCCTAGTTGGGGCCATGCTGGAGAGCCCGGGGAAGTGGGCGGCAGCAATCTCTTTCTGCGAGGAGGTTATGTCGCGGAAGGAGGCTGCCGAGCGGGATCGGGAGCTTACAGATCCCGCCCGACGTGCCCGGGGACGGCGTGCGCGTCCACGCCGAGAAACCCCGGGCAGCTGAGAGTAGGTGGGCGGCGGGTGTACCAGAACATGCTGGTTTCATTGCCCGCCGCCCGCCAACAGAGGAGGACCTCCACTGTTGGGAGTGGGGGATGACGAGTCGCCTGATGGAGGGGAGGGTTAACTGTGATCCTCCTCCAATATACTCGTCGTCCCCCCGGCGGCCGCTGTGATCATGGCGGGGGCCCTGGTCACCTATCGCGCGGTCGCCGTGTCGGGGCGGTGCGGGGTGCGACCCCTCGCGCCGCCGAAATTAAATGGATTTTAGGGGGGAGGATTTATCTCCCCCCGGGACGCGGCCGGCCATCGTTACCATCTTGATGGCCGGCCAGGCGAGGGGGAGCCGCGGTAGTGTTCTTCAAGAGTTCCCGTGGCTCCCCCGCTGAATCGCCAGCGATCGGTCCTGCGTCCTCAGGTCGCCGTGGAGGTTTTAGTGGGTCAAACCCCACACTACCCTCGTCCCGCTCCCCCGGGCGGGGCGGGGGTGTCTGGCGAGCAGATTTCCTCCACGCAAAATAAAAAAAAAAAAAAGGTTATGTCAAGGTTATGTCAAGGTTATGTCAAGGTTATGTCAAGGTTATGTCAAGGTTATGTCAATGTTATGTCAAGGTTATGTCAAGGTCCCCCCCGTGTCCGCTACCTTGTCGTGGTGGGGGGGCTTCGTGCCCTAATGATCCTCAAGGCTGTGCCGGCGGGGAATTTATTCCCTGGCAGGTTCTACCATGCCGGAGTGGCTTGAGGTGAGGGGCCAACTAAAGTCGGACACATACCGTAAACCTGTGGTCATGTTTTACAGGAACGGGGGTCTTGCCTTAACCGGCCGGGCCGCGAGGATGACAACCTCTCTAAAAAATCCCTAGCCCCAAGCAGTGTTGCGCGGTGAAGAGGGCGTAGCTGGAGTAAGCGCCAGCTATGGTTGGTGGGTGCACCAATCGTTAGCGGACAACCCCGGGGTACCTGGCGACCCCCCGGGCGTATTAGCCTTCCCCGGGTATGGCGGCTCTACCCGGGGTGACCTCCTTTCCGACCACACTCGTGGGATTAAGTATGGAGTCTACTTTTTCACAAACAACCGGGGAGGGGGGAAACGAGCGTGAGGTGGAGGTGCGCGGGCCTATCGTGCGCCTCAAAAGATGCACAGAGCCGGTGTCGCGGCGGCATTCGGCGACACGCGGCAAAAAGAGGACCGCAGCGGGCCTTGGTGAGTGCGATGAGGGGGAGGAGTCAGATTTCTCTGTCTCCTCCCACCACTCATCGCAGAGTGTCCCGGGCTCGTCGTCAGCGAGGAAAAGAGGACGGCCGCCGACGACCGGCGAATATGTTGGCCTCGCAGAGGCCAAACTTAGGCTGGCCGAGGCTTCGCAGCTGGAGGCCGAGGCAAGGGAGGTGGCGGCGATATTCGACCCGGGAGCCCCCGTGCCGAGACCATCGCGGTCGAGCGTCCCGCTCCCGGACGAGACGGATATAGCGGAAAATTTCCGCAACCGTCCAACGCGGGATGTCGCGGCCGCTATATTGGAGAGCCTGGATGAAGTGGCCAGGATCTCCGGCGTGTCAAGGGGGCTGAAGGGCAATTTGGCCCGCGCCCTAAGGGTGGCCGCCTTAAACGGCAGGGTGGGGGTGTCCGAGCTTGCGGTTAGGTCAGCTACCGACGCCACGCGTGCCCTGGAGGCAGAGAATGCCGTCCTCAGGGGGCAAATGACGGAGCTGCGGGCGGAGGTGGCTCGGCTCCGGCAGGTGGTGGAGGCGAGTACGGCTGCTGCCGCAATGCCTCCGCCGCCGCGCCCGGGAGAGGGCTCAGTATCGCCGCCGATCGTCGCCGCCCGGGACTGCCAACGCTCCGGGCAAGAAAAGTCCTCGCCCCCACATGCGACTGCGCCCGCAGATTTTCTGGCACAGATAAGCGCCCTGATAGACGCCAAATTGGCGTCATTCAGGAGGGAGCTCGCGCCGCGAACGGACTCGGCCCTGCGATCGGTGGCACCTGGGCCGTCCGTCCCCTCACAGTCTTCGGACAGGGTGGGGCGGAAGACGAAGAAGAAGAAGAAAGGTGGGAAAGCTGGGGCGGCTATAGCGGCCCAGACGGAGCCCGCTCGACCGCGAGCAGAATCGGCGCTACCCTCTGCCGCGCCTCCGCCCCAGGAGGCGTGGTCCCAGGTGGTTGGCCGCAAGGCTAAAAAGGCGGCTGCCAAGGCCACTGCGGCGGCGAATAATAAAAAAGGACGGGTGGTCCCGGCGGCCCCCAGGAAGACACCCCTGCCTCCGCGACCGCCACGCACAGCAGCGGTTACCATAACGGTTCCGTCTGGCGTGGACATTACTTACGCGCAGGCGATGGCCACTGCCAGGTCCAAGGTGGACCTGGCAGAAATTGGCATCGCCTCGCTGAGGCCGCGAAGGGCGGTGACTGGGGGGTTAATTTTGGAAGTCCCTGGCACCGATGGGGCCGCCAAGGCCACCGTCCTCGCCACAAAAGTGGCGGAAGCGCTGGCAGGCACCGGCGTAAAGGTCGCGCGTCCGGTCAAAAAAGCTGACCTTAGGGTGCGCGGCCTGGTCGATTCGACCACGCCGGCGGAGGTCGCTGCGGCTGTTGCCCGCGTGGGCGGGTGCAGCGAGGGGGACATCAATACCGGCGAAATCCGGTCTTCCCCCTCGGGATTGGGCACCCTCTGGGTCCGATGTCCTGCCGCGGCCGCTCGCAAGGTTGCTGTCGCGGGCCGGATAACCGTCGGCTGGACCCATGCAGCCGTGGAGGCCCTGAGTGCCCGGCCTCTGCAGTGTTACCGTTGCCTTGATGTTGGCCACACCAGTCAGCGGTGCACTTCTGCCGAGGATAGGTCCGACTGCTGCTATAGATGCGGCAGTCGGGACCATAAGGTGGCAGCCTGTACGGCCACGCCCAATTGTCCGCTTTGTGCTGGAGCGGGCAAGCCGTCTGGTCACCGCCTCGGCAGCCAAGCATGTCCTGCCGGTGTGAGGCGAGGCAAGGTAGGCGGCCAAAGACCGTCTGCCAGACTTAATAAAAAAGGGAAGGTAACCACGATGGCCAAGGCAGCGACCACCGTGGCCAGCAAGGAAAAGGTGGCACCGCCTGATGCTACCGCCGCGCCCGCGGGGGCGGATGGGGCCACTAAAGTCCCAGACGCCACCGCATCCGCGGCCGTGACGGCGATGGACACGGCTGTGTAATGGGGCCCCCGGGCCCGATAATACAAGTTAACCTCAACTGCTCGGCCAGAGCGCAGGATCTCCTGTTTCAATGCCTGGCCGAGCGGGGTGCCGGGTTGGCAGTCGTGGCGGAGCCGCACAGGGTCCCCAAACATCCACACTGGATGGGGGACTCGATTGGCTCTGCCGCGATTATTTGGGCTGGGAGGTCGGGGTCCTCGCCGTGCTCGCTTATCGAGCGCGGCCTGGGATACGTGGCCGTTGATTGGGGCGGCACCGCGGTTGTGGCGGTATACGCACCTCCAAGGTGGTCCCTCGAAGAGTTTGAGCAGTATCTGGACGGGGTAGGGAGATGCGTCTCCCGCTGCCATCCCCGTCCGGTGCTGGTCCTGGGGGACTTCAATGCCAAGGCCACGGCTTGGGGTTCTCCCGGGACTGACTCGAGGGGCCAGGAGGTGCTTGATTGGGCGGCGGGACTGGAGCTCCGTCTCCTGAACACGGGCTCGGTCCATACGTGCGTGCGGCATAACGGGGGGTCCATCGTTGACCTTTCGTGGGCAACGCCCCCGGCCGCGCGCCGTATTACGGGGTGGAGGGTGGCGGAAGGGGTCGAGACGTTGTCTGACCACAGATACATAGTTTTCGACCTCTCCGCCGCCCCACCGTCGACACTCCGTCGTCGCCCCGCCGATGAAGGTTCGCCTCGACCGCGGTGGGCGCTGAAGCGCCTCGACCAGGACTCTCTGATAGCGGCGGCCCACGTCGTGGCCTGGCCATCAACACCGGCCGGGCCAGTCGACGGGAATGGGGAGGCCCGTTGGTTCCGGGGCGCAATGACGTCGGTTTGCGACGTCGCCATGCCCCGGGCCAGGGTCTTCCCGAGGAAGACAGTGTACTGGTGGTCGCGCGCGATAGCGGAATTACGCACCGAGTGCGTCCGCGCGCGACGCCAGTACGCTCGCGCCCGTCGACGACGACGTACGGACGACGTGCTGGCTGCCCAACTGTACGGGCGATATCGGGAGAAGGTGGTCGCCCTGCAGCTGGCCATCAGGCGAGCGAAGGACCAGGCCTGGCGCGATCTCCTCGGCTCTCTGAACCGAGATCCGTGGGGGCGCCCATACAAGATGGCTTTGGGACGATTGCGTCCCTGGGCGCCCCCCGTGACGGAGAGCCTGGATCCGGGGCTGCTCGGGAGGGTCGTGGACGCTTTATTTCCCGTTAGCGGGGAGGCGACCCGGCCCGTCCCTGAGCCAGAGGAACATGAGTGGTCCCCGGATCTTGAGGTCGCGCCGGAGGAGATGGCCGGGGTCGTCAAATGGCTCCGGGGCAAGAATACCGCCCCGGGGCCGGACGGTATCCCCGGCCGGGTCTGGTTGCTCGCCGCGAGCGTCCTGGGGGAGAGGCTGAGGAGCCTATACTCTGGGCTCCTGAGGTCGGGGACGTTCCCCGACCTATGGAGAGAAAGTCGGATGGTCCTCTTGAGGAAGGATGGGAGGCCGGGGGATTCTCCCTCCGCGTACCGGCCCATTTGTCTCCTCGATGAGGCGGGCAAGATCTTCGAGAAGATCATTGTTGCCCGCCTCTCCAGACACCTGTCCCGCGACGGCCCAGATCTGGCGGACTGCCAGTTTGGCTTCCGGGAGGGGCGATCGACGGTCGACGCTATCGACCGTCTCAAGTCCCTCTCGGACAATGCCGTGGCAAGGGGCGGGGTGTGCTTGGCGGTGTCCATTGACATCGTCAATGCGTTCAACACCCTGCCCTGGTCCGCCATCAGGGAGGGCCTCGTCGATCACCAGGTGCCTCCCTATCTGAGGCGGGTGATCGGGGCCTACCTGCGGGACAGGTGGGTAGAATACCCGGGCCGGTACGGGATGATACGGAGGGAAGTGGACCGCGGGGTCCCGCAGGGGTCCGTTTTAGGACCGCTCCTGTGGGACCTGGGTTACAACGCGGTCCTGGAAAAGGCCTCCCTGCCCGACGGTGCCACCCTCGTCTGCTACGCGGGCGACACGTTGGTGGTCGCCGTCGGGAGTACCTTCGAGAGGACCATCCGACGAGCAGAGGTTGCGGTGGCAGCCGTCGTCGCGAGGATCCGCGATCTGGGGCTGAAAATAGCCCCGGAGAAGGCCGAGGCTGTCTGGTTTCACGGACGGCCTCGGTCACGGCCACCGGCCAGATCGTGGATCCGGGTTGGAGAAGCCTGCGTAGAGGTGAAGTCCGAGTTGAAATATCTCGGACTGATCCTCGACAGCCGCTGGAGCTTCGATGCGCATCTCGACCGTCTCGTCCCCCGAGTCGAAACGGCGGCGGCCTCTTTGGGCCGCCTGCTGCCCAACCTCGGGGGACCGGGAGATTTGGTGCGCCGCCTATACCTGGGCGTGGTGCGGTCTATGGCCTTATACGGTGCCCCAATATGGGCGCCGTACGTGATGACCAGCCGGCGCAACACGCTGTTGTTGCGCCGGCTGCAGAGGCGGATGGCCATCCGCCTCATAAGAGGTTACCGCACCACGTCTACCGTGGCGGCGCTTGCTCTGGCGGGAGAACTTCCCTTCGAGCTTCAGGCGGCGGTGCGCGCCTATGTTTATAGGCGCACAAGCATCGCCAGCCGTGCTCGAGGGGCCCCGCCGGAGCGAGAGGCGGTCGAGGGCTTCGAGCTACAGGCCCGGAGACTAGCGCTCGCCAGATGGCGTGCCGAGCTTTGCTCCCACGCCGGCGAGCGCGTCCCCGGGGCTCTCCTGCCGCACTTCACCTCGTGGCGGGAGAGACGGCATGGCAGGCTCTCCTACCGAGCGACGCAGGTGTTCACCGGGCATGGCTGCTTCGGTGTCTATCTGTGTCGCATCGGGCGGGAAACGACGACGGTGTGCCACCATTGTGGCGCGGAGGAAGACTCGGCGCAGCACACGCTGGAGGAATGTCCCGCCTTTTCAGCGCTGCGCCGAGTCCTAAAACGAGAAGTCGGTCACGACCTCGCACTCTCCAGCCTAATAGGGGCCATGCTGGAGGGCCCGGGGAAGTGGACGGCAGCAATCTCTTTCTGCGAGGAGGTTATGTCGCGGAAGGAGGCTGCCGAGCGGGATCGGGAGCTTACAGATCCCGCCCGACGTGCCCGGGGACGGTGTGCGCGCCCACGCCGAGAAACCCCGGGCAGCTGAGAGTAGGCGGGCGGCGGGTGTACCAGAACATGCTGGTTTCATTGCCCGCCGCCCGCCAACAGAGGAGGGCCACCACTGTTGGGAGTGGGGGATGACGAGTCGCCTGAAGGAGGCGAGGGTTAACTGTAATCCTCCTCCAATATACTCGTCGTCCTCCCGGCGGCCGCTGTGATCAGGGCGGGGGCCCTGGTCACCTATCGCGCGGGCGCCGTGTCGGGGCGGTGCGGGGTGCGACCCCTCGCGCCGCCGAATTTAAATGGATTTTAGGGGGGAGGATTATATCTCCCCCCGGGACGCGGCCGGCCATCCTTACCATCCTGATGGCCGGCCAGGCGAGGGGGAGCCGCGGTAGTGTTCTTCAAGAGTTCCCGTGGCTCCCCCGTTGAATCGCCAGCGATCGGTCCTGCGTCCTCAGGTCGCCGTGGAGGTTTTAGTGGGTCAATCCCCACACTACCCTCGTCCCGCTCCCCCGGGCGGGGCGGGGGTGTCTGGTTAGCAGATTTCCTCCACGTAAAATAAAAAAAAAAAAAAAAAGGTTATGTCAAGGTTCCCCCCCATGTCCGCTACCTTGTCGTGGTGGGGGGGCTTCGTGCCCTAATGATCCTCAAGGCTGTGCCGGCGGGGAATTTATTCCCTGGCAGGTTCTACCATGCCGGAGTGGCTTGAGGTGAGGGGCCAACTAAAGTCGGACACATACCGTAAACCTGTGGTCATGTTTTACAGGAACGGGGGTCTTGCCTTAACCGGCCGGGCCGCGAGGATGACAACCTCTCTAAAAAATCCCTAGCCCCAAGCAGTGTTGCGCGGTGATGAGGGTGTAGCTGGCGTAAGCGCCAGCTATGGTTGGTGGGTGCACCAATCTTTAGCGGACAACCCCGGGGTACCTGGCGACCCCCGGGTGTATTAGCCTTACCCGGGTATGGCGGCTCTGCCCGGGGTGACCTTCTTTCCGATCACACTCGTGGGACCAATTATGGATTCTTTTTCACAAATAACCGGGGAGGGGGGAAACGAGCGTGAGGTGGAGGTGCGCGGGCCTATCGTGCGCCTCAAAAGATGTACAGAGCCGGTGTCGCGGAGGAATTCGGCAACACGCGGTAAAAAGAGGACCGCAGCGGGCCTTGGTGAGTGCGATGAGGGGGAGGAGTCAGATTTCTCTGTCTCCTCAAACCACTCATCGCAGAGTGTCCCGGGCTCGTCGTCAGCGAGGAAGAGAGGACGGCCGCCGACGACCGGCGAATATGTTGGCCTCGCAGAGGCCAAACTTAGGCTGGCCGAGGCCTCGCAGTTGGAGGCCGAGGCAAGGGAGGTGGCGGCGATATTCGACCCGGGTGCCCCCGTGCCGAGACCATCGCGGTCGAGCGTCCCGCTCCCGGACGAGACGGATATCGCGGAAAATTTCCGCAACCGTCCGACGCGGGATGTCGCCGCCGCTATATTGGAGAGCCTGGATGAGGTGGCCAGGATCTCCGGTGTGTCAAAGGGGCTGAAGGGCAACTTGGCCCGCGCCCTGAGGGTGGCCGCCTTAAACGGCAGGGTAGGGGTGTCCGAGCTGGCAGTGAGGTCGGCTACCGACGCCACGCGTGTCCTGGAGGCCGAAAATGCCGTCCTCAGGGGGCAAATGACGGAGCTGCAGGCGGAGGTGGCCCGGCTCCGGCAGGTGGTGGAGGCGAGAACGGCTGCTGCCGCAATGCCTCCGCCACGGCGCCCGGGAGAGGGCTCAGTATCGCCGCCGATCGTCGGCGCCCGGGATTGCCATCGCTCCGGACAAGAAAAGTCCTCGCCACCACCTGCGGCTGCGCCCGCAGATTTTCTGGCGCAAATAGGCGCCCTGATAGACGCCAAATTGGCATCATTCAGGAGGGAGCTCGCGCCGCGAGCGGACTCAGCCCTGCGATTGGTGGCACCTGGGCCGTCCGTCCCCTCACAGTCTTCGGACAGGGTGGGGCGGAGGGCGAAGAAGAAAAAGAGAGGTGGGAAATCTGGGGCGGCTATAGCGGCCCAGACGGAGCCCGCTCGACCGCGAGCAGAATCGGCGCTACCCTCTGCCGCGCCTCCACCCCAGGAGGCGTGGTCCCAGGTGGTTGGCCGGAAGGCCAAAAAGGCGGCTGCCAAGGCCACTGCGGCCGCGAATAAAAAAGGACGGGTGGTCCCGGCGGCCCCCAGGAAGACACCCCTGCCTCCTCGACCGCCACGCACAGCAGCGGTTACCATAACGGTTCCGTCTGGCGTGGACATTACTTACGCGCAGGCGATGGCCACTGCCAGGTCCAAGGTGGACCTGGCAGAAATTGGCATCGCCTCGCTGAGGCCGCGAAGGGCGGTGACTGGGGGGTTAATTTTGGAGGTCCCTGGTACCGATGGGGCCGCCAAGGCCACCGTCCTCGCCACAAAAGTGGCGGAAGCACTGGCAGGCACCGGCGTAAAGGTCGCGCGTCCGGTCAAAAAAGCTGACCTTAGGGTGCGCGGCCTGGTCGATTCGACCACGCCGGCGGAGGTCGCTGCGGCTGTTGCCCGCGTGGGCGGGTGCAGCGAGGGGGACATCAATACCGGCGAAATCCGGTCTTCCCCCTCGGGATTGGGCACCCTCTGGGTCCGATGTCCTGCCGCGGCCGCTCGCAAGGTTGCTGTCGCGGGCCGGATAACCGTCGGCTGGACCCAGGCAGCCGTGGAGGCCCTGAGTGCCCGGCCTCTGCAGTGTTACCGTTGCCTTGGTGTTGGCCACACCAGTCAGCGGTGCACTTCTGCCGAGGATAGGTCCGACTGCTGCTATAGATGCGGCAGTCGGGACCATAAGGTGGCAGCCTGTACGGCCACGCCCAATTGTCCGCTTTGTGCGGGCGCGGGCAAGCCGTCTGGTCACCGCCTCGGCAGCCGGGCTTGTCCTGCCAGTGCGGGGCGGGGCAGGGGAGGCGGCCAAAGGCCGTCTGCCAGGTATAATAAAAAGGGGAGGGAAAACACGATGGCCAAGGCAGCAACCACCGTGGCCAGCAACGAAAAGGTAGCATCGCCTGATGCTGCCGCCGCGCCCGCGTGGGCGGATGGGGCCACTAAAGTCCCAGACGCCACCGCATGCGCGGCCGTGACGGCGATGGACACAGCTGTGTAATGGGGCCCCCGGGCCCGATAATACAAGTTAACCTCAACTGCTCGGACAGAGCGCAGGATCTTCTGTTTCAATGCCTGGCCGAGCGGGGTGCCGGGTTGGCAGTCGTGGCGGAGCCGCACAGGGTCCCCAAACATCCACACTGGATGGGGGACTCGATTGGCTCCGCCGCGATTGTTTGGGCTGGGAGGCCGGGGTCCTCGCCGTGCTCGCTTATCGAGCGTGGCCTGGGATACGTGGCCGTTGATTGGGGCGGCACCGCGGTTGTGGCGATATACGCACCTCCAAGGTGGTCCCTCGAAGAGTTTGAGCAGTATCTGGACGGGGTAGGGAGATGCGTCTCCCGCTGCCATCCCCGTCCGGTGCTGGTCCTGGGGGACTTTAATGCCAAGGCCACGGCTTGGGGTTCACCCGGGACTGATTCGAGGGGCCGGGAGGTGCTGGATTGGGCGGCGGGACTGGAGCTCCGTCTCCTGAACACGGGCTCGGTCCATACGTGCATGCGGCATAACGGGGGGTCCATCGTTGACCTTTCGTGGGCAACGCCCCCGGCCGCGCGCCGTATTACGGGGTGGAGGGTGGTGGAAGGGGTCGAGACGTTGTCTGACCACAGATACATAGTTCTCGACCTTTCCGCCGCCCCACCATCGACACCCCGTCGTCGCACCGCCGATGAAGGTTCACCTCGACCGCGGTGGGCGCTGAAGCGCCTCGACCAGGACGCTCTGATGGCGGCAGCACACGTCGTGGCCTGGCCAGCAACACCGGCCGGGCCAGTCGACGGGAATGGGGAGGCCCGTTGGTTCCGGGGCGCAATGACATCGGTTTGCGACGTCGCCATGCCCCGGGCCAGGGTCTTCCCGAGGAAGGCGGTGTACTGGTGGTCGCGCGAGATAGCGGAATTACGCACCGAGTGCGTTCGCTCGCGACGCCAGTACGCTCGCGCCCGTCGACGACGACGAACGGACGACGTGCTGGCTGCCCAGCTGTACGGGCGATATCGGGAGAAGGTGGTCGCCCTGCAGCTGGCCATCAGGCGAGCGAAGGACCAGGCCTGGCGCGATCTCCTCGGCTCTCTGAACCGAGATCCGTGGGGGCGCCCATACAAGATGGCATTGGGACGATTGCGTCCCTGGGCGCCCCCCGTGACGGAGAGCCTGGATCCGGGGCTGCTCGGGCGGGTCGTGGACGCTTTATTCCCCGTTAGCGGTGAGGCGTCCCGGCCCGTCCCTGAGCCAGAGGAACATGAGTGGTCCCCGGATCTTGAGGTCGCGCCGGAGGAGATGGCCGGGGTCGTCAAATGGCTCCGGGGCAAGAATACCGCCCCGGGGCCGGACAGTATCCCCGGCCGGGTCTGGTTGCTCGCGGCGAGCGTCCTGGGGGAGAGGCTGAGGTGCCTCTACTCTGGGCTCCTGAGGTCGGGGACGTTCCCCGACCTATGGAGAGAAAGTCGGATGGTCCTCTTGAGGAAGGAGGGGAGGCCGGGGGATTCTCCCTCCGCGTACCGGCCCATTTGTCTCCTGGATGAGGCGGGCAAGATCTTCGAGAAGATCATTGTTGCCCGCCTCTCCAAACACCTGTCCCGCGACGGCCCCGATCTAGCGGACTGCCAGTTTGGCTTCCGGGAGGGGCGATCGACGGTCAACGCCATCGACCGTCTCAAGTCCCTCTCGGACAATGCCGTGGCAAGGGGCGGGGTGTGCTTGGCGGTGTCTATTGACATCGTCAATGCGTTCAACACCCTGCCCTGGTCCGCCATTAGGGAGGCCCTCGTCGATCACCAGGTGCCTCCCTATCTGAGGCGGGTGATCGGGGCCTACCTGCGGGACAGGTGGGTTGAATACCCGGGACGGTACGGGATGATACGGAGGGAAGTGGACCGCGGGGTCCCGCAGGGGTCCGTTTTAGGACCGCTCCTGTGGGACCTGGGTTACAACGCGGTCCTGGAGAAGGCCTCCCTGCCCGACGGTGCCACCCTCGTCTGCTACGCGGACGACACGTTGGTGGTCGCCGTCGGGAGTACCTTCGAGAGGACCATCCGACGAGCAGAGGTTGCGGTGGCAGCCGTCGTCGCGAGGATCCGCGATCTAGGGCTGGAAATAGCCCCGGAGAAGGCCGAGGCTGTCTGGTTCCACGGACGGCCTCGGTCTCGGCCACCGGCCGGATCGTGGATCCGGGTTGGAGAAGCCTGCGTTGAGGTGAAGTCAGAGTTGAAATATCTCGGACTGATCCTCGACAGCCGCTGGAGCTTCGACGCGCATCTCGACCGTCTCGTCCCCCGAGTCGAAAAGGCGGCGGCCTCTTTGGGCCGCCTGCTGCCCAACCTCGGGGGACCGGGAGATTTGGTGCGCCGCCTATACCTGGGCGTGGTGCGGTCTATGGCCTTATACGGTGCCCCAATATGGGCGCCGTACGTGATGACCAGCCGGCGCAACACGCTGTTGTTGCGCAGGCTGCAGAGGCGGATGGCCATCCGCCTCATAAGAGGTTACCGCACCACGTCTACAGTGGCGGCGCTTGCTCTGGCGGGAGAACTTCCCTTCGAGCTTCAGGCGGCGGTGCGCGCCTATGTTTATGGGCGCACAAGCATCGCCAGCCGTGCTCGAGGGGCCCCGCCGGAGCGAGAGACGGTCGAGGGCTTCGAGCTCCAGGCCCGGAGACTAGCGCTCGCCAGATGGCGTGCCGAGCTTTGCTCCCACGCCGGCCAGCGCGTCCCCGGGGCTCTCCTGCCGCACTTCACCTCGTGGCGGGAGAGACGGCATGGCAGGCTCTCCTACCGAGCGACGCAGGTGTTCACCGGGCATGGCTGCTTCGGTGTCTACCTGTGTCGCATCGGGCGGGAAGCGACGACGGTGTGCCACCACTGTGGCGCGGAGGAGGACTCGGCGCAGCACACGCTGGAGGAATGTCCCGCCTTTTCAGCGCTGCGCCGAGTCCTAAAACGGGAAGTCGGTCACGACCTCGCACTCTCCAGCCTAGTTGGGGCCATGCTGGAGAGCCCGGGGAAGTGGGCGGCAGCAATCTCTTTCTGCGAGGAGGTTATGTCGCGGAAGGAGGCTGCCGAGCGGGATCGGGAGATTACAGATCCCGCCCGACGTGCCCGGGGACGGCGTGCGCGCCCACGCCGAGAAACCCCGGGCAGCTGAGAGTAGGCGGGCGGCGGGTGTACCAGAATATGCTGGTTTCATTGCCCGCCGCCCGCCAACAGAGGAGGACGTCCACTGCTGGGAGTGGGGGATGACGAGTCGCCTGAAGGAGGCGAGGGTTAACTGTGATCCTCCTCCAATATACTCGTCGTCCCTCCGGCGGCCGCTGTGATCAGGGCGGGGGCCCTGGTCACCTATCGCGCGGTCGCCGTGTCGGGGCGGTGCGGGGTGCTACCCCTCGCGCCGCCGAATTTAAATGGATTTTAGGGGGGAGGATTTATTTTATTTCCCCCCGGGACGCGGCCGGCCATCGTTACCATCCTGATGGCCGGCCAGGCGAGGGGGAGCCGCGGTAGTGTTCTTCAAGAGTTCCCGTGGCTCCCCCGTTGAATCGCCAGCGATCGGTCCTGCGTCCTCAGGTCGCCGTGGAGGTTTTAGTGGGTCGAAACCCACACTACCCTCGTCCCGCTCCCCCGGGCGGGGCGGGGGTGTCTGGCGAGCAGATTTCCTCCACGTAAAATAAAAAAAAAAAAAAAGGTTACCCCCCGGGCATATTAGCCTTCCCCGGGTATGGCGGCTCTACCCGGGGTGACCTCCTTTCCGACCACACTCGTGGGACCAATTATGGATTCTTTTTCACAAACAACCGGGGAGGGGGGAAACGAGCGTGAGGTGGAGGTGCGCGGGCCTATCGTGCGCCTCCAAAGATGTACACAGCCGGTGTCGCGGAGGCATCCTGCAACACGCGGCAAAAAGAGGACCGCAGCGGGCCTTGGTGAGTGCGATGACGGGGAGGAGTCAGATTTCTCTGTCTCCTCCCACCACTCATCGCAGAGTGTCCCGGGCTCTTCGTCGGCGAGGAAGAGAGGACGGCCGCCGACGACCGGCGAATATGTTGGCCTCGCAGAGGCCAAACTTAGGCTGGCCGAGGCTTCGCAGCTGGAGGCCGAGGCAAGGGAGGTGGCGGCGATATTCGACCCGGGTGCCCCCGTGCCGAGACCATCGCGGTCGAGCGTCCCGCTCCCGGACGAGACGGATATCGCGGAAAATTTCCGCAACCGTCCGACGCGGGATGTCGCGGCCGCCATATTGGAGAGCCTGGATGAGGTGGCCAGGATCTCCGGCGTGTCAAAGGGGCTGAAGGGCAACTTGGCCCGCGCCCTGAGGGTGGCCGCCTTAAACGGCAGGGTAGGGGTGTCCGAGCTGGCAGTGAGGTCGGCTACCGACGCCACGCGTGTCCTGGAGGCCGAGAATGCCGTCCTCAGGGGGCAAATGACGGAGCTGCAGGCGGAGGTGGCCCGGCTCCGGCAGGTGGTGGAGGCGAGAACGGCTGCTGCCGCAATGCCTCCGCCGCCACGCCCGGGAGAGGGCTCAGTATCGCCGCCGATCGTCGGCGCCCGGGATTGCAATCGCTCCGGGCAAGAAAAGTCCTCGCCACCACCTGCGGCTGCGCCCGCAGATTTTCTGGCGCAAATAGGCGCCCTGATAGACGCCAAATTGGCGTCATTCAGGAGGGAGCTCGCGCCGCGAACGGACTCGGCCCTGCGATCGGTGGCCCCTGGGTCGTCCGTCCCCACACAGTCTTCGGACAGGGTGGGGCGCAGGGCGAAGAAAAAGAAGAAAGGTGGGAAAGCTGGGGCGGCTATAGCGGCCCAGACGGAGCCCGCTCGACCGCGAGCAGAATCGACGCTACCCTCCGCCGCGCCTCCACCCCAGGAGGCGTGGTCCCAGGTGGTTGGCCGGAAGGCCAAAAAGGCGACTGCCAAGACCACTGCGGCGGCGAATAAAAAAGGACGGGTGGTCCCGGCGGCCCCCAGGAAGACACCCCTGCCTCCTCGACCGCCACGCACGGCAGCGGTTACCATAACGGTTCCGTCTGGCGTGGACATTACTTACGCGCAGGCGATGGCCACTGCCAGGTCCAAGGTGGACCTGGCAGAAATTGGCATCGCCTCGCTGAGGCCGCGAAGGGCGGTGACTGGGGGGTTAATTTTGGAGGTCCCTGGCACCGATGGGGCCGCCAAGGCCACCGTCCTCGCCACAAATGTGGCGGAAGCGCTGGCAGGCACCGGCGTAAAGGTCGCGCGTCCGGTCAAAAAAGCTGACCTTAGGGTGCGCGGCCTGGTCGATTCGACCACGCCGGCGGAGGTCGCTGCGGCTGTTGCCCGCGTGGGCGGGTGCAGCGAGGGGGACATCAATACCGGCGAAATCCGGTCTTCCCCCACGGGATTGGGCACCCTCTGGGTCCGATGTCCTGCCGCGGCCGCTCGCAAGGTTGCTGTCGCGGGCCGGATAACCGTCGGCTGGACCCAGGCAGCCGTGGAGGCCCTGAGTGCCCGGCCTCTGCAGTGTTACCGTTGCCTTGGTGTTGGCCACACCAGTCAGCGGTGCACTTCTGCCGAGGATAGGTCCGACTGCTGCTATAGATGCGGCAGTCGGGACCATAAGGTGGCAGCCTGTACGGGCACGCCCAATTGTCCGCTTTGTGCGGGCGCGGGCAAGCCGTCTGGTCACCGCCTCGGCAGCCGGGCATGTCCTGCAAGTGCGGGGCGAGGCAAGGGAGGCGGCCAAAGGCCGTCTGCCAGATTTAATAAAAAGAGGAAGGAAACCACGGTGGCCAAGGCAGCGACCACCGTGGCCAGCAACGAAAAGGCGGCACCGCCTGATGCTACCGCCACGCCCGCGTGGGCGGATGGGGCCACTAAAGTCCCAGACGCCACCGCATCCGCGGCCGTGACGGCGATGGACACGGCTGTGTAATGGGGCCCCCGGGCCCGATAATACAAGTTAACCTCAACTGCTCGGCCAGAGCGCAGGATCTCCTGTTTCAATGCCTGGCCGAGCGGGGTGCCGGGTTGGCAGTCGTGGCGGAGCCGCACAGGGTCCCCAAACATCCACACTGGATGGGGGACTCGATCGGCTCCGCCGCGATTATTTGGGCTGGGAGGCCGGGGTCCCCGCCGTGCTCGCTTATCGAGCGCGGTCTGGGATACGTGGCCGTCGATTGGGGCGGCACCGCGGTTGTGGCGATATACGCACCTCCGAGGTGGTCCCTCGAAGAGTTTGAGCAGTATCTGGACGGGGTAGGGAGATGCGTCTCCCGCTGCCATCCCCGTCCGGTGCTGGTCCTGGGGGACTTCAATGCCAAGGCCGCGGCTTGGGGTTCCCCCGGGACTGACTCGAGGGGCCGGGAGGTGCTGGATTGGGCGGCGGGACTGGAACTCCGTCTCCTGAACACGGGCTCGGTCCATACGTGCGTGCGGCATAACGGGGGGTCCATCGTTGACCTTTCGTGGGCAACGCCCCCGGCCGCGCGCCGTATTACGGGGTGGAGGGTGGCGGAAGGGGTCGAGACGTTGTCTGACCACAGATACATAGTTCTCGGCCTCTCCGCCGCCCCACCATCGACACCCCGTCGTCGCCCCGCCGATGAAGGTTCGCCTCAGCCGCGGTGGGCGCTGAAGCGCCTCGACCAGGACGCTCTGATGGCGGCAGCCCACGTCGTGGCCTGGCCAGCAACACCGGCCGGGCCAGTCGACGGGAATGGGGAGGCCCGTTGGTTCCGGGGCGCAATGACGTCGGTTTGCGACGTCGCCATGCCCCGGGCCAGGGTCTTCCCGAGGAAGGCGGTGTACTGGTGGTCGCGCGCGATAGCGGAATTACGCACCGAGTGCGTCCGCGCGCGACGCCAGTACGCTCGCGCCCGTCGACGACGACGTACGGACGACGTGCTGGCTGCCCGGCTGTACGGGCGATATCGGGAGAAGGTGGTCGCCCTGCAGCTGGCCATCAGGCGAGCGAAGGACCAGGCCTGGCGCGATCTCCTCGGCTCTCTGAACCGAGATCCGTGGGGGCGCCCATACAAGATGGCTTTGGGACGATTACGTCCCTGGGCGCCCCCCGTGACGGAGAGCCTGGATCCGGGGCTGCTCGGGCGGGTCGTGGGCGCTTTATTCCCCGTTAGCGGGGAGGTGTCCCGGCCCGTCCCTGAGCCAGAGGAACATGAGTGGTCCCCGGATCTTGAGGTCGCGCCGGAGGAGATGGCCGGGGTCGTCAAATGGCTCCGGGGCAAGAATACCGCCCCGGGGCCGGACGGTATCCCTGGCCGGGTCTGGTTGCTCGCCGCGAGCGTCCTGGGGGAGAGGCTGAGGAGCCTCTACTCTGGGCTCCTGAGGTCGGGGACGTTCCCCGACCTATGGAGAGAAAGTCGGATGGTCCTCTTGAGGAAGGATGGGAGGCCGGGGGATTCTCCCTCCGCGTACCGGCCCATTTGTCTCCTGGATGAGGCGGGCAAGATCTTCGAGAAGATCATTGTTGCCCGCCTCTCCAGACACCTGTCCCGCGACGGCCCAGATCTGGCGGACTGCCAGTTTGGCTTCCGGGAGGGGCGATCGACGGTCGACGCTATCGACCGTCTCAAGTCCCTCTCGGACAATGCCGTGGCAAGGGGCGGGGTGTGCTTGGCGGTGTCCATTGACATCGTCAATGCGTTCAACACCCTGCCCTGGTCCGCCATTAGGGAGGCCCTCGTTGATCACCAGGTGCCTCCCTATCTGAGGCGGGTGATCGGGGCCTACCTGCGGGACAGGTGGGTTGAATACCCGGGCCGGTGCGGGATGATACGGAGGGAAGTGGACCGCGGGGTCCCGCAGGGGTCCGTTTTAGGACCGCTCCTGTGGGACCTTGGTTACAACGCGGTCCTGGAAAAGGCCTCCCTGCCCGACGGTGCCACCCTCGTCTGCTACGCGGACGACACGTTGGTGGTTGCCGTCGGGAGTACCTTCGAGAGGACCATCCGACGAGCAGAGGTTGCGGTGGCAGCCGTCGTCGCGAGGATCCGCGATCTGGGGCTGAAAATAGCCCCGGAGAAGGCCGAGGCTGTCTGGTTTCACGGACGGCCTCGGTTTCGGCCACCGGCCAGATCGTGGATCCGGGTTGGAGAAGCCTGCGTCGAGGTGAAGTCCCAGTTGAAATATCTCGGACTGATCCTCGACAGCCGCTGGAGCTTCGATGCGCATCTCGACCGTCTCGTCCCCCGAGTCGAAAAGGCGGCGGCCTCTTTGGGCCGCCTGCTGCCCAACCTCGGGGGACCGGGAGATTTGGTGCGCCGCCTATACCTGGGCGTGGTGCGGTCTATGGCCTTATACGGTGCCCCAATATGGGCGCCGTACGTGATGGCCAGCCGGCGCAACACGCTGTTGTTGCGCCGGCTGCAGAGGCGGATGGCCATCCGCCTCATAAGAGGTTACTGCACCACGTCTACCGTGGCGGCGCTTGCTCTGGCGGGAGAACTTCCCTTCGAGCTTCAGGCGGCGGTTCGCGCCTATGTTTATAGGCGCACTAGCATCGCCAGCCGTGCTCGAGGGGCCCCGCCGGAGCGAGAGACGGTCGAGGGCTTCGAGCTCCAGGCCCGGCGACTAGCGCTCGCCAGATGGCGTGCCGAGCTTTGCTCCCACGCCGGCGAGCGCGTCCCCGGGGCTCTCCTGCCGCACTTCACCTCGTGGCGGGAGAGACGGCATGGCAGGCTCTCCTACCGAGCGACGCAGGTGTTCACCGGGCATGGCTGCTTCGGTGTCTACCTGTGTCGCATCGGGCGGGAAGCGACGACGGTGTGCCACCATTGTGGCGCGGAGGAAGACTCGGCGCAGCACACGCTGGAGGAATGTCCCGCCTTTTCAGCGCTGCGCCGAGTCCTAAAACGGGAAGTCGGTCACGACCTTGCACTCTCCAGCCTAGTTGGGGCCATGCTGGAGAGCCCGGGGAAGTGGGCGGCAGCAATCTCTTTCTGCGAGGAGGTTATGTCGCGGAAGGAGGCTGCCGAGCGGGATCGGGAGCTAACCGATCCCGCCCGACACGCCCGGGGACGGCGTGCGCGCCCACGCCGAGAAACCCCGGGCAGCTGAGAGTGGGCGGGCGGCGGGTGTACCAGAATATGCTGGTTTCATTGCCCGCCGCCCGCCAACAGAGGAGGACGTCCACTGTTGGGAGTGGGGGATGACGAGTCGCCTGAAGGAGGCGAGGGTTAACTGTGATCCCCCTCCAATATACTCGTCGTCCCCCCGGCGGCCGCTGTGATCAGGGCGGGGGCCCTGGTCACCTATCGCGCGGTCGCCGTGTCGGGGCGGTGCGGAGTGCGACCCCTCGCGCCGCCGAATTTAAATGGATTCTAGGGGGGAGGATTTATTTTATTTCCCCCCGGGACGCGGCCGGCCATCGTTACCATCCTGATGGCCGGCCAGGCGAGGGGGAGCCGCGGTAGTGTTCTTCAAGAGTTCCCGTGGCTCCCCCGTTGAATCGCCAGCGATCGGTCCTGCGTCCTCAGGTCGCCGTGGAGGTTTTAGTGGGTCAAACCCCACACTACCCTCGTCCCGCTCCCCCGGGCGGGGCGGGGGTGTCTGGCGAGCAGATTTCCTCCACGTAAAATAAAAAAAAAAAAAAAAGGTTATGTCAAGGTTATGTCAAGGTTATGTCAAGGTTATGTCAAGGTTATGTCAAGGTTATGGGTCGGATAAGGGACTGTCATGCGTAACTAAGGTCTTTTGGCCATAGCCTCTGCAGTCCAAGTCTTCCCCACCTTCACGTGGTACCGGCTGTTCTCGCCGAAGGGGTTCAGGCTCTCGAATGACGCAGCAACAGTGGTAGCTGTCGACGGGCACAACCACTCACTTTCATATACACACACTTTTCTACGCGTGCTTCCGGGCACCCTTTGTCTCGGGTAGAGTGTAAGAGAGGCCTTCCCCTTTTTCCGGGGAGCCAGTGGATGAATTGAGTAACCCTATAAACGGGTTCACTCGTGAATGAAGGGGGCCTACCTATAAACGGGAATGCCCTGGCGGGTTATGAATGGTCCGGGTACCTGGTCAATAGGTACACCGGAATATGAATGAGTCTCCGAGTTCGAGGGGTCGCTGTCTGGGAGTACGGTGCAGTGATCGTCGGGGGAGGGAATGATCGGGGGTCCTGAGGGGACTTCCTCGTGTCCGTGTGCGCCCCCTATCTGGAGGGTACAGCGGTTAACACCGGTGGGCACTGCCGGGCCGCCATTAGTAGGGGGGCCCGAACCCAGCCCAGCCAGTTGGGAGGCAGCCCTGCACAGTGGTAGGGCGATTACGCTAAATCCCGCTTCTCGTAGTAGTGCCGAGTGGCGTCCGGACGGGTACCCTGCTGCGGGGAGCGGGGGGGGAACCGACGAGGCCACCGGATTGTAGGGACGCTCGGACATCGGGGGGGTCCAGGACGGGCTGCCGGTGCCCCTTCTCCCGGCGATCCTCCTGACCATATCACACACCTACACTCTCTTACACTGTTTTTGTCCCCTTTTTGTTTAATTCTTTTTTTTTAAAAATGAATAAAGATATTGAAAATAAGCAGGTTTTTACAGTGCCGCCTGCGTCCCTCGGTTTATCCGAGGTAAGGGTGCTTCCCGGCACCCGCAATTCCGCCAAGTCGGTAGGCAACCAGGCCGACTTGGACGTGCTGGCTACTGGAAGTCAGCGTTTAGACCTCGTGCAGGAGGGCTCGCCCTTCCTGCCGAGGAAGAGTCTGGCACGGTCTCCGCCGTCGGGATCTCGCGATCCTGCACGTGAGGCCGTGGACCAGGAGAATCCCCGGACGGCGGCCGTTACGGCCTCCTCTCCGGTGCCCAATCCCCCCTCCCCTCCCTTCTTCTCCCCTCTCCCTCCTTCCTCTCTATTTTCCTTTCCCCCTTCACCTACCCTCGGCTCTGCCAAGGGTTCGGGGGGTGGTAAGAGTAAAAGTAAGACGAAGAGAAAGAGGACCGCGTTTTCGTCTCCCGAGGAAGCGATTGGCGGTTCCTCGGACGAGTCTGCCACGACGAGCGGCTGCGTGAGCCCCCTGCCTGGCCTGGAAACGCAGGTAAAAAAGGCGGTTGCGGGCACACGAGCGCTCTGCAAGAGGCTATGCGCCTCCACGGAAATGGAGGAAGACACGAGGAAATTGTTTAACTCAATCATAAGAAGCCTCAACGAAGTGCAACACGCGGTCAAGGCTATGAGGAGGAACGAGCGTGCCCCTTCAACCTTAACTCCAGCCCACCGCCCTCCAACACGGAGCTCCCCATCTCCGGACGCGAAGTCTGGAGGTCGCGGGGTTAATACGGGCACGCAGACCGAGCCTGCGACGGAGAGGATGGACACCGAGTGCATCGCCCCGCCGAGGACCAGGTCTTGTGGCACTCAGACCTGCGACCCGCAGGAGGTGGACGATCATGACGTTGCGGACTGGACGCGCGGGGCCAGGGACTGGCCATCTCTCCGAGCACTGGTGGACAGGAGGTGGGCGGAATCGTCGTTCGTGAACACGACAATTGTCGAGGGTAACCCCCTCGTTAGCTGTCCGGACGACGATCTGGCGTGCTTCGCCCCAGCTGACCTCGAGGTGGGAACGGGCCCTGCCCGCTTCCTTCTAGACCGGATACCGGGGGTTGCTGACCTGAGGACGGACCCTCCATCGGTTGGTGAGTCCACATTTCTCACCCTCAGGACATCCATTCCGCGCCGCGATGCCCCCCCCAGAATCCGCGAGAAAAGAATATTTTTCGCGGCTGACAGGGCAACCGGGTCCAGCACCTTCGCGGCGGAAAACGCGTACAGGGCACTCGCGCACTTAAGGGAGTTGGGAGTCAAGATGGCATGCAAGTGCATAGCCATTGCCTCCCACCCCGACATTCCTTCGGAGCCTTTCCGAAAGATGCTCGAGGCGGTTTTTTCGGGAACCGGGGTTGCAATTAAGATCTGGGGGATCCCAGCCGGCCAAATGCGTCGCCCCCCCGAGCAGCCCTCCGACACGGTACTGGTGAGGGGCGAGAACCTCACGTACGCTCAGATGCTTCGGGCCGTAAAGGATAAGGTCGACATCGACGGCGCGGGGATTCTCGTCTCCGACGTCAGGACCAGCAGGGATGGACATATGCTCATTCAAGTGAGGGGCGACGGGGCGAAGGCCAGGGCCCTCAGCTCCCTTGTCAACGAAAAAGTACAAGGGCTTAGGGCGTCGGTCGGGGTGGGAAGGGGCCCTCTCCGCACCTTGCACCTCCGCCGTGTCGAAGGCGACGCGACCGTCGACGACATAAAGGCGGCCATCCACAGGAGGCTGCCCGAATTTCCATCTGACAGCTACAAGATACGCGCTCTCCGGCCGGCGTTTGCTGGGAGGCAGAATGCATCTATTCTGGCTCTCGCGTCGGTGGCGGCGCGTATCCTCGCCCTCAGCCCGCTACGCGTGGGCTGGAGCTGCTGTCTGGTAACTGAGCGCGAGGAAATCCTCCAGTGCTTCAGGTGCCGGGGATACGGACATCGGGCCGCTGATTGTAAAGGGCCAGACCGTACAAAGGTCTGCCGCAAATGCGGCGCTGATGATCACCGGGCGGGCGAGTGTAAGGGG
Organism: Megalopta genalis; assembly: GCF_051020955.1. Lineage (NCBI taxonomy): Eukaryota > Metazoa > Arthropoda > Insecta > Hymenoptera > Halictidae > Megalopta > Megalopta genalis. The sequence goes on from NW_027476167.1 coordinate 488,228, forward strand.
CGCGAGAGGTGCGTGGTCTGCGACCAGGACGGGCACCGGGACGGGGGTCTCAGATGTCCTGCCTACCGCAGGGCCCTTGAAGAGGCTAGGAGCAAGGGGGGGAAGCCTCCTTCTAACGAACGACGTCCAAAAATAACGCCGCGAGCGCGAGCCTCTCCCCCTTCGGTTGAAAAGGTGATTAGCTCGTCCGCGGTGCGTAATCACAATATAACACCTGAGCAGTCTGCTCGTCGGGATGAAGCAGGCATTAGTTCTGGGGGCGGTGGTACGCGCGCGGGTGGATGTCCGCAGCCTGCACCGCGCGGTGCATCGGCCGGGGGGGTACCCCCTGTGCCAAGTAGCGCGTCGCCAACGCGCAGCGATGTCTGCGCAGACCAGGGCGCAGACTCGGCCTGTCGCCGCGAACCGTGCCGGAAAGAGCCGAAGCTCAGGCTGAAGAGAGCGCCGGCCCAGGGACGTGCGGGGAGAGACGGGCTGACGAGTCCGAATGACGTCGTCTTGCGTCCGCGCAGCACGGAACGCGCAGGCGGCGGCGCAGACGCGGCCGAGCTGGGCGAAATTACACGACAGGTGCCGAGCGGCTCAACAAGCACTGCGGAGCAGGGACGTGCGGAGAGGGACGGTCCTCTCCGTCAAAATATAGAAAATAAGGCTGACGTCACGTAACGTCTGTTTCGATACGCGACTGACACGCACGGTTTTTTGTGCAAGAGTTTTTGTGCGAGGTATATTTCTTGTCGGCCTACTTCTAAAACTTTTTCTTTTTCTTACAGTTCTTTTCTTTTTCTTTTGTAATAACGTTAGCTTATCGGTCGTTAACCGATAAGTTTTGAAATTTAATTTATTTAATTTTATTAGTGAAGTGCAGTGTGTGGGTGCAACGGCAACGCCGAGCTTAACATTGCTGCACGGAATTTACTGTTTGGTTCACCGGAATACCTTCGCTTCGATTTTAGCAGAGCGCAAACGTCTCGCCGACGGTAAATCCCATATTTGCTCTCAATTTTCGATTTTCACGAGACGTTATACTAGTGCGGCGCAATGGCTAATATGGCCAGTTTACAGAGTATCCGGCTGGGGGGTCTCAATGTTCTCCAGATAAACCTGCATAGGTGTCGGCTAGCCCACGACCTGCTCCAGCAGGCCGTGCACGAGCTCGAGGTCGACGTTGTCCTCGTGTCGGAGCCTTGGACCGTTCCAGGTGACTGGCACAGGGACGAAACCGGAAAGGCGGCTGTCTGGGTCACGGGGAGGGGCGCCGCGGGGGCGGGAGCTAGGTATGTTGGTGCCGTTCGGGGGGCGGTGGCGGTCGGCGTGGGTGATCTCACCCTCGTTGGCTGTTATTTCTCCCCGAATATCCCGCTCACCGAATTCGGTGTCCTTCTCGGTGGGCTTGAGGCCCTAATTGGAAAAGTTCCTTTGGGCCAGATTGCAGTGGGCGGGGACTTCAACGCGAAGTCCCCGGCCTGGGGATCGGTCTGCTCCGATGCAAGGGGGCATGCCGTCCTCGAGCTTGTTAATAGAATTGGACTCGTCCCGGTGAGAAGCGCCGGGGCGTTTACGTTTGAGCGGGGGAGCCAACGCTCCCTTATAGATTTTATGCTTTGTGGCGGGGGCGCCTATGCAAGGTTGACGGAGAGCAGAATTCTCGACGTTGAGACTGCCTCCGATCATCGGTACATTTTACACAAGTTTGTAGACTGCGCTGCCGGGCGGGGACCGTTCAGTGGCCCTCCGCGCCGGAGCGTAGATATTAAACGTTTCATAAAAGAGTATCACAAGTTTGCGCATGAAGCTAACCCTCTCAGTATTGTTACTGTTGAGGACGTGGACGCGTACATAGACATGATTGTCGACCTGGCCGGACGAGCGTCTCGCACCCTCCACCCCGGGCTGCGCGATAAGCGTCCCGTGTGGTGGTGGAGTAGCGAGATCGCGACGGCCAGGAAAATGGTTTGCAAGGCCAGGCGAAGCCTGCAGAGGGCCAGGCGCGGTCGGGACGCCGGGGCCCTGGAAGTTCGTATCTCGGCGTATAAAGTCCTTAAAAAGGACCTGGCACGCTCTATAGCGATTGCCAAGTCCGCCGCGTGGAAAAAGTTCACCGATAGCGTGGAGGCTGATGTGTGGGGCCGGCCGTACCTGTGGGTCAGCGGCAGGGTCAAGGGACGCTCTCCGCCAGCATCCCTTAGTGCCGGCGAGGTTGCGGACGTCGTCCGCAAGCTTTTTGTAACGGAGCCTCCTAGTGGGGCTCCTTTCCCTCGAATTGAGGAGTTCATATCAGAGTGCCCTGCCTCTTCTAGGCAGTTTTTTACAGAGGACGAGGTCGAGGCGGCCATCAAAAAGGTCAAGAGGAAGGCGGCCGGCGTCGACGGCATAGCGTCCTCCGTGGTCTGGGCTCTTGGGAGAGAGGCACTCAGCCACGTCGCCCACCTTTTCAACACATGCCTCGAATTGGGATATTTCCCGGAGGCGTGGAAGGTGGGCCGGCTGGTGTTGATCCCTAAGAAGCCTGGACCCGGGGGCGTTGTGTCGTGGCGCCCGCTTTGCCTTCTCTCGAACTTCTCCAAGGCGTTTGAGTATTGTCTCAAGGAGCGCCTGGCGTCCGTGGTGGCCTTCGCAAGCAATCAATTTGGCTTTGTCAAGCGCAAAAGCACGGTCGATGCCATGTGTCGCCTCATCGACACATGGGACGCTGCCAAGCGTACAGGATTGCATTGCGTAATGGTTGCCTTGGACGTCAGGAATGCCTTTAACACCGTAAGGTGGGACGGTATTTTGGGCGCCTTGGCGGGGAAAGGGGTCTCGGCTCCGCTGTTGCGCGTGCTGAGTAGCTATCTCAGTGGGCGCGTGGTGGAGGCGACGACCCCGTCCGGACCTGAGCGTTTTCCAGTTCATGCCGGGGTGCCTCAGGGCTCCGTTCTCGGCCCCTGGTTCTGGAACGCCCAATACGATGGCCTCCTCGAGATGCCTCTTCCCAGGCACTGTAGTCTAATAGGATTTGCGGACGACGTCGCCCTGCTCGTCGGCGCGCGCAGTGCCGACCTCGTGGTTGCGTTGGCCGAGCAAACGCTCGCCCGCATCCGCGCGTGGTTCAGGGACAACCATCTAGAGCTGGCGGAGGAGAAGACCGAGGTCCTGCACCTGACCAGCAGGAAGGCTCCGGGGCCCCTCCAGCTGGCCCTCGGTTCGGCGTCCCTTCGAGGCGGCGGATGCGTGCGCTACCTTGGACTGCTGATCGAGGGAAATCAGTGTTTTCGTGCACATGTCAGGCGAAGCTGCGAGAAGGCAGCCAAGTACGCGGGCCTGCTAGCCCGAATCCTTCCCAATATCCGGGGCGGGGGCTACTGGGCTCGGCTGCTCTATTATAGGGTGGTCGAGTCGGTGGTCCTCTACGCGGCCCCTGCTTGGGCGCACGTGGCGTCGAGGTGCGGCAACGATAAGGCCATTAACGCGGTCCAGCGTTCGATCCTGGCCCGAGTGGCCAGGTCGTACAGGACCGTGTCCCTCGACGCCGTTTGTGTTCTGGCGGGCGTGCCGCCTCTGGTGTTGGTGGCGGAGGAAAGGCTTCGCATTTTTCGCAGGCTGTCCACCCTCGACCGGGGCTCGGAGGGCTTCGTGTCGGAGGCTGGGCGGGTTAAAGCTGAGGAAAGGCTTGTCACGTTACAGCGTTGGCAAGACAGATGGGATGCTGCAAAGCATGGACGCTGGACCCACCGCTTGATTCCCGTTATCAGCGAGTGGGTCCAGTGGGGCCCTAAAATTCTCAGTTTTCACCTGACCCAGTTTATCACCGGGCACGGATGCTTCTCTGAGTATCAGTCGAGGATGGGCTTTTTGTCGAGTGATCTCTGCCTGGCATGTGGGCGCGGGCCTGATGGCCCCGTTCATGCGTTCTTGGAGTGCGGGCGTTTTGCTGCCGAGAGGGGCGCCGCCGAGGGATCGATGGGAACAGCTATCAGCCTCGGCAATTTTATGGCGCTTTTAAAAAACGACACCACCAGGACAATTCTCGTTCGCTACATCACCGGTGTTGCCAAGCAACGAGAAGAGCTTGACCGGATAGAAAAGCGACGGCACTGTAGGATGCGAGGCACCTCCAGTTGATCTGGTTGGGTCAATAGTCTAGGCGTTCACTATTTATTTATTTATTATTTATTCTTTTTTTTTCACTTTTATTTATGTACTTATTTATTTTCTATTTTATGTCACTTATTTATAGATGTTTGTTCTAGACTTCGGTTCCCCTAGGTTTGTCTAGGTGCTCCATGGCTATTTTTTTTCTTGTCTTTAGGATTTTCTAGCATAGGCTTACCGTGGCCTTTGTCAAACGGTCATGACAGACGATCCAGACACCCACCGTGCAGGAATCCCGAGAGGGGACGCCGCGGTGGGTGTTCTGCGCAAAGGCTGAAGCCTGAGGAGGGGTTTAGTGGGTATACCAGGCATTGCACCTTTTTTCGCCAGGGAGTCCCACACTCCCGCCCACCAACATCCAGGGGCGGCGTGCGCAAAGCATTCCCCTCCTCCTGAAAAAAAAAAAAAAAAAAAAAAAAAAAAAAATGTCAAGGTCCCCCCCGAGTCCGCTACCTTGTCGTGGTGGGGGGGCTTCGCGCCCTAATGATCCTCAAGGCTGTGCCGGCGGGGAATTTATTCCCTGGCAGGTTCTACCATGCCGGAGTGGCTTGAGGTGAGGGGCCAACTAAAGTCGGACACATACCGTAAACCTGTGGTCATGTTTTACAGGAACGGGGGTCTTGCCTTAACCGGCCGGGCCGCGAGGATGACAACCTCTCTAAAAAATCCCTAGCCCCAAGCAGTGTTGCGCGGTGATGAGGGTGTAGCTGGAGTAAGCGCCAGCTATGGTTGGTGGGTGCACCAATCTTTAGCGGACAACCCCGGGGTACCTGGCGACCCCCGGGTGTATTAGCCTTCCCCGGGTATGGCGGCTCTGCCCGGGGTGACCTCCTTTCCGACCACACTCGTGGGACCAATTATGGATTCTATTTCACAAATAACCGGGGAGGGGGGAAACGAGCGTGAGGTGGAGGTGCGCGGGCCTATCGTGCGCCTCAAAAGATGCACAGAGCCGGTGTCGCGGAGGCATTCTGCCACACGCGGCAAAAAGAGGACCGCTGCGGGCCTTGGTGAGTGCGATGAGGGTGAGGAGTCAGATTTCTCTGTCTCCTCCCACCACTCAACGCAGAGTGTCCCGGGCTCGTCGTCAGCGAGGAAGAGAGGTCGGCCGCCGACGACCGGCGAATATGTTGGCCTCGCAGAGGCAAAACTTAGGCTGGCCGAGGCTTCGCAGCTGGAGGCCGAGGCAAGGGAGGTGGCGGCGATATTCGACCCGGGTGCCCCCGTGCCGAGACCATCGCGGTCGAGCGTCCCGCTCCCGGACGAGACGGATATCGCGGAAAATTTCCGCAACCGTCCGACGCGGGATGTCGCGGCCGCTATACTGGAGAGCCTGGATGAGGTGGCCAGGATCTCCGGCGTGTCAAAGGGGCTGAAGGGCAACTTGGCCCGCGCCCTGAGGGTGGCCGCCTTAAACGGCAGGGTGGGGGTGTCCGAGCTGGCAGTGAGGTCAGCTACCGACGCCACGCGTGTCCTGGAGGCCGAAAATGCCGTCCTCAGGGGGCAAATGATGGAGCTGCAGGCGGAGGTGGCCCGGCTCCGGCAGGTGGTGGAGGCGAGAACGGCTGCTGCCGCAATGCCTCCGCCGCCGCGCCCGGGAGAGGGATCAGTATCGCCGCCGATCGTCGGCGCCCGGGATTGCCATCGCTCCGGGCAAGAAAAGTCCTCGCCACCACCTGCGGCAGCGCCTGCAGATTTTCTGGCGCAAATAGGCGCCCTGATAGACGCCAAATTGGCGTCATTCAGGAGGGAGCTCGCGCCGCGAGCGGACACGGCCCTGCGATCGGTGGCCCCTGGGCCGTCCGTCCCCTCACAGTCTTCGGACAGGGTGCGGCGGAAGACGAAGAAGAAGAAGAAGGGTGGGAAAGCTGGGGCGGCTATAGCGGCCCAGACGGAGCCCGCTCGACCGCGAGCAGAATCGGCGCTACCCTCTGCCGCGCCTCCGCCCCAGGAGGCGTGGTCCCAGGTGGTTGGCCGCAAGGCTAAAAAGGCGACTGCCAAGGCCACTGCGGCGGCGAATAATAAAAAAGGACGGGTGGTCCCGGCGGCCCCCAGGAAGACACCCCTGCCTCCGCGACCGCCACGCACAGCAGCGGTTACCATAACGGTTCCGTCTGGCGTGGACATTACTTACGCGCAGGCGATGGCCACTGCCAGGTCCAAGGTGGACCTGGCAGAAATTGGCATCGCCTCGCTGAGGCCGCGAAGGGCGGTGACTGGGGGGTTAATTTTGGAGGTCCCTGGCACCGATGGAGCCGCCAAGGCCACCGTCCTCGCCACAAAAGTGGCGGAAGCGCTGGAAGGCACCGGCGTAAAGGTCGCGCGTCCGGTCAAAAAAGCTGACCTTAGGGTGCGCGGCCTGGTCGATTCGACCACGCCGGCGGAGGTCGCTGCGGCTGTTGCCCGCGTGGGCGGGTGCAGCGAGGGGGACATCAATACCGGCGAAATTCGGTCTTCCCCCTCGGGATTGGACACCCTCTGGCTCCGATGTCCTGCCGCGGCCGCTCGCAGGGTCGCTGTCGCCGGCCGCATAACCGTCGGCTGGACCCAGGCAGCCGCGGAGGCCCTGAGTGCCCGGCCTCTGCAGTGTTACCGTTGCCTTGGTGTTGGCCACACCAGTCAGCGGTGCACTTCTGCCGAGGATAGGTCCGACTGCTGCTATAGATGCGGCAGTCGGGACCATAAGGTGGCAGCCTGTACGGGCACGCCCAATTGTCCGCTTTGTGCGGGAGCGGGCAAGCCGTCTGGTCACAGCCTCGGCAGCCGGGCATGTCCTGCCAGTGCGGGACGAGGCAAGGGAGGCGGCCAAAGGCCGTCTGCCAGACTTAATAAAAAAGGGAAGGTAACCACGATGGCCAAGGCGGCGACCACCGTGGCCAGCAACGGAAAGGCAGCATCGCCTGATGCTACCGCCGCGCCCGCGGGGGCGGATGGGGCCATTAAAGTCCCAGACGCCACCGCATCCGCGGCCGTGACGGCGATGGACACGGCCGTGTAATGGGGCCCCCGGGCCCGATAATACAAGTTAACCTCAACTGCTCGGCCAGAGCGCAGGATCTCCTGTTTCAATGCATGGCCGAGCGGGGTGCCGGGTTGGCAGTCGTGGCGGAGCCGCACAGGGTCCCCAAACATCCACACTGGATGGGGGACTCGATTGGCTCCGCAGCGATTATTTGGGCTGGGAGGCCGGGGTCCTCGCCGTGCTCGCTTATCGAGCGTGGCCTGGGATACGTGGCCGTTGATTGGGGCGGCACCGCGGTTGTGGCGATATACGCACCTCCAAGGTGGTCCCTCGAAGAGTTTGAGCAGTATCTGGACGGGGTAGGGAGATGCGTCTCCCGCTGCCATCCCCGTCCGGTGCTGGTCCTGGGGGACTTTAATGCCAAGGCCACGGCTTGGGGTTCACCCGGGACTGATTCGAGGGGCCGGGAGGTGCTGGATTGGGCGGCGGGACTGGAGCTCCGTCTCCTGAACACGGGCTCGGTCCATACGTGCGTGCGGCATAACGGGGGGTCCATCGTTGACCTTTCGTGGGCAACGCCCCCGGCCGCGCGCCGTATTACGGGGTGGAGGGTGGCGGAAGGGGTCGAGACGTTGTCTGACCACAGATACATAGTTCTCGGCCTCTCCGCCGCCCCACCATCGACACCCCGTCGTCGCACCGCCGATGATGGTTCGCCTCGACCGCGGTGGGCGCTGAAGCGCCTCGACCAGGACGCTCTGATGGCGGCGGCACACGTCGTGGCCTGGCCAGCAACACCGGCCGGGCCAGTCGACGGGAATGGGGAGGCCCGTTGGTTCCGGGGCGCAATGACATCGGTTTGCGACGTCGCCATGCCCCGGGCCAGGGTCTTCCCGAGGAAGGCGGTGTACTGGTGGTCGCGCGAGATAGCGGAATTACGCACCGAGTGCGTTCGCGCGCGACGCCAGTACGCTCGCGCCCGTCGACGACGACGAACGGACGACGTGCTCGCTGCCCAGCTGTACGGGCGATATCGGGAGAAGGTGGTCGCCCTGCAGCTGGCCATCAGGCGAGCGAAGGACCAGGCCTGGCGCGATCTCCTCAGTTCTCTGAACCGAGATCCGTGGGGGCGCCCATACAAGATGGCATTGGGACGATTGCGTCCCTGGGCGCCCCCCGTGACGGAGAGCCTGGATCCGGGGCTGCTCGGGCGGGTCGTGGACGCGTTATTCCCCGTCAGCGGGGAGGCGTCCCGGCCCGTCCCTGAGCCAGAGGAACATGAGTGGTCCCCGGATCTTGAGGTCGCGCCGGAGGAGATGGCCGGGGTCGTCAAATGGCTCCGGGGCAAGAATACCGCCCCGGGTCCGGACGGTATCCCCGGCCGGGTCTGGTTGCTCGCCGCGAGCGTCCTGGGGGAGAGGCTGAGGAGCCTCTACTCTGGGCTCCTGAGGTCGGGGACGTTCCCCGACCTATGGAGAGAAAGTCGGATGGTCCTCTTGAGGAAGGATGGGAGGCCGGGGGATTCTCCCTCCGCGTACCGGCCCATTTGTCTCCTGGATGAGGCGGGCAGGATCTTCGAGAAGATCATTGTTGCCCGCCTCTCCAGACACCTGTCCCGCGACGGCCCCGATCTGGCGGACTGCCAGTTTGGCTTCCGGGAGGGGCGATCGACGGTCGACGCAATCGACCGTCTCAAGTCCCTCTCGGACAATGCCGTGGCAAGGGGCGGGGTGTGCTTGGCGGTGTCCATTGACATCGTCAATGCGTTCAACACCCTGCCCTGGTCCGCCATTAGGGAGGCCCTCGTCGATCACCAGGTGCCTCCCTATCTGAGGCGGGTGATCGGGGCCTACCTGCGGGACAGGTGGGTTGAATACCCGGGCCGGTGCGGGATGATACGGAGGGAAGTGGACCGCGGGGTCCCGCAGGGGTCCGTTTTAGGACCGCTCCTGTGGGACCTAGGTTACAACGCGGTCCTGGAAAAGGCCTCCCTGCCCGACGGTGCCACCCTCGTCTGCTACGCGGACGACACGTTGGTGGTCGCCGTCGGGAGTACCTTCGAGAGGACCGTCCGTCGAGCAGAGGTTGCGGTGGCAGCCGTCGTCGCGAGGATCCGCGATCTGGGGCTGAAAATAGCCCCGGAGAAGGCCGAGGCTGTCTGGTTTCACGGACGGCCTCGGTCTCGGCCACCGGCCAGATCGTGGATCCGGGTTGGAGAAGCCTGCGTCGAGTTGAAGTCCGAGTTGAAATATCTCGGACTGATCCTCAACAGCCACTGGTGCTTCGGTGCGCATCTCGACCGTCTCGTCCCCCGAGTCGAAAAGGCGGCGGCCTCTTTGGGCCGCCTGCTGCCCAACCTCGGGGGACCGGGAGATTTGGTGCGCCGCCTATACCTGGGCGTGGTGCGGTCTATGGCCTTATACGGTGCCCCAATATGGGCGCCGTACGTGATGACCAGCCGGCGCAACACGCTATTGTTGCGCCGGCTGCAGAGGCGGATGGCCATCCGCCTCATAAGAGGTTACCGCACCACGTCTACCGTGGCGGCGCTTGCTCTGGCGGGAGAACTTCCCTTCGAGCTTCAGGCGGCGGTGCGCGCCTATGTTTATGGGCGCACAAGCATCGCCAGCCGTGCTCGAGGGGCCCCGCCGGAGCGAGAGACGGTCGAGGGCTTCGAGCTCCAGGCCCGGCGACTAGCGCTCGCCAGATGGCGTGCCGAGCTTTGCTCCCACGCCGGCGAGCGCGTCCCCGGGGCTCTCCTGCCGCACTTCACCTCGTGGCGGGAGAGACGGCATGGCAGGCTCTCCTACCGAGCGACGCAGGTGTTCACCGGGCATGGCTGCTTCGGTGTCTACCTGTGTCGCATCGGGCGGGAAGCGACGACGGTGTGCCACCATTGTGGCGCGGAGGAAGACTCGGCGCAGCACACGCTGGAGGAATGTCCCGCCTTTTCAGCGCTGCGCCGAGTCCTAAAACGAGAAGTCGGCCACGACCTCGCACTCTCCAGCCTAGTTGGGGCCATGCTGGAGGGCCCGAGGAAGTGGGCGGCAGCAATCTCTTTCTGCGAGGAAGTTATGTCGCGGAAGGAGGCTGCCGAGCGGGATCGGGAGCTTACAGATCCCGCCCGACGTGCCTGGGGACGGCGTGCGCGCCCACGCCGAGAAACCCCGGGCAGCTGAGAGTAGGCGGGCGGCGGGTGTACCAGTACATGCTGGTTTCATTGCCCGCCGCCCGCCAACAGAGGAGGACCTCCCCTGTTGTGAGTGGGGGATGGCGAGTCGCCTGAAGGAGGCGAGGGCTAACTGTGATCCTCCTCCAATATACTCGTCGTCCCCCCGGCGGCCGCTGTGATCAGGGCGGGGGCCCTGGTCACCTATCGCGCGGTCGCCGTGTCGGGGCGGTGCGGGTTGCGACCCCTCGCGCCGCCGAATTTAAATGGATTTAGGGGGAGGATCATATCTCCCCCGGGACGCGGCCGGCCATCCTTACCATCCTGATGGCCGGCCAGGCGAGGGGGAGCTGCGGTAGTGTTCTTCAAGAGTTCCCGTGGCTCCCCCGTTGAATCGCCAGCGATCGGTCCTGCGTCCTCAGGTCGCCGTGGAGGTTTTAGTGGGTCGATCCCCACACTACACTCGTCCCGCTCCCCCGGGCGGGGCGGGGGTGTCTGGCGAGCAGATTTCCTCCACGTAAAATAAAAAAAAAAAAAAAAGGTTATGTCAAGGTTATGTCAAGGTTATGTCGGTCGGATAAGGGACTGTCATGCGTAACTAAGGTCTTTTGGCCATAGCCTCTGCAGTTCAAGTCTTCCCCACCTTCACGTGGTACCGGCTGTTCTCGCCGAAGGGGTTCAGGCTCTCGAATGACGCAGCAATAGTGGTAGCTGTCGACGGGCACAACCACTCACTTTCATATACACACACTTTTCTACGCGTGCTTCCGGGCACCCTTTGTCTCGGGGAGAGTGTAAGAGAGGCCTTCCCCTTTTTCCGGGGAGCCAGTGGATGAATTGAGTAACCCTATAAACGGGTTCACTCGTGAATGAAGGGGGCCTACCTATAAACGGGAATGCCCTGGCGGGTTATGAATGGTCCGGGTACCTGGTCAATAGGTACACCGGAATATGAATGAGTCTCCGAGTTCGAGGGGTCGCTGTCTGGGAGTACGGTGCAGTGATCGTCGGGGGAGGGAATGATCGGGGGTCCTGAGGGGACTTCCTCGTGTCCGTGTGCGCCCCCTATCTGGAGGGTACAGCGGTTAACACCGGTGGGCACTGCCGGGCCGCCATTAGTAGGGGGGCCCGAACCCAGCCCAGCCAGTTGGGAGGCAGCCCTGCACAGTGGTAGGGCGATTACGCTAAATCCCGCTTCTCGTAGTAGTGCCGAGTGGCGTCCGGACGGGTACCCTGCTGCGGGGAGCGGGGGGGGAACCGACGAGGCCACCGGATTGTAGGGACGCTCGGACATCGGGGGGGTCCAGGACGGGCTGCCGGTGCCCCTTCTCCCGGCGATCCTCCTGACCATATCACACACCTACACTCTCTTACACTGTTTTTGTCCCCTCTTTGTTTAATTCTTTTTTTAAAAATGAATAAAGATATTGAAAATAAGCAGGTTTTTACAGTGCCGCCTGCGTCCCTCGGTTTACCCGAGGTAAGGGTGCTTCCCGGCACCCGCAATTCCGCCAAGTCGGTAGGCAACCAGGCCGACTTGGACGTGCTGGCTACTGGAAGTCAGCGCTTCGACCTCGTGCAGGAGGGCTCGCCCTTCCTGCCGAGGAAGAGTCTGGCACGGTCTCCGCCGTCGGGATCTCGCGATCCTGCACGTGAGGCCGTGGACCAGGAGAATCCCCGGACGGCGGCCGTTACGGCCTCCTCTCCGGTGCCCAATCCCCCCTCCCCTCCCTTCTTCTCCCCTCTCCCTCCTTCCTCTCTATTTTCCTTTCCCCCTTCACCTACCCTCGGCTCTGCCAAGGGTTCGGGGGGTGGTAAGAGTAAAAGTAAGACGAAGAGAAAGAGGACCGCGTTTTCGTCTCCCGAGGAAGCGATTGGCGGTTCCTCGGACGAGTCTGCCACGACGAGCGGCTGCGTGAGCCCCCTGCCTGGCCTGGAAACGCAGGTAAAAAAGGCGGTTGCGGGCACACGAGCGCTCTGCAAGAGGCTATGCGCCTCCACGGAAATGGAGGAAGACACGAGGAAATTGTTCAACTCAATCATAAGAAGCCTCAACGAAGTGCAACACGCGGTCAAGGCTATGAGGAGGAACGAGCGTGCCCCTTCAACCTTAACTCCAGCCCACCGCCCTCCAACACGGAGCTCCCCAGCTCCGGACGCGAAGTCTGGAGGTCGCGGGGTTAATACGGGCACGCAGACCGAGCCTGCGACGGAGAGGATGGACACCGAGTGCATCGCCCCGCCGAGGACCAGGTCTTGTGGCACTCAGACCTGCGACCCGCAGGAGGTGGACGATCATGACGTTGCGGACTGGACGCGCGGGGCCAGGGACTGGCCATCTCTCCGAGCACTGGTGGACAGGAGGTGGGCGGAATCGTCGTTCGTGAACACGACAATTGTCGAGGGTAACCCCCTCGTTAGCTGTCCGGACGACGATCTGGCGTGCTTCGCCCCAGCTGATCTCGAGGTGGGAACGGGCCCTGCCCGCTTCCTTCTAGACCGGATACCGGGGGTTGCTGACCTGAGGACGGACCCTCCATCGGTTGGTGAGTCCACATTTCTCACCCTCAGGACATCCATTCCGCGCCGCGATGCCCCCCCCAGAATCCGCGAGAAAAGAATATTTTTCGCGGCTGACAGGGCAACCGGGTCCAGCACCTTCGCGGCGGAAAACGCGTACAGGGCACTCGCGCACTTAAGGGAGTTGGGAGTCAAGATGGCATGCAGGTGCATAGCCATTGCCTCCCACCCCGACATTCCTTCGGAGCCTTTCCGAAAGATGCTCGAGGCGGTTTTTTCGGGAACCGGGGTTGCTATTAAGATCTGGGGGATCCCAGCCGGCCAAATGCGTCGCCCCCCCGAGCAGCCCTCCGACACGGTACTGGTGAGGGGCGAGAACCTCACGTACGCGCAGATGCTTCGGGCCGTAAAGGATAAGGTCGACATCGACGGCGCGGGGATTCTCGTCTCCGACGTCAGGACCAGCAGGGATGGACATATGCTCATACAAGTGAGGGGCGACGGGGCGAAGGCCAGGGCCCTCAGCTCCCTGGTTAACGAAAAGGTACAAGGGCTTAGGGCGTCGGTCGGGGTGGGAAGGGGCCCTCTCCGCACCTTGCACCTCCGCCGTGTCGAAGGCGACGCGACCGTCGACGACATAAAGGCGGCTATTCACAGGAGGCTGCCCGAATTTCCATCTGACAGCTACAAGGTGCGCGCTCTCCGGCCGGCGTTTGCTGGGAGGCAGAATGCATCTATTCTGGCTCCCGCGTCGGTGGCGGCGCGTATCCTCGCCCTCAGCCCGCTACGCGTGGGCTGGAGCTGCTGTCTGGTAACTGAGCGCGAGGAAATCCTCCAGTGCTTCAGGTGCCGGGGATACGGACATCGGGCCGCTGATTGTAAAGGGCCAGACCGTACAAAGGTCTGCCGCAAATGCGGCGCTGATGATCACCGGGCGGGCGAGTGTAAGGGGCGCGAGAGGTGCGTGGTCTGCGATCAGGACGGGCATCGGGACGGGGGTCTCAGATGTCCTGCCTACCGCAGGGCCCTTGAAGAGGCTAGGAGCAAGGGGGGGAAGCCTCCTTCTAACGAACGACGTCCAAAAATAACGCCGCGAGCGCGAGCCTCTCCCCCGTCGGTTGAAAAGGTGATTAGCTCGTCCGCGGTGCGTAATCAAAATATAACATCTGAGCAGTCTGCTCGTCGGGATGAAGCAGGCAGTAGTTCTGGGGGCGGTGGTACGCGCGCGGGTGGATGTCCGCAGCCTGCACCGCGCGGTGCATCGGCCGGGGGGGTACCCCCTGTGCCAAGTAGCGCGTCGTCAACGCGCAGCGATGTCTGCGCAGACCAGGGCGCAGACTCGGCCTGTCGCCGCGAACCGTGCCGGAAAGAGCCGAAGCTCAGGCTGAAGAGAGCGCCGGCCCAGGGACGCGCGGGGAGAGACGGGCTGACGAGTCCGAATGACGTCGTCTTGCGTCCGCGCAGCACGGAACGCGCAGGCGGCGGCGCAGGCGCGGCCGAGCTGGGCGAAATTACACGACAGGGGCCGAGCGGCTCAACAAGCACTGCGGAGCAGGGACGTGCGGAGAGGGACGGTCCTCTCCGTCAAAATATAGAAAATAAGGCTGACGTCACGTAACGTCTGTTTCGATACGCGACTGACACGCACGGTTTTTTGTGCAAGAGTTTTTGTGCGAGGTATATTTCTTGTCGGCCTACTTCTAAAACTTTTTCTTTTCTTACAGTTCTTTTCTTTTGTTATAACGTTAGCTTATCGGCCGTTAACCGATAAGTTTTGAAATTTAATTTATTTAATTTTATTAGTGAAGTGCAGTGTGTGGGTGCAACGGCAACGCCGAGCTTAACATTGCTGCACGGAATTTACTGTTTGGTTCACCGGAATACCTTCGCTTCGATTTTAGCAGAGCGCAAACGTCTCGCCGACGGTAAATCCCATATTTACTCTCAATTTTCGATTTTCACGAGACGTTATACTAGTGCGGCGCAATGGCTAATATGGCCAGTTTACAGAGTATCCGGCTGGGGGGTCTCAATGTTCTCCAGATAAACCTGCATAGGTGTCGGCTAGCCCACGATTTACTGCAGCAGGCTGTGCGTGAGCTCGAGGTCGACGTTGTCCTCGTGTCGGAGCCCTGGACCGTTCCAGGTGACTGGCACAGGGATGAAACCGGAAAGGCGGCCGTCTGGGTCGCGGGGAGGGGCGCTGCGGGGGCGGGGGTTAGGCCTGTAGGGGCCGTTCGGGGGGCGGTGGCGGTCAGCGTGGGTGACCTCACCCTCGTTGGCTGCTATTTCTCCCCGAATATTCCTCTCTCTGAATTCGGTGCCCTTCTCTGTGATCTTGAGGCCCTAATTGGAAATATCCCTCTGGGTCAGATTGCAGTGGGCGGGGACTTCAACGCGAAGTCCCCGGCCTGGGGATCGGTCTGCTCCGATGCAAGGGGGCACGCCGTCCTCGAGCTCATAAATAAGATGGGCCTCGTCCCGGTAAAGAGTACCGGGTCTTTCACTTTTGAGAGGGGGAGCCAGCGCTCCCTCATCGATTTTATGTTCTGTGGCGGCGGCGCCTATGCCAGGTTGATGGAGAGCAGGATCCTCGACATTGAGACTGCCTCCGACCACCGGTACATTCTACACAAGTTTGGTGGGTGCGCGGCCGGGCGGGGACCGCATCTCGGCCCACCGCGCCGGAGCATCGACACCAGGAAATTCTTGGAATTATATTGCAGGTATGCGCATGAAGCTAACCCTCTCAGTATTGTTACTGTTGAGGACGTGGACGCGTACATAGACATGATTGTCGACCTGGCCGGACGAGCGTCTCGCACCCTCCACCCCGGGCTGCGCGATAAGCGTCCCGTGTGGTGGTGGAGTAGCGAGATCGCGACGGCCAGGAAAATGGTTTGCAAGGCCAGGCGAAGCCTGCAGAGGGCCAGGCGCGGTCGGGACGCCGGGGCCCTGGAAGTTCGTATCTCGGCGTATAAAGTCCTTAAAAAGGACCTGGCACGCTCTATAGCGACTGCCAAGTCCGCCGCGTGGAAAAAGTTTACTGATAGCGTGGAGGCTGATGTGTGGGGCCGGCCGTACCTGTGGGTCAGCGGCAGGGTCAAGGGACGCTCTCCGCCAGCATCCCTTAGTGCCGGCGAGGTGGCGGACGTCGTCCGCAAGCTTTTTGTAACGGAGCCTCCTAGTGGGGCTCCTTTCCCTCGAATTGAGGAGTTTATATCAGAGTGCCCTGCCTCTTCTAGGCAGTTTTTTACAGAGGACGAGGTCGAGGCGGCCATCAAAAAGGTCAAGAGGAAGGCGGCCGGCGTCGACGGCATAGCGTCCTCCGTGGTCTGGGCTCTTGGGAGAGAGGCGCTCAGCCACGTCGCCAACCTTTTCAACACATGCCTCGAATTGGGATATTTCCCGGAGGCGTGGAAGGTGGGCCGGCTGGTGTTGATCCCTAAGAAGCCTGGACCCGGGGGCGTGGTGTCGTGGCGCCCGCTTTGCCTTCTCTCGAACTTCTCCAAGGCGTTTGAGTATTGTCTCAAGGAGCGCCTGGCGTCCGTTGTGGCCTTCGCAAGCAATCAATTTGGCTTTGTCAAGCGCAAAAGCACGGTCGATGCCATGTGTCGCCTCATCGACACATGGGACGCTGCCAAGCGTACAGGATTGCATTGCGTAATGGTTGCCTTGGACGTCAGGAATGCCTTTAACACCGTAAGGTGGGACGGTATTTTGGGCGCCTTGGCGGGGAAAGGGGTCTCGGCTCCGCTGTTGCGCGTGCTGAGTAGCTATCTCAGTGGGCGCGTGGTGGAGGCGACGACCCCGTCCGGACCTGAGCGTTTTCCAGTTCATGCCGGGGTGCCTCAGGGCTCCGTTCTCGGCCCCTGGTTCTGGAACGCCCAATACGATGGCCTCCTCGAGATGTCTCTTCCCAGGCACTGTAGTCTAATAGGATTTGCGGACGACGTCGCCCTGCTCGTCGGCGCGCGCAGTGCCGACCGCGTGGTTGCGTTGGCCGAGCAAACGCTCGCCCGCATCCGCGCGTGGTTCGGGGACAACCATCTAGAGCTGGCGGAGGAGAAGACCGAGGTCCTGCACCTGACCAGCAGGAAGGCTCCGGGGCCCCTCCAGCTGGCCCTCGGTTCGGCGTCCCTTCGAGGCGGCGGATGCGTGCGCTACCTCGGACTGCTGATCGAGGGAAATCAGTGTTTTCGTGCACATGTCAGGCGAAGCTGCGAGAAGGCAGCCAAGTACGCGGGCCTGCTAGCCCGAATCCTTCCCAATATCCGGGGCGGGGGCTACTGGGCTCGGCTGCTCTATTATAGGGTGGTCGAGTCGGTGGTCCTCTACGCGGCCCCTGCTTGGGCGCACGTGGCGTCGAGGTGCGGCAACGATAAGGCCATTAACGCGGTCCAGCGTTCGATCCTGGCCCGAGTGGCCAGGTCGTACAGGACCGTGTCCCTCGACGCCGTTTGTGTTCTGGCGGGCGTGCCGCCTCTGGTGTTGGTGGCGGAGGAAAGGCTTCGCATTTTTCGCAGGCTGTCCACCCTCGACCGGGGCTCGGAGGGCTTCGTGTCGGAGGCTGGGCGGGTTAAGGCTGAGGAAAGGCTTGTCACGCTACAGCGTTGGCAAGACAGATGGGACGCTGCAAAGCATGGACGCTGGACCCACCGCTTGATTCCCGTTATCAGCGAGTGGGTCCAGTGGGGCCCTAAAATTCTCAGTTTTCACCTGACCCAGTTTATCACCGGGCACGGATGCTTCTCTGAGTATCAGTCGAGGATGGGCTTTTTGTCGAGTGATCTCTGCCTGGCATGTGGGCGCGGGCCTGATGGCCCCGTTCATGCGTTCTTGGAGTGCGGGCGTTTTGCTGCCGAGAGGGGCGCCGCCGAGGGTTCGATGGGTACAGCTATCAGCCTCGGCAATTTTATGGCGCTTTTAAAAAACGACACCACCAGGACAATTCTCGTTCGCTACATCACCGGTGTTGCCAAGCAACGAGAAGAGCTTGATCGGACAGAAAAGCGACGGCACTGTAGGATGCGAGGCACCTCCAGTTGATCTGGTTGGGTCAATAGTCTAGGCGTTCACTATTTATTTATTTATTATTTATTCTTTTTTTCACTTTTATTTATGTACTTATTTATTTTCTATTTTATGTCACTTATTTATAGATGTTTGTTCTAGACTTCGGTTCCCCTAGGTTTGTCTAGGTGCTCCATGGCTATTTTTTCTTGTCTTTAGGATTTTCTAGCATAGGCTTACCGTGGCCTTTGTCAAACGGTCATGACAGACGATCCAGACACCCACCGTGCAGGAATCCCGAGAGGGGACGCCGCGGTGGGTGTTCTGCGCAAAGGCTGAAGCCTGAGGAGGGGTTTAGTGGGTATACCAGGCATTGCACCTTTCGCCAGGGAGTCCCACACTCCCGCCCACTAACACCATAGGGCGGCGTGCGCAAAGCATTCCCCTCCTCCTGAAAAAAAAAAAAAAAAAAAAAAAAAAAAAAAATGTCAAGGTTATGTCAAGGTTATGTCAAGGTTATGTCAAGGTTCCCCGGGCCCGATAATACAAGTGAACCTCAACTGCTCGGCCAGAGCGCAGGATCTCCTGTTTCAATGCCTGGCCGAGCGGGGTGCCGGGTTGGCAGTCGTGGCGGAGCCGCACAGGGTCCCCAAACATCCACACTGGATGGGGGACTCGATTGGCTCCGCCGCGATTATTTGGGCTGGGAGGCCGGGGTCCCCGCCGTGCTCGCTTATCGAGCGCGGCCTGGGATACGTGGCCGTCGATTGGGGCGGCACCGCGGTTGTGGCGATATACGCACCTCCAAGGTGGTCCCTCGAAGAGTTTGAGCAGTATCTGGACGGGGTAGGGAGATGCGTCTCCCGCTGCCATCCCCGTCCGGTGCTGGTCCTGGGGGACTTTAATGCCAAGGCCACGGCTTGGGGTTCCCCCGGGACTGATTCGAGGGGCCGGGAGGTGCTGGATTGGGCGGCGGGACTGGAGCTCCGTCTCCTGAACACGGGCTCGGTCCATACGTGCGTGCGGCATAACGGGGGGTCCATCGTTGACCTTTCGTGGGCAACGCCCCAGGCCGCGCGCCGTATTACGGGGTGGAGGGTGGCGGAAGGGGTCGAGACGTTGTCTGACCACAGATACATAGTTCTCGACCTCTCCGCCGCCCCACCATCGACACTCCGTCGTCGCCCCGCCGATGAAGGTTCGCCTCGACCGCGGTGGGCGCTGAAGCGCCTCGACCAGGACGCTCTGATGGCCGCAGCACACGTCGTGGCCTGGCCAGCAACACCGGCCGGGACAGTCGACGGGAATGGGGAGGCCCATTGGTTCCGGGGCGCAATGACGTCGATTTGCGACGTCGCCATGCCCCGGGCCAGGGTCTTCCCGAGGAAGGCGGTGTACTGGTGGTCGCGCGAAATAGCGGAATTACGCACCGAGTGCGTCCGCGCGCGACGCCGGTACGCTCGCGCCCGTCGACGACGACGTACGGACGACGTGCTGGCTGCCCAGCTGTATGGGCGATATCGGGAGAAGGTGGTCGCCCTGCAGCTGGCCATCAGGCGAGCGAAGGACCAGGCCTGGCGCGATCTCCTCGGCTCTCTGAACCGAGATCCGTGGGGGCGACCATACAAGATGGCATTGGGACGATTCCGTCCCTGGGCGCCCCCCGTGACGGAGAGCCTGGATCCGGGGCTGCTCGGGCGGGTCGTGGACGCTTTATTCCCCGTTAGCGGGGAGGCGTCCCGGCCCGTCCCTGAGCCAGAGGAACATGAGTGGTCCCCGGATCTTGAGGTCGCGCCGGAGGAGATGGCCGCGGTCGTCAAATGGCTCCGGGGCAAGAATACCGCCCCGGGGCCGGACGGTATCCCCGGCCGGGTCTGGTTGCTCGCCGCGAGCGTCCTGGGGGAGAGGCTGAGGAGCCTCTACTCTGGGCTCCTGAGGTCGGGGACGTTCCCCGACCTATGGAGAGAAAGTCGGATGGTCCTCTTGAGGAAGGATGGGAGGCCGGGGGATTCTCCCTCCGCGTACCGGCCCATTTGTCTCCTGGATGAGGCGGGCAAGATCTTCGAGAAGATCATTGTTGCCCGCCTCTCCAGACACCTGTCCCGCGACGGCCCCGATCTAGCGGACTGCCAGTTTGGCTTCCGGGAGGGGCGATCGACGGTCGATGCTATCGGCCGTCTCAAGTCCCTCTCGGACAATGCCGTGGCAAGGGGCGGGGTGTGCTTGGCGGTGTCCATTGACATCGTCAATGCGTTCAACACCCTGCCCTGGTCCGCCATTAGGGAGGCCCTCGTCGATCACCAGGTGCCTCCCTATCTGAGGCGGGTGATCGGGGCCTACCTGCGGGACAGGTGGGTTGAATACCCGGGCCGGTGCGGGATGATACGGAGGGAAGTGGACCGCGGGGTCCCGCAGGGGTCTGTTTTAGGACCGCTCCTGTGGGACCTGGGTTACAACGCGGTCCTGGAGAAGGCCTCCCTGCCCGACGGTGCCACCCTCGTCTGCTACGCGGACGACACGTTGGTGGTCGCCGTCGGGAGTACCTTCGAGAGGACCATCCGACGAGCAGAGGTTGCGGTGGCAGCCGTCGTCGCGAGGATCCGCGATCTGGGGCTGAAAATAGCCCCGGAGAAGGCCGAGGCTGTCTGGTTTCACGGACAGCCTCGGTCTCGGCCACCGGCCAGATCGTGGATCCGGGTTGGAGAAGCCTGCGTCGAGGTGAAGTCCGAGTTGAAATATCTCGGACTGATCCTCGACAGCCGCTGGAGCTTCGATGCGCATCTCGACCGTCTCGTCCCCCGAGTCGAAAAGGCGGCGGCCTCTTTGGGCCGCCTGCTGCCCAACCTCGGGGGACCGGGAGATTTGGTGCGCCGCCTATACCTGGGCGTGGTGCGGTCTATGGCCTTATACGGTGCCCCAATATGGGCGCCGTACGTGATGACCAGCCGGCGCAACACGCTGTTGTTGCGCCGGCTGCAGAGGCGGATGGCCATCCGCCTTATAAGAGGTTACCGCACCGCGTCTACCGTGGCGGCGCTTGCTCTGGCGGGAGAACTTCCCTTCGAGCTTCAAGCGGCGGTGCGCGCCTATGTTTATGGGCGCACAAGCATCGCCAGCCGTGCTCGAGGGGCCCCGCCGGAGCGAGAGATGGTCGAGGGCTTCGAGCTCCAGGCCCGGCGACTAGCGCTCGCCAGATGGCGTGCCGAGCTTTGCTCCCACGCCGGCGAGCGCGTCCCCGGGGCTCTCCTGCCGCACTTCACCTCGTGGCGGGAGAGACGGCATGGCAGGCTCTCCTACCGTGCGACGCAGGTGTTCACCGGGCATGGCTGCTTCGGTGTCTACCTGTGTCGCATCGGGCGGGAAGCGACGACGGTGTGCCACCATTGTGGCGCGGAGGAAGACTCGGCGCAGCACACGCTGGAGGAATGTCCCGCCTTTTCAGCGCTGCGCCGAGTCCTAAAACGAGAAGTCGGCCACGACCTCGCACTCTCCAGCCTAGTTGGGGCCATGCTGGAGGGCCCGGGGAAGTGGGCGGCAGCAATCTCTTTCTGCGAGGAGGTTATGTCGCGGAAGGAGGCTGCCGAGCGGGATCGGGAGCTTACAGATCCCGCCCGACGTGCCCGGGGACGGCGTGCGCGCCCACGCCGAGAAACCCCGGGCAGCTGAGAGTAGGCGGGCGGCGGGTGTACCAGTACATGCTGGTTTCATTGCCCGCCGCCCGCCAACAGAGGAGGACCTCCCCTGTTGTGAGTGGGGGATGACGAGTCGCCTGAAGGAGGCGAGGGATAATTGTGATCCTCCTCCAATATACTCGCCGTCCCCCCGGCGGCCGCTGTGATCAGGGCGGGGGCCCTGGTCACCTATCGCGCGGTCGCCGTGTCGGGGCGGTGCGGGGTGCGACCCCTCGCGCCGCCGAATTTAAATGGATTTTAGGGGGGAGGATTTATTTTATTTCCCCCCGGGACGCGGCCGGCCATCGTTACCATCCTGATGGCCGGCCAGGCGAGAGGGAGCCGCGGTAGTGTTCTTCAAGAGTTCCCGAGGCTCCCCCGTTGAATCGCCAGCGATCGGTCCTGCGTCCTCAGGTCGCCGTGGAGGTTTTAGTGGGTCAAACCCCACACTACCCTCGTCCCGCTCCCCCGGGCGGGGCGGGGGTGTCTGGCGAGCAGATTTCCTCCACGTAAAATAAAAAAAAAAAAAAAAAAAAAAAAAGGTTATGTCAAGGTTGTTAGCGGGGAGGCGTCCCGGCCCGTCCCTGAGCCAGAGGAACATGAGTGGTCCCCGGATCTTGAAGTCGCGCCGGAGGAGATGGCCGGGGTCGTCAAATGGCTCCGGGGCAAGAATACCGCCCCGGGGCCGGACGGAATCCCCGGCCGGGTCTGGTTGCTCGCCGCGAGCGTCCTGGGGGAGAGGCTGAGGAGCCTCTACTCTGGGCTCCTGAGGTCGGGGACGTTCCCCGACCTATGGAGAGAAAGTCGGATGGTCCTCTTGAGGAAGGATGGGAGGCCGGGGGATTCTCCCTCCGCGTACCGGCCCATTTGTCTCCTGGATGAGGCGGGCAAGATCTTCGAGAAGATCATTGTTGCCCGCCTCTCCAGACACCTGTCCCGCGACGGCCCCGATCTAGCGGACTGCCAGTTTGGCTTCCGGGAGGGGCGATCGACGGTCGACGCAATCGACCGCCTCAAGTCCCTCTCGGACAATGCCGTGGCAAGGGGCGGGGTGTGCTTGGCCGTGTCCATTGACATCGTCAATGCGTTCAACACCCTGCCCTGGTCCGCCATCAGGGAGGGCCTCGTCGATCACCAGGTGCCTCCCTATCTGAGGCGGGTGATCGGGGCCTACCTGCGGGACAGGTGGGTTGAATACCCGGGCCGGTGCGGGATGATTCGGAGGGAGGTGGACTGCGGGGTCCCGCAGGGGTCCGTTTTAGGACCGCTCCTGTGGGACCTGGGTTACAACGCGGTCCTGGAGAAGGCCTCCCTGCCCGACGGTGCCACCCTCGTCTGCTACGCGGACGACACGTTGGTGGTCGCCGTCGGGAGTACCTTCGAGAGGACCATCCGACGAGCAGAGGTTGCGGTGGCAGCCGTCGTCGCGAGGATCCGCGATCTGGGGCTGAAAATAGCCCCGGAGAAGGCCGAGGCTGTCTGGTTCCACGGACGGCCTCGGTCTCGGCCACCGGCCAGATCGTGGATCCGGGTTGGAGAAGCCTCCGTCGAGGTGAAGTCCGAGTTGAAATATCTCGGACTGATCCTCGACAGCCACTGGTGCTTCGATGCGCATCTCGACCGTCTCGTCCCCCGGGTCGAAAAGGCGGCGGCCTCTTTGGGCCGCCTGCTGCCCAACCTCGGGGGACCGGGAGATTTGGTGCGCCGCCTATACCTGGGCGTGGTGCGGTCTATGGCCTTATACGGTGCCCCAATATGGGCGCCGTACGTGATGACCAGCCGGCGCAACACGCTGTTGTTGCGCCGGCTGCAGAGGCGGATGGCCATCCGCCTCATAAGAGGTTACCGCACCACGTCTACCGTGGCGGCGCTTGCTCTGGCGGGAGAACTTCCCTTCGAGCTTCAGGCGGCGGTGCGCGCCTATGTTTATGGGCGCACAAGCATCGCCAGCCGTGCTCGAGGGGCCCCGCCGGAGCGAGAGACGGTCGAGGGCTTCGAGCTCCAGGCCCGGAGACTAGCGCTCGCCAGATGGCGTGCCGAGCTTTGCTCCCACGCCGGCGAGTGCGTCCCCGGGGCTCTCCTGCCGCACTTCACCTCGTGGCGGGAGAGACGGCATGGCAGGCTCTCCTACCGAGCGACGCAGGTGTTCACCGGGCATGGCTGCTTCGGTGTCTACCTGTGTCGCATCGGGCGGGAAGCGACGACGGTGTGCCACCATTGTGGCGCGGAGGAAGACTCGGCGCAGCACACGCTGGAGGAATGTCCCGCCTTTTCAGCGCTGCGCCGAGTCCTAAAACGAGAAGTCGGCCACGACCTCGCACTCTCCAGCCTAGTTGGGGCCATGCTGGAGGGCCCGGGGAAGTGGGCGGCAGCAATCTCTTTCTGCGAGGAGGTTATGTCGCGGAAGGAGGCTGCCGAGCGGGATCGGGAGCTTACAGATCCCGCCCGACGTGCTCGGGGACGGCGTGCGCGCCCACGCCGAGAAACCCCGGGCAGCTGAGAGTGGGCGGGCGGCGGGTGTACCAGAATATGCTGGTTTCATTGCCCGCCGCCCGCCAACAGAGGAGGACGTCCACTGTTGGGAGTGGGGGATGACGAGTCGTCTGAGGGAGGCGAGTGTTAACTGTGATCCTCCTCCAATATACTCGTCGTCCCCCCGGCGGCCGCTGTGATCAGGGCGGGGGCCCTGGTCACCTATCGCGCGGTCGCCGTGTCGGGGCGGTGCGGGGTGCGACCCCTCGCGCCGCCGAATTTAAATGGATTTAGGGGGGAGGATTATATCTCCCCCGGGACGCGGCCGGCCATCCTTACCATCCTGATGGCCGGCCAGGCGAGGGGGAGCCGCGGTAGTGTTCTTCAAGAGTTCCCGTGGCTCCCCCGTTGAATCGCCAGCGATCGGTCCTGCGTCCTCAGGTCGCCGTGGAGGTTTTAGTGGGTCAAACCCCACACTACCCTCGTCCCGCTCCCCCGGGCGGGGCGGGGGTGTCTGGCGAGCAGATTTCCTCCACGTAAAATAAAAAAAAAAAAAAAAAAAAAAAAGGTTATGTCAAGGTTATGTCAAGGTTATGTCAAGGTTATGTCAAGGTTATGTCAAGGTAAGTGTCGAAGTAGCCGCGTGAGGAAAGCGTCATAGTCAGTATTCTGATCGTTTACGGGTTCGAATCCCAGAGCCGGCGCCGCCGACGGCCGGGCCGGCCTCTTTTCAGATCTCCTCCGACACTTCGTTCGAATTTTTTCACAGAAATTTTGAGCATGGTCGTTGCTTCTAACAGCTGTGCTTAACATTCCGTCTGTGAGAGTAAAACCCAATCTTATGGCCTTCTGTTCCAGTCTGTTACGATTCTACCGCAACAGTACACGCAGTTGGTATAGTTACAGCAATGGCAAAAATATTTACCCCCCCGAGTCCGCTACCTTGTCGTGGTGGGGGGGCTTCGTGCCCTAATGATCCTCAAGGCTGTGCCGGCGGGGAATTTATTCCCTGGCAGGTTCTACCATGCCGGAGTGGCTTGAGGTGAGGGGCCAACTAAAGTCGGACACATACCGTAAACCTGTGGTCATGTTTTACAGGAACGGGGATCTTGCCTTAACCGGCCGGGCCGCGAGGATGACAACCTCTCTAAAAAATCCCTAGCCCCAAGCAGTGTTGCGCGGTGAAGAGGGCGTAGCTGGAGTAAGCGCCAGCTATGGTTGGTGGGTGCACCAATCGTTAGCGGACAACCCCGGGGTACCTGGCGACCCCCCGGGCGTATTAGCCTTCCCCGGGTATGGCGGCTCTACCCGGGGTGACCTCCTTTCCGACCACACTCGTGGGATTAAGTATGGAGTCTACTTTTTCACAAACAACCGGGGAGGGGGGAAACGAGCGTGAGGTGGAGGTGCGCGGGCCTATCGTGCGCCTCAAAAGATGCACAGAGCCGGTGTCGCGGAGGCATTCGGCGACACGCGGCAAAAAGAGGACCGCAGCGGGCCTTGGTGAGTGCGATGAGGGGGAGGAGTCAGATTTCTCTGTCTCCTCCCACCACTCATCGCAGAGTGTCCCGGGCTCGTCGTCAGCGAGGAAAAGAGGACGGCCGCCGACGACCGGCGAATATGTTGGCCTCGCAGAGGCCAAACTTAGGCTGGCCGAGGCTTCGCAGCTGGAGGCCGAGGCAAGGGAGGTGGCGGCGATATTCGACCCGGGAGCCCCCGTGCCGAGACCATCGCGGTCGAGCGTCCCGCTCCCGGACGAGACGGATATAGCGGAAAATTTCCGCAACCGTCCAACGCGGGATGTCGCGGCCGCTATATTGGAGAGCCTGGATGAAGTGGCCAGGATCTCCGGCGTGTCAAAGGGGCTGAAGGGCAATTTGGCCCGCGCCCTAAGGGTGGCCGCCTTAAACGGCAGGGTGGGGGTGTCCGAGCTTGCGGTTAGGTCAGCTACCGACGCCACGCGTGCCCTGGAGGCAGAGAATGCCGTCCTCAGGGGGCAAATGACGGAGCTGCGGGCGGAGGTTGCTCGGCTCCGACAGGTGGTGGAGGCGAGTACGGCTGCTGCCGCAATGCCTCCGCCGCCGCGCCCGGGAGAGGGCTCAGTATCGCCGCCGATCGTCGCCGCCCGGGACTGCCAACGCTCCGGGCAAGAAAAGTCCTCGCCCCCACATGCGACTGCGCCCGCAGATTTTCTGGCGCAGATAAGCGCCCTGATAGACGCCAAATTGGCGTCATTCAGGAGGGAGCTCGCGCCGCGAACGGACTCGGCCCTGCGATCGGTGGCACCTGGGCCGTCCGTCCCCTCACAGTCTTCGGACAGGGTGGGGCGGAAGACGAAGAGGAAGAAGAAAGGTGGGAAAGCTGGGGCGGCTATAGCGGCCCAGACGGAGCCCGCTCGACCGCGAGCAGAATCGGCGCTACCCTCTGCCGCGCCTCCGCCCCAGGAGGCGTGGTCCCAGGTGGTTGGCCGCAAGGCTAAAAAGGCGGCTGCCAAGGCCACTGCGGCGGCGAATAATAAAAAAGGACGGGTGGTCCCGGCGGCCCCCAGGAAGACACCCCTGCCTCCGCGACCGCCACGCACAGCAGCGGTTACCATAACGGTTCCGTCTGGCGTGGACATTACTTACGCGCAGGCGATGGCCACTGCCAGGTCCAAGGTGGACCTGGCAGAAATTGGCATCGCCTCGCTGAGGCCGCGAAGGGCGGTGACTGGGGGGTTAATTTTGGAGGTCCCTGGCACCGATGGAGCCGCCAAGGCCACCGTCCTCGCCACAAAAGTGGCGGAAGCGCTGGCAGGCACCGGCGTAAAGGTCGCGCGTCCGGTCAAAAAAGCTGACCTTAGGGTGCGCGGCCTGGTCGATTCGACCACGCCGGCGGAGGTCGCTGCGGCTGTTGCCCGCGTGGGCGGGTGCAGCGAGGGGGACATCAATACCGGCGAAATTCGGTCTTCCCCCTCGGGATTGGGCACCCTCTGGGTCCGATGTCCTGCCGCGGCCGCTCGCAAGGTTGCTGTCGCGGGCCGGATAACCGTCGGCTGGACCCAGGCAGCCGTGGAGGCCCTGAGTGCCCTGCCTCTGCAGTGCTACCGTTGCCTTGGTGTTGGCCACACCAGTCAGCGGTGCACTTCTGCCGAGGATAGGTCCGACTGCTGCTATAGATGCGGCAGTCGGGACCACAAGGTGGCAGCCTGTACGGCCACGCCCAATTGTCCGCTTTGTGCGGGCGCGGGCAAGCCGTCTGGCCACCGCCTCGGCAGCCGGGCATGTCCTGCCAGTGTGAGGCGAGGCAAGGTAGGCGGCCAAAGGCCGTCTGCCAGACTTAATAAAAAAGGGAAGGAAACCACGATGGCCAAGGCAGCGATCACCGTGGCCAGCAACAAAAAGGCGGCACCGCCTGATGCTACCGCCGCACCCACGGGGGCGGATGGGGCCACTATAGTCCCTGACGCCACCGCATCCGCGGCCGTGACGGCAATGGACACGGCTGTGTAATGGGGCCCCCGGGCCCGATAATACAAGTTAACCTCAACTGCTCGGCCAGAGCGCAGGATCTCCTGTTTCAAGGCCTGGCCGAGCGGGGTGCCGGGTTGGCAGTCGTGGCGGAGCCGCACAGGGTCCCCAAACATCCACACTGGATGGGGGACTCCATTGGCTCTGCCGCGATTATTTGGGCTGGGAGGCCGGGGTCCCCGCCGTGCTCGCTTATCGAGCGCGGCCTGGGATTCGTGGCCGTCGATTGGGGCGGCACCGCGGTTGTGGCGATATACGCACCTCCGAGGTGGTCCCTCGAAGAGTTTGAGCAGTATCTGGACGGGGTAGGGAGATGCGTCTCCCGCTGCCATCCCCGTCCGGTGCTGGTCCTGGGGGACTTTAATGCCAAGGCCACGGCTTGGGGTTCCCCCGGGACTGATTCGAGGGGCCGGGAGGTGCTGGATTGGGCGGCGGGACTGGAGCTCCGTCTTCTGAACACGGGCTCGGTCCATACGTGCGTGCGGCATAACGGGGGGTCCATCGTTGACCTTTCGTGGGCAACGCCCCCGGCCGCGCGCCGTATTACGGGGTGGAGGGTGGCGGAAGGGGTCGAGACGTTGTCTGACCACAGATACATAGTTCTCGACCTCTCCGGCGCCCCACCATCGACACCCCGTCGTCGCCCCGCCGATGAGGGTTCGCCTCAGCCGCGGTGGGCGCTGAAGCGCCTCGACCAGGACGCTCTGATGGCGGCAGCACACGTCGTGGCCTGGCCAGCAACACCGGCTGGGCCAGTCGACGGGAATGGGGAGGCCCAGTGGTTCCGGGGCGCAATGACGTCGATTTGCGACGTCGCCATGCCCCGGGCCAGGGTCTTCCCGAGGAAGGCGGTGTACTGGTGGTCGCGAGAAATAGCGGAATTACGCACCGAGTGCGTCCGCGCGCGACGCCAGTACGCTCGCGCCCGTCGACGACGACGTACGGACGACGTGCTGGCTGCCCAGCTGTATGGGAGATATCGGGAGAAGGTGGTCGCCCTGCAGCTGGCCATCAGGCGAGCGAAGGACCAGGCCTGGCGCGATCTCCTCGGCTCTCTGAACCGAGATCCGTGGGGGCGCCCATACAAGATGGCATTGGGACGATTACGTCCCTGGGCGCCCCCCGTGACGGAGAGCCTGGATCCGGGGCTGCTCGGGCGGGTCGTGGACGCTTTATTCCCCGTTAGCGGGGAGGCGTTCCGGCCCGTCCCTGAGCCAGAGGAACATGAGTGGTCCCCGGATCTTGAGGTCGCGCCGGAGGAGATGGCCGGGGTCGTCAAATGGCTCCGGGGCAAGAATACCGCCCCGGGGCCGGACGGTATCCCCGGCCGGGTCTGGTTGCTCGCCGCGAGCGTCCTGGGGGAGAGGCTGAGGAGCCTCTACTCTGGGCTCCTGAGGTCGGGGACGTTCCCCGACCTCTGGAGAGAAAGTCGGATGGTCCTCTTGAGGAAGGATGGGAGGCCGTGGGATTCTCCCTCCGCGTACCGGCCCATTTGTCTCCTGGATGAGGCGGGCAAGATCTTCGAGAAGATCATTGTTGCCCGCCTCTCCAGACACCTGTCCCGCGACGGCCCAGATCTGGCGGACTGCCAGTTTGGCTTCCGGGAGCGGCGATCGACGGTCGACGCTATCGACCGTCTCAAGTCCCTCTCGGACAATGCCGTGGCAAGGGGCGGGGTGTGCTTGGCGGTGTCCATTGACATCGTCAATGCGTTCAACACCCTGCCCTGGTCCGCCATTAGGGAGGCCCTCGTCGATCACCAGGTGCCTCCCTATCTGAGGCGGGTGATTGGGGCCTACCTGCGGGACAGGTGGGTCGAATACCCGGGCCGGTACGGGATGATACGGAGGGAAGTGGACCGCGGTGTCCCGCAGGGGTCCGTTTTAGGACCGCTCCTGTGGGACCTGGGTTACAACGCGGTCCTGGAGAAGGCCTCCCTGCCCGACGGTGCCACCCTCGTCTGCTACGCGGACGACACGTTGGTGGTCGCCGTCGGGAGTACCTTCGAGAGGACCATCCGACGAGCAGAGGTTGCGGTGGCAGCCGTCGTCGCGAGGATCCGCGATCTGGGGCTGAAAATTGCCCCGGAGGAGGCCGAGGCTGTCTGGTTTCACGGACGGCCTCGGTTTCGGCCACCGGCCAGATCGTGGATCCGGGTTGGAGAAGCCTGCGTCGAGGTGAAGTCCCAGTTGAAATATCTCGGACTGATCCTCGACAGCCGCTGGAGCTTCGATGCGCATCTCGACCGTCTCGTCCCCCGGGTCGAAAAGGCGGCGGCCTCTTTGGGCCGCCTGCTGCCCAACCTCGGGGGACCGGGTGATATGGTGCGCCGCCTATACCTGGGCGTGGTGCGGTCTATGGCCTTATACGGTGCCCCAATATGGGCGCCGTACGTGATGACCAGCCGACGCAACACGCTGTTGTTGCGCCGGCTGCAGAGGCGGATGGCCATCCGCCTCAT
This sequence comes from Megalopta genalis, assembly GCF_051020955.1. Classification (NCBI taxonomy): domain Eukaryota; kingdom Metazoa; phylum Arthropoda; class Insecta; order Hymenoptera; family Halictidae; genus Megalopta; species Megalopta genalis. The sequence goes on from NW_027476167.1 coordinate 518,139, forward strand.
AAGAGGTTACCGCACCGCGTCTACCGTGGCGGCGCTTGCTCTGGCGGGTGAACTTCCATTCGAGCTTCGGGCGGCGGTGCGCGCCTATGTTTATAGGCGCACAAGCATCGCCAGCCGTGCTCGAGGGGCCCCGCCGGAGCGAGAGACGGTCGAGTGCTTCGAGCTCCAGGCCCGGAGACTAGCGCTCGCCCGATGGCGTGCCGAGCTTTGCTCCCACGCCGGCGAGCGCGTTCCCGGGGCTCTCCTGCCACACTTCACCTCGTGGCGGGAGAGACGGCATGGCAGGCTCTCCTACCGAGCGACGCAGGTGTTCACCGGGCATGGCTGCTTCGGTGTCTACCTGTGTCGCATCGGGCGGGAAGCGACGACGGTGTGCCACCACTGTGGCGCGGAGGAAGACTCGGCGCAGCACACGCTGGAGGAATGTCCCGCCTTTTCAGCGCTGCGCCGAGTCCTAAAACGAGAAGTCGGCCACGACCTCGCACTCTCCAGCCTAGTTGGGGCCATGCTGGAGGGCCCGGGGAAGTGGGCGGCAGCAATCTCTTTCTGCGAGGAGGTTATGTCGCGGAAGGAGGCTGCCGAGCGGGATCGGGAGCTTACAGATCCCGCCCGACGTGCCCGGGGACGGCGTGCGCGCCCACGCCGAGAAACCCCGTGCAGCTGAGAGTAGGCGGGCGGCGGGTGTACCAGAACATGCTGGTTTCATTGCCCGCCGCCCGCCAACAGAGGAGGACGTCCACTGTTGGGAGTGGGGGATGACGAGTCGCCTGAAGGAGGCGAGGGTTAACTGTGGTCCTCCTCCAATATACTCGTCGTCCCCCCGGCGGCCGCTGTGATCAGGGCGGGGGCCCTGGTCACCTATCGCGCGGTCGCCGTGTCGGGGCGGTGCGGGGTGCGACCCCTTGCGCCGCCGAATTTAAATGGATTTTAGGGGGGAGGATTTATCTCCCCCTGGGACGCGGCCGGCCATCGTTACCATCTTGATGGCCGGCCAGGCGAGGGGGAGCCGCGGTAGTGTTCTTCAAGAGTTCCCGTGGCTCCCCCGTAGAATCGCCAGCGATCGGTCCTGCGTCCTCAGGTCGCCGTGGAGGTTTTAGTGGGTCAAACCCCACACTACCCTCGTCCCGCTCCCCCGGGCGGGGCGGGGGTGTCTGGCGAGCAGATTTCCTCCACGTAAAATAAAAAAAAAAAAAAAAAAAAAAAAAAAAGGTTATGTCAAGGTTTCCCGCCGATGAAGGTTCGCCTCAGCCGCGGTGGGCGCTGAAGCGCCTCGACCAGGACGCTCTGATGGCGGCAGCCCACGTCGTGGCCTGGCCAGCAACACCGGCCGGGCCAGTCGACGGGAATGAGGAGGCCCATTGGTTCCGGGGCGCAATGACGTCGATTTGCGACGTCGCAATGCCCCGGGCCAGGGTCTTCCCGAGCAAGGCGGTGTACTGGTGGTCGCGCGAAATAGCGGAATTGCGCACCGAGTGCGTCCGCGCGCGACGCCAGTACGCTCGCGCCCGTCGACGACGACGTACGGACGGCGTGCTGGCTGCCCAGCTGTACGGGCGATATCGGGAGAAGGTGGTCGCCCTGCAGCTGGCCATCAGGCGAGCGAAGGACCAGGCCTGGCGCGATCTCCTCGGCTCTCTGAACCGAGATCCGTGGGGGCACCCATACAAGATGGCATTGGGACGATTGCGTCCCTGGACGCCCCCCGTGACGGAGAGCCTGGATCCGGGGCTGCTCGGGCGGGTCGTGGACGCTTTATTCCCCATTAGCCGGGAGGCGTCCCGGACCGTCCCTGAGCCAGAGGAACATGAGTGGTCCCCGGATCTTGAGGTCGCGCCGGAGGAGATGGCTGCGGTCGTCAAATGGCTCCGGGGCAAGAATACCGCCCCGGGGCCGGACGGTATCCCCGGCCGGGTCTGGTTGCTCGCCGCGAGCGTCCTGGGGGAGAGGCTGAGGAGCCTCTACTCTGGGCTCCTGAGGTCGGGGACGTTCCCCGACCTATGGAGAGAAAGTCGGATGGTCCTCTTGAGGAAGGATGGGAGGCCGGGGGATTCTCCCTCCGCGTACCGGCCCATTTGTCTCCTGGATGAGGCGGGCAAGATCTTCGAGAAGATCATTGTTGCCCGCCTCTCCAGGCACCTGTCCCGCGACGGCCCAGATCTGGCGGACTGCCAGTTTGGCTTCCGGGAGGGGCGATCGACGGTCGACGCTATCGACCGCCTCAAGTCCCTCTCGGACAATGCCGTGGCAAGGGGCGGGGTGTGCTTGGCGGTGTCCATTGACATCGTCAATGCGTTCAACACCCTGCCCTGGTCCGCCATCAGGGAGGGCCTCGTCGATCACCAGGTGCCTCCCTATCTGAGGCGGGTGATCGGGGCCTACCTGCGGGACAGGTGGGTGGAATACCCGGGCCGGTGCGGGATGATACGGAGGGAAGTGGACCGCGGGGTCCCGCAGGGGTCCGTTTTAGGACCGCTCCTGTGGGACCTGGGTTACAACGCGGTCCTGGAAAAGGCCTCCCTGCCCGACGGTGCCACCCTCGTCTGCTACGCGGACGACACGTTGGTGGTCGCCGTCGGGAGTACCTTCGAGAGGACCATCCGACGAGCAGAGGTTGCGGTGGCAGCCGTCGTCGCGAGGATCCGCGATCTGGGGCTGAAAATAGCCCCGGAGAAGGCCGAGGCTGTCTGGTTCCACGGACGGCCTCGGTCTCGGCCACCGGCCAGATCGTGGATCCGGGTTGGAGAAGCCTGCGTAGAGGTGAAGTCCGAGTTGAAATATCTCGGACTGATCCTCGACAGCCGCTGGAGCTTCGATGCGCATCTCGACCGTCTCGTCCCCCGAGTCGAAAAGGCGGCGGTCTCTTTGGGCCGCCTGCTGCCCAACCTCGGGGGACCGGGAGATTTGGTGCGTCGCCTATACCTGGGCGTGGTGCGGTCTATGGCCTTATACGGTGCCCCAATATGGGCGTCGTACGTGATGACCAGCCGGCGCAACACGCTGTTGTTGCGCCGGCTCCAGAGGCGGATGGCCATCCGCCTCATAAGAGGTTACCGCACCACGTCTACCGTGGCGGCGCTTGCTCTGGCGGGTGAACTTCCCTTCGAGCTTCAGGCGGCGGTGCGCGCCTATGTTTACAGGCGCACTAGCATCGCCAGCCGTGCTCGGGGGTCCCCGCCGGAGCGAGAGACGGTCGAGGGCTTCGAGCTCCAGGCCCGGAGACTAGCGCTCGCCAGATGGCGTGCCGAGCTTTGCTCCCACGCCGGCGAGCGCGTCCCCGGGGCTCTCCTGCCGCACTTCACCTCGTGGCGGGAGAGACGGCATGGCAGGCTCTCCTACCGAGCGACGCAGGTGTTCACCGGGCATGGCTGCTTCGGTGTCTACCTGTGTCGCATCGGGCGGGAAGCGACGACGGTGTGCCACCATTGTGGCGCGGAGGAAGACTCGGCGCAGCACACGCTGGAGGAATGTCCCGCCTTTTCAGCGCTGCGCCGAGTCCTAAAACGAGAAGTCGGCCACGACCTCGCACTCTCCAGCCTAGTTGGGGCCATGCTGGAGGGCCCGGGGAAGTGGGCGGCAGCAATCTCTTTCTGCGAGGAGGTTATGTCGCGGAAGGAGGCTGCCGAGCGGGATCGGGAGCTTACAGATCCCGCCCGACGTGCCCGGGGACGGCGTGCGCGCCCACGCCGAGAAACCCCGTGCAGCTGAGAGTAGGCGGGCGGCGGGTGTACCAGAACATGCTGGTTTCATTGCCCGCCGCCCGCCAACAGAGGAGGACGTCCACTGTTGGGAGTGGGGGATGACGAGTCGCCTGAAGGAGGCGAGAGTTATCTGTGATCCTCCTCCAATATACTCGTCGTCCCCCCGGCGGCCGCTGTGATCAGGGCGGGGGCCCTGGTCACCTATCGCGCGGTCGCCGTGTCGGGGCGGTGCGGGGTGCGACCCCTCGCGCCGCCGAATTTAAATGGATTTTAGGGGGGAGGATTTATTTTATTTCCCCCCGGGACGCGGCCGGCCATCGTTACCATCTTGATGGCCGGCCAGGCGAGGGGGAGCCGCGGTAGTGTTCTTCAAGAGTTCCCGTGGCTCCCCCGTTGAATCGCCAGCGATCGGTCCTGCGTCCTCAGGTCGCCGTGGAGGTTTTAGTGGGTCAAACCCCACACTACCCTCGTCCCGCTCCCCCGGGCGGGGCGGGGGTGTCTGGCGAGCAGATTTCCTCCACGTAAAATAAAAAAAAAAAAAAAAAAAAAAAGGTTATGTCAAGGTTTCCCCCGGGACTGACTCGAGGGCCCGGGAGGTGCTGGATTGGGCGGCGGGACTGGAGCTCCGTCTCCTGAACACAGGCTCGGTCCATACGTGCGTGCGGCATAACGGGGGGTCCATCGTTGACCTTTCGTGGGCAACGCCCCCGGCCGCGCGCCGTATTACGGGGTGGAGGGTGGCGGAAGGGGTGGAGACGTTGTCTGACCACAGATACATATTTCTCGACCTCTCCGCCGCCCCACCATCGACACCCCGTCGTCGCCCCGCCGATGAGGTTTCGCCTCAACCGCGGTGGGCGCTGAAGCGCCTCGACCAGGATGCTCTGATGGCGGCAGCCCACGCCGTGGCCTGGCCAGCAACACCGGCCGGGCCAGTCGACGGGAATGGGGAGGCCCGTTGGTTCCGGGGCGCAATGACGTCGATTTGTGACGTCGCCATGCCCCGGGCCAGGGTCTTCCCGAGGAAGGCGGTGTACTGGTGGTCGCGCGAAATAGCGGAAATACGCACCGAGTGCGTCCGCGCGCGACGCCAGTACGCTCGCGCCCGTCGACGACGACGTACGGACGACGTGCTGGCTGCCCAGCTGTACGGGCGATATCGGGAGAAGGTGGTCGCCCTGCAGCTGGCCATCAGGCGAGCGAAGGACCAGGCCTGGCGCGATCTCCTCGGCTCTCTGAACCGAGATCCGTGGGGGCGCCCATACAAGATGGCTTTGGGACGATTGCGTCCCTGGGCGCCCCCCGTGACGGAGAGCCTGGATCCGGGGCTGCTCGGGCGGGTCGTGGACGCTTTATTCCCCGCTAGCGGGGAGGCGTCCCGGCCCGTCCCTGAGCCAGAGGAACATGAGTGGTCCCCGGATCTTGAGGTCGCGCCGGAGGAGATGGCCGGGGTCGTCAAATGGCTCCGGGGCAAGAATACCGCCCCGGGGCCGGACGGTATCCCCGGCCGGGTCTGGTTGTTCGCCGCGAGCGTCCTGGGGGAGAGGCTGAGGAGCCTCTACTCTGGGCTCCTGAGGTCGGGGACGTTCCCCGACCTATGGAGAGAAAGTCGGATGGTCCTCTTGAGGAAGGATGGGAGGCCGGGGGATTCTCCCTCCGCGTACCGGCCCATTTGTCTCCTGGATGAGGCGGGCAAGATCTTCGAGAAGATCATTGTTGCCCGCCTCTCCAGACACCTGTCCCGCGACGGCCCCGATCTAGCGGACTGCCAGTTTGGCTTCCGGGAGGGGCGATCGACGGTCGACGCTATCGACCGTCCCAAGTCCCTCTCGGACAATGCCGTGGCAAGGGGCGGGGTGTGCTTGGCGGTGTCCATTGACATCGTCAATGCGTTCAACACCCTGCCCTGGTCCGCCATTAGGGAGGCCCTCGTCGATCACCGGGTGCCTCCCTATCTGAGGCGGGTGATCGGAGCCTACCTGCGGGACAGGTGGGTCGAATAACCGGGCCGGTACGGGATGATACGGAGGGAAGTGGACCGCGGGGTCCCGCAGGGGTCCGTTTTAGGACCGCTCCTGTGGGACCTGGGTTACAACGCGGTCCTGGAGAAGGCCTCCCTGCCCGACGGTGCCACCCTCGTCTGCTACGCGGACGACACGTTGGTGGTCGCCGTCGGTAGTACCTTCGAGAGGACCATCCGACGAGCAGAGGTTGCGGTGGCAGCCGTCGTCGCGAGGATCCGCGATCTGGGGCTGAAAATAGCCCCGGAGAAGGCCGAGGCTGTCTGGTTTCACGGACGGCCACGGTATCGGCCGCCGGCCAGATCGTGGATCCGGGTTGGAGAAGCCTGCGTCGAGGTGAAGTCCGAGTTGAAATATCTCGGACTGATCCTCGACAGCCGCTGGAGCTTCGAAGCGCATCTCGACCGTCTCGTCCCCCGAGTCGAAAAGGCGGCGGCCTCTTTGGGCCGCCTGCTGCCCAACCTCGGGGGACCGGGAGATTTGGTGCGCCGCCTATACCTGGGCGTGGTGCGGTCTATGGCCTTATACGGTGCCCCAATATGGGCGCCGAACGTGATGACCAGCCGGCGCAACACGCTGTTGTTGCGCCGGCTGCAGAGGCGGATGGCCATCCGCCTCATAAGAGGTTACCGCACCACGTCTACCGTGGCGGCGCTTGCTCTGGCGGGAGAACTTCCCTTCGAGCTTCAGGCGGCGGTGCGCGCCTATGTTTATAGGCGCACAAGCATCTCCAGCCGTGCTCGAGGGGCCCCGCCGGAGCGGGAGACGGTCGAGGGCTTCGAGCTCCAGGCCCGGAGACTAGCGCTCGCCAGATGGCGTGCCGAGCTTTGCTCCCACGCCGGCGAGCGCGTCCCCGGGGCTCTCCTGCCGCACTTCACCTCGTGGCGGGAGAGACGGCATGGCAGGCTCTCCTACCGAGCGACGCAGGTGTTCACCGGGCATGGCTGCTTCGGTGTCTACCTGTGTCGCATCGGGCGGGAAGCGACGACGGTGTGCCACCATTGTGGCGCGGAGGAAGACTCGGCGCAGCACACGCTGGAGGAATGTCCCGCCTTTTCAGCGCTGCGCCGAGTCCTAAAACGAGTAGTCGGCCGCGACCTCGCACTCTCCAGCCTAGTTGGGGCCATGCTGGAGGGCCCGGGGAAGTGGGCGGCAGCAATCTCTTTCTGCGAGGAGGTTATGTCGCGGAAGGAGGCTGCCGAGCGGGATCGGGAGCTTACAGATCCCGCCCGACGTGCCCGGGGACGGCGTGCGCGCCCACGCCGAGAAACCCCGGGCAGCTGAGAGTAGGCGGGCGGCGGGTGTATCAGAATATGCTGGTTTCATTGCCCGCCGCCCGCCAACAGAGGAGGACGTCCACTGTTGGGAGTGGGGGATGACGAGTCGCCTGAGGGAGGCGAGGGTTAACTGTGATCCTCCTCCAATATACTCGTCGTCCCCCCGGCGGCCGCTGTGATCAGGGCGGGGGCCCTGGTCACCTATCGCGCGGTCGCCGTGTCGGGGCGGTGCGGGTTGCGACCCCTCGCGCCGCCGAATTTAAATGGATTTAGGGGGGAGGATTATATCTCCCCCGGGACGCGGCCGGCCATCCTTACCATCCTGATGGCCGGCCAGGCGAGGGGGAGCCGCGGTAGTGTTCTTCAAGAGTTCCCGTGGCTCCCCCGTTGAATCGCCAGCGATCGGTCCTGCGTCCTCAGGTCGCCGTGGAGGTTTTAGTGGGTCAAACCCCACACTACCCTCGTCCCGCTCCCCCGGGCGGGGCGGGGGTGTCTGGCGAGCAGATTTCCTCCACGTAAAATAAAAAAAAAAAAAAAAAAAAAAAGGTTATGTCAAGGTTTCCCCCGGGACTGACTCGAGGGCCCGGGAGGTGCTGGATTGGGCGGCGGGACTGGAGCTCCGTCTCCTGAACACAGGCTCGGTCCATACGTGCGTGCGGCATAACGGGGGGTCCATCGTTGACCTTTCGTGGGCAACGCCCCCGGCCGCGCGCCGTATTACGGGGTGGAGGGTGGCGGAAGGGGTGGAGACGTTGTCTGACCACAGATACATATTTCTCGACCTCTCCGCCGCCCCACCATCGACACCCCGTCGTCGCCCCGCCGATGAGGTTTCGCCTCAACCGCGGTGGGCGCTGAAGCGCCTCGACCAGGATGCTCTGATGGCGGCAGCCAACGCCGTGGCCTGGCCAGCAACACCGGCCGGGCCAGTCGACGGGAATGGGGAGGCCCGTTGGTTCCGGGGCGCAATGACGTCGATTTGTGACGTCGCCATGCCCCGGGCCAGGGTCTTCCCGAGGAAGGCGGTGTACTGGTGGTCGCGCGAAATAGCGGAAATACGCACCGAGTGCGTCCGCGCGCGACGCCAGTACGCTCGCGCCCGTCGACGACGACGTACGGACAACGTGCTGGCTGCCCAGCTGTACGGGCGATATCGGGAGAAGGTGGTCGCCCTGCAGCTGGCCATCAGGCGAGCGAAGGACCAGGCCTGGCGCGATCTCCTCAGCTCTCTGAACCGAGATCCGTGGGGGCGCCCATACAAGATGGCTTTGGGACGATTGCGTCCCTGGGCGCCCCCCGTGACGGAGAGCCTGGATCCGGGGCTGCTCGGGCGGGTCGTGGACGCTTTATTCCCCGCTAGCGGGGAGGCGTCCCGGCCCGTCCCTGAGCCAGAGGAACATGAGTGGTCCCCGGATCTTGAGGTCGCGCCGGAGGAGATGGCCGGGGTCGTCAAATGGCTCCGGGGCAAGAATACCGCCCCGGGGCCGGACGGTATCCCCGGCCGGGTCTGGTTGTTCGCCGCGAGCGTCCTGGGGGAGAGGCTGAGGAGCCTCTACTCTGGGCTCCTGAGGTCGGGGACGTTCCCCGACCTATGGAGAGAAAGTCGGATGGTCCTCTTGAGGAAGGATGGGAGGCCGGGAGATTCTCCCTCCGCGTACCGGCCCATTTGTCTCCTGGATGAGGCGGGCAAGATCTTCGAGAAGATCATTGTTGCCCGCCTCTCCAGACACCTGTCCCGCGACGGCCCCGATCTAGCGGACTGCCAGTTTGGCTTCCGGGAGGGGCGATCGACGGTCGACGCTATCGACCGTCTCAAGTCCCTCTCGGACAATGCCGTGGCAAGGGGTGGGGTGTGCTTGGCGGTGTCCATTGACATCGTCAATGCGTTCAACACCCTGCCCTGGTCCGCCATTAGGGAGGCACTCGTCGATCACCGGGTGCCTCCCTATCTGAGGCGGGTGATCGGGGCCTACCTGCGGGACAGGTGGGTCGAATACCCGGGCCGGTGCGGGATGATACGGAGGGAGGTGGACCGCGGGGTCCCGCAGGGGTCCGTTTTAGGACCGCTCCTGTGGGACCTGGGTTACAACGCGGTCCTGGAAAAGGCCTGCCTGCCCGACGGTGCCACCCTCGTCTGCTACGCGGACGACACGTTGGTGGTCGCCGTCGGCAGTACCTTCGAGAGGACCATCCGACGAGCAGAGGTTGCGGTGGCAGCCGTGGTCGCGAGGATCCGCGATCTGGGGCTGAAAATAGCCCCGGAGAAGGCCGAGGCTGTCTGGTTTCACGGACGGCCTCGGTCGCGGCCACCGGCCAGATCGTGGATCCGGGTTGGAGAAGCCTGCGTCGAGGTGAAGTCCGAGTTGAAATATCTCGGACTGATCCTCGACAGCCGCTGGAGCTTCGATGCGCATCTCGACTGTCTCGTCCCCCGAGTCGAAAAGGCGGCGGCCTCTTTGGGCCGCCTGCTGCCCAACCTCGGGGGACCGGGAGATTTGGTGCGCCGCCTATACCTGGGCGTGGTGCGGTCTATGGCCTTATACGGTGCCCCAATATGGGCGCCGAACGTGATGACCAGCCGGCGCAACACGCTGTTGTTGCGCCGGCTGCAGAGGCGGATGGCCATCCGCCTCATAAGAGGTTACCGCACCACGTCTACCGTGGCGGCGCTTGCTCTGGCGGGAGAACTTCCCTTCGAGCTTCAGGCGGCGGTGCGCGACTATGTTTATAGGCGCACAAGCATCGCCAGGCGTGCTCGAGGGGCCCCGCCGGAGCGAGAGACGGTCGAGGGCTTCGAGCTCCAGGCCCGGAGACTAGCGCTGGCCAGATGGCGTGCCGAGCTTTGCTCCCACGCCGGCGAGCGCGTCCCCGGGGCTCTCCTGCCGCACTTCACCTCGTGGCGGGAGAGACGGCATGGCAGGCTCTCCTACCGAGCGACGCAGGTGTTCACCGGGCATGGCTGCTTCGGTGTCTACCTGTGTCGCATCGGGCGAGAAGCGACGACGGTGTGCCACCACTGTGGCGCGGTGGAAGACTCGGCGCAGCACACGCTGGAGGAATGTCCCGCCTTTTCAGCGCTGCGCCGAGTCCTAAAACGAGAAGTCGGCCACGACCTCGCACTCTCCAGCCTAGTTGGGGCCATGCTGGAGAGCCCGGGGAAGTGGGCGGCAGCAATCTCTTTCTGCGAGGAGGTTATGTCGCGGAAGGAGGCTGCCGAGCGGGATCGGGAGCTAACCGATCCCGCCCGACGTGCCCGGGGACGGCATGCGCGCCCACGCAGAGAAACCCCGGGCAGCTGAGAGTAGGCGGGCGGCGGGTGTACCAGAACATGCTGGTTTCATTGCCCGCCGCCCGCCAACAGAGGAGGACCTCCCCTGTTGTGAGTGGGGGATGGCGAGTCGTCTGAGGGAGGCGAGGTTTAACTGTGATCCTCCTCCAATATACTCGTCGTCCCCCCGGCGGCCGCTGTGATCAGGGCGGGGGCCCTGGTCACCTATCGCGCGGTCGCCGTGTCGGGGCGGTGCGGGGTGCGACCCCTCGCGCCGCCGAATTTAATTGGATTTTAGGGGGGAGGATTTATTTTATTACCCCCCGGGACGCGGCCGGCCATCGTTACCATCTTGATGGCCGGCCAGGCGAGGGGGAGCCGCGGTAGTGTTCTTCAAGAGTTCCCGTGGCTCCCCCGTTGAATCGCCAGCGATCGGTCCTGCGTCCTCAGGTCGCCGTGGAGGTTTTAGTGGGTCAAACCCCACACTACCCTCGTCCCGCTCCCCCGGGCCGGGCGGGGGTGTCTGGCGAGCAGATTTCCTCCACGTAAAATAAAAAAAAAAAAAAATAAAAAAAAAAAAAAAAGGTTATGTCAAGGTTATGTCAAGGTTCCCCCCCGTGTCCGCTACCTTGTCGTGGTGGGGGGGCTTCGTGCCCTAATGATCCTCAAGGCTGTGCCGGCGGGGAATTTATTCCCTGGCAGGTTCTACCATGCCGGAGTGGCTTGAGGTGAGGGGCCAACTAAAGTCGGACACATACCGTAAACCTGTGGTCATGTTTTACAGGAACGGGGGTCTTGCCTTAACCGGCCGGGCCGCGAGGATGACAACCTCTCTAAAAAATCCCTAGCCCCAAGCAGTGTTGCGCGGTGAAGAGGGCGTAGCTGGAGTAAGCGCCAGCTATGGTTGGTGGGTGCACCAATCGTTAGCGGACAACCCCGGGGTACCTGGCGACCCCCGGGTGTATTAGCCTTCCCCGGGTATGGCGGCTCTGCCCGGGGTGACCTTCTTTCCGACCACACTCGTGGGACCAATTATGGATTCTTTTTCAATTACAACCGGGGAGGGGGGAAACGAGCGTGAGGTGGAGGTGCGCGGGCCTATCGTGCGCCTCAAAAGATGTGCAGAGCCGGTGTCGCGGAGGCATTCGGCAACACGCGGCAAAAAGAGGACCGCAGCGGGCCTTGGTGAGTGCGATGAGGGCGAGGAGTCAGATTTCTCTGTCTCCTCCCACCACTCATCGCAGAGTGTCCCGGGCTCGTCGTCAGCGAGGAAGAGAGGACGGCCGCCGACGACCGGCGAATATGTTGGCCTCGCAGAGGCCAAACTTAGGCTGGCCGAGGCCTCGCAGCTGGAGGCCGAGGCAAGGGAGGTGGCGGCAATATTCGACCCGGGTGCCCCCGTGCCGAGACCATCGCGGTCGAGCGTTCCGCTCCCGGACGAGACGGATATCGCGGAAAATTTCCGCAACCGTCCGACGCGGGATGTCGCGGCCGCTATATTGGAGAGCCTGGATGAGGTGGCCAGGATCTCCGGTGTGTCAAAGGGGCTGAAGGGCAACTTGGCCCGCGCCCTGAGGGTGGCCGCCTTAAACGGGAGGGTAGGGGTGTCGGAGCTGGCAGTGAGGTCAGCTACCGACGCCACGCGTGTCCTGGAGGCCGAAAATGCCGTCCTCAGGGGGCAAATGATGGAGCTGCAGGCGGAGGTGGCCCGGCTCCGGCAGGTGGTGGAGGCGAGAACGGCTGCTGCCGCAATGCCTCCGCCGCCGCGCCCGGGAGAGGGCTCAGTATCGCCGCCGATCGTCGGCGCCCGGGATTGCCATCGCTCCGGGCAAGAAAAGTCCTCGCCACCACCTACGGCTGCGCCCGCAGATTTTCTGGTGCAGATAAGCGCCCTGATAGACGCCAAATTGGCGTCATTCAGGAGGGAGCTCGCGCCGCGAACGGACTCGGCCCTGCGATCGGTGGCCCCTGGGCCGTCCGTCCCCTCACAGTCTTCGGACAGGGTGCGGCGGAGGGCGCAGAAGAAGAAGAAAGGTGGGAAAGCTGGGGCGGCTAAAGCGGCCCAGACGGAGCCCGCTCGACCGCGAGCAGAATTGGCTCCACCCTCCGCTGCGCCTCCACCCCAGGAGGCGTGGTCCCAGGTGGTTGGCCGGAAGGCCAAAAAGGCGACTGCCAAGGCCACTGCGGCGGCGAATAAAAAAGGACGGGTGGTCCCGGCGGCCCCCAGGAATACACCCCTGCCTCCTCGACCGCCACGCACAGCAGCGGTTACCATAACGGTTCCGTCTGGCGTGGACATTACTTACGCGCAGGCGATGGCCACTGCCAGGTCCAAGGTGGACCTGGCAGAAATTGGCATCGCCTCGCTGCGGCCGCGAAGGGCGGTGACTGGGGGGTTAGTTTTGGAGGTCCCTGGCACCGATGGGGCCGCCAAGGCCACCGTCCTCGCCACAAAAGTGGCGGAAGCGCTGGCAGGCACCGGCGTAAAGGTCGCGCGTCCGGTCAAAAAAGCTGACCTTAGGGTGCGCGGCCTGGTCGATTCGACCACGCCGGCGGAGGTCGCTGCGGCTGTAGCCCGCGTGGGCGGGTGCAGCGAGGGGGACATCAATACCGGCGAAATCCGGTCTTCCCCCTCGGGATTGGGCACCCTCTGGGTCCGATGTCCTGCCGCGGCCGCTCGCAAGGTTGCTGTCGTGGGCCGGATAACCGTCGGCTGGACCCAAGCAGCCGTGGAGGCCCTGAGTGCCCGGCCTCTGCAGTGTTACCGTTGCCTTGGTGTTGGCCACACCAGTCAGCGGTGCACCTCTGCCGAGGATAGGTCCGACTGCTGCTATAGATGCGGCAGTCGGGACCATAAGGTGGCAGCCTGTACGGCCACGCCCAATTGTCCGCTTTGTGCGGGCGCGGGCAAGCCGTCTGGTCACCGCCTCGGCAGCCGGGCATGTCCTGCCAGTGCGAGGCGAGGCAAGGTAGGCGGCCAAAGGTCGTCTGCCAGATTTAATAAAAAAGGGAAGAAAACCACGATGGCCAAGGCAGCGACCACCGTGGCCAGCAACGAAATGGCGGCACCGCCTGATGCTACCGCCGCGCCCGCGGGGGCGGATGGGGCCACTAAAGTCCCTGACGCCACCGCATCCGCGGCCGTGACGGCGATGGACACGGCTGTGTAATGGGGCCCCCGGGCCCGATAATACAAATTAACCTCAACTGCTCGGCCAGAGCGCAGGATCTCCTGTTTCAATGCCTGGCCGAGCGGGGTGCCGGGTTGGCAGTCGTGGCGGAGCCGCACAGGGTCCCAAAACATCCACACTGGATGGGGGACTCGATTGGCTCCGCCGCGATTATTTGGGCTGGGAGGCCAGGGTCCCCGCCGTGCTCGCTTATCGAGCGCGGCTTGGGATACGTGGCCGTTGATTGGGGCGGCACCGCGGTTGTGGCGATATACGCACCTCCAAGGTGGTCCCTCGAAGAGTTTGAGCAGTATCTGGACGGGGTAGGGAGATGCGTCTCCCGCTGCCATCCCCGTCCGGTGCTGGTCCTGGGGGACTTCAATGCCAAGGCCACGGCTTGGGGTTCCCCCGGGACTGACTCGAGGGGCCGGGAGGTGCTGGATTGGGCGGCGGGACTGGAGCTCCGTCTCCTGAACACGGGCTCGGTCCATACGTGCGTGCGGCATAACGGGGGGTCCATCGTTGACCTTTCGTGGGCAACGCCCCAGGCCGCGCGCCGTATTACGGGGTGGAGGGTGGCGGAAGGGGTCGAGACGTTGTCTGACCACAGATACATAGTTCTCGACCTCTCCGCCGCCCCACCATCGACACTCCGTCGTCGCCCCGCCGATGAAGGTTCGCCTCGACCGCGGTGGGCGCTGAAGCGCCTCGACCAGGACGCTCTGATGGCGGCGGCCCACGTCGTGGCCTGGCCAGCAACACCGGCCGGACCAGTCGACGGGAATGGGGAGGCCCATTGGTTCCGTGGCGCAATGACGTCCATTTGCGACGTAGCCATGCCCCGGGCCAGGGTCTTCCCGAGGAAGGCGGTGTACTGGTGGTCGCGCGCGATAGCGGAGTTACGCACCGAGTGCGTCCGCGCGCGACGCCAGTACGCTCGCGCCCGTCGACGACGACGTACGGACGACGTTCTGGCTGCCCAGCTGTGCGGGCGATATCGGGAGAAGGTGGTCGCCCTGCAGCTGGCCATCAGGCGAGCGAAGGACCAGGCCTGGCGCGATCTCCTCGGCTCTCTAAACCGAGATCCGTGGGGGCGCCCATACAAGATGGCATTGGGACGATTGCGTCCCTGGGCGCCCCCCGTGACGGAGAGCCTGGATCCGGGGCTGCTCGGGCGGGTCGTGGACGCTTTATTCCCCGTTAGCGGGGAGGCGTCCCGGCCTGTCCCTGAGCCAGAGGAACATGAGTGGTCCCCGGATCTTGAGGTCGCGCCGGAGGAGATGGCCGGGGTCGTCAAATGGCTCCGGGGCAAGAATACCGCCCCGGGGCCGGACGGTATCCCCGGCCGGGTCTGGCTGCTCGCCGCGAGCGTCCTGGGCGAGAGGCTGAGGAGCCTCTACTCTGGGCTCCTGAGGTCGGGGACGTTCCCCGACCTATGGAGAGAAAGTCGGATGGTCCTCTTGAGGAAGGATGGGAGGCCGGGGGATTCTCCCTCCGCGTACCGGCCCATTTGTCTCCTGGATGAGGCGGGCAAGATCTTCGAGAAGATCATTGTTGCCCGCCTCTCCAGACACCTGTCCCGCGACGGCCCAGATCTGGCGGACTGCCAGTTTGGCTTCCGGGAGGGGCGATCGACGGTCGACGCAATCGACCGTCTCAAGTCCCTCTCGGACAATGCCGTGGCAAGGGGCGGGGTGTGCTTGGCGGTGTCCATTGACATCGTCAATGCGTTCAACACCCTGCCCTGGTCCGCCATTAGGGAGGCCCTCGTCGATCACCAGGTGCCTCCCTATCTGAGGCGGGTGATCGGGGCCTACCTGCGGGACAGGTGGGTTGAATACCCGGGCCGGTGCGGGATGATACGGAGGGAAGTGGACCGCGGGGTCCCGCAGGGGTCCGTTTTAGGACCGCTCCTGTGGGACCTAGGTTACAACGCGGTCCTGGAAAAGGCCTCCCTGCCCGACGGTGCCACCCTCGTCTGCTACGCGGACGACACGTTGGTGGTCGCCGTCGGGAGTACCTTCGAGAGGACCATCCGTCGAGCAGAGGTTGCGGTGGCAGCCGTCGTCGCGAGGATCCGCGATCTGGGGCTGAAAATAGCCCCGGAGAAGGCCGAGGCTGTCTGGTTTCACGGACGGCCTCGGTCTCGGCCACCGGCCAGATCGTGGATCCGAGTTGGAGAAGCCTGCGTAGAGGTGAAGTCCGAGTTGAAATATCTCGGACTGATCCTCGACAGCCGCTGGAGCTTCGGTGCGCATCTCGACCGTCTCGTCCCCCGAGTCGAAAAGGCGGCGGCCTCCTTGGGCCGCCTGCTGCCCAACCTCGGGGGACCGGGAGATTTGGTGCGCCGCCTATACCTGGGCGTGGTGCGGTCTATGGCCTTATACGGTGCCCCAATATGGGCGCCGTACGTGATGACCAGCCGGCGCAACACGCTGTTGTTGCGCCGGCTTCAGAGGCGTATGGCCATCCGCCTCATAAGAGGTTACCGCACCACGTCTACCGTGGCGGCGCTTGCTCTGGCGGGAGAACTTCCCTTCGAGCTTCAGGCGGCGGTGCGCGCCTATGTTTATAGGCGCACTAGCATCGCCAGCCGTGCTCGAGGGGCCCCGCCGGAGCGAGAGACGGTCGAGGGCTTCGAGCTCCAGGCCCGGCGACTAGCGCTCGCCAGATGGCGTGCCGAGCTTTGCTCCCACGCCGGCGAGCGCGTCCCCGGGGCTCTCCTGCCGCACTTCACCTCGTGGCGGGAGAGACGGCATGGCAGGCTCTCCTACCGAGCGACGCAGGTGTTCACCGGGCATGGCTGCTTCGGTGTCTACCTGTGTCGCATCGGGCGGGAAGCGACGACGGTGTGCCACCATTGTGGCGCGGAGGAAGACTCGGCGCAGCACACGCTGGAGGAATGTCCCGCCTTTTCAGCGCTGCGCCGAGTCCTAAAACGAGAAGTCGGCCGCGACCTCGCACTCTCCAGCCTAGTTGGGGCCATGCTGGAGGGCCCGGGGAAGTGGGCGGCAGCAATCTCTTTCTGCGAGGAGGTTATGTCGCGGAAGGAGGCTGCCGAGCGGGATCGGGAGCTTACAGATCCCGCCCGACGTGCCCGGGGACGGCGTGCGCGCCCACGCCGAGAAACCCAGGGCAGCTGAGAGTAGGCGGGCGGCGGGTGTACCAGAACATGCTGGTTTCATTGCCCGCCGCCCGCCAACAGAGGAGGACCTCCACTGTTGGGAGTGGGGGATGACGAGTCGCCTGAAGGAGGCGAGGGTTAACTGTAATCCTCCTCCAATATACTCGTCGTGCCCCGGCGGCCGCTGTGTTCAGGGCGGGGGCCCTGGTCACCTATCGCGCGGTCGCCGTGTCGGGGCGGTGCGGGGTGCGACCCCTCGCGCCGCCGAATTTAAATGGATTTTAGGGGGGAGGATTTATTTTATTTCCCCCCGGGACGCGGCCGGCCATCGTTACCATCTTGATGGCCGGCCAGGCGAGGGGGAGCCGCGGTAGTGTTCTTCAAGAGTTCCCGTGGCTCCCCCGTTGAATCGCCAGCGATCGGTCCTGCGTCCTCAGGTCGCCGTGGAGGTTTTAGTGGGTCGATCCCCACACTACCCTCGTCCCGCTCCCCCGGGCGGGGCGGGGGTGTCTGGCGAGCAGATTTCCTCCACGTAAAATAAAAAAAAAAAAAGGTTATGTCAAGGTTATGTCAAGGTTCCCCGGGGCCGGACGGTATCCCCGGCCGGGTCTGGTTGCTCGCCGCGAGCGTCCTGGGGGAGAGGCTGAGGAGCCTCTACTCTGGGCTCCTGAGGTCGGGGACGTTCCCCGACCTATGGAGAGAAAGTCGGATGGTCCTCTTGAGGAAGGATGGGAGGCCGGGGGATTCTCCCTCCGCGTACCGGCCCATTTGTCTCCTGGATGAGGCGGGCAAGATCTTCGAGAAGATCATTGTTGCCCGCCTCTCCAGACACCTGTCCCGCGACGGCCCAGATCTGGCGGACTGCCAGTTTGGCTTCCGGGAGGGGCGATCGACGGTCGATGCTATCGACCGTGTCAAGTCCCTCTCGGACAATGCCGTGGCAAGGGGCGGGGTGTGCATGGCGGTGTCCATTGACATCGTCAATGCGTTCAACACCCTGCCCTGGTCCGCCATTAGGGGGGCCCTCGTTGATCACCAGGTGCCTCCCTATCTGAGGCGGGTGATCGGGGCCTACCTGCGGGATAGGTGGGTCGAATACCCGGGCCGGTACGGGATGATACGGAGGGAAGTGGACCGCGGGGTCCCGCAGGGGTCCGTTTTAGGACCGCTCCTGTGGGACCTGGGTTACAACGCGGTCCTGGAGAAGGCCTCCCTGCCCGACGGTGCCACCCTCGTCTGCTACGCGGACGACACGTTGGTGGTCGCCGTCGGGAGTACCTTCGAGAGGACCATCCGACGAGCAGAGGTTGCGGTGGCAGCCGTCGTCGCGAGGATCCGCGATCTGGGGCTGAAAATAGCCCCGGAGAAGGCCGGGGCTGTCTGGTTTCACGGACGGCCTCGGTCTCGGCCACCGGCCAGATCGTGGATCCGGGTTGGAGAAGCCTGCGTCGAGGTGAAGTCCGAGTTGAAATATCTCGGACTGATCCTCGACAGCCACTGGTGCTTCGATGCGCATCTCGACCGTCTCGTCCCCCGAGTCGAAAAGGCGGCGGCCTCTTTGGGCCGCCTGCTGCCCAATCTCGGGGGACCGGGAGATTTGGTGCGCCGCCTATACCTGGGCGTGGTGCGGTCTATGGCCTTGTACGGTGCCCCAATATGGGCGCCGTACGTGATGACCAGCCGGCGCAACACGCTGTTGTTGCGCCGGCTGCAGAGGCGGATGGCCATCCGCCTCATAAGAGGTTACCGCACCACGTCTACCGTGGCGGCGCTTGCTCTGGCGGGAGAACTTCCCTTCGAGCTTCAAGCGGCGGTGCGCGCCTATGTTTATAGGCGCACTAGCATCGCCAGCCGTGCTCGAGGGGCCCCGCCGGAGCGTGAGACGGTCGAGGGCTTCGAGCTCCGGGCCCGGCGACTAGCGCTCGCCAGATGGCGTGCCGAGCTTTGCTCCCACGCCGGCGAGCGCGTCCCCGGGGCTCTCCTGCCGCACTTCACCTCGTGGCGGGAGAGACGGCATGGCAGGCTCTCCTGCCGAGCGAGGCAGGTGTTCACCGGGCATGGCTGCTTCGGTGTCTACCTGTGTCGCATCGGGCGGGAAGCGACGACGGTGTGCCACCATTGTGGCGCGGAGGAAGACTCGGCGCAGCACACGCTGGAGGAATGTCCCGCCTTTTCAGCGCTGCGCCGAGTCCTAAAACGGGAAGTCGGTCGCGAACTCGCACTCTCCAGCCTAGTTGGGGCCATGCTGGAGAGCCCGGGGAAGTGGGCGGCAGCAATCTCTTTCTGCGAGGAGGTTATGTCGCGGAAGGAGGCTGCCGAGCGGGATCGGGAGCTTACAGATCCCGCCCGACGTGCCCGGGGACGGCGTGCGCGCCCGCGCCGAGAAACCCCGGGCAGCTGAGAGTAGGCGGGCGGCGGGTGTACCAGAATATGCTGGTTTCATTGCCCGCCGCCCGCCAACAGAGGAGGACGTCCACTGTTGGGAGTGGGGGATGACGAGTCGCCTGAAGGAGGCGAGGGTTAACTGTAATCCTCCTCCAATATACTCGTCGTCCACCCGGCGTCCGCTGTGATCAGGGCGGGGGCCCTGGTCACCTATCGCGCGGTCGCCGTGTCGGGGCGGTGCGGGGAGCGACCCCTCGCGCCGCCGAATTTAAATGGATTTTAGGGGGGAGGATTTATTTTATTTCCCCCCGGGACGCGGCCGGCCATCGTTACCATCCTGATGGCCGGCCAGGCGAGGGGGAGCCGCGGTAGTGTTCTTCAAGAGTTCCCGTGGCTCCCCCGTTGAATCGCCAGCGATCGGTCCTGCGTCCTCAGGTCGCCGTGGAGGTTTTAGTGGGTCGATCCCCACACTACCCTCGTCCCGCTCCCCCGGGCGGGGCGGTGGTGTCTGGCGAGCAGATTTCCTCCACGTAAAATAAAAAAAAAAAAAAAAAAGGTTATGTCAAGGTTATGTCAAGGTTATGTCAAGGTTATGTCAAGGTTATGTCAAGGTTATGTCAAGGTTATGTCAAGGTTATGTCAAGGTCCCCCCCGTGTCCGCTACCTTGTCGTGGTGGGGGGGCTTCGTGCCCTAATGATCCTCAAGGCTGTGCCGGCGGGGAATTTATTCCCTGGCAGGTTCAACCATGCCGGAGTGGCTTGAGGTGAGGGGCCAACTAAAGTCGGACACATACCGTAAACCTGTGGTCATGTTTTACAGGAACGGGGGTCTTGCCTTAACCGGCCGGGCCGCGAGGATGACAACCTCTCTAAAAAATCCCTAGCCCCAAGCAGTGTTGCGCGGTGAAGAGGGCGTAGCTGGAGTAAGCGCCAGCTATGGTTGGTGGGTGCACCAATCGTTAGCGGACAACCCCGGGGTACCTGGCGACCCCCCGGGCGTATTAGCCTTCCCCGGGTATGGCGGCTCTACCCGGGGTGACCTCCTTTCCGACCACACTCGTGGGACCAATTATGGATTCTTTTTCACAAATAACCGGGGAGGAGGGAAACGAGCGTGAGGTGGAGGTGCGCGGGCCTATCGTGCGCCTCAAAAGATGCACAGAGCCGGTGTCGCGGAGGCATTCGGCGACACGCGGCAAAAAGAGGACCGCAGCGGGCCTTGGTGAGTGCGATGAGGGGGAGGAGTCAGATTTCTCTGTCTCCTCCCACCACTCATCGCAGAGTGTCCCGGGCTCGTCGTCAGCGAGGAAAAGAGGACGGCCGCCGACGACCGGCGAATATGTTGGCCTCGCAGAGGCCAAACTTAGGCTGGCCGAGGCTTCGCAGCTGGAGGCCGAGGCAAGGGAGGTGGCGGCGATATTCGACCCGGGAGCCCCCGTGCCGAGACCATCGCGGTCGAGCGTCCCGCTCCCGGACGAGACGGATATAGCGGAAAATTTCCGCAACCGTCCAACGCGGGATGTCGCGGCCGCTATATTGGAGAGCCTGGATGAAGTGGCCAGGATCTCCGGCGTGTCAAAGGGGCTGAAGGGCAATTTGGCCCGCGCCCTAAGGGTGGCCGCCTTAAACGGCAGGGTGGGGGTGTCCGAGCTTGCGGTTAGGTCAGCTACCGACGCCACGCGTGCCCTGGAGGCAGAGAATGCCGTCCTCAGGGGGCAAATGACGGAGCTGCGGGCGGAGGTGGCTCGGCTCCGGCAGGTGGTGGAGGCGAGTACGGCTGCTGCCGCAATGCCTCCGCCGCCGCGCCCGGGAGAGGGCTCAGTATCGCCGCCGATCGTCGCCGCCCGGGACTGCCAACGCTCCGGGCAAGAAAAGTCCTCGCCCCCACATGCGACTGCGCCCGCAGATTTTCTGGCGCAGATAAGCGCCCTGATAGACGCCAAATTGGCGTCATTCAGGAGGGAGCTCGCGCCGCGAACGGACTCGGCCCTGCGATCGGTGGCACCTGGGCCGTCCGTCCCCTCACAGTCTTCGGACAGGGTGGGGCGGAAGACGAAGAAGAAGAAGAAAGGTGGGAAAGCTGGGGCGGCTATAGCGGCCCAGACGGAGCCCGCTCGACCGCGAGCAGAATCGGCGCTACCCTCTGCCGCGCCTCCGCCCCAGGAGGCGTGGTCCCAGGTGGTTGGCCGCAAGGCTAAAAAGGCGGCTGCCAAGGCCACTGCGGCGGCGAATAATAAAAAAGGACGGGTGGTCCCGGCGGCCCCCAGGAAGACACCCCTGCCTCCGCGACCGCCACGCACAGCAGCGGTTACCATAACGGTTCCGTCTGGCGTGGACATTACTTACGCGCAGGCGATGGCCACTGCCAGGTCCAAGGTGGACCTGGCAGAAATTGGCATCGCCTCGCTGAGGCCGCGAAGGGCGGTGACTGGGGGGTTAATTTTGGAAGTCCCTGGCACCGATGGGGCCGCCAAGGCCACCGTCCTCGCCACAAAAGTGGCGGAAGCGCTGGCAGGCACCGGCGTAAAGGTCGCGCGTCCGGTCAAAAAAGCTGACCTTAGGGTGCGCGGCCTGGTCGATTCGACCACGCCGGCGGAGGTCGCTGCGGCTGTTGCCCGCGTGGGCGGGTGCAGCGAGGGGGACATCAATACCGGCGAAATCCGGTCTTCCCCCTCGGTATTGGGCACCCTCTGGGTCCGATGTCCTGCCGCGGCCGCTCGCAAGGTTGCTGTCGCGGGCCGGATAACCGTCGGCTGGACCCATGCAGCCGTGGAGGCCCTGAGTGCCCGGCCTCTGCAGTGTTACCGTTGCCTTGATGTTGGCCACACCAGTCAGCGGTGCACTTCTGCCGAGGATAGGTCCGACTGCTGCTATAGATGCGGCAGTCGGGACCATAAGGTGGCAGCCTGTACGGCCACGCCCAATTGTCCGCTTTGTGCGGGCGCGGGCAGGCCTTCTGGTCACCGCCTCGGCGGCCGGGCGTGTCCTGTCAGTGCGAGGCGAGGCAAGGTAGGCGGCCAAAGGTCGTCTGCCAGATTCAATAAAAAAGGGAAGGAAACCACGATGGCCAAGGCAGCGACCACCGTGGCCAGCAACGAAAAGGCGGCACCGCCTGATGCTACCGCCCCACCCGCGGGGGCGAATGGGGCCACTAAAGTCCCTGACGCCACCGCATCCGCGGCCGTGACGGCGATGGACACGGCTGTGTAATGGGGCCCCCGGGCCCGATAATACAAGTTAACCTCAACTGCTCGGCCAGAGCGCAGGATCTCCTGTTTCAATGCCTGGCCGAGCGGGGTGCCGGGTTGGCAGTCGTGGCGGAGCCGCACAGGGTCCCCAAACATCCACACTGGATGGGGGACTCGATTGGCTCCGCCGCGATTATTTGGGCTGGGAGGCCGGGGTCCCCGCCGTGCTCGCTTATCGAGCGCGGCCTGGGATACGTGGCCGTCGATTGGGGCGGCACCGCGGTTGTGGCGATATACGCACCTCCAAGGTGGTCCCTCGAAGAGTTTGAGCAGTATCTGGACGGGGTAGGGAGATGCGTCTCCCGCTGCCATCCCCGTCCGGTGCTGGTCCTGGGGGACTTTAATGCCAAGGCCACGGCTTGGGGTTCCCCCGGGACTGATTCGAGGGGCCGGGAGGTGCTGGATTGGGCGGCGGGACTGGAGCTCCGTCTCCTGAACACGGGCTCGGTCCATACGTGCGTGCGGCATAACGGGGGGTCCATCGTTGACCTTTCGTGGGCAACGCCCCAGGCCGCGCGCCGTATTACGGGGTGGAGGGTGGCGGAAGGGGTCGAGACGTTGTCTGACCACAGATACATAGTTCTCGACCTCTCCGCCGCCCCACCATCGACACTCCGTCGTCGCCCCGCCGATGAATGTTCGCCTCGACCGCGGTGGGCGCTGAAGCGCCTCGACCAGGACGCTCTGATGGCGGCGGCCCACGTCGTGGCCTGGCCAGCAACACCGGCCGGGCCAGTCGACGGGAATGGGGAGGCCCATTGGTTCCGTGGCGCAATGACGTCCATTTGCGACGTAGCCATGCCCCGGGCCAGGGTCTTCCCGAGGAAGGCGGTGTACTGGTGGTCGCGCGCGATAGCGGAGTTACGCACCGAGTGCGTCCGCGCGCGACGCCAGTACGCTCGCGCCCGTCGACGACGACGTACGGACGACGTGCTGGCTGCCCAGCTGTATGGGAGATATCGGGAGAAGGTGGTCGCCCTGCAGCTGGCCATCAGGCGAGCGAAGGACCGGGCCTGGCGCGATCTCCTCGGCTCTCTGAACCGAGATCCGTGGGGGCGCCCATACAAGATGGCATTGGGACGATTACGTCCCTGGGCGCCCCCCGTGACGGAGAGCCTGGATCCCGGGCTGCTCGGGCGGGTCGTGGACGCGTTATTCCCCGTTGGCGGGGAGGCGTCCCGGCCCGTCCCTGAGCCAGAGGAACATGAGTGGTCCCCGGATCTTGAGGTCGCGCCGGAGGAGATGGCCGGGGTCGTCAAATGGCTCCGGGGCAAGAATACCGCCCCGGGGCCGGACGGTATCCCCGGCCGGGTCTGGTTGCTCGCCGCGAGCGTCCTGGGGGAGAGGCTGAGGAGCCTCTACTCTGGGCTCCTGAGGTCCGGGACGTTCCCCGACCTATGGAGAGAAAGTCGGATGGTCCTCTTGAGGAAGGATGGGAGGCCGGGGGATTCTCCCTCCGCCTACCGGCCCATTTGTCTCCTGGATGAGGCGGGCAAGATCTTCGAGAAGATCATTGTTGCCCGCCTCTCCAGACACCTGTCCCGCGACGGCCCAGATCTGGCTGACTGCCAGTTTGGCTTCCGGGAGGGGCGATCGACGGTCGACGCTATCGACCGTCTCAAGTCCCTCTCGGACAATGCCGTGGCAAGGGGCGGGGTGTGCTTGGCGGTGTCCATTGACATCGTCAATGCGTTCAACACCCTGCCCTGGTCCGCCATTAGGGGAGCCCTCGTCGATCACCAGGTGCCTCCCTATCTGAGGCGGGTGATCGGGGCCTACCTGCGGGACAGGTGGGTCGAATACCCGGGCCGGTACGGGATGATACGGAGGGAAGTGGACTGCGGGGTCCCGCAGGGGTCCGTTTTAGGACCGCTCCTGTGGGACCTGGGTTACAACGCGGTCCTGGAAAAGGCCTCCCTGCCCGACGGTGCCACTCTCGTCTGCTACGCGGATGACACGTTGGTGGTCGCCGTCGGGAGTACCTTCGAGAGGACCATCCGACGAGCAGAGGTTGCGGTGGCAGCCGTCGTCGCGAGGATCCGCGATCTGGGGCTGAAAATAGCCCCGGAGAAGGCCGAGGCTGTCTGGTTTCACGGACGGCCTCGGTCTCGGCCACCGGCCAGATCGTGGATCCGGGTTGGAGAAGCCTGCGTCGAGGTGAAGTCCGAGTTGAAATATCTCGGACTGATCCTCGACAGCCGCTGGAGCTTCGATGCGCATATCGACCGTCTCGTCCCCCGAGTCGAAAAGGCGGCGGCCTCTTTGGGCCGCCTGCTGCCCAACCTCGGGGGACCGGGAGATTTGGTGCGCCGCCTATACCTGGGCGTGGTGCGGTCTATGGCCTTATACGGTGCCCCAATATGGGCGCCGTACGTGACGACCAGCCGGCGAAACACGCTGTTGTTGCGCCGGCTGCAGAGGCGGATGGCCATCCGCCTCATAAGAGGTTACCGCACCACGTCTACCGTGGCGGCGCTTGCTCTGGCGGGTGAACTTCCCTTCGAGCTTCAGGCGGCGGTGCGCGGCTATGTTTACAGGCGCACTAGCATCGCCAGCCGTGCTCGAGGGGCCCCGCCGGAGCGAGAGACGGTCGAGGGCTTCGAGCTCCAGGCCCGGAGACTAGCGCTCGCCAGATGGCGTGCCGAGCTTTGCTCCCACGCCGGCGAGCGCGTCCCCGGGGCTCTCCTGCCGCACTTCACCTCGTGGCGGGAGAGACGGCATGGCAGGCTCTCCTACCGAGCGACGCAGGTGTTCACCGGGCATGGCTGCTTCGGTGTCTACCTGTGTCGCATCGGGCGGGAAGCGACGACGGTGTGCCACCATTGTGGCGCGGAGGAAGACTCGGCGCAGCACACGCTGGAGGAATGTCCCGCCTTTTCAGCGCTGCGCCGAGTCCTAAAACGGGAAGTCGGTCACGACCTCGCACTCTCCAGCCTAGTTGGGGCCATGCTGGAGAGCCCGGGGAAGTGGGCGGCAG
Source organism: Megalopta genalis (assembly GCF_051020955.1). NCBI lineage: Eukaryota > Metazoa > Arthropoda > Insecta > Hymenoptera > Halictidae > Megalopta > Megalopta genalis. The sequence continues at coordinate 543,307 of NW_027476167.1, forward strand.
CAATCTCTTTCTGCGAGGAGGTTATGTCGCGGAAGGAGGCTGCCGAGCGGGATCGGGAGCTTACAGATCCCGCCCGACGTGCCCGGGGACGGCGTGCGCGCCCACGCCGAGAAACCCCGGGCAGCTGAGAGTAGGCGGGCGGCGGGTGTACCAGAATATGCTGGTTTCATTGCCCGCCGCCCGCCAACAGAGGAGGACGTCCACTGTTGGGAGTGGGGGATGACGAGTCGTCTGAGGGGGGCGAGTGTTAACTGTAATCCTCCTCCAATATACTCGTCGTCCCCCCGGCGGCCGCTGTGATCAGGGCAGGGGCCCTGGTCACCTATCGCGCGGTCGCCGTGTCGGGGCGGTGCGGGGTGCGACCCCTCGCGCCGCCGAATTTAAATGGATTTTAGGGGGGAGGATTTATTTATTTCCCCCCGGGACGCGGCCGGCCATCGTTACCATCTTGATGGCCGGCCAGGCGAGGGGGAGCCGCGGTAGTGTTCTTCAAGAGTTCCCGTGGCTCCCCCGTTGAATCGCCAGCGATCGGTCCTGCGTCCTCAGGTCGCCGTGGAGGTTTTAGTGGGTCAAACCCCACACTACCCTCGTCCCGCTCCCCTGGGCGGGGCGGGGGTGTCTGGCGAGCAGATTTCCTCCACGTAAAATAAAAAAAAAAAAAAAAAAAAGGTTATGTCAAGGTCCCCCCCGTGTCCGCTACCTTGTCGTGGTGGGGGGGCTTCGTGCCCTAATGATACTCAAGGCTGTGCTGGCGGGGAATTTATTCCCTGGCAGGTTCTACCATGCCGGAGTGGCTTGAGGGGAGGGGCCAACTAAAGTCGGACACATACCGTAAACCTGTGGTCATGTTTTACAGGAACGGGGGTCTTGCCTTAACCGGCCGGGCCGCGAGGATGACAACCTCTCTAAAAAATCCCTAGCCCCAAGCAGTGTTGCGCGGTGATGAGGGTGTAGCTGGAGTAAGCGCCAGCTACGGTTGGTGGGTGCACCAATCTTTAGCGGACAACCCCGGGGTACCTGGCGACCCCCGGGTGTATTAGCCTTCCCCGGGTATGGCGGCTCTGCCCGTGGTGACCTTCTTTCCGACCACACTCGTGGGACCAATTATGGATTCTTTTTCACAAATAACCGGGGAGGGGGGAAACGAGCGTGAGGTGGAGGTGCGCGGGCCTATCGTGCGCCTCAAAAGATGTACAGAGCCGGTGTCGCGGAGGCATTCGGCAACACGCGGCAAAAAGAGGACCGCAGCGGGCCTTGGTGAGTGCGATGAGGGGGAGGAGTCAGATTTCTCTGTCTCCTCAAACCACTCATCGCAGAGTGTCCCGGGCTCTTCGTCGGCGAGGAAGAGAGGACGGCCGCCGACGACCGGCGAATATGTTGGCCTCGCAGAGGCCAAACTTAGGCTGGCCGAGGCCTCGCAGTTGGAGGCCGAGGCAAGAGAGGTGGCGGCGATATTCGACCCGGGTGCCCCCGTGCCGAGACCATCGCGGTCGAGCGTTCCGCTCCCGGACGAGACGGATATCGCGGAAAATTTCCGTAACCGTCCGACGCGGGATGTCGCGGCCGCTATATTGGAGAGCCTGGATGAGGTGGCCAGGATCTCCGGTGTGTCAAAGGGGCTGAAGGGCAACTTGGCCCGCGCCCTGAGGGTGGCCGCCTTAAACGGCAGGGTAGGGGTGTCGGAGCTGGCAGTGAGGTCAGCTACCGACGCCACGCGTGTCCTGGAGGCCGAAAATGCCGTCCTCAGGGGGCAAATGACGGAGCTGCAGGCGGAGGTGGCCCGGCTCCGGCAGGTGGTGGAGGCGAGAACGGCTGCTGCCGCAATGCCTCCGCCACGATGCCCGGGAGAGGGTTCAGTATCGCCGCCGATCGTCGGCGCCCGGGATTGCCATCGCTCCAGGCAAGAAAAGTCCTCGCCACCACCTGCGGCTGCGCCTGCAGATTTTCTGGCGCAAATAGGCGCCCTGATAGACGCCAAATTGGCGTCATTCAGGAAGGAGCTCGCGCCGCGAACGGACTCGGCCCTACGATCGGTGGCCCCTGGGCCGTCCGTCCCCTCACAGTCTTCGGACAGGGTGGGGCGGAGGACGAAGAAGAAAAAGAAAGGTGAGAAAGCTGGGGCGGCTAAAGCGGCCCAGACGAAGCCTGCACGACCGCGAGCAGAATTGGCCCCACCCTCCGCCGCGCCTCCACCCCAGGAGGCATGGTCCCGGGTGGTTGGCCGGAAGGCCAAAAAGGCGGCTGCCAAGGCCACTGCGGCCGCGAATAAAAAAGGACGGGTGGTCCCGGCGGCCCCCAGGAAGACACCCCTGCCTCCTCGACCGCCACGCACAGCTGCGGTTACCATAACGGTTCCGTCTGGCGTGGACATTACTTACGCGCAGGCGATGGCCACTGCCAGGTCCAAGGTGGACCTGGCAGAAATTGGCATCGCCTCGCTGAGGCCGCGAAGGGCGGTGACTGGGGGGTTAATTTTGGAGGTCCCTGGCACCGATGGGGCCGCCAAGGCCACCGTCCTCGCCACAAAAGTGGCGGAAGCACTGGCAGGCACCGGCGTAAAGGTCGCGCGTCCGGTCAAAAAAGCTGACCTTAGGGTGCGCTGCCTGGTCGATTCGACCACGCCGGCGGAGGTCGCTGCGGCTGTTGCCCGCGTGGGCGGGTGCAGCGAGGGGGACATCAATACCGGCGAAATCCGGTCTTCCCCCTCGGGATTGGGCACCCTCTGGGTGCGATGTCCTGCCGCGGCCGCTCGCAAGGTTGCTGTCGCGGGCCGGATAACCGTCGGCTGGACCCAGGCAGCCGTGGAGGCCCTGAGTGCCCGGCCTCTGCAGTGTTACCGTTGCCTTGGTGTTGGCCACACCAGTCAGGGGTGCACTTCTGCCGAGGATAGGTCCGACTGCTGCTATAGATGCGGCAGTCGGGACCATAAGGTGGCAGCCTGTACGGCCACGCCCCATTGTCCGCTTTGTGCGGGCGCGGGCAAGCCGTCTGGCCACCGTCTCGGCAGCCGGGCATGTCCTGCCAGTGCGCGGCGAGGCAAGGGAGGCGGCCAAAGGCCGTCTGCCAGATTTAATAAAAAGAGGAAGGAAACCACGATGGCCAAGGCAGCGACCACCGTGGCCAGCAACGTAAAGGCGGCACCGCCTGATGCTACCGCCGCGCCCGCGGGGGCGGATGGGGCCACTAAAGTCCCAGACGCCACCGCATCCGCGGCCGTGACGGCGATGGACACGGCTGTGTAATGGGGCCCCCGGGCCCGATAATACAAGTTAACCTCAACTGCTCGGCCAGAGCGCAGGATCTCCTGTTTCAATGCATGGCCGATCGGGGTGCCGGGTTGGCAGTCGTGGCGGAGCCGCACAGGGTCCCCAAACATCCACACTGGATGGGGGACTCGATTGGCTCCGCCGCGATTATTTGGGCTGGGAGGCCGGGGTCCCCGCCGTGCTCGCTTATCGAGCGCGGCCTGGGATACGTGGCCGTCGATTGGGGCGGCACTGCGGTTGTGGCGATATACGCACCTCCGAGGTGGTCCCTCGAAGAGTTTGAGCAGTATCTGGACGGGGTAGGGAGATGCGTCTCCCGCTGCCATCCCCGTCCGGTGCTGGTCCTGGGGGACTTCAATGCCAAGGCCACGGCTTGGGGTTCTCCCGGGACTGACTCGAGGGGCCGGGAGGTGCTGGATTGGGCGGCGGGACTGGAGCTCCGTCTCCTGAACACGGGCTCGGTCCATACGTGCGTGCGGCATAACGGGGGGTCCATCGTTGACCTTTCGTGGGCAACACCCCCGGCCGCGCGCCGTATTACGGGGTGGAGGGTGGCGGAAGGGGTCGAGACGTTGTCTGACCATAGTTACATAGTTCTCGACCTATCCGCCGCCCCACCATCGACAACCCGTCGTCGCCCCGCCGATGACGGTTCGCCTCAGCCGCGGTGGGCGCTGAAGCGCCTCGACCAGGACGCTCTGATGGCGGCAGCCCACGTCGTGGCCTGGCCAGCAACACCGACCGGGCCAGTCGACGGGAATGGGGAGGCCCATTGGTTCCGGGGCGCAATGACGTCGGTTTGCGACGTCGCCATGCCACGGGCCAGGGTCTTCCCGAGGAAGGCGGTGTACTGGTGGTCGCGCGAGATAGCGGAATTACGCACCGAGTGCGTTCGCGCGGGACGCCAGTACGCTCGCGCCCGTCGACGACGACGAACGGACGACGTGCTGGCTGCCCAGCTGTACGGGCTATATCGGGAGAAGGTGGTCGCCCTGCAGCTGGCCATCAGGCGGGCAAAGGACCAGGCCTGGCGCGATCTCCTCGGCTCTCTGAACCGAGATCCGTGGGGGCGCCCATACAAGATGGCATTGGGACGATTACGTCCCTGGGCGCCCCCCGTGACGGAGAGCCTGGATCCGGGGCTGCTCGGGAGGGTCGTGGACGCTTTATTCCCCGTTGGCGGGGAGGCGTCCCGGCCCGTCCCTGAGCCAGAGGAACATGAGTGGTCCCCGGATCTTGAGGTCGCGACGGAGGAGATGGCCGGGGTCGTCAAATGGCTCCGGGGCAAGAATACCGCCCCGGGGCCGGACGGTATCCCCGGCCGGGTCTGGTTGCTCGCCGCGAGCGTCCTGGGGGAGAGGCTGAGGAGCCTCTACTCTGGGCTCCTGAGGTCGGGGACGTTCCCCGACCTATGGAGAGAAAGTCGGATGGTCCTCTTGAGGAAGGATGGGAGGCCGGGTGATTCTCCCTCCGCGTACCGGCCCATTTGTCTCCTGGATGAGGCGGGCAAGATCTTCGAGAAGATCATTGTTGCCCGCCTCTCCAGACACCTGTCCCGCGACGGCCCAGATCTGGCGGACTGCCAGTTTGGCTTCCGGGAGGGGCGATCGACGGTCGACGCAATCGACCGCCTCAAGTCCCTCTCGGACAATGCCGTGGCAAGGGGCGGGGTGTGCTTGGCGGTGTCCATTGACATCGTCAATGCGTTCAACACCCTGCCCTGGTCCGCCATTAGGGAGGCCCTCGTCGATCACCAGGTGCCTCCCTATCTGAGGCGGGTGATCGGGGCCTACCTGCGGGACAGGTGGGTTGAATACCCGGGCCGGTGCGGGATGATACGGAGGGAAGTGGACCGCGGGGTCCCGCAGGGGTCCGTTTTAGGACCGCTCCTGTGGGACCTCGGTTACAACGCGGTCCTGGAGAAGGCCTCCCTGCCCGACGGTGCCACCCTCGTCTGCTACGCGGACGACACGTTGGTGGTCGCTGTCGGGAGTACCTTCGAGAGGACCATCCGACGAGCAGAGGTTGCGGTGGCAGCCGTCGTCGCGAGGATCCGCGATCTGGGGCTGAAAATAGCCCCGGAGAAGGCCGAGGCTGTCTGGTTCCACGGACGGCCTCGGTCTCGGCCACCGGCCAGATCGTGGATCCGGGTTGGAGAAGCCTGCGTCGAGGTGAAGTCCGAGTTGAAATATCTCGGACTGATACTCGACAGCCGCTGGAGCTTCGATGCGCATCTCGACCGTCTCGTCCCCCGAGTCGAAAAGGCGGCGGCCTCTTTGGGCCGCCTGCTGCCCAACCTCGGGGGACCGGGAGATTTGGTGCGCCGCCTATACCTGGGCGTGGTGCGGTCTATGGCCTTATACGGTGCCCCAATATGGGCGCCGTACGTGATGACCAGCCGGCGCAACACGCTGTTGTTGCGCCGGCTGCAGAGGCGGATGGCCATCCGCCTTATAAGAGGTTACCGCACCGCGTCTACCGTGGCGGCGCTTGCTCTGGCGGGAGAACTTCCCTTCGAGCTTCAAGCGGCGGTGCGCGCCTATGTTTATGGGCGCACAAGCATCGCCAGCCGTGCTCGAGGGGCCCCGCCGGAGCGAGAGATGGTCGAGGGCTTCGAGCTCCAGGCCCGGCGACTAGCGCTCGCCAGATGGCGTGCCGAGCTTTGCTCCCACGCCGGCGAGCGCGTCCCCGGGGCTCTCCTGCCGCACTTCACCTCGTGGCGGGAGAGACGGCATGGCAGGCTCTCCTACCGTGCGACGCAGGTGTTCACCGGGCATGGCTGCTTCGGTGTCTACCTGTGTCGCATCGGGCGGGAAGCGACGACGGTGTGCCACCATTGTGGCGCGGAGGAAGACTCGGCGCAGCACACGCTGGAGGAATGTCCCGCCTTTTCAGCGCTGCGCCGAGTCCTAAAACGAGAAGTCGGCCACGACCTCGCACTCTCCAGCCTAGTTGGGGCCATGCTGGAGAGCCCGGGGAAGTGGGCGGCAGCAATCTCTTTCTGCGAGGAGGTTATGTCGCGGAAGGAGGCTGCCGAGCGGGATCGGGAGCTTACAGATCCCGCCCGACGTGCCCGGGGACGGCGTGCGCGCCCACGCCGAGAAACCCCGGGCAGCTGAGAGTAGGCGGGCGGCGGGTGTACCAGTACATGCTGGTTTCATTGCCCGCCGCCCGCCAACAGAGGAGGACCTCCCCTGTTGTGAGTGGGGGATGACGAGTCGCCTGAAGGAGGCGAGGGATAATTGTGATCCTCCTCCAATATACTCGCCGTCCCCCCGGCGGCCGCTGTGATCAGGGCGGGGGCCCTGGTCACCTATCGCGCGGTCGCCGTGTCGGGGCGGTGCGGGGTGCGACCCCTCGCGCCGCCGAATTTAAATGGATTTTAGGGGGGAGGATTTATTTTATTTCCCCCCGGGACGCGGCCGGCCATCGTTACCATCCTGATGGCCGGCCAGGCGAGAGGGAGCCGCGGTAGTGTTCTTCAAGAGTTCCCGAGGCTCCCCCGTTGAATCGCCAGCGATCGGTCCTGCGTCCTCAGGTCGCCGTGGAGGTTTTAGTGGGTCAAACCCCACACTACCCTCGTCCCGCTCCCCCGGGCGGGGCGGGGGTGTCTGGCGAGCAGATTTCCTCCACGTAAAATAAAAAAAAAAAAAAAAAAAAAAAAAAAAAAAAAAAAAAGGTTATGTCAAGGTTCCCCCCCGAGTCCGCTACCTTGTCGTGGTGGGGGGGCTTCGTGCCCTAATGATCCTCAAGGCTGTGCCGGCGGGGAATTTATTCCCTGGCAGGTTCTACCATGCCGGAGTGGCTTGAGGTGAGGGGCCAACTAAAGTCGGACACATACCGTAAACCTGTGGTCATGTTTTACAGGAACGGGGGTCTTGCCTTAACCGGCCGGGCCGCGAGGATGACAACCTCTCTAAAAAATCCCTAGCCCCAAGCAGTGTTGCGCGGTGAAGAGGGCGTAGCTGGAGTAAGCGCCAGCTATGGTTGGTGGGTGCACCAATCGTTAGCGGACAACCCCGGGGTACCTGGCGACCCCCCGGGCGTATTAGCCTTCCCCGGGTATGGCGGCTCTACCCGGGGTGACCTCCTTTCCGACCACACTCGTGGGATTAAGTATGGAGTCTACTTTTTCACAAACAACCGGGGAGGGGGGAAACGAGCGTGTGGGGGAGGTGCGCGGGCCTATCGTGCGCCTCAAAAGATGCACAGAGCCGGTGTCGCGGAGGCATTCGGCGACACGCGGCAAAAAGAGGACCGCAGCGGGCCTTGGTGAGTGCGATGAGGGGGAGGAGTCAGATTTCTCTGTCTCCTCCCACCACTCATCGCAGAGTGTCCCGGGCTCTTCGTCGGCGAGGAAGAGAGGACGGCCGCCGACGACCGGCGAATATGTTGGCCTCGCAGAGGCCAAGCTTAGGCTGGCCGAGGCCTCGCAGTTGGAGGCCGAGGCAAGGGAGGTGGCGGCGATATTCGACCCGGGTGCCCCCGTGCCGAGACCATCGCGGTCGAGCGTCCCGCTCCCGGACGAGACGGATATCGCGGAAAATTTCCGCAACCGTTCGACGCGGGATGTCGCGGCCGCCATATTGGAGAGCCTGGATGAGGTGGCCAGGATCTCCGGCGTGTCAAAGGGGCTGAAGGGCAATTTGGCCCGCGCCCTAAGGGTGGCCGCCTTAAACGGCAGGGTGGGGGTGTCCGAGCTGGCGGTGAGGTCGGCTACCGACGCCACGCGTGTCCTGGAGGCCGAGAATGCCGTCCTCAGGGGACAAATGACGGAGCTGCAGGCGGAGGTGGCCCGGCTCCGGCAGGTGGTGGAGGCGAGAACGGCTGCTGCCGCAATGCCTCCGCCGCCGCGCCCGGGAGAGGGCTCAGGTTCGCCGCCGATCGTCGCCGCCCGGGACTGCCAACGCTCCGGGCAAGAAAAGTCCTCGCCCCCAACTGCGGCTGCGCCCGCAGATTTTCTGGTGCAGATAAGCGCCCTGATAGACGCCAAATTGGCGTCATTCAGGAGGGAGCTCGCGCCGCGAACGGACTCGGCCCTGCGATCGGTGGCCCCTGGGCCGTCCGTCCCCTCACAGTCTTCGGACAGGGTGGGGCGGAGGGCGAAGAAGAAGAAGAAAGGTGGGAAAGCTGGGGCGGCTAAATCGGCCCAGACGGAGCCCGCTCGACCGCGAACAGAATTGGCCCCACCCTCCGCCGCGCCTCCACCCCAGGAGGCGTGGTCCCAGGTGGTTGGCCGGAAGGCCAAAAAGGCGGCTGCCAAGGCCACTGCGGCCGCGAATAAAAAAGGACGGGTGGTCCCGGCGGCCCCCAGGAAGACACGCCTGCCTCCTCGACCGCCACGCACAGCAGCGGTTACCATAACGGTTCCGTCTGGCGTGGACATTACTTACGCGCAGGCGATGGCCACTGCCAGGTCCAAGGTGGACCTGGCAGAAATTGGCATCGCCTCGCTGAGGCCGCGAAGGGCGGTGACTGGGGGGTTAATTTTGGAGGTCGCTGGCACCGATGGGGCCGCCAAGGCCACCGTCCTCGCCACAAAAGTGGCGGAAGCGCTGGCAGGCACCGGCGTAAAGGTCGCGCGTCCGGTCAAAAAAGCTGACCTTAGGGTGCGCGGCCTGGTCGATTCGACCACGCCGGCGGAGGTCGCTGCGGCTGTTGCCCGCGTGGGCGGGTGCAGCGAGGGGGACATCAATACCGGCGAAATCCGGTCTTCCCCCTCGGGATTGGGCACCCTCTGGGTCCGATGTCCTGCCGCGGCCGCTCGCAAGGTTGCTGTCGCGGGCCGGATAACCGTCGGCTGGACCCAGGCAGCCGTGGAGGCCCTGAGTGCCCGGCCTCTGCAGTGTTACCGTTGCCTTGGTGTTGGCCACACCAGTCAGCGGTGCACTTCTGCCGAGGATAGGTCCGACTGCTGCTATAGATGCGGCAGTCGGGACCATAAGGTGGCAGCCTGTACGGCCACGCCCAATTGTCCCCTTTGTGCGGGCGCGGGCAAGCCGTCTGGTCACCGCCTCGGCAGCCGGGCTTGTCCTGCCAGTGCGGGGCGAGGCAAGGGAGGCGGCCAATGGCCGTCTGCCAGACTTAATAAAAAAGGGAAGATGAACACGATGGCCAAGGCAGCGACCACCGTGGCCAGCAACGAACAGGCGGCTCCGCCTGATGCTAACGCCGCGCCCGCGGGGGCGGATGGGGCCACTAAATTCCCAGACGCCACCGCATCAGCGGCCGTGACGGCGATGCACACGGCTGTATAATGGGGCCCCCGGGCCCGATAATACAAGTTAACCTCAACTGCTCGGCCAGAGCGCAGGATCTCCTGTTTCAATTCCTGGCCGAGCGGGGTGCCGGGTTGGCAGTCGTGGCGGAGCCGCACAGGGTCCCCAAACATCCACATTGGATGGGGGACTCGATTGGCACCGCCGCGATTATTTGGGCTGGGAGGCCGGGTTCCCCGCCGTGCTCGCTTATCGAGCGCGGCCTGGGATACGTGGCCGTTGATTGGGGCGGCACCGCGGTTGTGGCGATATACGCACCTCCAAGGTGGTCCCTCGAAGAGTTTGAGCAGTATCTGGACGGGGTAGGGAGATGCGTCTCCCGCTGCCATCCCCGTACGGTGCTGGTCCTGGGGGACTTCAATGCCAAGGCCACGGCTTGGGGTTCCCCCGGGACTGACTCGAGGGGCTGGGAGGTGCTTGATTGGGCGGCGGGACTGGAGCTCCGTCTCCTGAACACGGGCTCGGTCCACACGTGCGTGCGGCATAACGGGGGGTCCATCGTTGACCTTTCGTGGGCAACGCCCCAGGCCGCGCGCCGTATTACGGGGTGGAGGGTGGCGGAAGGGGTCGAGACGTTGTCTGACCACAGATACATAGTTCTCGACCTCCCCGCCGCCCCACCATCGACACTCCGTCGTCGCCCCGCCGATGAAGGTTCGCCTCGACCGCGGTGGGCGCTGAAGCGCCTCGACCAGGACGCTCTGATGGCGGCGGCCCACGTCGTGGCCTGGCCAGCAACACCTGCCGGGCCAGTCGACGGGAATGGGGAGGCCCATTGGTTCCGGAGCGCAATGACGTCGATTTGCGACGTCGCCATGCCCCGGGCCAGGGTCTTCCCGAGGAAGGCGGTGTACTGGTGGTCGCGCGAAATAGCGGAATTACGCACCGAGTGCGTCCGCGCGCGACGCCAGTACGCTCGCGCTCGTCGACGACGACGTACGGACGATGTGCTGGCTGCCCAGCTGTACGGGCGATATCGGGAGAAGGTGGTCGCCCTGCAGCTGGCCATCAGGCGAGCGAGGGACCGGGCCTGGCGCGATCTCCTCGGCTCTCTGAACCGAGATCCGTGGGGGCGCCCATACAAGATGGCATTGGGACGATTACGTCCCTGGGCGCCCCCCGTGACGGAGAGCCTGGATCCGGGGCTGCTCGGGCGGGTCGTGGACGCTTTATTCCCCGTTAGCGGGGAGGCGTCCCGGCCCGTCCCTGAGCCAGAGGAACATGAGTGGTCCCCGGATCTTGAGGTCGCGCCGGAGGAGATGGCCGCGGTCGTCAAATGGCTCCGGGGCAAGAATACCGCCCCGGGGCCGGACGGTATCCCCGGCCGGGTCTGGTTGCTCGCCGCGAGCGTCCTGGGGGAGAGGCTGAGGAGCCTCTACTCTGGGCTCCTGAGGTCGGGGACGTTCCCCGACCAATGGAGAGAAAGTCGGATGGTCCTCTTGAGGAAGGATGGGAGGCCGGGGGATTCTCCCTCCGCGTACCGGCCCATTTGTCTCCTGGATGAGGCGGGCAAGATCTTCGAGAAGATCATTGTTGCCCGCCTCTCCAGGCACCTGTCCCGCGACGGCCCCGATCTGGCGGACTGCCAGTTTGGCTTCCGGGAGGGGCGATCGACGGTAGACGCTATCAACCGTCTCAAGTCCCTGTCGGACAATGCCGTGGCAAGGGGCGGGGTGTGCTTGGCGGTGTCCATTGACATCGTCAATGCGTTCAACACCCTGCCCTGGTCCGCCATTAGGGGGGCCCTCGTCGATCACCAGGTGCCTCCCTATCTGAGGCGGGTGATCGGGGCCTACCTGCGGGACAGGTGGGTCGAATAGCCGGGCCGGCACGGGATGATACGGAGGGAAGTGGACCGCGGGGTCCCGCAGGGGTCCGTTTTAGGACCGCTCCTGTGGGACCTTGGTTACAACGCGGTCCTGGAAAAGGCCTCCCTGCCCGACGGTGCCACCCTTGTCTGCTACGCGGACGACACGTTGGTGGTCGCCGTCGGAAGTACCTTCGAGAGGACCGTCCGACGAGCAGAGGTTGCGGTGGCAGCCGTCGTCGCGAGGATCCGCGATCTGGGGCTGAAAATAGCCCCGGAGAAGGCCGAGGCTGTCTGGTTCCACGGACGGCCTCGGTCTCGGCCACCGGCCAGATCGTGGATCCGGGTTGGAGAAGCCTGCGTCGAGGTGAAGTCCGAGTTGAAATATCTCGGACTGATCCTCGACAGCCGCTGGAGCTTCGATGCGCATCTCGACCGTCTCGTCCCCCGAGTCGAAAAGTCGGCGGCCTCTTTGGGCCGCCTGCTGCCCAACCTCGGGGGACCGGGAGATTTGGTGCGCCGCCTATACCTGGGCGTGGTGCGGTCTATGGCCTTATACGGTGCCCCAATATGGGCGCCGTACGTGATGACCAGCCGGCGCAACACGCTGTTGTTGCGCCGGCTGCAGAGGCGGATGGCCATCCGCCTCATAAGAGGTTACCGCACCACGTCTACCGTGGCGGCGCTTGCTCTGGCGGGAGAACTTCCCTTCGAGCTTCAGGCGGCGGTGCGCGCCTATGTTTATGGGCGCACAAGCATCGCCAGCCGTGCTCGAGGGGCCCTGCCGGAGCGAGAGACGGTCGAGGGCTTCGAGCTCCAGGCCCGGAGACTAGCGCTCGCCAGATGGCGTGCCGAGCTTTGCTCCCACGCCGGCGAGCGCGTCCCCGGGGCTCTCCTGCCGCACTTCACCTCGTGGCGGGAGAGACGGCATGGCAGGCTCTCCTACCGAGCGACGCAGGTGTTCACCGGGCATGGCTGCTTCGGTGTCTACCTGTGTCGCATCGGGCGGGAAGCGACGACGGTGTGCCACCATTGTGGCGCGGAGGAAGACTCGGCGCAGCACACGCTGGAGGAATGTCCCGCCTTTTCAGCGCTGCGCCGAGTCCTAAAACGAGAAGTCGGCCACGACCTCGCACTCTCCAGCCTAGTTGGGGCCATGCTGGAGGGCCCGGGGAAGTGGGCGGCAGCAATCTCTTTCTGCGAGGAGGTTATGTCGCGGAAGGAGGCTGCCGAGCGGGATCGGGAGCTTACAGATCCCGCCCGACGTGCCCGTGGACGGCGTGCGCGCCCACGCCGAGAAACTCCGGGCAGCTGAGAGTAGGCGGGCGGCGGGTGTACCAGAACATGCTGGTTTCATTGCCCGCCGCCCGCCAACAGAGGAGGACGTCCACTGTTGGGAGTGGGGGATGACGAGTCGCCTGAAGGAGGCGAGGTTTAACTGTGATCCTCCTCCAATATACTCGTCGTCTCCCCGGCGGCAGCTGTGATCAGGGCGGGGGCCCTGGTCACCTATCGCACGGTCGCCGTGTCGGGGCGGTGCGGGGTGCGACCCCTCGCGCCGCCGAATTTAAATGGATTTTAGGGGGGAGGATTTATTTCCCCCCGGGACGCGGCCGGCCATCGTTACCATCTTGATGGCCGGCCAGGCGAGGGGGAGCCGCGGTAGTGTTCTTCAAGAGTTCCCGTGGCTCCCCCGTTGAATCGCCAGCGATCGGTCCTGCGTCCTCAGGTCGCCGTGGAGGTTTTAGTGGGTCAAACCCCACACTACCCTCGTCCCGCTCCCCCGGGCGGGGCGGGGGTGTCTGGCGAGCAGATTTCCTCCACGTAAAATAAAAAAAAAAAAAAAAAAGGTTATGTCAAGGTTATGTCAAGGTTCCCCCCCCGTGTCCGCTACCTTGTCGTGGTGGGGGGGCTTCGTGCCCTAATGATCCTCAAGGCTGTGCCGGCGGGGAATTTATTCCCTGGCAGGTTCTACCATGCCGGAGTGGCTTGAGGTGAGGGGCCAACTAAAGTCGGACACATACCGTAAACCTGTGGTCATGTTTTACAGGAACGGGGGTCTTGCCTTTACCGGCCGGGCCGCGAGGATGACAACCTCTCTAAAAAATCCCTAGCCCCAAACAGTGTTGCGCGGTGATGAGGGTGTAGCTGGAGTAAGCGCCAGCTATGGTTGGTGGGTGCACCAATCTTTAGCGGACAACCCCGGGGTACCTGGCGACCCCCGGGTGTATCAGCCTTCCCCGGGTATGGCGGCTCTGCCCGGGGTGACCTTCTTTCCGACCACACTCGTGGGACCAATTATGGATTCTTTTAAACAAATAACCGGGGAGGGGGGAAACGAGCGTGAGGTGGAGGTGCGCGGTCCTATCGTGCGCCTCAAAAGATGTACAGAGCCGGTGTCGCGGAGGCATTCGGCAACACGCGGCAAAAAGAGGACCGCAGCGGGCCTTGGTGAGTGCGATGGGGGGGAGGAGTCAGATTTCTCTGTCTCCTCAAACCACTCATCGCAGAGTGTCCCGGGCTCGTCGTCAGCGAGGAAGAGAGGACGGCCGCCGACGACCGGCGAATATGTTGGCCTCGCAGAGGCCAAACTTAGGCTGGCCGAGGCTTGGCAGCTGGAGGCCGAGGCAAGGGAGGTGGCGGCGATATTCGACCCGGGTGCCCCCGTGCCGAGACCATCGCGGTCGAGCGTCCCGCTCCCGGACGAGACGGATATCGCGGAAAATTTCCGCAACCGTCCGACGCGGGATGTCGCGGCCGCTATATTGGAGAGCCTGGATGAGGTGGCCAGGATCTCCGGCGTTTCGAAGGGGCTGAAGGGCAACTTGGCCCGCGCCCTGAGGGTGGCCGCTTTAAACGGCAGGGTGGGGGTGTCCGAGCTTGCGGTTAGGTCAGCTACCGACGCCACGCGTGCCCTGGAGGCCGAGAATGCCGTCCTCAGGGGGCAAATGATGGAGCTGCAGGCGGAGGTGGCCCGGCTCCGGCAGGTGGTGGAGGCGAGAACGGCTGCTGCTGCAATGCCTCCGCCGCCACGCCCGGGAGAGGGCTCAGTATCGCCGCCGATCGTCGGCGCCCGGGATTGCCATCGCTCCGGGCAAGAAAAGTCCTCGCCACCACCTGCGGCTGCGCCCGCAGACTTTCTGGCGCAAATAGGCGCCCTGATAGACGCCAAATTGGCGTCATTCAGGAGAGAGATCGCGCCGCGAACGGACTCGGCCCTGCGATCGGTGGCCCCTGGGCCGTCCGTCCCCACACAGTCTTCGGACAGGGTGGGGCGGAGGGCGAAGAAGAAAAAGAAAGGTGGGAAATCTGGGGCGGCTATAGCGGCCCAGACGGAGCCCGCTCGACCGCGAGCAGAATCGGCGCTACCCCCTGCCGCGCCACCACCCCAGGAGGCGTGGTCCCAGGTGGTTGGCCGGAAGGCCAAAAAGGCGGCTGCCAAGGCCACTGCGGCCGCGAATAAAAAAGGACGGGTGGTCCCGGCGGCCCCCAGGAAGACACCCCTGCCTCCTCGACCGCCACGCACAGCAGCGGTTACCATAACGGTTCCGTCTGGCGTGGACATTACTTACGCGCAGGCGATGGCCACTGCCAGGTCCAAGGTGGACCTGGCAGAAATTGGCATCGCCTCGCTGCGGCCGCGAAGGGCGGTGACTGGGGGGTTAATTTTGGAGGTCCCTGGCACCGATGGGGCCGCAAAGGCCACCGTCCTCGCCACAAAAGTGGCGGAAGCGCTTGCAGGCACCGGCGTAAAGGTCGCGCGTCCGGTCAAAAAAGCTGACCTTAGGGTGCGCGGCCTGGTCGATTCGACCACGCCGGCGGAGGTCGCTGCGGCTGTTGCCCGCGTGGGCGGGTGCAGCGAGGGGGACATCAATACCGGCGAAATCCGGTCTTCCCCCTCGGGATTGGGCACCCTCTGGGTCCGATGTCCTGCCGCGGCCGCTCGCAAGGTTGCTGTCGCGGGCCGGATAACTGTCGGCTGGACCCAGGCAGCCGTGGAGGCCCTGAGTGTCCGGCCTCTGCAGTGTTACCGTTGCCTTGGTGTTGGCCACACCAGTCAGCGGTGCACTTCTGCCGAGGATAGGTCCGACTGCTGCTATAGATGCGGCAGTCGGGACCATAAGGCGGCCGCCTGTACGGCCACGCCCAATTGTCCGCTTTGTGCGGCCGCGGGCAAGCCGTCTGGTCACCGCCTCAGCAGCCGGGCATGTCCTGCCAGTGCGAGGCGAGGCAAGGTAGGCGGCCAAAGGTCGTCTGCCAGATTCAATAAAAAAGGGAAGGAAACCACGATGGCCAAGGCAGCGACCACCGTAGCCAGCAACGAAAAGGCGGCACCGCCTGATGCTACCGCCGCACCCGCGGGGGCGAATGGGGCCACTAAAGTCCCTGACGCCACCGCATCCGCGGCCGTGACGGCGATGGACACGGCTGTGTAATGGGGCCCCCGGGCCCGATAATACAAGTGAACCTCAACTGCTCGGCCAGAGCGCAGGATCTCCTGTTTCAATGCCTGGCCGAGCGGGGTGCCGGGTTGGCAGTCGTGGCGGAGCCGCACAGGGTCCCCAAACATCCACACTGGATGGGGGACTCGATTGGCTCCGCCGCGATTATTTGGGCTGGGAGGTCGGGGTCCCCGCCGTGCTCGCTTATCGAGCGCGGCCTGGGATACGTGGCCGTTGATTGGGGCGGCACCGCGGTTGTGGCGATATACGCACCTCCAAGGTGGTCCCTCGAAGAGTTTGAGCAGTATCTGCACGGGGTAGGGAGATGCGTCTCTCGCTGCCATCCCCGTCCGGTGCTGGTCCTGGGGGACTTCAATGCCAAGGCCACGGCTTGGGGTTCCCCCGTGTCTGACTCGAGGGGCAGGGAGGTGCTGGATTGGGCGGCGGGACTGGAGCTCCGTCTCCTGAACACGGGCTCGGTCCATACGTGCGTGCGGCACAACGGGGGGTCCATCGTTGACCTTTCGTGGGCAACGCCCCCGGCCGCGCGCCGTATTACGGGGTGGAGGGTGGCGGAAGGGGTCGAGACGTTGTCTGACCACAGATACATAGTTCTCGACCTCTCCGCCGCCCCACCATCGACACTCCGTCGTCGCCCCGCCGATGAAGGTTCGCCTCGACCGCGGTGGGCGCTGAAGCGCCTCGACCAGGGCGCTCTGATGGCGGCGGCCCACGTCGTGGCCTGGCCAGCAACACCGGCCGGGCCAGTCGACGGGAATGGGGAGGCCCATTGGTTCCGTGGCGCAATGACGTCCATTTGCGACGTAGCCATGCCCCGGGCCAGGGTCTTCCCGAGGAAGGCGGTGTACTGGTGGTCGTGCGCGATAGCGGAGTTACGCACCGAGTGCGTCCGCGCGCGACGCCAGTACGCTCGCGCCCGTCGACGACGACGTACGGACGACGTTCTGGCTGCCCAGCTGTACGGGCGATATCGGGAGAAGGTGGTCGCCCTGCAGCTGGCCATCAGGCGAGCGAAGGACCAGGCCTGGCGCGATCTCCTCGGCTCTCTAAACCGAGATCCGTGGGGGCGCACATACAAGATGGCATTGGGACGATTGCGTCCCTGGGCGCCCCCCGTGACGGAGAGCCTGGATCCGGGGCTGCTCGGGCGGGTCGTGGACGCTTTATTCCCCGTTAGCGGGGAGGCGTCCCGGCCTGTCCCTGAGCCAGAGGAACATGAGTGGTCCCCGGATCTTGAGGTCGCGCCGGAGGAGATGGCCGGGGTCGTCAAATGGCTCCGGGGCAAGAATACCGCCCCGGGGCCGGACGGTATCCCCGGCCGGGTCTGGCTGCTCGCCGCGAGCGTCCTGGGCGAGAGGCTGAGGAGCCTCTACTCTGGGCTCCTGAGGTCGGGGACGTTCCCCGACCTATGGAGAGAAAGTCGGATGGTCCTCTTGAGGTAGGATGGGAGGCCGGGGGATTCTCCCTCCGCGTACCGGCCCATTTGTCTCCTGGATGAGGCGGGCAAGATCTTCGAGAAGATCATTGTTGCCCGCCTCTCCAGACACCTGTCCCGCGACGGCCCAGATCTGGCGGACTGCCAGTATGGCTTCCGGGAGGGGCGATCGACGGTCGACGCAATCGACCGTCTCAAGTCCCTCTCGGACAATGCCGTGGCAAGGGGCGGGGTGTGCTTGGCGGTGTCCATTGACATCGTCAATGCGTTCAACACCCTGCCCTGGTCCGCCATTAGGGAGGCCCTCGTCGATCACCAGGTGCCTCCCTATCTGAGGCGGGTGATCGGGGCCTACCTGCGGGACAGGTGGGTTGAATACCCGGGCCGGTGCGGGATGATACGGAGGGAAGTGGACCGCGGGGTCCCGCAGGGGTCCGTTTTAGGACCGCTCCTGTGGGACCTAGGTTACAACGCGGTCCTGGAAAAGGCCTCCCTGCCCGACGGTGCCACCCTCGTCTGCTACGCGGACGACACGTTGGTGGTCGCCGTCGGGAGTACCTTCGAGAGGACCATCCGTCGAGCAGAGGTTGCGGTGGCAGCCGTCGTCGCGAGGATCCGCGATCTGGGGCTGAAAATAGCCCCGGAGAAGGCCGAGGCTGTCTGGTTCCACGGACGGCCTCGGTCTCGGCCACCGGCCAGATCGTGGATCCGGGTTGGAGAAGCCTGCGTCGAGGTGAAGTCCCAGTTGAAATATCTCGGACTGATCCTCGACAGCCACTGGTGCTTCGATGCGCATCTCGACCGTCTCGTCCCCCGAGTCGAAAAGGCGGCGGCCTCTTTGGGCCGCCTGCTGCCCAACCTCGGGGGACCGGGAGATTTGGTGCGCCGCCTATACCTGGGCGTGGTGCGGTCTATGGCCTTATACGGAGCCCCAATATGGGCGCCGTACGTGATGACCAGCCGGCGCAACACGCTGTTGTTGCGCAGGCTGCAGAGGCGGATGGCCATCCGCCTCATAAGAGGTTACCGCACCACGTCTACCGTGGCGGCGCTTGCTCTGGCGGGAGAACTTCCATTCGAGCTACAGGCGGCGGTGCGCGCCTATGTTTATAGGCGCACAAGCATCGCTGGCCGTGCTCGAGGGGCCCCGCCGGAGCGAGAGACGGTCGAGGGCTTCGGGCTCCAGGCCCGGCGACTAGCGCTCGCCAGATGGCGTGCCGAGCTTTGCTCCCACGCCGGCGAGCGCGTCCCCGGGGCTCTCCTGCCGCACTTCACCTCGTGGCGGGAGAGACGGCATGGCAGGCTCTCCTACCGAGCGACGCAGGTGTTCACCGGGCATGGCTGCTTCGGTGTCTACCTGTGTCGCATCGGGCGGGAAGCGACGACGGTGTGCCACCATTGTGGCGCGGAGGAAGACTCGGCGCAGCATACGCTGGAGGAATGTCCCGCCTTTTCAGCGCTGCGCCGAGTCCTAAAACGGGAAGTCGGTCACGACCTCGCACTCTCCAGCCTAGTTGGGGCCATGCTGGAGAGCACGGGAAAGTGGGCGGCAGCAATCTCTTTCTGCGAGGAGGTTATGTCGCTGAAGGAGGCTGCCGAGCGGGATCGGGAGCTTACAGATCCCGCCCGACGTGCCCGGGGACGGCGTGCGCGCCCACGCCGAGAAACCCCGGGCAGCTGAGAGTAGGCGGGCGGCGGGTGTACCAGAATATGCTGGTTTCATTGCCCGCCGCCCGCCAACAGAGGAGGACGTCCACTGTTGGGAGTGGGGGATGACGAGTCGCCTGAAGGAGGCGAGGGTTAACTGTAATCCTCCTCCAATAAACTCGTCGTCCCCCCGGCGGCCGCTGTGATCAGGGCGGGGGCCCTGGTCACCTATCGCGCGGTCGCCGTGTCGGGGCGGTGCGGGGTGCGACCCCTCGCGCCGCCGAATTTAAATGGATTTTAGGGGGGAGGATTTATTTTATTTCCCCCCGGGACGCGGCCGGCCATCATTACCATCTTGATGGCCGGCCAGGCGAGGGGGAGCCGCGGTAGTGTTTTTCAAGAGTTCCCGTGGCTCCCCCATTGAATCGCCAGCGATCGGGCCTGCGTCCTCAGGTCGCCGTGGAGGTTATAGTGGGTCAAACCCCACACTACCCTCGTCCCGCTCCCCCGGGCGGGGCGGGGGTGTCTGGCGAGCAGATTTCCTCCACGTAAAATAAAAAAAAAAAAAAAAAAGGTTATGTCAAGGTCCCCCCCATGTCCGCTACCTTGTCGTGGTGGGGGGGCTTCGTGCCCTAATGATCCTCAAGGCTGTGCCGGCGGGGAATTTATTCCCTGGCAGGTTCTACCATGCCGGAGTGGCTTGAGGTGAGGGGCCAACTAAAGTCGGACACATACCGTAAACCTGTGGTCATGTTTTACAGGAACGGGGGTCTTGCCTTAACCGGCCGGGCCGCGAGGATGACAACCTCTCTAAAAAATCCCTAGCCCCAAGCAGTGTTGCGCGGTGAAGAGGGCGTAGCTGGAGTAAGCGCCAGCTATGGTTGGTGGGTGCACCAATCGTTAGCGGACAACCCCGGGGTACCTGGCGACCCCCCGGGCGTATTAGCCTTCCCCGGGTATGGCGGCTCTACCCGGGGTGACCTCCTTTCCGACCACACTCGTGGGATTAAGTATGGAGTCTACTTTTTCACAAACAACCGGGGAGGGGGGAAACGAGCGTGAGGTGGAGGTGCGCGGGCCTATCGTGCGCCTCAAAAGATGCACAGAGCCGGTGTCGCGGAGGCATTCGGCGACACGCGGCAAAAAGAGGACCGCAGCGGGCCTTGGTGAGTGCGATGAGGGGGAGGAGTCAGATTTCTCTGTCTCCTCCCACCACTCATCGCAGAGTGTCCCGGGCTCGTCGTCAGCGAGGAAAAGAGGACGGCCGCCGACGACCGGCGAATATGTTGGCCTCGCAGAGGCCAAACTTAGGCTGGCCGAGGCTTCGCAGCTGGAGGCCGAGGCAAGGGAGGTGGCGGCGATATTCGACCCGGGTGCCCCCGTGCCGAGACCATCGCGATCGAGCGTCCCGCTTCCGGACGAGACGGATATCGCGGAAAATTTCCGCAACCGTCCGACGCGGGATGTCGCGGCCGCTATATTGGAGAGCCTGGATGAGGTGGCCAGGATCTCCGGCGTTTCGAAGGGGCTGAAGGGCAACTTGGCCCGCGCCCTGAGGGTGGCCGCCTTAAACGGCAGGGTAGGGGTGTCCGAGCTGGCAGTGAGATCGGCTACCGACGCCACGCGTGTCCTGGAGGCCGAAAATGCCGTCCTCAGGGGGCAAATGACGGAGCTGCAGGCGGAGGTGGCCCGGCTCCGGCAGGTGGTGGAGGCGAGAACGGCTGCTGCCGCAATGCCTCCGCCGCCGCGCCCGGCAGAGAGCTCAGTATCGCCGCCGATCGTCGGCGCCCGGGATTGCCATCGCTCTGGGCAAGAAAAGTCCTCGCCACCACCTGCGGCTGCGCCCGCAGATTTTCTGGCGCAAATAGGCGCCCTGATAGACGCCAAATTGGCGTCATTCAGGAAGGAGCTCGCGCCGCGAACGGACTCGGCCCTACGATCCGTGGCCCCTGGGCCGTCCGTCCCCTCACAGTCTTCGGACAGGGTGGGGCGGAGGGCGAAGAAGAAGAAGAAAGGTGGGAAGGCTGGGGCGGCTATAGCGGCCCAGACGGAGCCCGCTCGACCTCGAGCAGAATTGGCCCCACCCTCCGCCGCGCCTCCACCACAGGAGGCGTGGTCCCAGGTGGTTGGCCGGAAGGCCAAAAAGGCGGCTGCCAAGGCCACTGCGGCGGCGAATAAAAAAGGACGGGTGATCCCGGCGACCCCCAGGAAGACACCCCTGCCTCCTCGACCGCCACGCACAGCAGCGGTTACCATAACGGTTCCGTCTGGCGTGGACATTACTTACGCGCAGGCGATGGCCACTGCCAGGTCCAAGGTGGACCTGGCAGAAATTGGCATCGCCTCGCTGAGGCCGCGAAGGGCGGTGACTGGGGGGTTAATTTTGGAGGTCCCTGGCACCGATGGGGCCGCCAAGGCCACCGTCCTCGCCACAAAAGTGGCAGAAGCGCTGGCAGGCACCGGCGTAAAGGTCGCGCGTCCGGTCAAAAAAGCTGACCTTAGGGTGCGCGGCCTGGTCGATTCGACCACGCCGGCGGAGGTCGCTGCGGCTGTTGCCCGCGTGGGCGGGTGCAGCGAGGGGGACATCAATACCGGCGAAATCCGGTCTTCCCCTTCGGGATTGGGCACCCTCTGGGTCCGATGTCCTGCCGCGGCCGCTCGCAAGGTTGCTGTCGCGGGCCGGATAACCGTCGGCTGGACCCATGCAGCCGTGGAGGCCCTGAGTGCCCGGCCTCTGCAGTGTTACCGTTGCCTTGATGTTGGCCACACCAGTCAGCGGTGCACTTCTGCCGAGGATAGGTCCGACTGCTGCTATAGATGCGGCAGTCGGGACCATAAGGTGGCAGCCTGTACGGCCACGCCCAATTGTCCGCTTTGTGCGGACGCGGGCAGGCCTTCTGGTCACCGCCTCGGCGGCCGGGTGTGTCCTGTCAGTGCGAGGCGAGGCAAGGTAGGCGGCCAAAGGTCGTCTGCCAGATTCAATAAAAAAGGGAAGGAAACCACGATGGCCAAGGCAGCGACCACCGTGGCCAGCAACGAAAAGGCGGCACCGCCTGATGCTACCGCCGCACCCGCGGGGGCGAATGGGGCCACTAAAGTCCCTGACGCCACCGCATCCGCGGCCGTGACGGCGATGGACACGGCTGTGTAATGGGGCCCCCGGGCCCGATAATACAAGTTAACCTCAACTGCTCGGCCAGAGCGCAGGATCTCCTGTTTCAATGCCTGGCCGAGCGGGGTGCCGGGTTGGCAGTCGTGGCGGAGCCGCACAGGGTCCCCAAACATCCACACTGGATGGGGGACTCGATTGGCTCCGCCGCGATTATTTGGGCTGGGAGGCCGGGGTCCCCGCCGTGCTCGCTTATCGAGCGCGGCCTGGGATACGTGGCCGTTGATTGGGGCGGCACCGCGGTTGTGGCGGTATACGCACCTCCAAGGTGGTCCCTCGAAGAGTTTGAGCAGTATCTGCACGGGGTAGGGAGATGCGTCTCCCGCTGCCATCCCCGTCCGGTGCTGGTCCTGGGGGACTTCAATGCCAAGGCCACGGCTTGGGGTTCCCCCGGGACTGACTCGAGGGGCCGGGAGGTGCTGGATTGGGCGGCGGGACTGGAGCTCCGTCTCCTGAACACGGGCTCGGTCCATACGTGCGTGCGGCATAACGGGGGGTCCATCGTTGACCTCTCGTGGGCAACGCCCCCGGCCGCGCGCCGTATTACGGGGTGGAGGGTGGTGGAAGGGGTCGAGACGTTGTCTGACCATAGATACATAGTTCTCGACCTCTCCGCCGCCCCACCATCGACACCCCGTCGTCGTCCCGCCGATGAGGGTTCGCCTCAACCGCGGTGGGCGCTGAAGCGCCTCGACCAGGACGCTTTGATGGCGGCGTCCCACGTCGTGGCCTGGCCAGCAACACCGGCCGGGCCAGTCGACGGGAATGGGGAGGCCCATTGGTTCCGGGGCGCAATGACGTCGATTTGCGACGTCGCCATGCCCCGGGCCAGGGTCTTCCCGAGGAAGACGGTGTACTGGTGGTCGCGCGAGATAGCGGAATTACGCACCGAGTGCGTTCGCGCGCGACGCCAGTACGCTCGTGCCCGTCGACGACGACGTAGGGACGACGTGCTGGCTGCCCGGCTGTACGGGCGATATCGGGAGAAGGTGGTCGCCCTGCAGCTGGCCATCAGGCGAGCGAAGGACCAGGCCTGACGCGATCTCCTCGGCTCTCTGAACCGAGATCCGTGGGGGCGCCCATACAAGATGGCTTTGGGGCGATTGCGTCCCTGGGCGCCCCCCGTGACGGAGAGCCTGGATCCGGGGCTGCTCGGGCGGGTCGTGGACGCTTTATTCCCCGTTAGCGGGGAGGCGTCCCGGCCTGTCCCTGAGCCAGAGGAACATGAGTGGTCCCCGGATCTTGAGGTCGCGCCGGAGGAGATGGCCGGGGTCGTCAAATGGCTCCGGGGCAAGAATACCGCCCCGGGGCCGGACGGTATCCCCGGCCGGGTCTGGCTGCTCGCCGCGAGCGTCCTGGGCGAGAGGCTGAGGAGCCTCTACTCTGGGCTCCTGAGGTCGGGGACGTTCCCCGACCTATGGAGAGAAAGTCGGATGGTCCTCTTGAGGAAGGATGGGAGGCCGGGGGATTCTCCCTCCGCGTACCGGCCCATTTGTCTCCTGGACGAGGCGGGCAAGATCTTCGAGAAGATCATTGTTGCCCGCCTCTCCAGACACCTGTCCCGCGACGGCCCCGATCTGGCGGACTGCCAGTTTGGCTTCCGGGAGGGGCGATCGACGGTCGATGCTATCGACCGTGTCAAGTCCCTCTCGGACAATGCCGTGGGAAGGGGCGGGGTGTGCTTGGCGGTGTCCATTGACATCGTCAATGCGTTCAACACCCTGCCCTGGTCCGCCATTAGGGGGGCCCTCGTTGATCACCAGGTGCCTCCCTATCTGAGGCGGGTGATCGGGGCCTACCTGCGGGATAGGTGGGTCGAATACCCGGGCCGGTACGGGATGATACGGAGGGAAGTGGACCGCGGGGTCCCGCAGGGGTCCGTTTTAGGACCGCTCCTGTGGGACCTGGGTTACAACGCGGTCCTGGAGAAGGCCTCCCTGCCCGACGGTGCCACCCTCGTCTGCTACGCGGACGACACGTTGGTGGTCGCCGTCGGGAGTACCTTCGAGAGGACCATCCGACGAGCAGAGGTTGCGGTGGCAGCCGTCATCGCGAGGATCCGCGATCTGGGGCTGAAAATAGCCCCGGAGAAGGCCGAGGCTGTCTGGTTCCACGGACGGCCTCGGTCTCGGCCACCGGCCAGATCGTGGGTCCGGGTTGGAGAAGCCTGCGTCGAGGTGAAGTCCGAGTTGAAATATCTCGGACTGATACTCGACAGCCGCTGGAGCTTCGATGCGCATCTCGACCGTCTCGTCCCCCGAGTCGAAAAGGCGGCGGCCTCTTTGGGCCGCTTGCTGCCCAACCTCGGGGGACCGGGAGATTTGGTGCGCCGCCTATACCTGGGCGTGGTGCGGTCTATGGCCTTATACGGTGCCCCAATCTGGGCGCCGTACGTGATGACCAGCCGGCGCAACACGCTGTTGTTGCGCCGGCTGCAGAGGCGGATGGCCATCCGCCTCATAAGAGGTTACCGCACCACGTCTACCGTGGCGGCGCTTGCTCTGGCGGGAGAACTTCCCTTCGAGCTTCAAGCGGCGGTGCGCGCCTATGTTTATAGGCGCACTAGCATCGCCAGCCGTGCTCGAGGGGCCCCGCCGGAGCGTGAGACGGTCGAGGGCTTCGAGCTCCAGGCCCGGCGAGTAGCGCTCGCCAGATGGCGTGCCGAGCTTTGCTCCCACGCCGGCGAGCGCGTCCCCGGGGCTCTCCTGCCGCACTTCACCTCGTGGCGGGAGAGACGGCATGGCAGGCTCTCCTACCGAGCGACGCAGGTGTTCACCGGGCATGGCTGCTTCGGTGTCTACCTGTGTCGCATCGGGCGGGAAGCGACGACGGTGTGCCACCATTGTGGCGCGGAGGAAGACTCGGCGCAGCACACGCTGGAGGAATGTCCCGCCTTTTCAGCGCTGCGCCGAGTCCTAAAACGAGAAGTCGGCCACGACCTCGCACTCTCCAGCCTAGTTGGGGCCATGCTGGAGGGCCCGGGGAAGTGGGCGGCAGCAATCTCTTTCTGCGAGGAGGTTATGTCGCGGAAGGAGGCTGCCGAGCGGGATCGGGAGCTTTCAGATCCCGCCCGACGTGCCCGGGGACGGCGTGCGCGCCCACGCCGAGAAACCCCGGGCAGCTGAGAGTAGGCGGGCGGCGGGTGTACCAGAACATGCTGGTCTCATTGCCCGCCGCCCGCCAACAGAGGAGGACGTCCACTGTTGGGGATGGGGGATGACGAGTCGCCTGAGGGAGGCGAGGACTAATTGTGATCCTCCTCCGGTATACTCGTCGTCCCCCCGGCGGCCGCTGTGATCAGGGCGGGGGCTCTGGTCACCTATCGCGCGGTCGCCGTGTCGGGGCGGTGCGGGGTGCGACCCCTCGCGCCGCCGAATTTAAATGGATTTTAGGGGGGAGGATTATATCTCCCCCGGGACGCGGCCGGCCATCCTTACCATCCTGATGGCCGGCCAGGCGAGGGGGAGCCGCGGTAGTGTTCTTCAAGAGTTCCCGTGGCTCCCCCGTTGAATCGCCAGCGATCGGTCCTGCGTCCTCAGGTCGCCGTGGAGGTTTTAGTGGGTCAAACCCCACACTACCCTCGTCCCGCTCCCCCGGGCGGGGCGGGGGTGTCTGGCGAGCAGATTTCCTCCACGTAAAATAAAAAAAAAAAAAAAAAAAAGGTTATGTCAAGGTTTGGCGATATACGCACCTCCAAGGTGGTCCCTCGAAGAGTTTGAGCAGTATCTGGACGGGTTAGGGAGATGCGTCTCCCGCTGCCATCCCCGTCCGGTGCTGGTCCTGGGGGACTTTAATGCCAAGGCCACGGCTTGGGGTTCCCCCGGGACTGATTCGAGGGGCCGGGAGGTGCTGGATTGGGCGGCGGGACTGGAGTTCCGTCTCCTGAACACGGGCTCGGTCCATACGTGCGTGCGGCATAACGGGGGGTCCATCGTTGACCTTTCGTGGGCAACGCCCCAGGCCGCGCGCCGTATTACGGGGTGGAGGGTGGCGGAAGGGGTCGAGACGTTGTCTGACCACAGATACATAGTTCTCCACCTCTCCGCCGCCCCACCATCGACACTCCGTCGTCGCCCCGCCGATGAAGGTTCGCCTCGACCGCGGTGGGCGCTGAAGCGCCTCGACCAGGACGCTCTGATGGCGGCGGCCCACGTCGTGGCCTGGCCAGCAACACCGGCCGGGCCAGTCGACGGGAATGAGGAGGCCCGTTGGTTCCGGGGCGCAATGACGTCGGTTTGCGACGTCGCCATGCCCCGGGCCAGGGTCTTCCCGAGGAAGGCGGTGTACTGGTGGTCGCGCGCGATAGCGGAATTACGCACCGAGTGCGTCCGCGCGCGACGCCAGTACGCTCGCGCCCGTCGACGACGACGTACGGACGACGTGCTGGCTGCCCAGCTGTACGGTCGATATCGGGAGAAGGTGGTCGCCCTGCAGCTGGCCATCAGGCGAGCGAAGGACCAGGCCTGGCGCGATCTCCTCGGCTCTCTAAACCGAGATCCGTGGGGGCGCCCATACAAGATGGCATTGGGACGATTGCGTCCCTGGGCGCCCCCCGTGACGGAGAGCCTGGATCCGGGGCTGCTCGGGCGGGTCGTGGACGCTTTATTCCCCGTTAGCGGGGAGGCGTCCCGGCCCGTCCCTGAGCCAGAGGAACATGAGTGGTCCCCGGATCTTGAGGTCGCGCCGGAGGAGATGGTCGGGGTCGTCAAATGGCTCCGGGGCAAGAATACCGCCCCGGGGCCGGACGGTATCCCCGGCCGGGTCTGGCTGCTCGCCGCGAGCGTCCTGGGGGAGAGGCTGAGGAGCCTCTACTCTGGGCTCCTGAGGTCGGGGACGTTCCCCGACCTATGGAGAGAAAGTCGGATGGTCCTCTTGAGGAAGGATGGGAGGCCGGGGGATTCTCCCTCCGCGTACCGGCCCATTTGTCTCCTGGATGAGGCGGGCAAGATCTTCGAGAAGATCATTGTTGCCCGCCTCTCCAGACACCTGTCCCGCGACGGCCTCGATCTGGCGGACTGCCAGTTTGGCTTCCGGGAGGGGCGATCGACGGTCGACGCAATCGACCGCCTCAAGTCCCTCTCGGACAATGCCGTGGCAAGGGGCGGGGTGTGCTTGGCGGTATCCATTGACATCGTCAATGCGTTCAACACCCTGCCCTGGTCCGCCATTAGGGAGGCCCTCATCGATCACCAGGTGCCTCCCTATCTGAGGCGGGTGATCGGGGCCTACCTGCGGGACAGGTGGGTTGAATACCCGGGCCGGTGCGGGATGATACGGAGGGAAGTGGACCGCGGGGTCCCTCAGGGGTCCGTTTTAGGACCGCTCCTGTGGGACCTTGGTTACAACGCGGTCCTGGAGAAAGCCTCCCTGCCCGACGGTGCCACCCTCGTCTGCTACGCGGACGATACGTTGGTGGTCGCCGTCGGGAGTACCTTCGAGAGGACCATCCGACGAGCAGAGGTTGCGGTGGCAGCCGTCGTCGCGAGGATCCGCGATCTGGGGCTGAAAATGGCCCCGGAGAAGGCCGAGGCTGTCTGGTTTCACGGACGGCCTCGGTCTCGGCCACCGGCCAGATCGTGGATCCGGGTTGGAGAAGCCTGCGTCGAGGTGAAGTCCGAGTTGAAATATCTCGGACTGATCCTCGACAGCCGCTGGAGCTTCGATGCGCATCTCGACCGTCTCGTCCCCCGAGTCGAAAAGGCGGCGGCCTCTTTGGGCCGACTGCTGCCCAACCTCGGGGGACCGGGAGATTTGGTGCGCCGCCTATACCTGGGCGTGGTGCGGTCTATGGCCTTGTACGGTGCCCCAATATGGGCGCCGTACGTGATGACCAGCCGGCGAAACACGTTGTTGTTGCGCCGGCTGCAGAGGCGGATGGCCATCCGCCTCATAAGAGGTTACCGCACCACGTCTACCGTGGCGGCGCTTGCTCTGGCGGGAGAACTTCCCTTCGAGCTTCAGGCGGCGGTTCGCGCCTATGTTTATAGGCGCACTAGCATCGCCAGCCGTGCTCGAGGGGCCCCGCCGGAGCGAGAGACGGTCGAGGGCTTCGAGCTCCAGGCCCGGAGACTAGCGCTCGCCAGATGGCGTGCCGAGCTTTGCTCCCACGCCGGCGAGCGCGTCCCCGGGGCTCTCCTGCCGCACTTCACCTCGTGGCGGGAGAGACGGCATGGCAGGCTCTCCTACCGAGCGACGCAGGTGTTCACCGGGCATGGCTGCTTCGGTGTCTACCTGTGTCGCATCGGGCGGGAAGCGACGACGGTGTGCCACCACTGTGGCGCGGAGGAAGACTCGGCACAGCACACGCTGGAGGAATGTCCCGCCTTTTCAGCGCTGCGCCGAGTCCTAAAACGGGAAGTCGGTCACGACCTCGCACTCTCCAGCCTAGTTGGGGCCATGCTGGAGAGCCCGGGGAAGTGGGCGGCAGCAATCTCTTTCTGCGAGGATGTTATGTCGCGGAAGGAGGCTGCCGAGCGGGATCGGGAGCTTACAGATCCCGCCCGACGTGCCCGGGGACGGCGTGCGCGCCCACGCCGAGAAACCCCGGGCAGCTGAGAGTAGGCGGGCGGCGGGTGTACCAGAACATGCTGGTTTCATTGCCCGCCGCCCGCCAACAGAGGAGGACCTCCACTGTTGGGAGTGGGGGATGACGAGTCGCCTGATGGAGGGGAGGGTTAACTGTGATCCTCCTCCAATATACTCGTCGTCCCCCCGGCGGCCGCTGTGATCATGGCGGGGGCCCTGGTCACCTATCGCGCGGTCGCCGTGTCGGGGCGGTGCGGGGTGCGACCCCTCGCGCCGCCGAATTTAAATGGATTTTAGGGGGGAGGATTTATCTCCCCCCGGGACGCGGCCGGCCATCGTTACCATCTTGATGGCCGGCCAGGCGAGGGGGAGCCGCGGTAGTGTTCTTCAAGAGTTCCCGTGGCTCCCCCGTTGAATCGCCAGCGATCGGTCCTGCGTCTTCAGGTCGCCGTGGAGGTTTTAGTGGGTCGATCCCCACACTACCCTCGTCCCGCTCCCCCGGGCGGGGCGGGGGTGTCTGGCGAGCAGATTTCCTCCACGTAAAATAAAAAAAAAAAAAAAAAAGGTTATGTCAAGGTTATGTCAAGGTTATGTCAAGGTTATGTCAAGGTTATGTCAAGGTTATGTCAAGGTTATGTCAAGGTTATGTCAAGGTTCGATCTCCTCGGCTCTCTGAACCGAGATCCATGGGGGCGCCCATACAAGATGGCATTGGGACGATTGCGTCCCTGGGCGCCCCCCGTGACGGAGAGCCTGGATCCGGGGCTGCTCGGGCGGGTCGTGGACGCTTTATTCCCCGTTAGCGGGGAGGCGTCCCGGCCCGTCCCTGAGCCAGAGGAACATGAGTGGTCCCCGGATCTTGAGGTCGCGCCGGAGGAGATGGCCGCGGTCGTCCAATGGCTCCGGGGCAAGAATGCCGCCCCGGGGCCGGACGGTATCCCCGGCCGGGTCTGGTTGCTCGCCGCGAGCGTCCTGGGGGAGAGGCTGAGGAGCCTCTACTCTGGGCTCCTGAGGTCGGGGACGTTCCCCGACCTATGGAGAGAAAGTCGGATGGTCCTCTTGAGGAAGGTTGGGAGGCCGGGGGATTCTCCCTCCTCGTACCGGCCCATTTGTCTCCTGGATGAGGCGGGCAAGATCTTCGAGAAGATTATTGTTGCCCGCCTCTCCAGACACCTGTCCCGCGACGGCCCAGATCTGGCGGACTGCCAGTTTGGCTTCCGGGAGGGGCGATCGACGGTCGACGCTATCGACCGTCTCAAGTCCCTCTCGGACAATGCTGTGGCAAGGGGCGGGGTGTGCTTGGCGGTGTCCATTGACATCGTCAATGCGTTCAACACCCTGCCCTGGTCCGCCATTAGGGAGGCCCTCGTCGATCACCAGGTGCCTCCCTATCTGAGGCGGGTGATCGGGGCCTACCTGCGGGACAGGTGGGTTGAATACCCGGGCCGGTGCGGGATGATACGGAGGGAAGTGGACCGCGGGGTCCCGCAGGGGTCCGTTTTAGGACCGCTCCTGTGGGACCTGGGTTACAACGCGGTCCTGGAGAAGGCCTCCCTGCCCGACGGTGCCACCCTCGTCTGCTACGCGGACGACACGTTGGTGGTCGCCGTCGGGAGTACCTTCGAGAGGACCATCCGACGAGCAGAGGTTGCGGTGGCAGCCGTCGTCGCGAGGATCCGCGATCTGGGGCTGAAAATAGCCCCGGAGAAGGCCGAGGCTGTCTGGTTTCACGGACGGCCTCGGTCTCGGCCACCGGCCAGATCGTGGATCCGGGTTGGAGAAGCCTGCGTCGAGGTGAAGTCCCAGTTGAAATATCTCGGACTGATCCTCGACAGCCGCTGGAGCTTCGGTGCGCATCTCGACCGTCTCGTCCCCCGAGTCGAAAAGGCGGCGGCCTCTTTGGGCCGCCTGCTGCCCAACCTCGGGGGACCGGGAGATTTGGTGCGCCGCCTATACCTGGGCGTGGTGCGGTCTATGGCCTTATACGGTGCCCCAATCTGGGCGCCGTACGTGATGACCAGCCGGCGCAGCACGCTGTTGTTGCGCCGGCTGCAGAGGCGGATGGCCATCCGCCTCATAAGAGGTTACCGCACCGCGTCTACCGTGGCGGCGCTTGCTCTGGCGGGTGAACTTCCCTTCGAGCTTCAGGCGGCGGTGCGCGCCTGTGTTTACAGGCGCACTAGCATCGCCAGCCGTGCTCGGGGGTCCCCGCCGGAGCGAGAGACGGTCGAGGGCTTCGAGCTCCAGGCCCGGAGACTAGCGCTCGCCAGATGGCGTGCCGAGCTTTGCTCCCACGCCGGCGAGCGCGTCCCCGGGGCTCTCCTGCCGCACTTCACCTCGTGGCGGGAGAGACGGCATGGCAGGCTCTCCTACCGAGCGACGCAGGTGTTCACCGGGCATGGCTGCTTCGGTGTCTACCTGTGTCGCATCGGGCGGGAAGCGACGACGGTGTGCCACCATTGTGGCGCGGAGGAAGACTCGGCGCAGCACACGCTGGAGGAATGTCCCGCCTTTTCAGCGCTGCGCCGAGTCCTAAAACGGGAAGTCGGTCACCACCTCGCACTCTCCAGCCTAGTTGGGGCCATGCTGGAGAGCCCGGGGAAGTGGGCGGCAGCAATCTCTTTCTGCGAGGAAGTTATGTCGCGGAAGGAGGCTGCCGAGCGTGATCGGGAGCTTACAGATCCCGCCCGACGTGCCCGGGGACGGCGGGCGCGCCCACGCCGAGAAACCCCGGGCAGCTGAGAGTAGGCGGGCGGCGGGTGTACCAGAACATGCTGGTTTCATTGCCCGCCGCCCGCCAACAGAGGAGGACGTCCACTGTTGGGGATGGGGGATGACGAGTCGCCTGAAGGAGGCGAGGGTTAACTGTAATCCTCCTCCAATATACTCGTCGTCCCCCCGGCGGCCGCTGTGATCAGGGCGGGGGCCCTGGTCACCTATCGCGCGGTCGCCGTGTCGGGGCGGTGCGGGGTGCGACCCCTCGCGCCGCCGAATTTAAATGGATTTAGGGGGGAGGATTATATCTCCCCCGGGACGCGGCCGGCCATCCTTACCATTCTGATGGCCGGCCAGGCGAGGGGGAGCCGCGGTAGTGTTCTTCAAGAGTTCCCGTGGCTCCCCCGTTGAATCGCCAGCGATCGGTCCTGCGTCCTCAGGTCGCCGTGGAGGTTTTAGTGGGTCAAACCCCACACTACCCTCGTCCCGCTCCCCCGGGCGGGGCGGGGGTGTCTGGCGAGCAGATTTCCTCCACGTAAAATAAAAAAAAAAAAAAAAAAAAAAAAAAAAAAAAAAAGGTTATGTCAAGGTTCCCCCCCGTGTCCGCTACCTTGTCGTGGTGGGGGGGCTTCGTGCCCTAATGATCCTCAAGGCTGTGCCGGCGGGGAATTTATTCCCTGGCAGGTTCTACCATGCCGGAGTGGCTTGAGGTGAGGGGCCAACTAAAGTCGGACACATACCGTAAACCTGTGGTCATGTTTTACAGGAACGGGGGTCTTGCCTTAACCGGCCGGGCCGCGAGGATGACAACCTCTCTAAAAAATCCCTAGCCCCAAGCAGTGTTGCGCGGTGATGAGGGTGTAGCTGGAGTAAGCGCCAGCTATGGTTGGTGGGTGCACCAATCTTTAGCGGACAACCCCGGGGTACCTGGCGACCCCCGGGTGTATTAGCCTTCCCCGGGTATGGCGGCTCTGCCCGGGGTGACCTTCTTTCCGACCACACTCGTGGGACCAATTATGGATTCTTTTTCAATTACAACCGGGGAGGGGGGAAACGAGCGTGAGGTGGAGGTGCGCGGGCCTATCGTGCGCCTCAAAAGATGTGCAGAGCCGGTGTCGCGGAGGCATTCGGCAACACGCGGCAAAAAGAGGACCGCAGCGGGCCTTGGTGAGTGCGATGAGGGCGAGGAGTCAGATTTCTCTGTCTCCTCCCACCACTCATCGCAGAGTGTCCCGGGCTCGTCGTCAGCGAGGAAGAGAGGACGGCCGCCGACGACCGGCGAATATGTTGGCCTCGCAGAGGCCAAACTTAGGCTGGCCGAGGCCTCGCAGCTGGAGGCCGAGGCAAGGGAGGTGGCGGCAATATTCGACCCGGGTGCCCCCGTGCCGAGACCATCGCGGTCGAGCGTTCCGCTCCCGGACGAGACGGATATCGCGGAAAATTTCCGCAACCGTCCGACGCGGGATGTCGCGGCCGCTATATTGGAGAGCCTGGATGAGGTGGCCAGGATCTCCGGTGTGTCAAAGGGGCTGAAGGGCAACTTGGCCCGCGCCCTGAGGGTGGCCGCCTTAAACGGGAGGGTAGGGGTGTCGGAGCTGGCAGTGAGGTCAGCTACCGACGCCACGCGTGTCCTGGAGGCCGAAAATGCTGTCCTCAGGGGGCAAATGATGGAGCTGCAGGCGGAGGTGGCCCGGCTCCGGCAGGTGGTGGAGGCGAGAACGGCTGCTGCCGCAATGCCTCCGCCGCCGCGCCCGGGAGAGGGCTCAGTATCGCCGCCGATCGTCGGCGCCCGGGATTGCCATCGCTCCGGGCAAGAAAAGTCCTCGCCACCACC
The DNA here is from genome assembly GCF_051020955.1 of Megalopta genalis. Taxonomy (NCBI): domain Eukaryota; kingdom Metazoa; phylum Arthropoda; class Insecta; order Hymenoptera; family Halictidae; genus Megalopta; species Megalopta genalis. The sequence continues at coordinate 576,446 of NW_027476167.1, forward strand.
TACGGCTGCGCCCGCAGATTTTCTGGTGCAGATAAGCGCCCTGATAGACGCCAAATTGGCGTCATTCAGGAGGGAGCTCGCGCCGCGAACGGACTCGGCCCTGCGATCGGTGGCCCCTGGGCCGTCCGTCCCCTCACAGTCTTCGGACAGGGTGCGGCGGAGGGCGCAGAAGAAGAAGAAAGGTGGGAAAGCTGGGGCGGCTAAAGCGGCCCAGACGGAGCCCGCTCGACCGCGAGCAGAATTGGCTCCACCCTCCGCTGCGCCTCCACCCCAGGAGGCGTGGTCCCAGGTGGTTGGCCGGAAGGCCAAAAAGGCGACTGCCAAGGCCACTGCGGCGGCGAATAAAAAAGGACGGGTGGTCCCGGCGGCCCCCAGGAATACACCCCTGCCTCCTCGACCGCCACGCACAGCAGCGGTTACCATAACGGTTCCGTCTGGCGTGGACATTACTTACGCGCAGGCGATGGCCACTGCCAGGTCCAAGGTGGACCTGGCAGAAATTGGCATCGCCTCGCTGCGGCCGCGAAGGGCGGTGACTGGGGGGTTAGTTTTGGAGGTCCCTGGCACCGATGGGGCCGCCAAGGCCACCGTCCTCGCCACAAAAGTGGCGGAAGCGCTGGCAGGCACCGGCGTAAAGGTCGCGCGTCCGGTCAAAAAAGCTGAACTTAGGGTGCGCGGCCTGGTCGATTCGACCACGCCGGCGGAGGTCGCTGCGGCTGTTGCCCGCGTGGGCGGGTGCAGCGAGGGGGACATCAATACCGGCGAAATCCGGTCTTCCCCCTCGGGATTGGGCACCCTCTGGGTCCGATGTCCTGCCGCGGCCGCTCGCAAGGTTGCTGTCGCGGGCCGGATAACCGTCGGCTGGACCCAGGCAGCCGTGGAGGCCCTGAGTGCCCGGCCTCTGCAGTGTTACCGTTGCCTTGGTGTTGGCCACACCAGTCAGCGGTGCACTGCTGCCGAGGATAGGTCCGACTGCTGTTATAGATGCGGCAGTCGGGACCATAAGGTGGCAGCCTGTACGGCCACGCCCAATTGTCCCCTTTGTGCGGGCGCGGGCAAGCCGTCTGGTCACCGCCTCGGCAGCCGGGCATGTCCTGCTAGTGCGGGGCGAGGCAAGGGAGGCGGCCAAAGGCCGTCTGCCAGATTTAATAAAAAGAGGAAGGAAACCACGATGGCCAAGGCAGCGACCACCGTGGCCAGCAAAGAAAAGGCGGCACCGCCTGATGCTACCGCCGCGCCCGCGTGGGCGGATGGGGCCACTAAAGTCCCAGACGCCACCGCATCCGCGGCCGTGACGGCGATGGACACGGCTGTGTAATGGGGCCCCCGGGCCCGATAATACAAGTTAACCTCAACTGCTCGGCCAGAGCGCAGGATCTCCTGTTTCAATGCATGGCCGAGCGGGGAGCCGGGTTGGCAGTCGTGGCGGAGCCGCACAAGGTCCCCAAACATCCACACTGGATGGGGGACTCGATTGGCTCCGCCGCGATTATTTGGGCTGGGAGGCCGGGGTCCCCGCCGTGCTCGCTTATCGAGCGCGGCCTGGGATACGTGGTCGTCGATTGGGGCGGCACCGCGGTTGTGGCGATATACGCACCTCCAAGGTGGTCCCTCGAAGAGTTTGAGCAGTATCTGGACGGGGTAGGGAGATGCGTCTCCCGCTGCCATCCCCGTCCGGTGCTGGTCCTGGGGGACTTTAATGCCAAGGCCACGGCTTGGGGTTCCCCCGGGACTGATTCGAGGGGCCGGGAGATGCTGGATTGGGCGGCGGGACTGGAGCTCCGTCTCCTGAACACGGGCTCGGTCCATACGTGCGTGCGGCATAACGGGGGGTCCATCGTTGACCTTTCGTGGGCAACGCCCCAGGCCGCGCGCCGTATTACGGGGTGGAGGGTGGCGGAAGGGGTCGAGACGTTGTCTGACCACAGATACATAGTTCTCGACATCTCCGCCGCCCCACCATCGACACTCCGTCGTCGCCCCGCCGATGAAGGTTCGCCTCGACCGCGGTGGGCGCTGAAGCGCCTCGACCAGGACGCTCTGATGGCGGCGGCCCACGTCGTGGCCTGGCCAGCAACACCGGCCGGGCCAGTCGACGGGAATGGGGAGGCCCGTTGGTTCCGGGGCGCAATGACATCGGTTTGCGACGTCGCCATGCCCCGGGCCAGGGTCTTCCCGAGGAAGGCGGTGTACTGGTGGTCGCGCGAGATAGCGGAATTACGCACCGAGTGCGTTCGCGCGCGACGCCATTACGCTCGCGCCCGTCGACGACGACGAACGGACGACGTGCTGGCTGCCCAGCTGTACGGGCGATATCGGGAGAAGGTGGTCGCCCTGCAGCTGGCCATCAGGCAAGCGAAGGACCGGGCCTGGCGCGATCTCCTCGGCTCTCTGAACCGAGATCCGTGGGGGCGCCCATACAAGATGGCTTTGGGGCGATTGCGTCCCTGGGCGCCCCCCGTGACGGAGAGCCTGGATCCGGGGCTGCTCGGGCGGGTCGTTGACGCTTTATTCCCCGTTAGCGGGGAGGCGCCCCGACCCGTCCCTGAGCCAGAGGAACATGAGTGGTCCCCGGATCTTGAGGTCGCGCCGGAGGAGATGGCCGGGGTCGTCAAATGGCTCCGGGGCAAGAATACCGCCCCGGGGCCGGACGGTATCCCCGGCCGGGTCTGGTTGCTCGCCGCGAGCGTCCTGGGGGAGAGGCTGAGGAGCCTCTACTCTGGGCTCCTGAGGACGGGGACGTTCCCCGACCTATGGAGAGAAAGTCGGATGGTCCTCTTGAGGAAGGATGGGAGGACGGGGGATTCTCCCTCCGCGTACCGGCCCATTTGTCTCCTGGATGAGGCGGGCAAGATCTTCGAGAAGATCATTGTTGCCCGCCTCTCCAGACACCTGTCCCGCGACGGCCCAGATCTGGCGGACTGCCAGTTTGGCTTCCGGGAGGGGCGATCGACGGTCGACGCAATCGACCGCCTCAAGTCCCTCTCGGACAATGCCGTGGCAAGGGGCGGGGTGTGCTTGGCGGTGTCCATTGACATCGTCAATGCGTTCAACACCCTGCCCTGGTCCGCCATTAGGGAGGCCCTCGTCGATCACCAGGTGCCTCCCTATCTGAGGCGGGTGATCGGAGCCTACCTGCGGGACAGGTGGGTTGAATACCCGGGCCGGTACGGGATGATACGGAGGGAAGTGGACCGCGGGGTCCCGCAGGGGTCCGTTTTAGGACCGCTCCTGTGGGACCTGGGTTACAACGCGGTCCTGGAGAAGGCCTCCCTGCCCGACGGTGCCACCCTCGTCTGCTACGCGGACGACACGTTGGTGGTCGCCGTCGGGAGTACCTTCGAGAGGACCATCCGACGAGCAGAGGTTGCGGTGGCTGCCGTCGTCGCGAGGATCCGCGATCTGGGGCTGAAAATAGCCCCGGAGAAGGCCGAGGCTGTCTGGTTTCACGGACGGCCTCGGTCTCGGCCACCGGCCAGATCGTGGATCCGGGTTGGGGAAGCCTGCGTAGAGGTGAAGTCCGAGTTGAAATATCTCGGACTGATCCTCGACAGCCGCTGGAGCTTCGATGCGCATCTCGGCCGTCTCGTCCCCCGAGTCGAAAAGGCGGCGGTCTCTTTGGGCCGCCTGCTGCCCAACCTCGGGGGACCGGGAGATTTGGTGCGCCGCCTATACCTGGGCGTGGTGCGGTCTATGGCCTTATACGGTGCCCCAATATGGGCGCCGTACGTGATGACCAGCCGGCGCAACACGCTATTGTTGCGCCGGCTGCAGAGGCGGATGGCCATCCGCCTCATAAGAGGTTACCGCACCACGTCTACCGTGGCGGCGCTTGCTCTGGCGGGAGAACTTCCCTTCGAGCTTCAGGCGGCGGTGCGCGCCTATGTTTATGGGCGCACAAGCATCGCCAGCCGTGCTCGAGGGGCCCCGCCGGAGCGAGAGACGGTCGAGGGCTTCGAGCTCCAGGCCCGGAGACTAGCGCTCGCCAGATGGCGTGCCGAGCTTTGCTCCCACGCCGGCGAGCGCGTCCCCGGGGCTCTCCTGCCGCACTTCACCTCGTGGCGGGAGAGACGGCATGGCAGGCTCTCCTACCGAGCGACGCAGGTGTTCACCGGGCATGGCTGCTTTGGTGTCTACCTGTGTCGCATCGGGCGGGAAGCGACGACGGTGTGCCACCATTGTGGCGCGGAGGAAGACTCGGCGCAGCACACGCTGGAGGAATGTCCCGCCTTTTCAGCGCTGCGCCGAGTCCTAAAACGAGAAGTCGGCCACGACCTCGCACTCTCCAGCCTAGTTGGGGCCATGCTGGAGAGCCCAGGGAAGTGGGCGGCAGCAATCTCTTTCTGCGAGGAGGTTATGTCGCGGAAGGAGTCTGCCGAGCGGGATCGGGAGCTTACAGATCCCGCCCGACGTGCCCGGGGACGGCGTGCGCGCCCACGCCGAGAAACCCCGGGCAGCTGAGAGTAGGCGGGCGGCGGGTGTACCAGAACATGCTGTTTTCATTGCCCGCCACCCGCCAACAGAGGAGGACCTCCACTGTTGGGAGTGGGGGATGACGAGTCGCCTGAAGGAGGCGAGGAATAACTGTGATCCTCCTCCAATATACTCGTCGCCCCCCGGCGGCCGCTGTGATCAGGGCGGGGGCCCTGTCACCTATCGTACGGTCGCCGTGTCGGGGCGGTGCGGGGTGCGACCCCTCGCGCCGCCGAATTTCAATGTATTTAGGGGGGTGGATTCATTTCCCCCCCGGGACGCGGCCGGCCATCGTTACCATCTTGATGGCCGGCCAGGCGAGGGGGAGCCGCGGTAGTGTTCTTCAAGAGTTCCCGTGGTTCCCCCGTTGAATCGCCAGCGATCGGTCCTGCGTCCTCAGGTCGCCGTGGAGGTTTTAGTGGGTCAAACCCCACACTACCCTCGTCCCGCTCCCCCGGGCGGGGCGGGGGTGTCTGGCGAGCAGATTTCCTCCACGTAAAATAAAAAAAAAAAAAGGTTATGTCAAGGTTATGTCAAGGTTATGTCAAGGTTATGTCAAGGTTATGTCAAGGTTATGTCAAGGTTCAGGCTCTCCTACCGAGCGACGCAGGTGTTCACCGGGCATGGCTGCTTCGGGGTCTACCTGTGTCGCATCGGGCGGGAAGCGACGACGGTGTGCCACCATTGTGGCGCGGAGGAAGACTCGGCGCAGCACACGCTGGAGGAATGTCCCGCCTTTTCAGCGCTGCGCCGAGTCCTAAAACGAGAAGTCGGCCACGACCTCGCACTCTCCAGCCTAGTTGGGGCCATGCTGGAGGGCCCGGGGAAGTGGGCGGCAGCAATCTCTTTCTGCGAGGAGGTTATGTCGCGGAAGGAGGCTGCCGAGCGGGATCGGGAGCTTACAGATCCCGCCCGACGTGCCCGGGGACGGCGTGCGCGCCCACGCCGAGAAACCCCGGGCAGCTGAGAGTAGGCGGGCGGCGGGTGTACCAGAACATGCTGGTTTCATTGCCCGCCGCCCGCCAACAGAGGAGGACGTCCACTGTTGGGAGTGGGGGATGACGAGTCGCCTGAAGGAGGCGAGGGTTAACTGTAATCCTCCTCCAATATACTCGTCGTCCCCCCGGCGGCCGCTGTGATCAGGGCGGGGGCCCTGGTCACCTATCGCGCGGTCGCCGTGTCGGGGCGGTGCGGGGTGCGACCCCTCGCGCCGCCGAATTTAAATGGATTTTAGGGGGGAGGATTTATTTTATTTCCCCCCGGGACGCGGCCGGCCATCGTTACCATCTTGACGGCCGGCCAGGCGAGGGGGAGCCGCGGTAGTGTTCTTCAAGAGTTCCCGTGGCTCCCCCGTTGAATCGCCAGCGATCGGTCCTGCGTCCTCAGGTCGCCGTGGAGGTTTTAGTGGGTCAATCCCCACACTACCCTCGTCCCGCTCCCCCGGGCGGGGCGGGGGTGTCTGGCGAGCAGATTTCCTCCACGTAAAATAAAAAAAAAAAAAAATAAAAAAAAAAAAAAAGGTTATGTCAAGGTTATGTCAAGGTTCCCCCCCGTGTCCGCTACCTTGTCGTGGTGGGGGGGCTTCGTGCCCTAATGATCCTCAAGGCTGTGCCGGCGGGGAATTTATTCCCTGGCAGGTTCTACCATGCCGGAGTGGCTTGAGGTGAGGGGCCAACTAAAGTCGGACACATACCGTAAACCTGTGGTCATGTTTTACAGGAACGGGGGTCTTGCCTTAACCGGCCGGGCCGCGAGGATGACAACCTCTCTAAAAAATCCCTAGCCCCAAGCAGTGTTGCGCGGTGAAGAGGGCGTAGCTGGAGTAAGCGCCAGCTATGGTTGGTGGGTGCACCAATCGTTAGCGGACAACCCCGGGGTACCTGGCGACCCCCCGGGCGTATTAGCCTTCCCCGGGTATGGCGGCTCTACCCGGGGTGACCTCCTTTCCGACCACACTCGTGGGACCAATTATGGATTCTTTTTCACAAACAACCGGGGAGGGGGGAAACGAGCGTGAGGCGGAGGTGCGCGGGCCTATCGTGCGCCTCCAAAGATGTACAGAGCCGGTGTCGCGGAGGCATTCTGCAACACGCGGCAAAAAGAGGACCGCAGCGGGCCTTGGTGAGTGCGATGACGGGGAGGAGTCAGATTTCTCTGTCTCCTCCCACCACTCATCGCAGAGTGTCCCGGGCTCTTCGTCGGCGAGGAAGAGAGGACGGCCGCCGACGACCGGCGAATATGTTGGCCTCGCAGAGGCCAAACTTAGGCTGGCCGAGGCTTCGCAGCTGGAGGCCGAGGCAAGGGAGGTGGCGGCGATATTCGACCCGGGTGCCCCCGTGCCGAGACCATCGCGGTCGAGCGTCCCGCTCCCGGACGAGACGGATATCGCGGAAAATTTCCGCAACCGTCCGACGCGGGATGTCGCGGCCGCTATATTGGAGAGCCTGGATGAGGTGGCCAGGATCTCCGGCGTTTCGAAGGGGCTGAAGGGCAACTTGGCCCGCGCCCTGAGGGTGGCCGCTTTAAACGGCAGGGTGGGGGTGTCCGAGCTTGCGGTTAGGTCAGCAACCGACGCCACGCGTGTCCTGGAGGCCGAGAATGCCGTCCTCAGGGGGCAAATGACGGAGCTGCAGGCGGAGGTGGCCCGGCTCCGGCAGGTGGTGGAGGCGAGAACGGCTGCTGCTGCAATGCCTCCGCCGCCACGCCCGGGAGAGGGCTCAGTATCGCCGCCGATCGTCGGCGCCCGGGATTGCCATCGCTCCGGGCAAGAAAAGTCCTCGCCACCACCTGCGGCTGCGCCCGCAGACTTTCTGGCGCAAATAGGCGCCCTGATAGACGCCAAATTGGCGTCCTTCAGGAGGGAGCTCGCGCCGCGAACGGACTCGGCCCTGCGATCGGTGGCCCCTGGGCCGTCCGTCCCCACACAGTCTTCGGACAGGGTGGGGCGGAAGACGAAGAAGAAGAAGAAAGGTGGGAAATCTGGGGCGGCTATAGCGGCCCAGACGGAGCCCGCTCGAGCGCGAGCAGAATCGGCGCTACCCTCTGCCGCGCCACCACCCCAGGAGGCGTGGTCCCAGGTGGTTGGCCGGAAGGCCAAAAAGGCGGCTGCCAAGGCCACTGCGGCCGCGAATAAAAAAGGACGGGTGGTCCCGGCGGCCCCCAGGAAGACACCCCTGCCTCCTCGACCGCCACGCACAGCAGCGGTTACCATAACGGTTCCGTCTGGCGTGGACATTACTTACGCGCAGGCGATGGCCACTGCCAGGTCCAAGGTGGACCTGGCAGAAATTGGCATCGCCTCGCTGAGGCCGCGAAGGGCGGTGACTGGGGGGTTAATTTTGGAGGTCCCTGGTACCGATGGGGCCGCCAAGGCCACCGTACTCGCCACAAAAGTGGCGGAAGCACTGGCAGGCACCGGCGTAAAGGTCGCGCGTCCGGTCAAAAAAGCTGACCTTAGGGTGCGCGGCCTGGTCGATTCGACCACGCCGGCGGAGGTCGCTGCGGCTGTTGCCCGCGTGGGCGGGTGCAGCGAGGTGGACATCAACACCGGCGATATCCGGTCTTCCCCCTCGGGATTGGGCACCCTCTGGGTCCGATGTCCTGCCGCGGCCGCTCGCAAGGTTGCTGTCGCGGGCCGTATAACCGTCGGCTGGACCCAGGCAGCCGTGGAGGCCCTGAGTTCCCGGCCTCTGCAGTGTTACCGTTGCCTTGGTGTTGGCCACACCAGTCAGCGGTGCACTTCGGCCGAGGATAGGTCCGACTGCTGCTATAGATGCGGCAGTCGGGACCATAAGGTGGCAGCCTGTACGGCCACGCCCAATTGTCCCCTTTGTGCGGGCGCGGGCAAGCCGTCTGGTCACCGCCTCGGCAGCCGGGCATGTCCTGCTAGTGCGGGGCGAGGCAAGGGAGGCGGCCAAAGGCCGTCTGCCAGATTTAATAAAAAGAGGAAGGAAACCACGATGGTCAAGGCAGCGACCACCGTGGCCAGCAACGAAAAGGCGGCACCGCCTGATGCTACCGCCGCGACCGCGTGGGCGGATGGGGCCACTAAAGTCCCAGTCGTCACCGCATCCGCGGCCGTGACGGCGATGGACACGGCTGTGTAATGGGGCCCCCGGGCCCGATAATACAAGTGAACCTCAACTGCTCGGCCAGAGCGCAGGATCTCCTGTTTCAATGCCTGGCCGAGCGGGGTGCCGGGTTGGCAGTCGTGGCGGAGCCGCACAACGTCCCCAAACATCCACACTGGATGGGGGACTCGATTGGCTCCGCCGCGATTATTTGGGCTGGGAGGTCCGGGTCCCCGCCGTGCTCGCTTATCGAGCGCGGCCTGGGATACGTGGCCGTTGATTGGGACGGCACCGCGGTTGTGGCGATATACGCACCTCCAAGGTGGTCCCTCGAAGAGTTTGAGCAGTATCTGGACGGGGTAGGGAGATGCGTCTCCCGCTGCCATCCCCGTCCGGTGCTGGTCCTGGGGGACTTCAATGCCAAGGCCACGGCTTGGGGTTCCCCCGGGACTGACTCGAGGGGCCGGGAGGTGCTGGATTGGGCGGCGGGACTGGAGCTCCGTCTCCTGAACACGGGCTCGGTCCATACGTGCGTGCGGCATAACGGGGGGTCCATCGTTGACCTTTCGTGGGCAACGCCCCCGGCCGCGCGCCGTATTACGGGGTGGAGGGTGGTGGAAGGGGTCGAGACGTTGTCTGACCATAGATACATAGTTCTCGACCTCTCCGCCGCCCCACCATCGACACCCCGTCGTCGCCCCGCCGATGAAGGTTCGCCTCAGCCGCGGTGGGCGCTGAAGCGCCTCGACCAGGACGCTCTGATGGCGGCAGCCCACGTCGTGGCCTGGCCAGCAACACCGGCCGGGCAAGTCGACGGGAATGGGGAGGCCCGTTGGTTCCGGGGCGCAATGACGTCGATTTGCGACGTCGCCATGCCCCGGGCCAGGGTCTTCCCGAGGAAGGCGGTGTACTGGTGGTCGCGCGAGATAGCGGAATTACGCACCGAGTGCGTTCGCGCGCGACGCCAGTACGCTCGCGCCCGTCGACGACGACGAACGGACGACGTGCTGGCTGCCCAGCTGTATGGGCGATATCGGGAGAAGGTGGTCGCCCTGCAGCTGGCCATCAGGCGGGCAAAGGACCAGGCCTGGCGCGATCTCCTCGGCTCTCTGAACCGAGATCCGTGGGGGCGCCCATACAAGATGGCTTTGGGACGATTGCGTCCCTGGGCGCCCCCCGTGACGGAGAGCCTGGATCCGGGGCTGCTCGGGCGGGTCGTGGACGCTTTATTCCCCGTTAGCGGGGAGGCGTCCCGGCCCGTCCCTGAGCCAGAGGAACATGAGTGGTCCCCGGATCTTGAGGTCGCGCCGGAGGAGATGGCCGCGGTCGTCAAATGGCTCCGGGGCAAGAATACCGCCCCGGGGCCGGACGGTATCCCCGGCCGGGTCTGGTTGCTCGCCGCGAGCGTCCTGGGGGAGAGGCTGAGGAGCCTCTACTCTGGGAGCCTGAGGTCGGGGACGTTCCCCGACCTATGGAGAGAAAGTCGGATGGTCCTCTTGAGGAAGGATGGGAGGCCGGCGGAATCTCCCGCCGCGTACCGGCCCATTTGTCTCCTGGATGAGGCGGGCAAGATCTTCGAGAAGATCATTGTTGCCCGCCTGTCCAGACACCTGTCCCGCGACGGCCCAGATCTGGCGGACTGCCAGTTTGGCTTCCGGGAGGGGCGATCGACGGTCGACGCTATCGACCGTCTCAAGTCCCTCTCGGACAATGCCGTGGCAAGGGGTGGGGTGTGCTTGGCGGTGTCCATTGACATCGTCAATGCGTTCAACACCCTGCCCTGGTCCGCCATTAGGGAGGCCCTCGTTGATCACCAGGTGCCTCCCTATCTGAGTCGGGTGATCGGGGCCTACCTGCGGGACAGGTGGATTGAATACCCGGGCCGGTGCGGGATGATACGGAGGGAAGTGGACCGCGGGGTCCCGCAGGGGTCCGTTTTAGGACCGCTCCTGTGGGACCTGGGTTACAACGCGGTCCTGGAGAAGGCCTCCCTGCCCGACGGTGCCACTCTCGTCTGCTACGCGGACGACACGTTGGTGGTCGCCGTCGGGAGTACCTTCGAGAGGACCATCCGACGAGCAGAGGTTGCGGTGGCAGCCGTCGTCGCGAGGATCCGCGATCTGGGGCTGAAAATAGCCCCGGAGAAGGCCGAGGCTGTCTGGTTCCACGGACGGCCTCGGTCTCGGCCACCGGCCAGATCGTGGATCCGGGTTGGAGAAGCCTGCGTCGAGGTGAAGTCCGAGTTGAAATATCTCGGACTGATCCTCGACAGCCGCTGGAGCTTCGATGCGCATCTCGACCGTCTCGTCCCCCGAGTCGAAAAGGCGGCGGCCTCTTTGGGCCGCCTGCTGCCCAACCTCGGGGGACCGGGAGATTTGGTGCGCCGCCTATACCTGGGCGTGGTGCGGTCTATGGCCTTATACGGTGCCCCAATATGGGCGCCATACGTGATGACCAGCCGGCGCAACACGCTGTTGTTGCGCCGGCTGCAGAGGCGGATGGCCATCCGCCTCATAAGAGGTTACCGCACCACGTCTACCGTGGCGGCGCTTGCTCTGGCGGGAGAACTTCCCTTCGAGCTTCAGGCGGCGGTGCGCGCCTATGTTTATGGGCGCACAAGCATCGCCAGCCGTGCTCGAGGGGCCCTGCCGGAGCGAGAGACGGTCGAGGGCTTCGAGCTCCAGGCCCGGAGACTAGCGCTCGCCAGATGGCGTGCCGAGCTTTGCTCCCACGCCGGCGAGCGCGTCCCCGGGGCTCTCCTGCCGCACTTCACCTCGTGGCGGGAGAGACGGCATGGCAGGCTCTCCTACCGAGCGACGCAGGTGTTCACCGGGCATGGCTGCTTTGGTGTCTACCTGTGTCGCATCGGGCGGGAAGCGACGACGGTGTGCCACCATTGTGGCGCGGAGGAAGACTCGGCGCAGCACACGCTGGAGGAATGTCCCGCCTTTTCAGCGCTGCGCCGAGTCCTAAAACGAGAAGTCGGCCACGACCTCGCACTCTCCAGCCTAGTTGGGGCCATGCTGGAGAGCCCAGGGAAGTGGGCGGCAGCAATCTCTTTCTGCGAGGAGGTTATGTCGCGGAAGGAGTCTGCCGAGCGGGATCGGGAGCTTACAGATCCCGCCCGACGTGCCCGGGGACGGCGTGCGCGCCCACGCCGAGAAACCCCGGGCAGCTGAGAGTAGGCGGGCGGCGGGTGTACCAGAACATGCTGTTTTCATTGCCCGCCACCCGCCAACAGAGGAGGACCTCCACTGTTGGGAGTGGGGGATGACGAGTCGCCTGAAGGAGGCGAGGAATAACTGTGATCCTCCTCCAATATACTCGTCGCCCCCCGGCGGCCGCTGTGATCAGGGCGGGGGCCCTGGTCACCTATCGCGCGGTCGCCGTGTCGGGGCGGTGCGGGGTGCGACCCCTCGCGCCGCCGAATTTAAATGGATTTTAGGGGGGAGGATTTATCTCCCCCCGGGACGCGGCCGGCCATCGTTACCATGTTGATGGCCGGCCAGGCGAGGGGGAGCCGCGGTAGTGTTCTTCAAGAGTTCCCGTGGCTCCCCCGTTGAATCGCCAGCGATCGGTCCTGCGTCCTCAGGTCGCCGTGGAGGTTTTAGTGGGTCAAACCCCACACTACCCTCGTCCCGTTCCCCCGGGCGGGGCGGGGGTGTCTGGCGAGCAGATTTCCTCCACGTAAAATAAAAAAAAAAAAAAAAAAAAAAGGTTATGTCAAGGTCAGCTGGCCATCCCCCCCGTGTCCGCTACCTTGTCGTGGTGGGGGGGCTTCGTGCCCTAATGATCCTCAAGGCTGTGCCGGCGGGGAATTTATTCCCTGGCAGGTTCTACCATGCCGGAGTGGCTCGAGGTGAGGGGCCAACTAAAGTCGGACACATACCGTAAACCTGTGGTCATGTTTTACAGGAACGGGGGTCTTGCCTTAACCGGCCGGGCCGCGAGGATGACAACCTCTCTAAAAAATCCCTAGCCCCAAGCAGTGTTGCGCGGTGAAGAGGGCGTAGCTGGAGTAAGCGCCAGCTATGGTTGGTGGGTGCACCAATCGTTAGCGGACAACCCCGGGGTACCTGGCGACCCCCCGGGCGTATTAGCCTTCCCCGGGTATGGCGGCTCTACCCGGGGTGACCTCCTTTCCGACCACACTCGTGGGATTATGTATGGAGTCTACTTTTTCACAAACAACCGGGGAGGGGGGAAACGAGCGTGAGGTGGAGGTGCGCGGGCCTATCGTGCGCCTCAAAAGATGCACAGAGCCGGTGTCGCGGAGGCATTCGGCGACACGCGGCAAAAAGAGGACCGCAGCGGGCCTTGGTGAGTGCGATGAGGGGGAGGAGTCAGATTTCTCTGTCTCCTCCCACCACTCATCGCAGAGTGTCCCGGGCTCGTCGTCAGCGAGGAAAAGAGGACGGCCGCCGACGACCGGCGAATATGTTGGCCTCGCAGAGGCCAAACTTAGGCTGGCCGAGGCTTCGCAGCTGGAGGCCGAGGCAAGGGAGGTGGCGGCGATATTCGACCCGGGAGCCCCCGTGCCGAGACCATCGCGGTCGAGCGTCCCGCTCCCGGACGAGACGGATATAGCGGAAAATTTCCGCAACCGTCCAACGCGGGATGTCGCGGCCGCTATATTGGAGAGCCTGGATGAAGTGGCCAGGATCTCCGGCGTGTCAAAGGGGCTGAAGGGCAATTTGGCCCGCGCCCTAAGGGTGGCCGCCTTAAACGGCAGGGTGGGGGTGTCCGAGCTTGCGGTTAGGTCAGCTACCGACGCCACGCGTGCCCTGGAGGCAGAGAATGCCGTCCTCAGGGGGCAAATGACGGAGCTGCGGGCGGAGGTGGCTCGGCTCCGGCAGGTGGTGGAGGCGAGTACGGCTGCTGCCGCAATGCCTCCGCCGCCGCGCCCGGGAGAGGGCTCAGTATCGCCGCCGATCGTCGCCGCCCGGGACTGCCAACGCTCCGGGCAAGAAAAGTCCTCGCCCCCACATGCGACTGCGCCCGCAGATTTTCTGGCGCAGATAAGCGCCCTGATAGACGCCAAACTGGCGTCATTCAGGAGGGAGCTCGCGCCGCGAACGGACTCGGCCCTGCGATCGGTGGCACCTGGGCCGTCCGTCCCCTCACAGTCTTCGGACAGGGTGGGGCGGAAGACGAAGAAGAAGAAGAAAGGTGGGAAAGCTGGGGCGGCTATAGCGGCCCAGACGGAGCCCGCTCGACCGCGAGCAGAATCGGCGCTACCCTCTGCCGCGCCTCCGCCCCAGGAGGCGTGGTCCCAGGTGGTTGGCCGCAAGGCTAAAAAGGCGGCTGCCAAGGCCACTGCGGCGGCGAATAATAAAAAAGGACGGGTGGTCCCGGCGGCCCCCAGGAAGACACCCCTGCCTCCGCGACCGCCACGCACAGCAGCGGTTACCATAACGGTTCCGTCTGGCGTGGACATTACTTACGCGCAGGCGATGGCCACTGCCAGGTCCAAGGTGGACCTGGCAGAAATTGGCATCGCCTCGCTGAGGCCGCGAAGGGCGGTGACTGGGGGGTTAATTTTGGAAGTCCCTGGCACCGATGGGGCCGCCAAGGCCACCGTCCTCGCCACAAAAGTGGCGGAAGCGCTGGCAGGCACCGGCGTAAAGGTCGCGCGTCCGGTCAAAAAAGCTGACCTTAGGGTGCGCGGCCTGGTCGATTCGACCACGCCGGCGGAGGTCGCTGCGGCTGTTGCCCGCGTGGGCGGGTGCAGCGAGGGGGACATCAATACCGGCGAAATCCGGGCTTCCCCCTCGGGATTGGGCACCCTCTGGCTCCGATGTCCTGCCGCGGCCGCTCGCAAGGTTGCTGTCGCGGGCCGGATAACTGTCGGTTGGACCCAGGCAGCCGTGGAGGCCTTGAGCACCCGGCCTCTGCAGTGTTACCGTTGCCTTGGTGTTGGCCACACCAGTCAGCGGTGCACCTCTGCCGAGGATAGGTCCGACTGCTGCTATAGATGCGGCAGTCGGGACCATAAGGTGGCAGCCTGTACGGCCACGCCCAATTGTCCGCTTTGTGCGGGCGCGGGCAAGCCGTCTGGTCACCGCCTCGGCAGCCGGGCATGTCCTGCCAGTGCTAGGCGAGGCAAGGGAGGCGGCCAAAGGCCGTCTGCCAGATTCAATAAAAAAGGGAAGGAAACCACGATGGCCAAGGCAGCGACCACCGTGGCCAGCAACGAAAAGGCGGCACCGCCTGATGCTACCGCCGCACCCGCGGGGGCGAATGGGGCCACTAAAGTCCCTGACGCCACCGCATCCGCGGCCGTGACGGCGATGGACACGGCTGTGTAATGGGGCCCCCGGGCCCGATAATACAAGTTAACCTCAACTGCTCGGCCAGAGCGCAGGATCTCCTGTTTCAATGCCTGGCCGAGCGGGGTGCCGGGTTGGCAGTCGTGGCGGAGCCGTACAGGGTCCCCAAACATCCACACTGGATGGGGGACTCGATTGGCTCCGCCGCGATTATTTGGGCTGGGAGGCCGGGGTCCCCGCCGTGCTCGCTTATCGAGCGCGGCCTGGGATACGTGGCCGTCGATTGGGGCGGCTCCGCGGTTGTGGCGATATACGCACCTCCAAGGTGGTCCCTCGAAGAGTTTGAGCAGTATCTGGACGGGGTAGGGAGATGCGTCTCCCGCTGCCATCCCCGTCCGGTGCTGGTCCTGGGGGACTTTAATGCCAAGGCCACGGCTTGGGGTTCCCCCGGGACTGATTCGAGGGGCCGGGAGGTGCTGGATTGGGCGGCGGGACTGGAGCTCCGTCTCCTGAACACGGGCTCGGTCCATACGTGCGTGCGGCATAACGGGGGGTCCATCGTTGACCTTTCGTGGGCAACGCCCCAGGCCGCGCGCCGTATTACGGGGTGGAGGGTGGCGGAAGGGGTCGAGACGTTGTCTGACCACAGATACATAGTTCTCGACCTCTCCGCCGCCCCACCATCGACACTCCGTCGTCGCCCCGCCGATGAAGGTTCGCCTCGACCGCGGTGGGCGCTGAAGCGCCTCGACCAGGACGCTCTGATGGCGGCGGCCCACGTCGTGGCCTGGCCAGCAACACCGGCCGGGCCAGTCGACGGGAATGGGGAGGCCCATTGGTACCGTGGCGCAATGACGTCCATTTGCGACGTAGCCATGCCCCGGGCCAGGGTCTTCCCGAGGAAGGCGGTGTACTGGTGGTCGCGCGCGATAGCGGAGTTACGCACCGAGTGCGTCCGCGCGCGACGCCAGTACGCTCGCGCCCGTCGACGACGACGTACGGACGACGTTCTGGCTGCCCAGCTGTACGGGCGATATCGGGAGAAGGTGTTCGCCCTGCAGCTGGCCATCAGGCGAGCGAGGGACCAGGCCTGGCGCGATCTCCTCGGATCTCTGAACCGTGATCCGTGGGGGCGCCCATACAAGATGGCATTGGGACGATTACGTCCCTGGGCGCCCCCCGTGACGGAGAGCCTGGATCCGGGGCTGCTCGGGCGGGTCGTGGACGCTTTATTCCCCGTTAGCGGGGAGGCGTCCCGGCTCGTCCCTGAGCCAGAGGAACATGAGTGGTCCCCGGATCTTGAGGTCGCGCCGGAGGAGATGGCCGGGGTCGTCAAATGGCTCCGGGGCAAGAATACCGCCCCGGGGCCGGACGGTATCCCCGGCCGAGTCTGGTTGCTCGCCACGAGCGTCCTGGGGGAGAGGCTGAGGAGCCTCTACTCTGGGCTCCTGAGGTCGGGGACGTTCCCCGACCTATGGAAAGAAAGTCGGATGGTCCTCTTGAGGAAGGATGGGAGGCCGGCGGATTCTCCCTCCGCGTACCGGCCCATTTGTCTCCTGGATGAGGCGGGCAAGATCTTCGAGAAGATCATTGTTTCCCGCCTCTCCAGACACCTGTCCCGCGACGGCCCAGATCTGGCGGACTGCCAGTTTGGCTTCCGGGAGGGGCGATCGACGGTCGACGCTATCGGCCGTCTCAAGACCCTCTCGGACAATGCCGTGGCAAGGGGCGGGGTGTGCTTGGCGGTGTCCATTGACATCGTCAATGCGTTCAACACCCTGCCCTGGTCCGCCATCAGGGAGGCCCTCGTCGATCACCAGGTGCCTCCCTATCTGAGGCGGGTAATTGGGGCCTACCTGCGGGACAGGTGGGTTGGATACCCGGGCCGGTGCGGGATGATACGGAGGGAAGTGGACCGCGGGGTCCCGCAGGGGTCCGTTTTAGGACCGCTCCTGTGGGACCTGGGTTACAACGCGGTCCTGGAGAAGGCCTCCCTGCCCGACGGTGCCACCCTCGTCTGCTACGCGGACGACACGTTGGTGGTCGCCGTCGGGAGTACCTTCGAGAGGACCATCCGACGAGCAGAGGTTGCGGTGGCAGCCGTCGTCGCGAGGATCCGCGATCTGGGGCTGAAAATAGCCCCGGAGAAGGCCGAGGCTGTCTGGTTTCACGGACGGCCTCGGTCTCGGCCACCGGCCAGATCGTGGATCCGGGTTGGAGAAGCCTGCGTCGAGGTGAAGTCCGAGTTGAAATATCTCGGACTGATCCTCGACAGCCGCTGGAGCTTCGGTGCGCATCTCGACCGTCTCGTCCCCCGAGTCGAAAAGGCGGCGGCCTCTTTGGGCCGCCTGCTGCCCAACCTCGGGGGACCGGGAGATTTGGTGCGCCGCCTATACCTGGGCGTGGTGCGGTCTATGGCCTTATACGGTGCCCCAATCTGGGCGCCGTACGTGATGACCAGCCGGCGCAACACGCTGTTGTTGCGCCGGCTGCAGAGGCGGATGGCCATCCGCCTCATAAGAGGTTACCGCACCACGTCTACCGTGGCGGCGCTTGCTCTGGCGGGAGAAATTCCCTTCGAGCTTCAGGCGGCGGTGCGCGCCTATGTTTATAGGCGCACAAGCATCGCCAGCCGTGCTCGAGGGGCCCCGCCGGAGCGAGAGACGGTCGAGGGCTTCGAGCTCCAGGCCCGGAGACTAGCGCTGGCCAGATGGCGTGCCGAGCTTTGCTCCCACGCTGGCGAGCGCGTCCCCGGTGCTCTCCTGCCGCACTTCACCTCGTGGCGGGAGAGACGGCATGGCAGGCTCTCCTACCGAGCGACGCAGGTGTTCACCGGGCATGGCTGCTTCGGTGTCTACCTGTGTCGCATCGGGCGGGAAGCGACGACGGTGTGCCACCATTGTGGCGCGGAGGAAGACTCGGCGCAGCACACGCTGGAGGAATGTCCCGCCTTTTCAGCGCTGCGCCGAGTCCTAAAACGAGAAGTCGGCCACGACCTCGCACTCTCCAGCCTAGTTGGGGCCATGCTGGAGAGCCCGGGGAAGTGGGCGGCAGCAATCTCTTTCTGCGAGGAGGTTATGTCGCGGAAGGAGGCTGCCGAGCGGGATCGGGAGCTTACAGATCCCGCCCGACGTGCCCGGGGACGGCGTGCGCGCCCACGCCGAGAAACCCCGGGCAGCTGAGAGTAGGCGGGCGGCGGGTGTACCAGTACATGCTGGTTTCATTGCCCGCCGCCCGCCAACAGAGGAGGACCTCCCCTGTTGTGAGTGGGGGATGGCGAGTCGCCTGAAGGAGGCGAGGGTTGACTGTGATCCTCCTCCAATATACTCGTCGTCCCCCCGGCGGCCGCTGTGATCAGGGCGGGGGCCCTGGTCACCTATCGCGCGGTCGCCGTGTCGGGGCGGTGCGGGGTGCGACCCCTCGCGCCGCCGAATTTAAATGGATTTTAGGGGGGAGGATTTATTTTATTTCCCCCCGGGACGCGGCCCGCCATCGTTACCATCCTGATGGCCGGCCAGGCGAGGGGGAGCCGCGGTAGTGTTCTTCAAGAGTTCCCGTGGCTCCCCCGTTAAATCGCCAGCGATCGGTCCTGCGTCCTCAGGTCGCCGTGGAGGTTTTAGTGGGTCAATCCCCACACTACCCTCGTCCCGCTCCCCCGGGCGGGGCGGGGGTGTCTGGCGAGCAGATTTCCCCCACGTAAAATAAAAAAAAAAAAAAAAGGTCAGCTGGCCATCAGGCGAGCGAAGGACCAGGCCTGGCGCGATCTCCTCGGCTCTCTAAACCGAGATCCGTGGGGGCGCCCATACAAGATGGCATTGGGACGATTGCGTCCCTGGGCGCCCCCCGTGACGGAGAGCCTGGATCCGGGGCTGCTCGGGCGGGTCGTGGACGCTTTATTCCCCGTTAGCGGGGAGGCGTCCCGGCCTGTCCCTGAGCCAGAGGAACATGAGTGGTCCCCGGATCTTGAGGTCGCGCCGGAGGAGATGGCCGGGGTCGTCAAATGGCTCCGGGGCAAGAATACCGCCCCGGGGCCGGACGGTATCCCCGGCCGGGTCTGGCTGCTCGCCGCGGGCGTCCTGAGCGAGAGGCTGAGGAGCCTCTACTCTGGGCTCCTGAGGTCGGGGACGTTCCCCGACCTATGGAGAGAAAGTCGGATGGTCCTCTTGAGGAAGGATGGGAGGCCGGGGGATTCTCCCTCCGCGTACCGGCCCATTTGTCTCCTGGATGAGGCGGGAAAGATCTTCGAGAAGATCATTGTTGCCCGCCTCTCCAGACACCTGTCCCGCGACGGCCCAGATCTGGCGGACTGCCAGTTTGGCTTCCGGGAGGGGCGATCGACGGTCGACGCAATCGACCGTCTCAAGTCCCTCTCGGACAATGCCGTGGCAAGGGGCGGGGTGTGCTTGGCGGTGTCCATTGACATCGTCAATGCGTTCAACACCCTGCCCTGGTCCGCCATTAGGGAGGCCCTCGTCGATCACCAGGTGCCTCCCTATCTGAGGCGGGTGATCGGGGCCTACCTGCGGGACAGGTGGGTTGAATACCCGGGCCGGTGCGGGATGATACGGAGGGAAGTGGACCGCGGGGTCCCGCAGGGGTCCGTTTTAGGACCGCTCCTGTGGGACCTAGGTTACAACGCGGTCCTGGAAAAGGCCTCCCTGCCCGACGGTGCCACCCTCGTCTGCTACGCGGACGACACGTTGGTGGTCGCCGTCGGGAGTACCTTCGAGAGGACCATCCGTCGAGCAGAGGTTGCGGTGGCAGCCGTCGTCGCGAGGATCCGCGATCTGGGGCTGAAAATAGCCCCGGAGAAGGCCGAGGCTGTCTGGTTTCACGGACGGCCTCGGTCTCGGCCACCGGCCAGATCGTGGATCCGGGTTGGAGAAGCCTGCGTCGAGGTGAAGTCCGAGTTGAAATATCTCGGACTGATCCTCGACAGCCGCTGGAGCTTCGGTGCGCATCTCGACCGTCTCGTCCCCCGAGTCGAAAAGGCGGCGGCCTCTTTGGGCCGCCTGCTGCCCAACCTCGGGGGTCCGGGAGATTTGGTGCGCCGCCTATACCTGGGCGTGGTGCGGTCTATGGCCTTATACGGTGCCCCAATATGGGCGCCGTACGTGATGACCAGCCGGCGCAACACGCTATTGTTGCGCCGGCTGCAGAGGCGGATGGCCATCCGCCTCATAAGAGGTTACCGCACCACGTCTACCGTGGCGGCGCTTGCTCTGGCGGGAGAAATTCCCTTCGAGCTTCAGGCGGTGGTGCGCGCCTATGTTTATAGGCGCACAAGCATCGCCAGCCGTGCTCGGGGGGCCCCGCCGGAGCGAGAGACGGTCGAGGGCTTCGAGCTCCAGGCCCGGCGACTAGCGCTCGCCAGATGGCGTGACGAGCTTTGCTCCCACGCCGGCGAGCGCGTCCCCGGGGCTCTCCTGCCGCACTTCACCTCGTGGCGGGAGAGACGGCATGGCAGGCTCTCCTACCGAGCGACGCAGGTGTTCACCGGGCATGGCTGCTTCGGTGTCTACCTGTGTCGCATCGGGCGGGAAGCGACGACGGTGTGCCACCATTGTGGCGCGGAGGTAGACTCGGCGCAGCACACGCTGGAGGAATGTCCCGCCTTTTCAGCGCTGCGCCGAGTCCTAAAACGGGAAGTCGGTCACGACCTCGCATTCTCCAGCCTAGTTGGGGCCATGCTGGAGAGCCCGGGGAAGTGGGCGGCAGCAATCTCTTTCTGCGAGGAGGTTATGTCGCGGAAGGAGGCTGCCGAGCGGGATCGGGAGCTTACAGATCCCGCCCGACGTGCCCGGGGACGGCGTGCGCGCCCACGCCGAGAAACCCCGGGCAGCTGAGAGTAGGCGGGCGGCGGGTGTACCAGAACATGCTGGTTTCATTGCCCGCCGCCCGCCAACAGAGGAGGACGTCCACTGTTGGGAGTGGGGGATAACGAGTCGCCTGAAGGAGGCGAGGGTTGACTGTGATCCTCCTCCAATATACTCGTCGTCCCCCCGGCGGCCGCTGTGATCAGGGCGGGGGCCCTGGTCACCAATCGCGCGGTCGCCGTGTCGGGGCGGTGCGGGGTGCGACCCCTCGCGTCGCCGAATTTAATTGGATTTTAGGGGGGAGGATTTATTTTATTTCCCCCCGGGACGCGGCCGGCCATCGTTACCATCCTGATGTCCGGCCAGGCGAGGGGGAGCCGCGGTAGTGTTCTTCAAGAGTTCCCGTGGCTCCCCCGTTGAATCGCCAGCGATCGGCATAGCGTCCTCAGGTCGCCGTGGAGGTTTTAGTGGGTCAATCCCCACACTACCCTCGGCCCGCTCCCCCGGGCGGGGCGGGGGTGTCTGGCGAGCAGATTTCCTCCACGTAAAATAAAAAAAAAAAAAAAAAAGGTTATGTCAAGGTTGACACTCCGTCGTCGCCACGCCGATGAAGGTTCGCCTCGACCGCGGTGGGCACTGAAGCGCCTCGACCAGGACGCTCTGGTGGCGGCAGCCCACGTCGTGGCCTGGCCGGCAACACCTGCCGGGCCAGTCGACGGGAATGGGGAGGCCCATTGGTTCCGGGGCGCAATGACGTCGATTTGCGACGTCGCCATGCCCCGGGCCAGGGTCTTCCCGAGGAAGGCGGTGTACTGGTGGTCGCGCGAGATAGCGGAATTACGCACCGAGTGCGTTCGCGCGCGACGCCAGTACGCTCGCGCCCGTCGACGACGACAAACGGACGACGTGCTGGCTGCCCAGCTGTACGGGCTATATCGGGAGAAGGTGGTCGCCCTGCAGCTGGCCATCAGGCGAGCGAAGGACCAGGCCTGGCGCGATCTCCTCGGCTCTCTGAACCGAGATCCGTGGGGGCGCCCATACAAGATGGCATTGGGACGATTGCGTCCCTGGGCGCCCCCCGTGACGGAGAGCCTGGATCCGGGGCTGCTCGGGCGGGTCGTGGACGCTTTATTCCCCGTTGGCGAGGAGCCGTCCCGGCCCGTCCCTGAGCCAGAGGATCATGAGTGGTCCCCGGATCTTGAGGTCGCGCCGGAGGAGATGGCCGGGGTCGTCAAATGGCTCCGGGGCAAGAATACCGCCCCGGGGCCGGACGGTATCCCCGGCCGGGTCTGGTTGCTCGCAGCGAGCGTCCTGGGGGAGAGGCTAAGAAGCCTCTACTCTGGGCTCCTGAGGTCGGGGACGTTCCCCGACCTATGGAGAGAAAGTCGGATGGTCCTCTTGAGGAAGGATGGGAGGCCGGGGGATTCTCCCTCCGCGTACCGGCCCATTTGTCTCCTGGATGAGGCGGGCAAGATCTTCGAGAAGATCATTGCTGCCCGCCTCTCCAGACACCTGTCCCGCGACGGCCCCGATCTGGCGGACTGCCAGTTTGGCTTCCGGGAGGGGCGATCGACGGTCGACGCTATCGACCGTCTCAAGTCCCTCTCGGACAATGCCGTGGCAAGGGGCGGGGTGTGCTTGGCGCTGTCCATTGACATCGTCAATGCGTTCAACACCCTGCCCTGGTCCGCCATCAGGGATGCCCTCGTCGATCACCAGGTGCCTCCCTATCTGAGGCGAGTGATCGGGGCCTACCTGCGGGACAGGTGGGTTGAATACCCGGGCCGGTACGGGATGATACGGAGGGAAGTGGACCGCGGGGTCCCGCAGGGGTCCGTGCTAGGACCACTCCTGTGGGACCTGGGGTATAACGCGGTCCTGGAGAAGGCCTCCCTGCCCGACGGCGCCACCCTCATCTGCTACGCGGACGACACATTGGTGGTCGCCGTCGGGAGTACCTTCCAGAGGACCATCCGACGAGCAGAGGTTGCGGTGGCAGCCGTCGTCGCGAGGATCCGCGATCTGGGGCTGAAAATAGCCCCGGAGAAGGCCGAGGCTGTCTGGTTCCACGGACGGCCTCGGTCTCGGCCACCGGCCAGATCGTGGATCCGGGTTGGAGAAGCCTGCTTCGAGGTGAAGTCCGAGTTGAAATATCTCGGACTGATACTCGACAGCCGCTGGAGCTTCGATGCGCATCTCGACCGTCTCGTCCCCCGAGTCGAAAAGGCGGCGGCCTCTTTGGGCCGCCTGCTGCCCAACCTCGGGGGACCGGGAGATTTGGTGCGCCGCCTATACCTGGGCGTGGTGCGGTCTATGGCCTTATACGGTGCCCCAACATGGGCGCCGTACGTGATGACCAGCCGGCGCAACACGCTGTTGTTGCGCCGGCTGCAGAGGCGGATGGCCATCCGCCTCATAAGAGGTTACCGCACCACTTCTACCGTGGCGGCGCTTGCTCTGGCGGGAGAACTTCCCTTCGAGCTTCAGGCGGCGGTGCGCGCCTATGTTTATAGGCGCACAAGCATCGCCAGCCGTGCTCGAGGGGCCCCGCCGGAGCGAGAGACGGTCGAGGGCTTCGAGCTCCACGCCCGGAGACTAGCGCTCGCCAGATGGCGTGCCGAGCTTTGCTCCCACGCCGGCGAGCGCGTCCCCGGGGCTCTCCTGCCGCACTTCACCTCGTGGCGGGAGAGACGGCATGGCAGGCTCTCCTACCGAGCGACGCAGGTGTTCACCGGGCATGGCTGCTTCGGTGTCTACCTGTGTCGCATCGGGCGGGAAGCGACGACGGTGTGCCACCATTGTGGCGCGGAGGAAGACTCGGCGCAGCACACGCTGGAGGAATGTCCCGCCTTTTCAGCGCTGCGTCGAGTCCTAAAACGGGAAGTCGGTCGCGACCTTGCACTCTCCAGCCTAGTTGGGGCCATGCTGGAGGGCCCGGGGAAGTGGGCGGCAGCAATCTCTTTCTGCGAGGAGGTTATGTCGCGGAAGGAGGCTGCCGAGCGGGATCGGGAGCTTACAGATCCCGCCCGACGTGCCCGGGGACGGCGTGCGCGCCCACGCCGAGAAACCCCGGGCAGCTGAGAGTAGGCGGGCGGCGGGTGTACCAGAACATGCTGGTTTCATTGCCCGCCGCCCGCCAACAGAGGAGGACGTCCACTGTTGGGTGTGGGGGATGACGAGTCGCCTGATGGAGGCGAGGTTTAACTGTGATCCTCCTCCAATATACTCGTCGTCCCCCCGGCGGCCGCTGTGATCAGGGCGGGGGCCCTGGTCACCTATCGCGCGGTCGCCGTGTCGGGGCGGTGCGGGGTGCGACCCCTCGCGCCGCCGAATTTAATTGGATTTTAGGGGGGAGGATTTATTTTATTTCCCCCCGGGACGCGGCCGGCCATCGTTACCATCCTGATGGCCGGCCAGGCGAGGGGGAGCCGCGGTAGTGTTCTTCAAGAGTTCCCGTGGCTCCCCCGTTGAATCGCCAGCGATCGGTCCTGCGTCCTCAGGTCGCCGTGGAGGTTTTAGTGGGTCAAACCCCACACTACCCTCGTCCCGCTCCCCCGGGCGGGGCGGGGGTGTCTGGCGAGCAGATTTCCTCCACGTAAAATAAAAAAAAAAAAAAAAAAAAAAAAAAAAGGTTATGTCAAGGTTCCCCCCCGTGTCCGCTACCTTGTCGTGGTGGGGGGGCTTCGTGCCCTAATGATCCTCAAGGCTGTGCCGGCGGGGAATTTATTCCCTGGCAGGTTCTACCATGCCGGAGTGGCTTGAGGTGAGGGGCCAACTAAAGTCGGACACATACCGTAAACCTGTGGTCATGTTTTACAGGAACGGGGGTCTTGCCTTAACCGGCCGGGCCGCGAGGATGACAACCTCTCTAAAAAATCCCTAGCCCCAAGCAGTGTTGCGCGGTGAAGAGGGCGTAGCTGGAGTAAGCGCCAGCTATGGTTGGTGGGTGCACCAATCGTTAGCGGACAACCCCGGGGTACCTGGCGACCCCCCGGGCGTATTAGCCTTCCCCGGGTATGGCGGCTCTACCCGGGGTGACCTCCTTTCCGACCACACTCGTGGGATTAAGTATGGAGTCTACTTTTTCACAAACAACCGGGGAGGGGGGAAACGAGCGTGAGGTGGAGGTGCGCGGGCCTATCGTGCGCCTCAAAAGATGCACAGAGCCGGTGTCGCGGAGGCATTCGGCGACACGCGGCAAAAAGAGGACCGCAGCGGGCCTTGGTGAGTGCGATGAGGGGGAGGAGTCAGATTTCTCTGTCTCCTCCCACCACTCATCGCAGAGTGTCCCGGGCTCGTCATCAGCGAGGAAGAGAGGACGGCCGCCGACGACCGGCGAATATGTTGGCCTCGCAGAGGCCAAACTTAGGCTGGCCGAGGCCTCGCAGTTGGAGGCCGAGGCAAGGGAGGTGGCGGCGATATTCGACCCGGGTGCCCCCGTGCCGAGACCATCGCGGTCGAGCGTCCCGCTCCCGGACGAGACGGATATCGCGGAAAATTTCCGCAACCGTCCGACGCGGGATGTAGCGGCCGCTATATTGGAGAGCCTGGATGAGGTGGCCAGAATCTCCGGTGTGTCAAAGGGGCTGAAGGGCAACTTGGCCCGCGCCCTGAGGGTGGCCGCCTTAAACGGCAGGGTGGGGGTGTCCGAGCTGGCAGTGAGGTCAGCTACCGACGCCACGCGTGTCCTGGAGGCCGAAAATGCCGTCCTCAGGGGGCAAATGACGGAGCTGCAGGCGGAGGTGGCCCGGCTCCGGCAGGTGGTGGAGGCGAGAACGGCTGCTGCCGCAATGCCTCCGCCGCCGCGCCCGGGAGAGGGCTCAGTATCGGCGCCGATCGTCGGCGCCCGGGATTGCCATCGCTCCGGGCAAGAAAAGTCCTCGCCACCACCTGCGGCTGTGCCCGCAGATTTTCTGGCGCAAATAGGCGCCCTGATAGACGCCAAATTGGCGTCATTCAGGAGGGAGCTCGCGCCGCGAACGGACTCGGCCCTGCGATCGGTGGCCCCTGGGCCGTCCGTCCCCTCACAGTCTTCGGACAGGGTGCGGCGGAAGACGAAGCAGAATAAGAAAGTTGGGAAAGCTGGGGCGGCTATAGCGGCCCAGACGGAGCCCGCTCGACCGCGAGCAGAATCGGCGCTACCCTCTGCCGCGCCTCCGCCCCAGGAGGCGTGGTCCCAGGTGGTTGGCCGGAAGGCCAAAAAGGCGGCTGCCAAGGCCACTTCGGCCGCGAATAAAAAAGGACGGGTGGTCCCGGCGGCCCCCAGGAAGACACCCCTGCCTCCTCGACCGCCACGCACAGCAGCGGTTACCATAACGGTTCCGTCTGGCGTGGACATTACTTACGCGCAGGCGATGGCCACTGCCAGGTCCAAGGTGGACCTGGCAGAAATTGGCATCGCCTCGCTGAGGCCGCGAAGGGCGGTGACTGGGGGGTTAATTTTGGAAGTTCCTGGCACCGATGGGGCCGCCAAGGCCACCGTCCTCGCCACAAAAGTGGCGGAAGCGCTGGCAGGCACCGGCGTAAAGGTCGCGCGTCCGGTCAAAAAAGCTGACCTTAGGGTGCGCGGCCTGGTCGATTCGACCACGCCGGCGGAGGTCGCTGCGGCTGTTGCCCGCGTGGGCGGGTGCAGCGAGGGGGACATCAATACCGGCGAAATCCGGTCTTCCCCCTCGGGATTGGGCACCCTCTGGGTCCGATGTCCTGCCGCGGCCGCTCGCAAGGTTGCTGTCGCGGGCCGGATAACCGTCGGCTGGACCCATGCAGCCGTGGAGGCCCTGAGTGCCCGGCCTCTGCAGTGTTACCGTTGCCTTGATGTTGGCCACACCAGTCAGCGGTGCACTTCTGCCGAGGATAGGTCCGACTGCTGCTATAGATGCGGCAGTCGGGACCATAAGGTGGCAGCCTGTACGGCCACGCCCAATTGTCCGCTTTGTGCGGGCGCGGGCAGGCCTTCTGGTCACCGCCTCGGCGGCCGGGCGTGTCCTGTCAGTGCGAGGCGAGGCAAGGTAGGCGGCCAAAGGTCGTCTGCCAGATTCAATAAAAAAGGGAAGGAAACCACGATGGCCAAGGCAGCGACCACCGTGGCCAGCAACGAAAAGGCGGCACCGCCTGATGCTACCGCCGCACCCGTGGGGGCGAATGGGGCCACTAAAGTCCCTGACGCCACCGCATCCGCGGCCGTGACGGAGATGGACACGGCTGTGTAATGGGGCCCCCGGGCCCGATAATACAAGTTAACCTCAACTGCTCGGCCAGAGCGCAGGATCTCCTGTTTCAATGCCTGGCCGAGCGGGGTGCCGGGTTGGCAGTCGTGGCGGAGCCGCACAGGGTCCCCAAACATCCACACTGGATGGGGGACTCGATTGGCTCCGCCGCGATTATTTGGGCTGGGAGGTCGGGGTCCCCGCCGTGCTCGCTTATCGAGCGCGGCCTGGGATACGTGGCCGTTGATTGGGGCGGCACCGCGGTTGTGGCGATATACGCACCTCCAAGGTGGTCCCTCGAAGAGTTTGAGCAGTATCTGGACGGGGTAGGGAGATGCGTCTCCCGCTGCCATCCCCGTCCGGTGCTGGTCCTGGGGGACTTTAATGCCAAGGCCACGGCTTGGGGTTCCCCCGGGACTGATTCGAGGGGCCGGGAGGTGCTGGATTGGGCGGCGGGACTGGAGCTCCGTCTCCTGAACACGGGCTCGGTCCATACGTGCGTGCGGCATAACGGGGGGTCCATCGTTGACCTTTCGTGGGCAACGCCCCCGGCCGCGCGCCGTATTACGGGGTGGAGGGTGGCGGAAGAGGTCGAGACGTTGTCTGACCACAGATACATAGTTCTCGGCCTCTCCGCCGCCCCACCATCGACACCCCGACGTCGCCCCGCCGATGAGGGTTCGCCTCAGCCGCGGTGGGCGCTGAAGCGCCTCGACCAGGACGCTCTGATGGCGGCAGCACACGTCGTGGCCTGGCCAGCAACACCGGTCGGGCCAGTCGACGGGAATGGGGAGGCCCATTGGTTCCGGGGCGCAATGACGTCGGTTTGCGACGTCGCCATGCCACGGGCCAGGGTCTTCCCGAGGAAGGCGGTGTACTGGTGGTCGCGCGAGATAGCGGAATTACGCACCGAGTGCGTTCGCGCGCGACGCCAGTACGCTCGCGCCCGTCGACGACGACGAACGGACGACGTGCTGGCTGCCCAGCTGTACGGGCTATATCGGGAGAAGGTGGTCGCCCTGCAGCTGGCCATCAGGCGAGCGAAGGACCAGGCCTGGCGCGATCTCCTCTGCTCTCTGAACCGAGATCCGTGGGGGCGCCCATACAAGATGGCATTGGGACGATTACGTCCCTGGGCGCCCCCCGTGACGGAGAGCCTGGATCCGGGGCTGCTCGGGCGGGTCGTGGACGCTTTATTCCCCGTTAGCGGGGAGGCGTCCCGGCCCGTCCCTGAGCCAGAGGAACATGAGTGGTCCCCGGATCTTGAGGTCGCGCCGGAGGAGATGGCCGGGGTCGTCAAATGGCTCCGGGGCAAGAATACCGCCCCGGGGCCGGACGGTATCCCCGGCCGGGTCTGGTTGCTCGCCGCGAGCGTCCTGGGGGAGAGGCTGAGGAGCCTCTACTCTAGGCTCCTGAGGTCGGGGACGTTCCCCGACCTATGGAGAGAAAGTCGGATGGTCCTCTTGAGGAAGGATGGGAGGCCGGGGGATTCTCCCTCCGCGTACCGGCCCATTTGTCTCCTGGATGAGGCGGGCAAGATCTTCGAGAAGATCATTGTTGCCCGCCTCTCCAGACACCTGTCCCGCGACGGCCCAGATCTGGCGGACTGCCAGTTTGGCTTCCGAGAGGGGCGATCGACGGTCGACGCAATCGACCGTCTCAAGTCCCTCTCGGACAATGCCGTGGCAAGGGGCGGGGTGTGCTTGGCGGTGTCCATTGACATCGTCAATGCGTTCAACACCCTGCCCTGGTCCGCCATTAGGGAGGCCCTCGTCGATCACCAGGTGCCTCCCTATCTGAGGCGAGTGATTGGGGCGTACCTGCGGGACAGGTGGGTCGAATACCCGGGCCGGTACGGGATGATACGGAGGGAAGTGGACCGCGGGGTCCCGCAGGGGTCCGTTTTAGGACCGCTCCTGTGGGACCTGGGTTACAACGCGGTCCTGGAGAAGGCCTCCCTGCCCGACGGTGCCACCCTCGTCTGCTACGCGGACGACACGTTGGTGGTCGCCGTCGGGAGTACCTTCGAGAGGACCATCCGACGAGCAGAGGTTGCGGTGGCAGCCGTCGTCGCGAGGATCCGCGATCTGGGGCTGAAAATAGCTCCGGAGAAGGCCGAGGCTGTCTGGTTCCACGGACGGCCTCGGTCTCGGCCACCGGCCAGATCGTGGATCCGGGTTGGAGAAGCCTGCGTCGAGGTGAAGTCCCAGTTGAAATATCTCGGACTGATCCTCGACAGCCGCTGGAGCTTCGATGCGCATCTCGACCGTCTCGTCCCCCGAGTCGAAAAGGCGGCGGCCTCTTTGGGCCGCCTGCTGCCCAACCTCGGGGGACCGGGAGATTTGGTGCGCCGCCTATACCTGGGCGTGGTGCGGTCTATGGCTTTATACGGTGCCCCAATCTGGGCGCCGTACGTGATGACCAGCCGGCGCAACACGCTGTTGTTGCGCCGGCTGCAGAGGCGGATGGCCATCCGCCTCATAAGAGGTTACCGCACCACGTCTACCGTGGCGGCGCTTGCTCTGGCGGGAGAACTTCCCTTCGAGCTTCAGGCGGCGGTGCGCGCCTATGTTTATGGGCGCACAAGCATCGCCAGCCGTGCTCGAGGGGCCCTGCCGGAGCGAGAGACGGTCGAGGGCTTCGAGCTCCAGGCCCGGCGACTAGCGCTCGCCAGATGGCGTGCCGAGCTTTGCTCCCACGCCGGCGAGCGCGTCCCCGGGGCTCTCCTGCCGCACTTCACCTCGTGGCGGGAGAGACGGCATGGCAGGCTCTCCTACCGAGCGACGCAGGTGTTCACCGGGCATGGCTGCTTCGGTGTCTACCTGTGTCGCATCGGGCGGGAAGCGACGACGGTGTGCCACCACTGTGGCGCGGAGGAAGACTCGGCGCAGCACACGCTGGAGGAATGTCCCGCCTTTTCAGCGCTGCGCCGAGTCCTAAAACGGGAAGTCGGCCACGACCTCGCACTCTCCAGCCTAGTTGGGGCCATGCTGGAGGGCCCGGGGAAGTGGGCGGCAGCAATCTCTTTCTGCGAGGAGGTTATGTCGCGGAAGGAGGCTGCCGAGCGGGATCGGGAGCTTACAGATCCCGCCCGACGTGCCCGGGGACGGCGTGCGCGCCCGCGCCGAGAAACCCCGGGCAGCTGAGAGTAGGCGGGCGGCGTGTGTACCAGAACATGCTGGTTTCATTGCCCGCCGCCCGCCAACAGAGGAGGACCTCCACTGTTGGGAGTGGGGGATGACGAGTCGTCTGAGGGAGGCGAGTGTTAACTGTGATCCTCCTCCGATATACTCGTCGTCCCCCCGGCGGCCGCTGTGATCAGGGCGGGGGCCCTGGTCACCTATCGCGCGGTCGCCGTGTCGGGGCGGTGCGGGGTGCGACCCCTCGCGCCGCCGAATTTAATTGGTTTTTAGGGGGGAGGATTTATTTTATTTCCCCCCGGGACGCGGCTGGCCATCGTTACCATCCTGATGGCCGGCCAGGCGAGGGGGAGCCGCGGTAGTGTTCTTCAAGAGTTCCCGTGGCTCCCCCGTTGAATCGCCAGCGATCGGTCCTGCGTCCTCAGGTCGCCGTGGAGGTTTTAGTGGGTCAAACCCCACACTACCCTCGCCCCGCACCCCCGGGCGGGGCGGGGGTGTCTGGCGAGCAGATTTCCTCCACGTAAAAAAAAAAAAAAAAAAAAAAAAAAAAGGTTATGTCAAGGTTCCCCCCCGTGTCCGCTACCTTGTCGTGGTGGGGGGGCTTCGTGCCCTAATGATCCTCAAGGCTGTGCCGGCGGGGAATTTATTCCCTGGCAGGTTCTACCATGCCGGAGTGGCTTGAGGTGAGGGGCCAACTAAAGTCGGACACATACCGTAAACCTGTGGTCATGTTTTACAGGAACGGGGGTCTTGCCTTAACCGGCCGGGCCGCGAGGATGACAACCTCTCTAAAAAATCCCTAGCCCCAAGCAGTGTTGCGCGGTGATGAGGGTGTAGCTGGAGTAAGCGCCAGCTATGGTTGGTGGGTGCACCAATCTTTAGCGGACAACCCCGGGGTACCTGGCGACCCCCGGGTGTATTAGCCATCCCCGGGTATGGCGGCTCTGCCCGGGGTGACCTTCTTTCCGACCACACTCGTGGGACCTATTATGGATTCTTTTAAACAAATAACCGGGGAGGGGGGAAACGAGCGTGAGGTGGAGGTGCGCGGGCCTATCGTGCGCCTCAAAAGATGCACAGAGCCGGTGTCGCGGAGGCATTCTGCCACACGCGGCAAAAAGAGGACCGCAGCGGGCCTTGGTGAGTGCGATGAGGGGGAGGAGTCAGATTTCTCTGTCTCCTCAAACCACTCATCGCAGAGTGTCCCGGGCTCGTCGTCAGCGAGGAAGAGAGGACGGCCGCCGACGACCGGCGAATATGTTGGCCTCGCAGAGGCCAAACTTAGGCTGGCCGAGGCTTCGCAGCTGGAGGCCGAGGCAAGGGAGGTGGCGGCGATATTCGACCCGGGAGCCCCCGTGCCGAGACCATCGCGGTCGAGCGTCCCGCTCCCGGACGAGACGGATATCGCGGAAAATTTCCGCAACCGTCCAACGCGGGATGTCGCGGCCGCTATATTGGAGAGCCTGGATGAGGTGGCCAGGATCTCCGGTGTGTCAAAGGGGCTGAAGGGCAACTTGGCCCGCGCCCTGAGGGTGGCCGCCTTAAACGGCAGGGTAGGGGTGTCCGAGCTGGCAGTGAGGTCGGCTACCGACGCCACGCGTGTCCTGGAGGCCGAAAATGCCGTCCTCAGGGGGCAAATGACGGAGCTGCAGGCGGAGGTGGCCCGGCTCCGGCAGGTGGTGGAGGCGAGAACGGCTGCTGCCGCAATGCCTCCGCCGCCGCGCCCGGGAGAGGGCTCAGTATCGCCGCCGATCGTCGGCGCCCGGGATTGCCATCGCTCCGGGCAAGAAAAGTCCTCGCCACCACCTGCGGCTGCGCCCGCAGATTTTCTGGCGCAAATAGGCGCCCTGATAGACGCCAAATTGGCGTCATTCAGGAGGGAGCTCGCGCCGCGAACGGACTCGGCCCTGCGATCGGTGGCCCCTGGGCCGTCCGTCCCCTCACAGTCTTCGGACAGGGTGGGGCGGAAGACGAAGAAGAAGAAGAAAGGTGGGAAAGCTGGTGCAGCTATAGCGGCCCAGACGGAGCCCGATCGACCGCGAGCAGAATCGGCGCTACCCTCGGCCGCGCCTCCACCCCAGGAGGCGTGGTCCCGGGTGGTTGGCCGGAAGGCCAAAAAGGCGACTGCCAAGGCCACTGCGGCGGCGAATAAAAAAGGACGGGTGGTCCCGGCGGCACCCAGAAAGACACCCCTGCCTCCTCGACCGCCACGCACAGCAGCGGTTACCATAACGGTTCCGACTGGCGTGGAGATGACCTACGCGCAGGCGATGGCCACTGCCAGGTCCAAGGTGGACCTGGCAGAAATTGGCATCGCCTCGCTGAGGCCGCGAAGGGCGGTGACTGGGGGGTTAATTTTGGAGGTCCCTGGCACCGATGGGGCCGCCAAGGCCACCGTCCTCGCCACAAAAGTGGCGGAAGCGCTGGCAGGCACCGGCGTAAAGGTCGCGCGTCCGGTCAAAAAGCTGACCTTAGGGTGCGCGGCCTGGTCGATTCGACCACGCCGGCGGAGGTCGCTGCGGCTGTTGCCCGCGTGGGCGGGTGCAGCGAGGGGGACATCAATACCGGCGAAATCCGGTCTTCCCCCTCGGGATTGGGCACCCTCTGGGTCCGATGTCCTGCCGCGGCCGCTCGCAAGGTTGCTGTCGCGGGCCGGATAACCGTCGGCTGGACCCAGGCAGCCGTGGAGGCCCTGAGTGCCCGGCCTCTGCAGTGTTACCGTTGCCTTGGTGTTGGCCACACCAGTCAGCGGTGCACTTCGGCCGAGGATAGGTCCGACTGCTGCTATAGATGCGGCAGTCGGGACCATAAGGTGGCAGCCTGTACGGCCACGCCCAATTGTCCCCTTTGTGCGGGCGCGGGCAAGCCGTCTGGTCACCGCCTCGGCAGCCGGGCATGTCCTGCTAGTGCGGGGCGAGGCAAGGGAGGCGGCCAAAGGCCGTCTGCCAGATTTAATAAAAAGAGAAAGGAAACCACGATGGCCAAGGCAGCGACCACCGTGGCCAGCAACGAAAAGGCGGCACCGCCTGATGCTACAGCCGCGCCCGCGTGGGCGGATGGGGCCACTAAAGTCCCAGACGCCACCGCATCCGCGGCCGTGACGGCGATGGACACGGCTGTGTAATGGGGCCCCCGGGCCCGATAATACAAGTTAACCTCAACTGCTCGGCCAGAGCGCAGGACCTCCTGTTTCAATGCATGGCCGAGCGGGGTGCCGGGTTGGCAGTCGTGGCGGAGCCGCACAGGGTCCCCAAACATCCACACTGGGCGGGGGACTCGATTGGCTCCGCCGCGATTATTTGGGCTGGGAGGCCGGGGTCCCCGCCGTGCTCGCTTATCGAGCGCGGCCTGGGATACGTGGCCGTTGATTGGGGCGGCACCGCGGTTGTGGCGATATACGCACCTCCAAGGTGGTCCCTCGAAGAGTTTGAGCAGTATCTGGACGGGGTAGGGAGATGCGTCTCCCGCTGCCATCCCCGTCCGGTGCTGGTCCTGGGGGACTTCAATGCCAAGGCCACGCCTTGGGGTTCCCCCGGGACTGATTCGAGGGGCCGGGATGTGCTGGATTGGGCGGCGGGACTGGAGCTCCGTCTCCTGAACACGGGCTCGGTCCATACGTGCGTGCGGCATAACGGGGGGTCCATCGTTGACCTTTCGTGGGCAACGCCCCCGGCCGCGCGCCGTATTACGGGGTGGAGGGTGGCGGAAGGAGTCGAGACGTTGTCTGACCACAGATACATAGTTCTCGACCTCTCCGCCGCCCCACCATCGACACCCCGTCGTCGCCCCGCCGATGAAGGTTCGCCTCAGCCGCGGTGGGCGCTGAAGCGCCTCGACCAGGACGCTCTGATGGCGGCAGCCCACGTCGTGGCCTGGCCAGCAACACCGGCCGGGCCAGTCGATGGGAATGGGGAGGCCCGTTGGTTCCGGGGCGCAATGACGTCGGTTTGCGACGTCGCCATGCCACGGGCCAGGGTCTTCCCGAGGAAGGCGGTGTACTGGTGGTCGCGCGAGATAGCGGAATTACGCACCGAGTGCGTTCGCGCGCGACGCCAGTACGCTCGCGCCCGTCGACGACGACGAACGGACGACGTGCTGGCTGCCCAGCTGTACGGGCTATATCGGGAGAAGGTGGTCGCCCTGCAGCTGGCCATCAGGCGGGCAAAGGACCAGGCCTGGCGCGATCTCCTCGGCTCTCTGAACCGAGATCCATGGGGGCGCCCATACAAGATGGCATTGGGACGATTGCGTCCCTGGGCGCCCCCCGTGACGGAGAGCCTGGATCCGGGGCTGCTCGGGCGGGTCGTGGACGCTTTATTCCCCGTTAGCGGGGAGGCGTCCCGGCCCGTCCCTGAGCCAGAGGAACATGAGTGGTCCCCGGATCTTGAGGTCGCGCCGGAGGAGATGGCCGGGGTCGTGAAATGGCTCCGGGGCAAGAATACCGCCCCGGGGCCGGACGGTATCCCCGGCCGGGTCTGGTTGCTCGCCGCGAGCGTCCTGGGGGAGAGGCTGAGGAGCCTCTACTCTGGGCTCCTGAGGTCGGGGACGTTCCCCGACCTATGGAGAGAAAGTCGGATGGTCCTCTTGAGGAAGGATGGGAGGCCGGGGGATTCTCCCTCCGCGTACCGGCCCATTTGTCTCCTGGATGAGGCGGGCAAGATCTTCGAGAAGATCATTGTAGCTCGCCTCTCCAGACACCTGTCCAGCGACGGCCCAGATCTGGCGGACTGCCAGTTTGGCTTCCGTGAGGGGCGATCGACGGTCGACGCTATCGACCGTCTCAAGTCCCTCTCGGACAATGCCGTGGCAAGGGGCGGGGTGTGCTTGGCGGTGTCCATTGACATCGTCAATGCGTTCAACACCCTGCCCTGGTCCGCCATTAGGGGGGCCCTCGTCGATCACCAGGTGCCTCCATATCTGAGGCGGGTGATCGGGGCCTACCTGCGGGACAGGTGGGTCGAATACCCGGGCCGGTACGGGATGATACGGAGGGAAGTGGACCGCGGGGTCCCGCAGGGGTCTGTTTTAGGACCGCTCCTGTGGGACCTGGGTTACAACGCGGTCCTGGAAAAGGCCTCCCTGCCCGACGGTGCCACCCTCGTCTGCTACGCGGACGACACGTTGGTGGTCGCCGTCGGAAGTACCTTCGAGAGGACCATCCGACGAGCAGAGGTTGCGGTGGCAGCCGTCGTCGCGAGGATCCGCGATCTGGGGCTGAAAATAGCCCCGGAGAAGGCCGAGGCTGTCTGGTTCCACGGACGGCCTCGGTCTCGGCCACCGGCCAGATCGTGGATCCGGGTTGGAGAAGCCTGCGTCGAGGTGAAGTCCGAGTTGAAATATCTCGGACTGATCCTCGACAGCCGCTGGAGCTTCGATGCGCATCTCGACCGTCTCGTCCCCCGAGTCGAAAAGGCGGCGGCCTCTTTGGGCCGCCTGCTGCCCAACCTCGGGGGACCGGGAGATTTGGTGCGCCGCCTATACCTGGGCGTGGTGCGGTCTATGGCCTTATACGGTGCCCCAATATGGGCGCCGTACGTGATGACCAGCCGGCGCAACACGCTGTTGTTGCGCCGGCTGCAGAGGCGGATGGCCATCCGCCTCATAAGAGGTTACCGCACCACGTCTACCGTGGCGGCGCTTGCTCTGGCGGGAGAACTTCCCTTCGAGCTTCAGGCGGCGGTGCGCGCCTATGTTTATGGGCGCACAAGCATCGCCAGCCGTGCTCGAGGGGCCCCGCCGGAGCGAGAGACGGTCGGGGGCTTCGAGCTCCAGGCCCGGAGACTAGCGCTCGCCAGATGGCGTGCCGAGCTTTGCTCCCACGCCGGCGAGCGCGTCCCCGGGGCTCTCCTGCCGCACTTCACCTCGTGGCGGGAGAGACGGCATGGCAGGCTCTCCTACCGAGCGACGCAGGTGTTCACCGGGCATGGCTGCTTCGGTGTCTACCTGTGTCGCATCGGGCGGGAAGCGACGACGGTGTGCCACCATTGTGGCGCGGAGGAAGACTCGGCGCAGCACACGCTGGAGGAATGTCCCGCCTTTTCAGCGCTGCGCCGAGTCCTAAAACGAGAAGTCGGCCACGACCTCGCACTCTCCAGCCTAGTTGGGGCCATGCTGGAGGGCCCGGGGAAGTGGGCGGCAGCAATCTCTTTCTGCGAGGAGGTTATGTCGCGGAAGGAGGCTGCCGAGCGGGATCGGGAGCTTACAGATCCCGCCCGACGTGCCCGGGGACGGCGTGCGCGCCCACGCCGAGAAACCCCGGGCAGCTGAGAGTAGGCGGGCGGCGGGTGTACCAGAACATGCTGGTTTCATTGCCCGTCGCCCGCCAACAGAGGAGGACGTCCACTGTTGGGGATGGGGGATGACGAGTCGCCTGAAGGAGGCGAGGGTTAACTGTAATCCTCCTCCAATATACTCGTCGTCCCCCCGGCGGCCGCTGTGATCAGGGCGGGGGCCCTGGTCACCTATCGCGTGGTCGCCGTGTCGGGGCGGTGCGGGGTGCGACCCCTCGCGCCGCCGAATTTAAATGGATTTAAGGGGGGAGGATTTATCTCCCCCCGGGACGCGGCCGGCCATCGTTACCATCCTGATGGCCGGCCAGGCGAGGGGGAGCCGCGGTAGTGTTCTTCAAGAGTTCCCGTGGCTCCCCCGTTGAATCGCCAGCGATCGGTCCTGCGTCCTCAGAAAGGTTATGTCAAGGTTATGTCAAGGTTATGTCAAGGTTATGTCAAGGTTATGTCAAGGTTCCCCCCCGAGTCCGCTACCTTGTCGTGGTGGGGGGGCTTCGTGCCCTAATGATCCTCAAGGCTGTGCCGGCGGGGAATTTATTCCCTGGCAGGTTCTACCATGCCGGAGTGGCTTGAGGTGAGGGGCCAACTAAAGTCGGACACATACCGTAAACCTGTGGTCATGTTTTACAGGAACGGGGGTCTTGCCTTAACCGGCCGGGCCGCGAGGATGACAACCTCTCTAAAAAATCCCTAGCCCCAAGCAGTGTTGCGCGGTGATGAGGGTGTAGCTGGAGTAAGCGCCAGCTATGGTTGGTGGGTGCACCAATCTTTAGCGGACAACCCCGGGGTACCTGGCGACCCCCGGGTGTATTAGCCTTCCCCGGGTATGGCGGCTCTGCCCGGGGTGACCTTCTTTCCGACCACACTCGTGGGACCAATTATGGATTCTTTTTCACAAACAACCGGGGAGGGGGGAAACGAGCGTGAGGTGGAGGTGCGCGGGCCTATCGTGCGCCTCAAACGATGTACAGAGCCGGTGTCGCGGAGGCATTCGGCAACACGCGGCAAAAAGAGGACCGCAGCGGGCCTTGGTGAGGGCGATGAGGGGGAGGAGTCAGATTTTTCTGTCTCCTCCCACCACTCATCGCAGAGTGTCCCGGGCACGTCGTCAGCGAGGAAGAGAGGACGGCCGCCGACGACCGGCGAATATGTAGGCCTCGCAGAGGCCAAACTTAGGCTGGCCGAGGCCTCGCAGTTGGAGGCCGAGGCAAGGGAGGTGGCGGCGATATTCGAACCGGGTGCCCCCGTGCCGAGACCATCGCGGTCGAGCGTCCCGCTCCCGGACGAGACGGATATCGCGGAAAATTTCCGCAACCGTCCGACGCGGGATGTCGCGGCCGTTATATTGGAGAGCCTGGATGAGGTGGCCAGGATCTCCGGCGTTTCGAAGGGGCTGAAGGGCAACTTGGCCCGCGCCCTGAGGGTGGCCGCTCTAAACGGCAGGGTGGGGGTGTCCGAGCTTGCGGTTAGGTCAGCTAGCGACGCCACGCGTGCCCTGGAGGCCGAGAATGCCGTCCTCAGGGGGCAAATGACGGAGCTGCGGGCGGAGGTGGCCCGGCTCCGGCAGGTGGTGGAGGCGAGAACGGCTGCTGCCGCAATGCCTCCGCCGCCGCGCCCGGGAGAGGGCTCAGTGTCGCCGCCGATCGTAGGCGCCCGGGATTGCCATCGCTCCGGGCAAGAAATGTCATTGCCACCACCTGCGGCTGCGCCCGCAGATTTTCTGGCTCAAATAGGCGCCCTGATAGACGCCAAATTGGCGTCATTCAGGAGGGAGCTCGCGCCGCGTACGGACTCGGCCCAGCCATCGGTGGCACCTGGGCCGTCCGTCCCCTCACAGTCTTCGGACAGGGTGGGGCGGAAGACGAAGAAGAAGAAGAAAGGTGGGAAAGCTGGGGCGGCTATAGCGGCCCAGACGGAGCCCGCTCGACCGCGAGCAGAATCGGCGCTACCCACTGCCGCGCCTCCGCCCCAGGAGGCCTGGTCCCAGGTGGTTGGTCGGAAGGCTAAAAAGGCGGCTGCCAAGGCCACTGCGGCGGCGAATAATAAAAAAGGACGGGTGTTCCCGGCGGCCCCCAGGAAGACACCGCTGCCTCCTCGACCGCCACGCACAGCAGCGGTTACCATAACGGTTCCGTCTGGCGTGGACATTACTTACGCGCAGGCGATGGCCACTGCCAGGTCCAAGGTGGACCTGGCAGAAATTGGCATCGCCTCGCTGAGGCCGCGAAGGGCGGTGACTGGGGGGTTAATTTTGGAGGTCCCTGGCACCGATGGGGCCGCCAAGGCCACCGTCCTCGCCACAAAAGTGGCGGAAGCGCTGGCAGGCACCGGCGTAAAGGTCGCGCGTCCGGTCAAAAAAGCTGACCTTAGGGTGCGCGGCCTGGTCGATTCGACCACGCCGGCGGAGGTCGCTGCGGCTGTTGCCCGCGTGGGCGGGTGCAGCGAGGGGGACATCAATACCGGCGAAATCCGGTCTTCCCCCTCGGGATTGGGCACCCTCTGGGTCCGATGTCCTGCCGCGGCCGCTCGCAAGGTTGCTGTCGCGGGCCGGATAACTGTCGGCTGGACCCAGGCAGCCGTGGAGGCCCTGAGTGCCCGGCCTCTGCAGTGTTACCGTTGCCTTGGTGTTGGCCACACCAGTCAGCGGTGCACTGCTGCCGAGGATAGGTCCGACTGCTGTTATAGATGCGGCAGTCGGGACCATAAGGTGGCAGCCTGTACGGCCACGCCCAATTGTCCCCTTTGTGCGGGCGCGGGCAAGCCGTCTGGTCACCGCCTCGGCAGCCGGGCTTGTCCTGCCAGTGCGGGGCGGGGCAGGGGAGGCGGCCAAAGGCCGTCTGCCAGGTATAATAAAAAGGGGAGGGAAACCACAATGGCCAAGGCAGCGACCACCGTGGCCAGCAACGAAAAGGTAGCATCGCCTGATGCTACCGCCGCATCCACGAGGGCGGATGGGGCCACTAAAGTCCCAGACGCCACCGCATCCGCGGCCGTGACGGCGATGGACACGGCTGTGTAATGGGGCCCCCGGGCCCGATAATACAAGTTAACCTCAACTGCTCGGCCAGAGCGCAGGATCTCCTGTTTCAATACCTGGCCGAGCGGGGTGCCGGGTTGGCAGTTGTGGCGGAGCCGCACAAGGTCCCCAAACATCCACACTGGATGGGGGACTCGATTGGCTCCGCCGCGATTATTTGGGCTGGGAGGCCGGGGTCCCCGCCGTGCTCGGTTATCGAGCGCGGCCTGGGATACGTGGCCGTTGATTGGGACGGCACCGCGGTTGTGGCGATATACGCACCTCCAAGGTGGTCCCTCGAAGAGTTTGAGCAGTATCTGGACGGGGTAGGGAGATGCGTCTCCCGCTGCCATCCCCGTCCGGTGCTGGTCCTGGGGGACTTCAATGCCAAGGCCACGGCTTGGGGTTCCCCCGGGACTGACTCGAGGGGCCGGGAGGTGCTGGATTGGGCGGCGGGACTGGAGCTCCGTCTCCTGAATACGGGCTCGGTCCATACGTGCGTGCGGCATAACGGGGGGTCCATCGTTGACCTTTCGTGGGCAACGCCCCCGGCCGCGCGCCGTATCACGGGGTGGGGGGTGGCGGAAGGGGTCGAGACGTTGTCTGACCACAGATACATAGTTCTCGACCTCTCCGCCGCCCCACCATCGACACCCCGTCGTCGCCCCGCCGATGAAGGTTCGCCTCAGCCGCGGTGGGCGCTGAAGCGCCTCGACCAGGACGCTCTGATGGCGGCAGCCCACGTCGTGGCCTGGCCAGCAACACCAGCCGGGCCAGTCGACGGGAATGGGGAGGCCCATTGGTTCCGGAGCGCAATGACGTCGATTTGCGACGTCGCCATGCCCCGGGCCAGGGTCTTCGCGAGGAAGGCGGTGTACTGGTGGTCGCGCGAAATAGCGGAATTACGCACCGAGTGCGTCCGCGCGCGACGCCAGTACGCTCGCGCCCGTCGACGACGACGAACGGACGACGTGCTGGCTGCCCAGCTGTACGGGCTATATCGGGAGAAGGTGGTCGCCCTGCAGCTGGCCATCAGGCGGGCAAAGGACCAGGCCTGGCGCGATCTCCTCGGCTCTCTGAACCGAGATCCGTGGGGGCGCCCATACAAGATGGCATTGGGACGATTACGTCCCTGGGCGCCCCCCGTGACGGAGAGCCTGGATCCGGGGCTGCTCGGGCGGGTCGTGGGCGCTTTATTCCCCGTTAGCGGGGAGGCGTCCCGGCCCGTCCCTGAGCCAGAGGAACATGAGTGGTCCCCGGATCTTGAGGTCGCGCCGGAGGAGATGGCCGGGGTCGTCAAATGGCTCCGGGGCAAGAATACAGCCCCGGGGCCGGACGGTATCCCCGGCCGGGTCTGGTTGCTCGCCGCGAGCGTCCTGGGCGAGAGGCTGAGGAGCCTCTACTCTGGGCTCCTGAGGTCGGGGACGTTCCCCGACCTATGGAGAGAAAGTCGGATGGTCCTCTTGAGGAAGGATGGGAGGCCGGGGGATTCTCCCTCCGCGTACCGGCCCATTTGTCTCCTGGATGAGGCGGGCAAGATCTTCGAGAAGATCATTGTTGCCCGCCTCTCCAGACACCTGTCCCGCGACGGCCCAGATCTGGCGGACTGCCAGTTTGGCTTCCGGGAGGGGCGATCGACGGTCGACGCAATCGACCGCCTCAAGTCCCTCTCGGACAATGCCGTGGCAAGGGGCGGGGTGTGCTTGGCGGTGTCCATTGACATCGTCAATGCGTTCAACACCCTGCCCTGGTCCGCCATTAGGGAGGCCCTCGTCGATCACCAGGTGCCTCCCTATCTGAGGCGGGTGATCGGGGCCTACCTGCGGGACAGGTGGGTTGAATACCCGGGCCGGTGCGGGATGATACGGAGGGAAGTGGACCGCGGGGTCCCGCAGGGGTCCGTTTTAGGACCGCTCCTGTGGGACCTGGGTTACAACGCGGTCCTGGAAAAGGCCTCCCTGCCCGACGGTGCCACCCTCGTCTGCTACGCGGACGACACGTTGGTGGTCGCCGTCGGGAGTACCTTCGAGAGGGCCATCCGACGAGCAGAGGTTGCGGTGGCAGCCGTCGTCGCGAGGATCCGCGATCTGGGGCTGAAAATAGCCCCGGAGAAGGCCGAGGCTGTCTGGTTTCACGGACGGCCTCGGTCTCGGCCACCGGCCAGATCGTGGATCCGGGTTGGAGAAGCCTGCGTAGAGGTGAAGTCCGAGTTGAAATATCTCGGACTGATCCTCGACAGCCGCTGGAGCTTCGATGCGCATCTCGACCGTCTCGTCCCCCGAGTCGAAAAGGCGGCGGCCTCTTTGGGCCGCCTGCTGCCCAACCTCGGGGGACCGGGAGATTTGGTGCGCCGCCTATACCTGGGCGTGGTGCGGTCTATGGCCTTATACGGTGCCCCAATATGGGCGCCGTACGTGATGACCAGCCGGCGCAACACGCTGTTGTTGCGCCGGCTGCAGAGGCGGATGGCCATCCGCCTCATAAGAGGTTACCGCACCACGTCTACCGTGGCGGCGCTTGCTCTGGCGGGAGAACTTCCCTTCGAGCTTCAGGCAGCGGTGCGCGCCTATGTTTATGGGCGCACAAGCATCGCCAGCCGTGCTCGAGGGGCCCCGCCGGAGCGAGAGACGGTCGAGGGCTTCGAGCTCCAGGCCCGGCGACTAGCGCTCGCCAGATGGCGTGCCGAGCTTTGCTCCCACGCCGGCGAGCGTGTCCCCGGGGCTCTCCTGCCGCACTTCACCTCGTGGCGGGAGAGACGGCATGGCAGGCTCTCCTACCGAGCGACGCAGGTGTTCACCGGGCATGGCTGCTTCGGTGTCTACCTGTGTCGCATCGGGCGGGAAGCGACGACGGTGTGCCACCATTGTGGCGCGGAGGAAGACTCGGCGCAGCACACGCTGGAGGAATGTCCCGCCTTTTCAGCGCTGCGCCGAGTCCTAAAACGAGAAGTCGGCCACGACCTCGCACTCTCCAGCCTAGTTGGGGCCATGCTGGAGGGCCCGGGGAAGTGGGCGGCAGCAATCTCTTTCTGCGAGGAGGTTATGTCGCGGAAGGAGGCTGCCGAGCGGGATCGGGAGCTTACAGATCCCGCCCGACGTGCCCGGGGACGGCGTGCGCGCCCACGCCGAGAAACCCCGGGCAGCTGAGAGTAGGCGGGCGGCGGGTGTACCAGAATACGCTGGTTTCATTGCCCGCCGCCCGCCAACAGAGGAGGACCTCCACTGTTGGGAGTGGGGGATGACGAGTCGTCTGAGGGAGGCGAGTGTTAACTGTGATCCTCCTCCAATATACTCGTCGTCCCCCCGGCGGCCGCTGTGATCAGGGCGGGGGCCCTGGTCACCTATCGCGCGGTCGCCGTGTCGGGGCGGTGCGGGTTGCGACCCCTCGCGCCGCCGAATTTAAATGGATTTTAGGGGGGAGGATTTATCTCCCCCCGGGACGCGGCCGGCCATCGTTACCACCTTGATGGCCGGCCAGGCGAGGGGGAGCCGCGGTAGTGTTCTTCAAGAGTTCCCGTGGCTCCCCCGTTGAATCGCCAGCGATCGGTCCTGCGTCCTCAGGTCGCCGTGGAGGTTTTAGTGGGTCAAACCCCACACTACCCTCGTCCCGCTCCCCCGGGCGGGGCGGGGGTGTCTGGCGAGCAGATTTCCTCCACGTAAAATAAAAAAAAAAAAAAAAAAAAAAAGGTTATGTCAAGGTTATGTCAAGGTTCTGGAGCTTCGATGCGCATCTCAACCGTCTCGTCCCCCGAGTCGAAAAGGCGGCGGCCTCTTTGGGCCGCCTGCTGCCCAACCTCGGGGGACCGGGAGATTTGGTGCGCCGCCTATACCTGGGCGTGGTGCGGTCTATGGCCTTATACGGTGCCCCAATATGGGCGCCGTACGTGATGACCAGCCGGCGCAACACGCTGTTGTTGCGCCGGCTGCAGAGGCGGATGGCCATCCGCCTCATAAGGGGTTACCGCACCACGTCTACCGTGGCGGCGCTTGCTCTGGCGGGAGAACTTCCCTTCGAGCTTCAGGCGGCGGTGCGCGCCTATGTTTATAGGCGCACAAGCATCGCCAGCCGTGCTCGAGGGGCCCCGCCGGAGCGAGAGACGGTCGAGGGCTTCGAGCTCCAGGCCCGGCGACTAGCGCTCGCCAGATGGCGTGCCGAGCTTTGCTCCCACGCCGGCGAGCGCGTCCCCGGGGCTCTCCTGCCGCACTTCACCTCGTGGCGGGAGAGACGGCATGGCAGGCTCACCTACCGAGCGACGCAGGTGTTCACCGGGCATGGCTGCTTCGGTGTCTACCTGTGTCGCATCGGGCGGGAAGCGACGACGGTGTGCCACCACTGTGGCGCGGAGGAAGACTCGGCGCAGCACACGCTGGAGGAATGTCCCGCCTTTTCAGCGCTGCGCCGAGTCCTAAAACGGGATGTCGGTCACGACCTCGCACTCTCCAGCCTAGTTGGGGCCATGCTGGAGAGCCCGGGGAAGTGGGCTGCAGCAATCTCT
The DNA here is from genome assembly GCF_051020955.1 of Megalopta genalis. Taxonomy (NCBI): domain Eukaryota; kingdom Metazoa; phylum Arthropoda; class Insecta; order Hymenoptera; family Halictidae; genus Megalopta; species Megalopta genalis. Next base: position 620,218 of record NW_027476167.1, read on the forward strand.
TTCTGCGAGGATGTTATGTCGCGGAAGGAGGCTGCCGAGCGGGATCGGGAGCTTACAGATCCCGCCCGACGTGCCCGGGGACGGCGTGCGCGCCCACGCCGAGAAACCCCGGGCAGCTGAGAGTAGGCGGGCGGCGGGTGTACCAGAACATGCTGGTTTCATTGCCCGCCGCCCGCCAACAGAGGAGGACCTCCACTGTTGGTAGTGGGGGATGACGAGTCGCCTGAAGGAGGCGAGGGTTAACTGTAATCCTCCTCCAATATACTCGTCGTCCCCCCGGCGGCCGCTGTGATCAGGGCGGGGGCCCTGGTCACCTATCGCGCGGTCGCCGTGTCGGGGCGGTGCGGGGTGCGACCCCTCGCGCCGCCGAATTTAAATGGATTTAGGGGGGAGGATTATATCTCCCCCGGGACGCGGCCGGCCATCGTTACCATCCTGATGGCCGGCCAGGCGAGGGGGAGCCGCGGTAGTGTTCTTCAAGAGTTCCCGTGGCTCCCCCGTTGAATCGCCAGCGATCGGTCCTGCGTCCTCAGGTCGCCGTGGAGGTTTTAGTGGGTCGATCCCCACACTACCCTCGTCCCGCTCCCCCGGGCGGGGCGGGGGTGTCTGGCGAGCAGATTTCCTCCACGTAAAATAAAAAAAAAAAAAAAAAAAAAAAAAAGGTTATGTCAAGGTTACGTCCCTGCCCCCCCGTGTCCGCTACCTTGTCGTGGTGGGGGGGCTTCGTGCCCTAATGATCCTCAAGGCTGTGCCGGCGGGGAATTTATTCCCTGGCAGGTTCTACCATGCCGGAGTGGCTTGAGGTGAGGGGCCAACTAAAGTCGGACACATACCGTAAACCTGTGGTCATGTTTTACAGGAACGGGGGTCTTGCCTTAACCGGCCGGGCCGCGAGGATGACAACCTCTCTAAAAAATCCCTAGCCCCAAGCAGTGTTGCGCGGTGAAGAGGGCGTAGCTGGAGTAAGCGCCAGCTATGGTTGGTGGGTGCACCAATCGTTAGCGGACAACCCCGGGGTACCTGGCGACCCCCCGGGCGTATTAGCCTTCCCCGGGTATGGCGGCTCTACCCGGGGTGACCTCCTTTCCGACCACACTCGTGGGATTAAGTATGGAGTCTACTTTTTCACAAACAACCGGGGAGGGGGGAAACGAGCGTGAGGTGGAGGTGCGCGGGCCTATCGTGCGCCTCAAAAGATGCACAGAGCCGGTGTCGCGGAGGCATTCGGCGACACGCGGCAAAAAGAGGACCGCAGCGGGCCTTGGTGAGTGCGATGAGGGGGAGGAGTCAGATTTCTCTGTCTCCTCCCACCACTCATCGCAGAGTGTCCCGGGCTCGTCGTCAGCGAGGAAAAGAGGACGGCCGCCGACGACCGGCGAATATGTTGGCCTCGCAGAGGCCAAACTTAGGCTGGCCGAGGCTTCGCAGTTGGAGGCCGAGGCAAGGGAGGTGGCGGCGATATTCGACCCGGGAGCCCCCGTGCCGAGACCATCGCGGTCGAGCGTCCCGCTCCCGGACGAGACGGATATAGCGGAAAATTTCCGCAACCGTCCAACGCGGGATGTCGCGGCCGCTATATTGGAGAGCCTGGATGAAGTGGCCAGGATCTCCGGCGTGTCAAAGGGGCTGAAGGGCAATTTGGCCCGCGCCCTAAGGGTGGCCGCCTTAAACGGCAGGGTGGGGGTGTCCGAGCTTGCGGTTAGGTCAGCTACCGACGCCACGCGTGCCCTGGAGGCAGAGAATGCCGTCCTCAGGGGGCAAATGACGGAGCTGCGGGCGGAGGTGGCTCGGCTCCGGCAGGTGGTGGAGGCGAGTACGGCTGCTGCCGCAATGCCTCCGCCGCCGCGCCCGGGAGAGGGCTCAGTATCGCCGCCGATCGTCGCCGCCCGGGACTGCCAACGCTCCGGGCAAGAAAAGTCCTCGCCCCCACATGCGACTGCGCCCGCAGATTTTCTGGCGCAGATAAGCGCCCTGATAGACGCCAAATTGGCGTCATTCAGGAGGGAGCTCGCGCCGCGAACGGACTCGGCCCTGCGATCGGTGGCACCTGGGCCGTCCGTCCCCTCACAGTCTTCGGACAGGGTGGGGCGGAAGACGAAGAAGAAGAAGAAAGGTGGGAAAGCTGGGGCGGCTATAGCGGCCCAGACGGAGCCCGCTCGACCGCGAGCAGAATCGGCGCTACCCTCTGCCGCGCCTCCGCCCCAGGAGGCGTGGTCCCAGGTGCTTGGCCGCAAGGCTAAAAAGGCGGCTGCCAAGGCCACTGCGGCGGCGAATAATAAAAAAGGACGGGTGGTCCCGGCGGCCCCCAGGAAGACACCCCTGCCTCCGCGACCGCCACGCACAGCAGCGGTTACCATAACGGTTCCGTCTGGCGTGGACATTACTTACGCGCAGGCGATGGCCACTGCCAGGTCCAAGGTGGACCTGGCAGAAATTGGCATCGCCTCGCTGAGGCCGCGAAGGGCGGTGACTGGGGGGTTAATTTTGGAAGTCCCTGGCACCGATGGGGCCGCCAAGGCCACCGTCCTCGCCACAAAAGTGGCGGAAGCGCTGGCAGGCACCGGCGTAAAGGTCGCGCGTCCGGTCAAAAAAGCTGACCTTAGGGTGCGCGGCCTGGTCGATTCGACCACGCCGGCGGAGGTCGCTGCGGCTGTTGCCCGCGTGGGCGGGTGCAGCGAGGGGGACATCAATACCGGCGAAATCCGGTCTTCCCCCTCGGGATTGGGCACCCTCTGGGTCCGATGTCCTGCCGCGGCCGCTCGCAAGGTTGCTGTCGCGGGCCGGATAACCGTCGGCTGGACCCATGCAGCCGTGGAGGCCCTGAGTGCCCGGCCTCTGCAGTGTTACCGTTGCCTTGATGTTGGCCACACCAGTCAGCGGTGCACTTCTGCCGAGGATAGGTCCGACTGCTGCTATAGATGCGGCAGTCGGGACCATAAGGTGGCAGCCTGTACGGCCACGCCCAATTGTCCGCTTTGTGCGGGCGCGGGCAGGCCTTCTGGTCACCGCCTCGGCGGCCGGGCGTGTCCTGTCAGTGCGAGGCGAGGCAAGGTAGGCGGCCAAAGGTCGTCTGCCAGATTCAATAAAAAAGGGAAGGAAACCACGATGGCCAAGGCAGCGACCACCGTGGCCAGCAACGAAAAGGCGGCACCGCCTGATGCTACCGCCGCACCCGCGGGGGCGAATGGGGCCACTAAAGTCCCTGACGCCACCGCATCCGCGGCCGTGACGGCGATGGACACGGCTGTGTAATGGGGCCCCCGGGCCCGATAATACAAGTTAACCTCAACTGCTCGGCCAGAGCGCAGGATCTCCTGTTTCAATGCCTGGCCGAGCGGGGTGCCGGGTTGGCAGTCGTGGCGGAGCCGCACAGGGTCCCCAAACATCCACACTGGATGGGGGACTCGATTGGCTCCGCCGCGATTATTTGGGCTGGGAGGCCGGGGTCCCCGCCGTGCTCGCTTATCGAGCGTGGCCTGGGATACGTGGCCGTTGATTGGGGCGGCACCGCGGTTGTGGCGATATACGCACCTCCAAGGTGGTCCCTCGAAGAGTTTGAGCAGTATCTGGACGGGGTAGGGAGATGCGTCTCCCGCTGCCATCCCCGTCCGGTGCTGGTCCTGGGGGACTTCAATGCCAAGGCCACGGCTTGGGGTTCCCCCGGGACTGACTCGAGGGGCCGGGAGGTGCTGGATTGGGCGGCGGGACTGGAGCTCCGTCTCCTGAATACGGGCTCGGTCCATACGTGCGTGCGGCATAACGGGGGGTCCATCGTTGACCTTTCGTGGGCAACGCCCCCGGCCGCGCGCCGTATTACGGGGTGGAGGGTGGCGGAAGGGGTCGAGACGTTGTCTGACCACAGATACATAATTCTCGACCTCTCCGCCGCCCCACCATCGACACCCCGTCGTCGCCCCGCCGATGAAGGTTCGCCTCAGCCGCGGTGGGCGCTGAAGCGCCTCGACCAGGACGCTCTGATGGCGGCAGCCCACGTCGTGGCCTGGCCAGCAACACCGGCCGGGCCAGTCGACGGGAATGGGGAGGCCCGTTGGTTCCGGGGCGCAATGACGTCGATTTGCGACGTCGCCATGCCCCGGGCCAGGGTCTTCCCGAGGAAGGCGGTGTACTGGTGGTCGCGCGAGATAGCGGAATTACGCACCGAGTGCGTTCGCGCGCGACGCCAGTACGCTCGCGCCCGTCGACGACGACGAACGGACGACGTGCTGGCTGCCCAGCTGTACGGGCTATATCGGGAGAAGGTGGTCGCCCTGCAGCTGGCCATCAGGCGAGCAAAGGACCAGGCCTGGCGCGATCTCCTCGGCTCTCTGAACCGAGATCCATGGGGGCGCCCATACAAGATGGCATTGGGACGATTGCGTCCCCGGGCGCCCCCCGTGACGGAGAGCCTGGATCCGGGGCTGCTCGGGCGGGTCGTGGACGCTTTATTCCCCGTTAGCGGGAAAGTGTCCCGGCCCGTCCCTGATCCAGAGGAACATGAGTGGTCCCCGGATCTTGAGGTCGCGCCGGAGGAGATGGCCGCGGTCGTCCAATGGCTCCGGGGCAAGAATACCGCCCCGGGGCCGGACGGTATCCCCGGCCGGGTCTGGTTGCTCGCCGCGAGCGTCCTGGGGGAGAGGCTGAGGAGCCTCTACTCTGGGCTCCTGAGGTCGGGGACGTTCCCCGACCTATGGAGAGAAAGTCGGATGGTCCTCTTGAGGAAGGTTGGGAGGCCGGGGGATTCTCCCTCCTCGTACCGGCCCATTTGTCTCCTGGATGAGGCGGGCAAGATCTTCGAGAAGATCATTGTTGCCCGCCTCTCCAGACACCTGTCCCGCGACGGCCCAGATCTGGCGGACTGCCAGTTTGGCTTCCGGGAGGGGCGATCGACGGTCGACGCTATCGACCGTCTCAAGTCCCTCTCGGACAATGCTGTGGCAAGGGGCGGGGTGTGCTTGGCGGTGTCCATTGACATCGTCAATGCGTTCAACACCCTGCCCTGGTCCGCCATTAGGGAGGCCCTCGTCGATCACCAGGTGCCTCCCTATCTGAGGCGGGTGATCGGGGCCTACCTGCGGGACAGGTGGGTTGAATACCCGGGCCGGTGCGGGATGATACGGAGGGAAGTGGACCGCGGGGTCCCGCAGGGGTCCGTTTTAGGACCGCTCCTGTGGGACCTGGGTTACAACGCGGTCCTGGAGAAGGCCTCCCTGCCCGACGGTGCCACCCTCGTCTGCTACGCGGACGACACGTTGGTGGTCGCCGTCGGGAGTACCTTCGAGAGGACCATCCGACGAGCAGAGGTTGCGGTGGCAGCCGTCGTCGCGAGGATCCGCGATCTGGGGCTGAAAATAGCCCCGGAGAAGGCCGAGGCTGTCTGGTTTCACGGACGGCCTCGGTCTCGGCCACCGGCCAGATCGTGGATCCGGGTTGGAGAAGCCTGCGTCGAGGTGAAGTCGCAGTTGAAATATCTCGGACTGATCCTCGACAGCCGCTGGAGCTTCGATGCGCATCTCGACCGTCTCGTCCCCCGAGTCGAAAAGGCGGCGGCCTCTTTGGGCCGCCTGCTGCCCAACCTCGGGGGACCGGGAGATTTGGTGCGCCGCCTATACCTGGGCGTGGTGCGGTCTATGGCCTTATACGGTGCCCCAATCTGGGCGCCGTACGTGATGACCAGCCGGCGCAACACGCTGTTGTTGCGCCGGCTGCAGAGGCGGATGGCCATCCGCCTCATAAGAGGTTACTGCACCACGTCTACCGTGGCGGCGCTTGCTCTGGCGGGAGAACTTCCCTTCGAGCTTCAGGCGGCGGTTCGCGCCTATGTTTATAGGCGCACAAGCATCGCCAGCCGTGCTCGAGGGGCCCCGCCGGAGCGCGAGACGGTCGAGGGCTTCGAGCTCCAGGCCCGGCGACTAGCGCTCGCCAGATGGCGTGCCGAGCTTTGCTCCCACGCCGGCGAGCGCGTCCCCGGGGCTCTCCTGCCGCACTTCACCTCGTGGCGGGAGAGACGGCATGGCAGGCTCTCCTACCGAGCGACGCAGGTGTTCACCGGGCATGGCTGCTTCGGTGTCTACCTGTGTCGCATCGGGCGGGAAGCGACGACGGTGTGCCACCACTGTGGCGCGGAGGAAGACTCGGCGCAGCACACGCTGGAGGAATGTCCCGCCTTTTCAGCGCTGCGCCGAGTCCTAAAACGGGAAGTCGGTCACGACCTCGCACTCTCCAGCCTAGTTGGGGCCATGCTGGAGAGCCCGGGGAAGTGGGCGGCAGCAATCTCTTTCTGCGAGGATGTTATGTCGCGGAAGGAGGCTGCCGAGCGGGATCGGGAGCTTACAGATCCCGCCCGACGTGCCCGGGGACGGCGTGCGCGCGCACGCCGAGAAACCCCGGGCAGCTGAGAGTAGGCGGGCGGCGGGTGTACCAGAACATGCTGGTTTCATTGCCCGCCGCCCGCCAACAGAGGAGGACGTCCACTGTTGGGAGTGGGGGATGACGAGTCGCCTGAGGGAGGCGAGGGTTAACTGTGATCCTCCTCCGGTATACTCGTCGTCCCCCCGGCGGCCGCTGTGATCAGGGCGGGGGCTCTGGTCACCTATCGCGCGGTCGCCGTGTCGGGGCGGTGCGGGGTGCGACCCCTCGCGCCGCCGAATTTAAATGGATTTTAGGGGGGATGATTTATTTTATTTCCCCCCGGGACGCGGCCGGCCATCGTTACCATCCTGATGGCCGGCCAGGCGAGGGGGAGCCGCGGTAGTGTTCTTCAAGAGTTCCCGTGGCTCCCCCGTTGAATCGCCAGCGATCGGTCCTGCGTCCTCAGGTCGCCGTGGAGGTTTTAGTGGGTCAAACCCCACACTACCCTCGTCCCGCTCCCCCGGGCGGGGCGGGGGTGTCTGGCGAGCAGATTTCCTCCACGTAAAATAAAAAAAAAAAAAAAAAGGTTACGTCCCTGCCCCCCCGTGTCCGCTACCTTGTCGTGGTGGGGGGGCTTCGTGCCCTAATGATCCTCAAGGCTGTGCCGGCGGGGAATTTATTCCCTGGCAGGTTCTACCATGCCGGAGTGGCTTGAGGTGAGGGGCCAACTAAAGTCGGACACATACCGTAAACCTGTGGTCATGTTTTACAGGAACGGGGGTCTTGCCTTAACCGGCCGGGCCGCGAGGATGACAACCTCTCTAAAAAATCCCTAGCCCCAAGCAGTGTTGCGCGGTGAAGAGGGCGTAGCTGGAGTAAGCGCCAGCTATGGTTGGTGGGTGCACCAATCGTTAGCGGACAACCCCGGGGTACCTGGCGACCCCCCGGGCGTATTAGCCTTCCCCGGGTATGGCGGCTCTACCCGGGGTGACCTCCTTTCCGACCACACTCGTGGGATTAAGTATGGAGTCTACTTTTTCACAAACAACCGGGGAGGGGGGAAACGAGCGTGAGGTGGAGGTGCGCGGGCCTGTCGTGCGCCTCAAAAGATGCACAGAGCCGGTGTCGCGGAGGCATTCGGCGACACGCGGCAAAAAGAGGACCGCAGCGGGCCTTGGTGAGTGCGATGAGGGGGAGGAGTCAGATTTCTCTGTCTCCTCCCACCACTCATCGCAGAGTGTCCCGGGCTCGTCGTCAGCGAGGAAAAGAGGACGGCCGCCGACGACCGGCGAATATGTTGGCCTCGCAGAGGCCAAACTTAGGCTGGCCGAGGCTTCGCAGCTGGAGGCCGAGGCAAGGGAGGTGGCGGCGATATTCGACCCGGGAGCCCCCGTGCCGAGACCATCGCGGTCGAGCGTCCCGCTCCCGGACGAGACGGATATAGCGGAAAATTTCCGCAACCGTCCAACGCGGGATGTCGCGGCCGCTATATTGGAGAGCCTGGATGAAGTGGCCAGGATCTCCGGCGTGTCAAAGGGGCTGAAGGGCAATTTGGCCCGCGCCCTAAGGGTGGCCGCCTTAAACGGCAGGGTGGGGGTGTCCGAGCTTGCGGTTAGGTCAGCTACCGACGCCACGCGTGCCCTGGAGGCAGAGAATGCCGTCCTCAGGGGGCAAATGACGGAGCTGCGGGCGGAGGTGGCTCGGCTCCGGCAGGTGGTGGAGGCGAGTACGGCTGCTGCCGCAATGCCTCCGCCGCCGCGCCCGGGAGAGGGCTCAGTATCGCCGCCGATCGTCGCCGCCCGGGACTGCCAGCGCTCCGGGCAAGAAAAGTCCTCGCCCCCACATGCGACTGCGCCCGCAGATTTTCTGGCGCAGATAAGCGCCCTGATAGACGCCAAATTGGCGTCATTCAGGAGGGAGCTCGCGCCGCGAACGGACTCGGCCCTGCGATCGGTGGCACCTGGGCCGTCCGTCCCCTCACAGTCTTCGGACAGGGTGGGGCGGAAGACGAAGAAGAAGAAGAAAGGTGGGAAAGCTGGGGCGGCTATAGCGGCCCAGACGGAGCCCGCTCGACCGCGAGCAGAATCGGCGCTACCCTCTGCCGCGCCACCGCCCCAGGAGGCGTGGTCCCAGGTGGTTGGCCGCAAGGCTAAAAAGGCGGCTGCCAAGGCCACTGCGGCGGCGAATAACAAAAAAGGACGGGTGGTCCCGGCGGCCCCCAGGAAGACACCCTTGCCTCCGCGACCGCCACGCACAGCAGCGGTTACCATAACGGTTCCGTCTGGCGTGGACATTACTTACGCGCAGGCGATGGCCACTGCCAGGTCCAAGGTGGACCTGGCAGAAATTGGCATCGCCTCGCTGAGGCCGCGAAGGGCGGTGACTGGGGGGTTAATTTTGGAAGTCCCTGGCACCGATGGGGCCGCCAAGGCCACCGTCCTCGCCACAAAAGTGGCGGAAGCGCTGGCAGGCACCGGCGTAAAGGTCGCGCGTCCGGTCAAAAAAGCTGACCTTAGGGTGCGCGGCCTGGTCGATTCGACCACGCCGGCGGAGGTCGCTGCGGCTGTTGCCCGCGTGGGCGGGTGCAGCGAGGGGGACATCAATACCGGCGAAATCCGGTCTTCCCCCTCGGGATTGGGCACCCTCTGGGTCCGATGTCCTGCCGCGGCCGCTCGCAAGGTTGCTGTCGCGGGCCGGATAACCGTCGGCTGGACCCATGCAGTCGTGGAGGCCCTGAGTGCCCGGCCTCTGCAGTGTTACCGTTGCCTTGATGTTGGCCACACCAGTCAGCGGTGCACTTCTGCCGAGGATAGGTCCGACTGCTGCTATAGATGCGGCAGTCGGGACCATAAGGTGGCAGCCTGTACGGCCACGCCCAATTGTCCGCTTTGTGCGGGCGCGGGCAGGCCTTCTGGTCACCGCCTCGGCGGCCGGGCGTGTCCTGTCAGTGCGAGGCGAGGCAAGGTAGGCGGCCAAAGGTCGTCTGCCAGATTCAATAAAAAAGGGAAGGAAACCACGATGGCCAAGGCAGCGACCACCGTGGCCAGCAACGGAAAGGCAGCATCGCCTGATGCTACCGCCGCGCCCGCTGGGGCGGATGGGGCCATTAAAGTCCCAGACGCCACCGCATCCGCGGCCGTGACGGCGATGGACACGGCTGTGTAATGGGGCCCCCGGGCCCGATAATACAAGTGAACCTCAACTGCTCGGCCAGAGCGCAGGATCTCCTGTTTCAATGCCTGGCCGAGCGGGGTGCCGGGTTGGCAGTCGTGGCGGAGCCGCACAGGGTCCCCAAACATCCACACTGGATGGGGGACTCGATTGGCTCCGCCGCGATTATTTGGGCTGGGAGGCCGGGGTCCCCGTCGTGCTCGCTTATCGAGCGCGGCCTGGGATACGTGGCCGTTGATTGGGGCGGCACCGCGGTTGTGGCGATATACGCACCTCCAAGGTGGTCCCTCGAAGAGTTTGAGCAGTATCTGGACGGGGTAGGGAGATGCGTCTCCCGCTGCCATCCCCGTCCTGTGCTGGTCCTGGGGGACTTCAATGCCAAGGCCACGGCTTGGGGTTCCCCCGGGACTGACTCGAGGGGCCGGGAGGTGCTGGATTGGGCGGCGGGACTGGAGCTCCGTCTCCTGAACACGGGCTCGGTCCATACGTGCGTGCGGCATAACGGGGGGTCCATCGTTGACCTTTCGTGGGCAACGCCCCAGGCCGCGCGTCGTATTACGGGGTGGAGGGTGGCGGAAGGGGTCGAGACGTTGTCTGACCACAGATACATAGTTCTCGACCTCTCCGCCGCCCCACCATCGACACTCCGTCGTCGCCCCGCCGATGAAGTTTCGCCTCGACCGCGGTGGGCGCTGAAGCGCCTCGACCAGGACGCTCTGATGGCGGCGGCCCACGTCATGGCCTGGCCAGCAACACCGGCCGGGCCAGTCGACGGGAATGGGGAGGCCCATTGGTTCCGTGGCGCAATGACGTCCATTTGCGACGTAGCCATGCCCCGGGCCAGGGTCTTCCCGAGGAAGGCGGTGTACTGGTGGTCGCGCGCGATAGCGGAATTACGCACCGAGTGCGTCCGCGCGCGACGCCAGTACGCTCGCGCCCGTCGACGACGACGTACGGACGACGTGCTGGCTGCCCAGCTGTACGGGCGATATCGGGAGAAGGTGGTCGCCCTGCAGCTGGCCATCAGGCGAGCGAGGGACCAGGCCTGGCGCGATCTCCTCGGCTCTCTGAACCGAGATCCGTGGGGGCGCCCATACAAGATGGCTTTGGGACGATTGCGTCCCTGGGCGCCCCCCGTGACGGAGAGCCTGGATCCGGGGCTGCTCGGGCGGGTCGTTGACGCTTTATTCCCCGTTAGCGGGGAGGCGTCCCGGCCCGTCCCTGAGCCAGAGGAACATGAGTGGTCCCCGGATCTTGAGGTCGCGCCGGAGGAGATGGCCGCGGTCGTCAAATGGCTCCGGGGCAAGAATACCGCCCCGGGGCCGGACGGTATCCCCGGCCGGGTCTGGTTACTCGCCGCGAGCGTCCTGGGGGAGAGGCTGAGGAGCCTCTACTCTGGGCTCCTGAGGTCGGGGACGTTCCCCGACCTATAGAGAGAAAGTCGGATGGTCCTCTTGAGGAAGGATGGGAGGCCGGGGGATTCTCCCTCCGCGTACCGGCCCATTTGTCTCCTGGATGAGGCGGGCAAGATCTTCGAGAAGATCATTGTTGCCCGCCTCTCCAGACACCTGTCCCGCGACGGCCCAGATCTGGCGGACTGCCAGTTTGGCTTCCGGGAGGGGCGATCGACGGTCGACGCTATCGACCGTCTCAAGTCCCTCTCGGACAATGCTGTGGCAAGGGGCGGGGTGTGCTTGGCGGTGTCCATTGACATCGTCAATGCGTTCAACACCCTGCCCTGGTCCGCCATTAGGGAGGCCCTCGTCGATCACCAGGTGCCTCCCTATCTGAGGCGGGTGATCGGGGCCTACCTGCGGGACAGGTGGGTTGAATACCCGGGCCGGTGCGGGATGATACGGAGGGAAGTGGACCGCGGGGTCCCGCAGGGGTCCGTTTTAGGACCGCTCCTGTGGGACCTGGGTTACAACGCGGTCCTGGAGAAGGCCTCCCTGCCCGACGGTGCCACCCTCGTCTGCTACGCGGACGACACGTTGGTGGTCGCCGTCGGGAGTACCTTCGAGAGGACCATCCGACGAGCAGAGGTTGCGGTGGCAGCCGTCGTCGCGAGGATCCGCGATCTGGGGCTGAAAATAGCCCCGGAGAAGGCCGAGGCTGTCTGGTTCCACGGACGGCCTCGGTCTCGGCCACCGGCCAGATCGTGGATCCGGGTTGGAGAAGCCTGCGTCGAGGTGAAGTCCGAGTTGAAATATCTCGGACTGATCCTCGACAGCCGCTGGAGCTTCGGTGCGCATCTCGACCGTCTCGTCCCCCGAGTCGAAAAGGCAGCGGCCTCTTTGGGCCGCCTGCTGCCCAACCTCGGGGGGCCGGGAGATTTGGTGCGCCGCCTATACCTGGGCGTGGTGCGGTCTATGGCCTTATACGGTGCCCCAATATGGGCGCCGTACGTGATGACCAGCCGGTGCAGCACGCTGTTGTTGCGCCGGCTGCAGAGGCGGATGGCCATCCGCCTCATAAGGGGTTACCGCACCACGTCTACCGTGGCGGCGCTTGCTCTGGCGGGAGAACTTCCCTTCGAGCTTCAGGCGGCGGTGCGCGCCTATGTTTATAGGCGCACAAGCATCGCCAGCCGTGCTCGAGGGGCCCCGCCGGAGCGAGAGACGGTCGAGGGCTTCGAGCTCCAGGCCCGGAGACTAGCGCTCGCCAGATGGCGTGCCGAGCTTTGCTCCCACGCCGGCGAGCGCGTCCCCGGGGCTCTCCTGCCGCACTTCACCTCGTGGCGGGAGAGACGGCATGGCAGGCTCTCCTACCGAGCGACGCAGGTGTTCACCGGGCATGGCTGCTTCGGTGTCTACCTGTGTCGCATCGGGCGGGAAGCGACGACGGTGTGCCACCATTGTGGCGCGGAGGAAGACTCGGCGCAGCACACGCTGGAGGAATGTCCCGCCTTTTCAGCGCTGCGCCGAGTCCTAAAACGAGAAGTCGGCCGCGACCTCGCACTCTCCAGCCTAGTTGGGGCCATGCTGGAGGGCCCGGGGAAGTGGGCGGCAGCAATCTCTTTCTGCGAGGAGGTTATGTCGCGGAAGGAGGCTGCCGAGCGGGATCGGGAGCTTACAGATCCCGCCCGACGTGCCCGGGGACGGCGTGCGCGCCCGCGCCGAGAAACCCCGGGCAGCTGAGAGTAGGCGGGCGGCGGGTGTACCAGAATATGCTGGTTTCATTGCCCGCCGCCCGCCAACAGAGGATGACGTCCACTGTTGGGAGTGGGGGATGACGAGTCGCCTGAGGGAGGCGAGGGTTAACTGTGATCCTCGTCCAGTATACTCGTCGTCCCCCCGGCGGCCGATGTGATCAGGGCGGGGGCCCTGGTCACCAATCGCGCGGTCGCCGTGTCGGGGCGTTGCGGGGTGCGACCCCTCGCGCCGCCGTATTTAAATGGATTTAGGGGGGAGGATTATATCTCCCCCGGGACGCGGCCGGCCATCCTTACCATCTTGATGGCCGGCCAGGCGAGGGGGAGCCGCGGTAGTGTTCTTCAAGAGTTCCCGTGGCTCCCCCGTTGAATCGCCAGCGATCGGTCCTGCGTCCTCAGGTCGCCGTGGAGGTTTTAGTGGGTCAAACCCCACACTACCCTCGTCCCGCTCCCCCGGGCAGGGCGGGGGTGTCTGGCGAGCAGATTTCCTCCACGTAAAATAAAAAAAAAAAAAAAAAAAAAAAAAAAAAAGGTTATGTCAAGGTTATGTCAAGGTTCCCCCCCGAGTCCGCTACCTTGTCGTGGTGGGGGGGCTTCGTGCCCTAATGATCCTCAAGGCTGTGTCGGCGGGGAATTTATTCCCTGGCAGGTTCTACCATGCCGGAGTGGCTTGAGCTGAGGGGCCAACTAAAGTCGGACACATACCGTAAACCTGTGGTCATGTTTTACAGGAACGGGGGTCTTGCCTTAACCGGCCGGGCCGCGAGGATGACAACCTCTCTAAAAAATCCCTAGCCCCAAGCAGTGTTGCGCGGTGAAGAGGGCGTAGCTGGAGTAAGCGCCAGCTATGGTTGGTGGGTGCACCAATCGTTAGCGGACAACCCCGGGGTACCTGGCGACCCCCCGGGCGTATTAGCCTTCCCCGGGTATGGCGGCTCTACCCGGGGTGACCTCCTTTCCGACCACACTCGTGGGATTAAGTATGGAGTCTACTTTTTCACAAACAACCGGGGAGGGGGGAAACGAGCGTGTGGGGGAGGTGCGCGGGCCTATCGTGCGCCTCAAAAGATGCACAGAGCCGGTGTCGCGGAGGCATTCGGCGACACGCGGCAAAAAGAGGACCGCAGCGGGCCTTGGTGAGTGCGATGAGGGGGAGGAGTCAGATTTCTCTGTCTCCTCCCACCACTCATCGCAGAGTGTCCCGGGCTCGTCGTCAGCGAGGAAGAGAGGACGGCCGCCGACGACCGGCGAATATGTTGGCCTCGCAGAGGCCAAACTTAGGTTGGCCGAAGCTTCGCAGCTGGAGGCCGAGGCAAGGGAGGTGGCGGCGATATTCGACCCGGGAGCCCCTGTGCCGAGACCATCGCGGTCGAGCGTCCCGCTCCCGGACGAGACGGATATCGCGGAAAATTTCCGCAACCGTCCGACGCGGGATGTCGCGGCCGCTATATTGGAGAGCCTGGATGAGGTGGCCAGGATCTCCGGCGTTTCGAAGGGGCTGAAGGGCAACTTGGCCCGCGCCCTGAGGGTGGCCGCCTTAAACGGCAGGGTAGGGGTGTCGGAGCTGGCAGTGAGGTCAGCAACCGACGCCACGCGTGTCCTGGAGGCCGAAAATGCCGTCCTCAGGGGACAAATGACGGAGCTGCAGGCGGAGGTGGCACGGCTCCGGCAGGTGGTGGAGGCGAGAACGGCTGCTGCCGCAATGCCTCCGCCACCGCGCCCGGGAGAGGGCTCAGTATCGCCGCCGATCGTCGGCGCCCGGGATTGCCATCGCTCCTGGCAAGAAAAGTCCTCGCCACCGCCTGCGGCTGCGCCCGCATATTTTCTGGCGCAAATAGGCGCCCTGATAGACGCCAAATTGGCGTCATTCAGGAAGGAGCTCGCGCCGCGAACGGACTCGGCCCTGCGATCGGTGGCCCCTGGCCCGTCCGTCCCCTCACAGTCTTCGGACAGGGTGGGGCGGAAGGCGAAGAAGAAGAAGAAAGGTGGGAAAGCTGGGGCGGCTAAAGCGGCCCAGACGGAGCCCGCTCGACCGCGAGCCGAATTGGCCCCACACTCCGCCGCGCCTCCACCCCAGGAGGCGTGGTCCCAGGTGGTTGGCCGGAAGGCCAAAAAGGCGGCTGCCAAGGCCACTGCGGCCGCGAATAAAAAAGGACGGGTGGTCCCGGCGGCCCCCAGGAAGACACCCCTGCCTCCTCGACCGCCACGCACAGCAGCGGTTACCATAACGGTTCCGTCTGGCGTGGACATTACTTACGCGCAGGCGATGGCCACTGCCAGGTCCAAGGTGGACCTGGCAGAAATTGGCATCGCCTCGCTGAGGCCGCGAAGGGCGGTGACTGGGGGGTTAATTTTGGAGGTCCCTGGCACCGATGGGGCCGCCAAGGCCACCGTCCTCGCCACAAAAGTGGCGGAAGCGCTGGCAGGCACCGGCGTAAAGGTCGCGCGACCGGTCAAAAAAGCTGACCTTAGGGTGCGCGGCCTGGTCGATTCGACTACGCCGGCGGAGGTCGCTGCGGCTGTTGCCCGCGTGGGCGGGTGCAGCGAGGGGGACATCAATACCGGCGAAATCCGGTCTTCCCCCTCGGGATTGGGCACCCTCTGGGTCCGATGTCCTGCCGCGGCCGCTCGCAAGGTTGCTGTCGCGGGCCGGATAACCGTCGGCTGGACCCAGGCAGCCGTGGAGGCCCTGAGTGCCCGGCCTCTGCAGTGTTACCGTTGCCTTGGTGTTGGCCACACCAGTCAGCGGTGCACTTCTGCCGAGGATAGGTCCGACTGCTGCTATAGATGCGGCAGTCGGGACCATAAGGCGGCAGCCTGTACGGCCACGCCCAATTGTCCGCTTTGTGCGGGCGCGGGCAAGCCGTCTGGTCACCGCCTCGGCAGCCGGGCTTGCCCTGCCAGTGCGGGGCGGGGCAGGGGAGGCGGCCAAAGGCCGTCTGCCAGGTATAATAAAAAGGGGAGGGAAACCACGATGGCCAAGGCAGCGAACACCGTGGCCAGCAACGAAAAGGTAGCATCGCCTGATGCTACCGCCGCGCCCGCGTGGGCGGATGGGGCCACTAAAGTCCCAGACGCCACCGGATCCGCGGCCGTGACGGCGATGGACACGGCTGTGTAATGGGGCCCCCGGGCCCGATAATACAAGTTAACCTCAACTGCTCGGCCAGAGCGCAGGATCTCCTGTTTCAATGCCTGGCCGAGCGGGGTGCCGGGTTGGCAGTCGTGGCGGAGCCGCACAGGGTCCCCAAACATCCACACTGGATGGGGGACTCGATTGGCTCCGCCGCGATTATTTGGGCTGGGAGGCCGGGGTCCCCGCCGTGCTCGCTTATCGAGCGCGGCCTGGGATACGTGGCCATCGATTGGGGCGGCACCGCGGTTGTGGCGATATACGCACCTCCAAGGTGGTCCCTCGAGGAGTTTGAGCAGTATCTGGACGGGGTAGGGAGATGCGTCTCCCGCTGCCATCCCCGTCCGGTGCTGGTCCTGGGGGACTTCAATGCCAAGGCCTCGGCTTGGGGTTCCTGCGGGACTGACTCGAGGGGCCGGGAGGTGCTTGATTGGGCGGCGGGACTGGAGCTCCGTCTCCTGAACAAGGGCTCGGTCCATACGTGCGTGCGGCATAACGGGGGGTCCATCGTTGACCTTTCGTGGGCAACGCCCCCGGCCGCGCGCCGTATTATGGGGTGGAGGGTGGCGGAAGGGGTCGAGACGTTGTCTGACCACAGATACATAGTTCTCGACCTCTCCGCAGCCCCACCATCGACACCCCGTCGTCGCCCCGCCGATGAAGGTTCGCCTCAGCCGCGGTGGGCGCTGAAGCGCATCGACCAGGACGCTCTGATGGCGGCAGCACACGTCGTGGCCTGGCCAGCAACACCGGCCGGGCCAGTCGACGGGAATGGGGAGGCCCATTGGTTCCGGGGCGCAATGACGTCGATTTGCGACGTCGCCATGCCTCGGGCCAGGGTCTTCCCGAGGAAGGCGGTGTACTGGTGGTCGCGCGCGATAGCGGAATTACGCACCGAGTGCGTTCGCGCGCGACGCCAGTACGCTCGCGCCCGTCGACGACGACGTACGGACGACGTGCTGGCTGCCCAACTGTACGGGCGATATCGGGAGAAGGTGGTCGCCCTGCAGCTGGCCATCAGGCGAGCGAAGGACCAGGCCTGGCGCGATCTCCTCGGCTCTCTGAACCGGGATCCGTGGGGGCGCCCATACAAGATGGCATTGGGACGATTACGCCCCTGGGCGCCCCCCGTGACGGAGAGCCTGGATCCGGGGCTGCTCGGACGGGTCGTGGACGCTTTATTCCCCGTTAGCGGGGAGGCGTCCCGGCCCGTCCCTGAGCCAGAGGAACATGAGTGGTCCCCGGATCTTGAGGTCGCGCCGGAGGAGATGGCCGGGGTCGTCAAATGGCTCCGGGGCAAGAATACCGCCCCGGGGCCGGACGGTATCCCCGGCCGGGTCTGGTTGCTCGCCACGAGCGTCCTGGGGGAAAGGCTGAGGAGCCTCTACTCTGGGCTCCTGAGGTCGGGGACGTTCCCCGACCTATGGAGAGAAAGTCGGATGGTCCTCTTGAGGAAGGATGGGAGGCCGGCGGAATCTCCCTCCGCGTACCGGCCCATTTGTCTCCTGGATGAGGCGGGCAAGATCTTCGAGAAGATCATTGTTGCCCGCCTCTCCAGGCACCTGTCCCGCGACGGCCCAGATCTGGCGGACTGCCAGTTTGGCTTCCGGGAGGGGCGATCGACGGTCGACGCTATCGACCGCCTCAAGTCCCTCTCGGACAATGCCGTGGCAAGGGGCGGGGTGTGCTTGGCGGTGTCCATTGACATCGTCAATGCGTTCAACACCCTGCCCTGGTCCGCCATTAGGGAGGCCCTCGTCGATCACCAGGTGCCTCCCTATCTGAGGCGGGTGATCGGGGCCTACCTGCGGGACAGGTGGGTTGAATACCCGGGCCGGTGCGGGATGATACGGAGGGAAGTGGACCGCGGGGTCCCGCAGGGGTCCGTTTTAGGACCGCTCCTGTGGGACCTGGGTTACAACGCGGTCCTGGAGAAGGCCTCCCTGCCCGACGGTGCCACCCTCGTCTGCTACGCGGACGACACGTTGGTGGTCGCCGTCGGGAGTACCTTCGAGAGGGCCATCCGACGAGCAGAGGTTGCGGTGGCAGCCGTCGTCGCGAGGATCCGCGATCTGGGGCTGAAAATAGCCCCGGAGAAGGCCGAGGCTGTCTGGTTTCACGGACGGCCTCGGTCTCGGCCACCGGCCAGATCGTGGATCCGGGTTGGAGAAGCCTGCGTCGAGGTGAAGTCCGAGTTGAAATATCTCGGACTGATCCTCGACAGCCGCTGGAGCTTCGATGCGCATCTCGACCGTCTCGTCCCCCGAGTCGAAAAGGCGGCGGTCTCTTTGGGCCGCCTGCTGCCCAACCTCGGGGGACCGGGAGATTTGGTGCGCCGCCTATACCTGGGCGTGGTGCGGTCTATGGCCTTATACGGTGCCCCAATATGGGCGTCGTACGTGATGACCAGCCGGCGCAACACGCTGTTGTTGCGCCGGCTGCAGAGGCGGATGGCCATCCGCCTCATAAGAGGTTACCGCACCGCGTCTACCGTGGCGGCGCTTGCTCTGGCGGGTGAACTTCCCTTCGAGCTTCAGGCGGCGGTGCGCGCCTATGTTTACAGGCGCACTAGCATCGCCAGCCGTGCTCGGGGGTCCCCGCCGGAGCGAGAGACGGTGGAGGGCTTCGAGCTCCAGGCCCGGAGACTAGCGCTCGCCAGATGGCGTGCCGAGCTTTGCTACCACGCCGGCGAGCGCGTTCCCGGGGCTCTCCTGCCGCACTTCATCTCGTGGCGGGAGAGACGGCATGGCAGGCTCTCCTACCGAGCGACGCAGGTGTTCACCGGGCATGGCTGCTTCGGTGTCTACCTGTGTCGCATCGGGCGGGAAGCGACGACGGTGTGCCACCACTGTGGCGCGGAGGAAGACTCGGCGCAGCACACGCTGGAGGAATGTCCCGCCTTTTCAGCGCT